>NW_020290295.1:0-631069 GCF_003184535.1 Aspergillus eucalypticola CBS 122712 | reverse complement strand
AAAAACCCTAAAACCCTAAAACCCTAAAACCCTAAAACCCTAAAAACCCTAAACCCTAATAAAACCCTAAAACCCTAAACCCTAATAAAACCCTAATAAAGATAGGATATCTAATATAATAATTTTATAAATAAAATAAAGTATTCTTAAAATTTCTAGTTAGATATTATATATAATCTGCTTTATCTGAAGCAAGCTATTTAATTTTATATTATAAATAATTATAATATAATTAACTAGCTAGTATCTCTTTTATTTTTTATTCTATTTAATTATTAATTTTAATAAGAATAGTAATATCTTAAATCTAGTTAAATAAAGTCTCTAAAAAATTTTATAAATATAATTTTTTAAAATAAAAGATTAAATGTATTTATATATCTTTAAAAAAATAAATCTTATATATATTCTTTATTTTATTAATAATTAGAACTAGCTTGTATTAATTTTCAGAGAACTTATATAAAGACTAGTCCTAGTACTAATTTTTTATATTAATAAAAACTTTATTATTAATATTAAAATTCTTTAAATAATATTAATAATTTATTTATTAAATTTATTAGTCTTAGATCTCTTAGATACTTTTCTGAGTAAAAAGTCAGATTTATTTTATTTAATAAATAAACTCCTGTGCCTGATCCTGGATATTTATATATAATAAAAAATCTACAGGTAATATTTAATTAAATAATATTTTAGATTTATAATCTCTCTCTACTATAAATAATAATAATCCAGTAGATTTATACAGGAAAGTAATAGCAATAAAATTAATTAAAAATAATAATTCTAACTAGTTATCCTGGAAATAATTAATAAATAAAATAAATTATTAAATTATATATTAATTAATAATCTCTATCTGTCTATTAGTTTAGAGATAGTACACAGTAGAAAACTTTAATATAATCTATAAAATTCTATAAAACTTATTTTAGAAATTAATTATAAATTAATTTTTTTAATCTAAAATAATTATATCCAGTAATCCTGTCCAAATATATATCTAATTTATAAATAAATATATAATGATTTAAAAATATATTATAATAGATATTCTTATATTTATATACTAAGTAATTATTTATATAATATTAGATATTTTTATTCTAGGTACTCCAGTAATACTATTATTTTATAAGAGTTATTATCTTCATATATTCTAGATATATAAATAATAGCTGGTAATAAATCTTATTTAATAATTATATTTAAAGATCTTTCTTATTAGAGACTACCAGCTAGTTCTAGTATAATAATAATTTATTCTTTAAAAAGAACTTATTATTTAATTATTATATTTTTATTTAGAGAGGGTCCAAAAACAGATAATTATATTTAATATTTAGTATATAATTAATTATATAAAGATTTAGTTCCATAGGGACTACTATTATAATAAGCTCAGAAAATACAGACTAAAATACTAAAACAATATTTAATTCTAATTACTCTAATTTTATTTTTAATAAATAAAATACTATTTTTTAGTTATTATACAGATATAGTCCTCAGGCTCCAGGCTTAAGATATAATTAATAATTTAAGAAATTCAGATATCAATAAAAATAGGAATAGTAAGGATAATAATATCTGAAATAACTAGTAAAATATAATAAAATAATAAACTAGTTTTTTTAGACTATTTTATTATTTAATTAATAAGATCTGAAATACCAGTATAAAATCTAATAAATTAATTTAAAATCTATTTTATTATTTATAAACTGGATTATAATTATCTTTCTTAGCTTAAAAGATAATTACTAATACAGATTATCTTTCTAGTAAATCTTGATAATACCAGTCTCTATAATTAAATACTGAAATATAGAGATAAAGTTATAAAATTTTTTTTTAAATATTATTTTTAGCTTTTGATATTAGTACCAGGTGTTATAAGCTTTATTTAGATTAATAAAGATTATTTTTAAATACTCTAGTATATTAATAATATTTTTATAAGGATCAGTTACTTTAAAATAAAATTATAATATTAGATATTTTCAGGTATCTTCTTTATAATAACTGTTTATATATATATATTAGATAACTAATATAATTAAATAATTTATATTAGCTTCTAGTTTTTATTATATTATAGTTTACTAGTTTTTGAAAGCCAGAATCTTTCTATTATTAAATATTAAAAATTAAAGATTTCTAAAGATTTTTTAGATTTAGAAATCTCAGCTTTCTGGTTATTACAGACTATATAATATATTATTGATATTATCTATATATTATATTTCTGGAGAATATTATTATATTTTTTAACTAGTTTATCCTGTTTCTGGGTAAACATATTATACTTATTAATTATAGTATTTAATTTTAATTTTATTTTATTTATAAAATTAAGAATTAAATTAAAAGTCTTCTTTAGATTTTTCTCATATATTTTATTAAATTTTTTCTAGATAATCTTTTTATAGTTATCAGTTTTTTTATTTAATAAAATAATTAAGTATTATCTTAAATTCTCTTTATATAAAATAGAGCCAGTCTGGCTTTCTCTAACTATTATAATTTAAAAAAATTATTAGTTAATAATTTTTTTAAAAATTTAATTTAGACTGTTCTGTCTTGACTATTTTAGTATTATTAAATATATATTAAATAGACACTGTTAATCTTGCTAGATAGCTGGCCGCTTACAGTATTTATAAAAGAAAGAATAAATAGTTATAATATTTAATATTATATAAGTATTAATCAAATACTCATATTCAGAGCGTCTAAACTAAAATATTGAATGTAAGGAAGAAAAGGAAAGGAGTATAAGAAATTATATATAAATAATAAAAATAAGTAAGCAAGATAAAGTAAACAGAATAAACAACACAAGATTAAATGTAACAAATAAAGTGAAAACTACATCACGTGCCTCCGTCACGTCTCGCCATTACAAAGACTACTGATCTCTCAAGAATCAGTCTATTTTGTGGATATAGGCTATCTTTGTTATTATTAGATGAATCTATGGTATTTAGTGGTTAATTCCTTACCTAGTTGACAGGCCTTCTACCCTGACAAGTAGATTCTATTATATTACTTTACAAAATAATGAATTAGAAGATTAAAAATTATATTACTGTATTTCCGGTTTCAAGTGCTATTGAATGATACTAATCTTGAACTTGTTGGATATTATTTCACTGTTGTCCCGTTGTGAAAATTTGCTTACTAGATTATTGAATAAGGTCTGAGATGAGAATATCAGTGACTTTTACTGCTGATGATGGCTCTCAAGGGCAGGTGCGAGGCGCCTATTTATAGACACCTGGGAACTCCCAAGTTCTGATCGCGAACTATGAGTATCCAATGTATTCGGCGATGATGAAGCTTATAATACTTGATGAGGTCTCAGCATAGCTCCTTGCATGGGAATAGTCTTTGTGATGGCAGTGCGCCGTCTACGACGCTGAAGGACCTGTTGCAGAGAGACTATCAGGAACCATCCATGTGACACCAGTCCTCACACTGTATAGTCCGCTTCTAGAACCTCCTCATACATCCGGTACTAGTGAGCTGTGTACAGAGTATAGCATATGCAATGACCGGGTCGGGCAAAATCTCTGAGGGATGCATGATATCCAGGGGATATACCTGACATGTCGCTTACAGCAGAGGCCTGTCCAACCCTTGCGCTATCCGTGGACGGATCCAACATTGATAATGTCTCAAAAACAAAGGAGTTCATGACATCTCATGTGCGACCCACAGCATGAATCTGATATCACAGAAGATCGCCCATGGAGACAACAGTATGCATAGCTGGATCTGATGACATTGATCAGCAGTCTGATGAATATTAAACTGTCATTGCTAATTTCCGTTTTATCCCCGATAAGAAGGACACGCGTCGGATTTATACATGAACGTTCATGCCATTTCATAGAGTCGAACATCCTACTTCTGATACCTTCCTGCACAAAGCCGGAGAGAAGCAGGAGAAAGTTTTAATCTTATGAAAGATACAACCAGATTTAAACTGAATGAAATAAACGATCGTTTTGGAACAGGGGTTCCCGTCAAGTTCAATGATCATTTGTCTGGGGGTCTCTAAGAATGATTGTCCGTGACATGAAGAATTATGTTTGTCCCGATAGCAAGCACTGACTACCTGGCGGCGATCATTTCCTCGACAACAACAAAAGACTTTCCGAGATCGACTGACTAGTATCTTGAGTGCATAAAAAATAGTCAACAGACCTGTAATCCCCTTTTTTCTCGGATAAAGAAAACCAAACGCGACTAGCAGTGTCAAGAGACTATCACCAATTACGGCGGCACCTCATGGTCAAGCAGGTTTCCATGCATCCAGTTGCCTAATTTTCGGTCTGGGTGACACCAAAACAAACCGCGTTTCGCAAGAATATCTTAACAGAGGTGGAGTGGAAGTCCCCGAGCAGGTTCTGTATTCCAATTTCCATCATATAGTTACGGTCATAGTTTGGAGTCGGCATGTTTAATTGTGGCTGAGATGTACACGTGGGAAGGTTCGCTTCGGCCAGCTGCGGCCGCTGATTGTCGCGCAATCTGGTCACTAGAGCGACATAGTGGGCGCTGCACATTGTTGCTGAAGTTTGCAATTGATTTACATGGGCTGACATGACCCCTCCGAGCTGCACAGCCTATCCGGGTGGACCTGTTTGCTGCGACGACGGTTGTCTCCGTAGGCCACCTGGGAGTGGCGGGCCATAGTCACGCCCCGGTGGTCAGGGCACGACGCGCACAGTAAGGCAGACGTAAGTACTACCAGAAGGTAAAGTAACCATGCAGCATAAAATAAGTGCAGTCCGGAGAGGATTAGCCCGCTTGAGAGAGGAGCCCAAGTATTGTGCGCACAGCCGAGCAGAACGAGCTAGTCAGCATCGACTGCGCTGCGCTGCGCATTGCCGCAGGCGCACATAGTCAGACCGTCTCAGAAATTGCTCCGTTCGCTTCAGGATAGAGAATCCGTCGAATAGAGCAACTATAGCAAGCGCTCATGAGACCGTCAAAAAAGAATCCGATGGATGGCGGGATTTTGCTCGTTTCGAGAAATTAGCCCCCAACAGGATTGTCAGAATAGCTCATCCACCCGTTAATTCGGTCCGCCTCGTATCAGATTAGGCAAGTAATGTTAGGATTTAGCATGAGAACCATACTGAGATTCCAGGGGCTCTGCTATAAATACCAGACTCAGGGAGTTGACATGGGTATAGCCAGCAAGAGGGTCAAAATCACAGCATCTGCACCATGAGACTCTCCGCTAGAGGCTTCGTTTGGTGTGCCCTTCTCGCATGCACTGCGTCAGACCTGAGTGAAGCTGCAGCAACTGCTAGCAACAGCAGTCAAACTCTGCGCACCTGTGTGTCCCGGGCGCTTGTTGCGGGCGATGTCAACACCCGCATCATAGACCCCAGCAATGACACCTACACGGACGCCCGTTTGGGCGAGAAGATCCAGTCTGTTATATCATTCCCTGCCTATTTTGGACACACACTAATGCGGCTATAGGTTCAATGAGTTCCCAGCGCTGATAGCATACGCAAAGAAAGTGGAAGAAGTGGCATCGCTCGTCCGCTGTGCTCAGAGATCGGGGTTCAAAGCCGTGCCTCGGTCAGGGGGTCACCAGTTAGTGGAACCCCCTCTGTCTACGTTCTTTGAATAATATGGCCCTGAGTTCTTGCTAACCAACAGCAGCTTTGAGGCATGGTCAGCTCTCAATGGAACTCTGGTCATTGATCTCAGTCATATTAACCATGTCAATGTTTCTGCCGATACCAGCACCGCCACTGTCGGAGCAGGCATTCGACAGGGCGCTCTGTACCTGGCGCTGGATGAGCACAACGTCACATTTCCGGGTGGAATCTGCCCAACCGTTGCGCTGGGTGGACTTGTGTCGTCCGGCGGGTTCAGCATGCAGATGCGTGCCCTTGGACTCGCTGCCGAATACGTGCAGTCCGCGCGTGTCGTTCTCGCTGACGGCAGCCTTGTGACAGCCTCGTCCAGCTCGCACGAAGACCTTTTCTGGGCGATTCGAGGTGGCGGGGGCGGAACGTATGGGATCATCGTGGACTTCGACCTGCAGTTAATGCAGTTCCCCACGTCAGCAATGGTAGCCATCTCCTGGAACGCCAGCAGTGACCGGTACCCGGTGGCGCAGCGATTCTTCGACTGGGCACCGGTGCAGATACCGGCATTTACTTCGCAGGTCAATGTGTACAAGAGTAGCATCAACTTCCTCGGCCAGTATCTGGGAGGTACCGAGAATGAACTCCGCGAGCTGATTAACGAGTCAGGGCTCCTAAATATCGGGACCCCAACCGTCTACATATCAGGGAACTGCGACACCGACAACTCCCGGCTCTTTGGCTATACGAGCTACGAATGCGTCCCGGCTAATGAAACGAACCGACAGATCATGAACGTGCTACCAGAGCCGTTCTCTCAATACAGCGACTACCCGCAATATCAGTACGAGAATGAGCCAGAAGACCCGTCCATTCCCATTGCTGAACCTTGGGCCCGCTTCAACCGTATCAGCAAATCATTCTTCATGCAGAAGGACAATATCCTTCCTGCAGCGGACCTGAAGACTGTCATCGATATGATGGGCCAGTTGGACACAGACTCCGAGATCTGGGGTGAGTGGCACGCATGGAACATCTCCAGCGCGACTAAAGCAGACTATGCATTTCCGTGGCGCGAACAAGCATATGCGCATCTAGAGTTCCAGGTACATGGCTCGTTGATGAACTCAACGAAGCAAGCGACCTATGAGAAATGGTTTGCAGATTTGGAGACTTATCTGCGGCCAAAGATTGGGTGAGTGGTTACACTGGTACACGTGCTTCACGCGTGAAAGTCTGAGGCTAATAATTGTCATCATCATCTAGGGTTGCATCGTACTCTGGAGAGATGGATGCTCACATCTCAACGAACCCGTTCGAGTCATATTACGGAGATAATGTCTGTCGACTAGTTGACGTCAAGAAGACTTACGACCCGGACAATTTCTTTACGAATCCCGATGCCATCACTCCAACCGTGCCGGAGGGGATTAGTTGCTAGAAGGATCGCTCGGCTGTGGAAGACTGTAGCAGCAGGGGTAAATTAGTGAGTTGTACAATGTTGTACAATTAATAGCCGAGGAATACATATGTACTAGCCAGTGTCGACAGTATACATTGTATAAGATGTGGGTCTCTTCTGATCATACATATTTCAAGGTTGGAGACAAAATGAAGATCAGACCTGAGCTAGAATAATTTTGGTGACTGACAACTAGATATCATGATGTTGTCTCGTTTTGTTTGTGATCCAAATGGGCAGATAGTAGGTGAAATCTACCATGTATTGGAGAGTTGATAGTATATACCCATTGCACGATACTACCTCTATTGGTTCTAGACCCTGGGCCACGTGCGTGAGCCTTTTATTGTAAGTTCTTCTAGCTTTCGAGTATAACTACAAGATAGAATCGATATATTTAGCCTAAATTTACTTTATATAAATAGCCAACTATCTAGGATTCAGAATGACACCTCCGATTAATAGTCCATCTTGAAACTTAGATCGGGTTCTGCTACCTGTAGAGAAGTAATCGCAAACAGCCTTGAGGGGACATATCAGCATAAATAAACCATAAAAATGCTGTATATTAGCATCTTGGATGGGCAAAATCTCAAGAGCAAGGGTATCAATTTTCGGGTATACTGTACAACATATGGCTAACTAACACTCGCGGTTGTGAATCAAGAATGCTTCACGTACAAATCTGAACCTTCAACTAAATGGCATGAACAAAACACTTGACACTAAAATTTGGCATAGGTTCTGCACTACTCCAAAACATAAAATTATTGGCACGCCCAAATTCAACGTGCTCCTCTCTGACTGGATGGTACTAGCTACGGTAATTGATCCCTCTGACAAAATCCTGATGCCAGCGCATCTCCTTCCGTCCCCAGACGGAGACTTTCTCATCCTCCGTCGCAAATATAAACCCAGTACCTCCATTTGACCTTGACAGAATTCTAATCTCTCCGTTCTCCATCTATTAATTAATTTCTCTTACTGTCATCTATTCCGTAATTCAGAAATCCTTCATCCTTCAGACACAACATCATGTCCAAGCCAACCATTGCCTTCCTCGGTGCCACGGGCGGCTGCATCAACGCCTGCCTCGCCCACACCCTGCAAACCGGCTATCACGCCGTCGCACTAGCCCGCACGCCACCCAAGCTCACGGCCATCCTTCGTACCCAGAACATCGACCAAGAGACACTGGATTCCCGACTCCGCATTGTGACAGGCGATGCGACCGACCCGGAGGCCGTGAAAAATACGCTTCTTCTGCAGCCTGGCTTTCCTACTGATCCTACGACATCAGCATCCTTACCAACACCAACCCTGGTATCCCATATTATCTCAGGAATCGGCGCCACAGGCAACTTCCGTGGCTGGTGCTTCGAATTTGACCAGCCGCATATCTGCGAAGAAGCCACACGGGCACTCCTAACTGCACTGCGAAACATTTACGCCACGTATCCGGAGTTCATGCTGCCTGTAAATAGGAAATCCAGACCGCTCCTCACTGTCCTCTCTGGCATGGGCGTCGACCCGAGCCAGAAACAAATGGATGTGCCGTTCTTGTTGCGCCGGGTATATCATGGACTACTGCATGTGCCACATGCGGATAAGTGGGTGATGGAGGAGATGCTAGCAAAAAAAGAAACAAGAGAGTTATTTCAGGGTATAATTATAGTAAGACCAGGGAGTTTGTTGACCGGGGACCATATGCTAGATTCTGGATATGGGTATGAGAAGGTCTGTGTGGGGACAGAGAGGGAGGAGCCTTCCGTGGGATGGACTATACCGAGGGCGGATGTGGGCGAGTGGGTGTTTCGTGAGGTGGTGGTCATGGGGGGTGGGAGGTGGGTGGATGAGAAGGTGACATTGACTTGTTGGTAGAGTTGTTTGTTTGTTTTGGGAGATATAGTGAGTTGTAGGCGTTAAGTGAGTGAGTTTTGGGTTACTGCTCATGGATGGTTCTTAGCAAGTATGAGAAGTATGAGAGGGTAATTTAGTGTGGTACGAGAATTTAATGTTATTCTGTTATGGTACACGAAAATGTAGGAATGAGTGACTTCCTTATGTTTGTTTGCGCAATAACTTGTAGACTTGTGAAAAGCGTAACATGTAATTCTAAAAGGACTTCTTGCAGTGCGTCTATAAATCTCCATCGTTGAACAGCATTCGCAAATTGTCTGTCCAGACCCCATTCCAGTAAGCGACAGTGCAGATTATAAGAAGAAAAAAAATAAAAAAAGACAAAGAACATCCCATAGAAACAATGAAATCTAGCAAGACTCTAGGATCTGTCTAAGCATGCTGGTCACCTCCTCCACGTGTTCCTCATCGAATAAACTATCGTGCCGTGCGTCGATCAACAGCGTGCGAAATCGATCGAAGTTCTGCGGCCTCCACTGCAGGGTGGGGTGCAGAGCACATCTTCGGATGCACCGTTGCCGGGCAGAAAATAGCGCGGGAACAGTCTCAGACAATTCTGTACATTTGACTAAAGTCACACTGGTATGACAGACGCTGTTTGGCGGTAGCAGCTTGCCGGGCTCGGTGCTAGCAATGGAGAGAGTGCTGGCATGAATGTGGCGGCGCATTGTTGAAAACAGACGATGCAGGTTGTCATCCTCCTCCTCATCACTCATAGTACTCCCGTCGTCGCTGGCCTCCGAGGCATCTGATCGGTTGTCTACATCATCGCTATTGTCTGCAAGATCTGCCATTCCCATCGCTTGACAGACGTTTGTGAACAATCCGTCTGCGATGATGCGGTGCTCTTCCTCATTAACGAACGCCGGATATTTCTCTGGGTTGATGGAGTCCAAGAGAATGACTTGCTGGACGGTCTCCTTCTCGGCTTGCAGGATCTCCGCCATCTTGACAGCGATCATCCCGCCCATGGACCAGCCCCCTAGGAGATAAGGGCCATGTGGCCGGAGCTCCAACTGTAAACGTTCGACATACTCCTTGGCTATCTCTTCTAAAGAGGGTGGTAGAGTATAACGACTCACACTGTAAACTGGTGATGAGATTCCATAGACTGGTCGGGACCTGGCCGGGTCACTTGTGTTGCTGAGGTTGCCAAGCGCCATATAAGGCCATGCCAGGCCGGACACTGCATGAATGAAGATCAACGGGGCTAACGACGAATGAGCATCGCCCTGGATATGCAAAATAGGTTCCATAGTTAAAGGAGGCTTTTGGCTTTCTTCCTCTTTATCTTTCTTCTGTTGTCAATGATTCTGATCGCAGAAGATGTGCACAAGATGAAGACCGCCCCGAGTCATCTATGGACGCTGAAAGATGGAAGAGATCTGACAACCAAGGAGTGTGTATTATCCAATTCCAGTTTCATGTTTTGCCTCCGTCTGATAGTTCCACCAAGGATACTGTCATTTTGTATCCGTAGTTAGACGGAGACAAATTGACAAGGACACCCTTGGGGGCCAAGTTCAGACATACTTCCAGCCGCACGCATGGTTGTATACCTTGTTGCTACGTGAGCGTACGCCAGATTATCGACCTATTTTAGGACCTGCTCCCACGTGGAGATTCTGCAGCAAAAGCAGGAAACAAGGATCAGAAATTCGTCATCATCGTTTCTCCTTAGCAATCGGCCAGGATGTTTCCCTGCTCTCGTATTTGGTCTCTGCTCGTTGCAGCCGCCACCGCTAGTGCAGTACCCACCAGTCTGGCCACCACGCACCTGCAATCGGTTGACTTGCTTCTGACTCGCAGTTCTTACGGGTTCCTTACTGACATAGCCCTTGGAACTCCGGGTCAGAGCCTGCCGTATCTGGTTGACTGGACCTGGACCGGCCACTATGTGGTGACCACCTTGTGCTACAACGATCCCACCGCCACCTACGATTGTCTCAACGTCGGTCAGAAAATTTTCAACCAGACTTTGTCATCCACTTTTATCAACCAGACTGACCAGTATGGCTATCTTTACTGGGATCCCAACCACTTCTACTTTACGGAGCCCGCAGCAGCCGATGTGGCAACAGACATGCTGCGCATCGGTCCCACCGCGGTGAACACCACCATCCAAGCAGCCAATTTCGTCTTCAACGAGACTATTAGCGCATTCCCTTTCTCGGGAGTATACGGACTCTCCCCTGTTTTTCAGAGTGATAATCGTGAGTTGTTTCTCCACCGTCATAAAACTAAGTCATGTTAACACGGATCCTAGGATCCGTGCAAGCGTCCTTCTACCAAGGATGGAGGAGCGGCGCCTGGCACTCTCCAATTGTCTCCTTTATCTACTGCCACGACAATACCACCAAAGCGGTATGCAGTGGTTACGACGGCATTCAGACACTAGGCGGATACAACACCTCTCACGTCCACGGGGATATCACCTGGTACGACATCATTGTCACGGAGGCGATCAACACGCTGGACTTTGTCTATGCGCCAGCCGTGATTAATTATTGGGCGTTGAACCTCACGCGCTTCTCTATCGGAGACGAAGAGCAAGAGCTCAACAAGACTACTACTCTGGATGGAAAGCAAGCCGCCGTTGCTGCGTTCGATCACGCTTCGTATGGTCGCGGTGCCCCAGTGTCTGTGTACGGTTACCAGCGTCTAGTCGAGCTGGTCGGGGCAAAGGCCGTCACGCTTTCCGATCCTCCAAACAACGGTGAGCAGGGTTTCTATCAGTTTGATTGCCGGAACTCGAGTTTACTCCCACCGCTGCGGTATGAGTTTGCCGGGTCAGAGCGGGCGTGGGAGATTGTGCCCGAGAACTATGTGGAGGTGCTGGCGAACGGAACCAATAAGTGCACCTTTAATGTACGCACCCTGGGAGATGGAGCGATGGTAATGGGAAACTTTGGTGAGACATTTGCCATTGACAAGTATGTCCTGTTTGACTTTGAAAAGTTGCAGGTGGGAATTGCAGACTTCGCGTGGTAATGGTATAAGGATGTGTGTTTGAACATTTTTATGTGCATTATCTCGAGTTTGACTGAATAGACGGAGAATCCAAGACCGTAGATCATGATGCTACCTGCTTGATTATTTTCAATGTCTCTAGTATGTGGAACGTAACACATGTGATAATATCTCCAAATTAGTAATAAAAAGAGAAGAGTAATTTCCACCAGTTATTGATACTGCACATAGCGCTGTTCTACGTTGAGGCAACCTCTATAATGATAAGTTAGTGGATATATGGAATATTAGAGGTCATCTTAATACCATACTTACCATACTAGTAGATACAACCGTCCGTACATACGGAATAGGAAGGAGGAGCGAGATGGTCATCATTTGACACTGAGCATACTGTGTTGGCCGAGTCAAGCTGTTGTATGGGGGAGCTCCCTAGTGTGTGCCTGTCCAAGGCTCCAGCATCTTCACCTTCCGCGACGACTTTACTTAGTTGACATTAGGTGAGCCTTTCTGTCACATAATTGATTGAAAGCCGTTACCCAGTTTTCTTAGTATGATAGAGGTTACTCAGCGAACGTACTAATAAGGAAGCTAGCCATAACGACGAGGATTGATTGGAACAACCAAGTCTGGGTAGCACGAACTGACCCGGAGAATAAACCATCACCCACGTAGTGTCAAGCTCATATCCAAAATGGTACGACATGGACTCTGCAGAACTCGGCTGCCTGATGTTCAGGGGAGCTCACGGGATCGGAGGGATCAAGGCATAACTCCGCATTGATTGTTCGGAACATTTTCCTAATATGGGAGGCAGTGAGGTGAGACTGTCACTTGAAGGCATCAACCAAACGGAACGCATATACCAAGCCAGACTCACCAAGAGCATTATATCATTCAATTTCCGTCCACAGACGGATCATTTCTGACTCCCAACAGAACAGGATAATATGCTCGTATGTGACTAATCTCGCCCCCAGACTGACTGAACTGTAGCTCTACTATTAAATTCAACCGATAATCTCATTCTTTCATCACTAGTAGCTTGTCGCCTCAACTACACAAAGTGGATCCATCCTCATTTCGACATCGGCTCTTGATCCCCCCACCAACCCAGATCCTGCTTCCCTTCCTTCTACAATCGAACCCTTGCAACCCTCGTGTTTTTGCACATGAACCCGAACCAACCACACGCCAGCATGTCCACCCAAGTGCTCATAGTGGGTGGGGGCATTGGAGGCCTGACGCTAGCAGCCATGTGTCGAAGGATTGGCGTGTCTTGTCGGGTGCTAGAGCGAAGCGCTGTTCTTGAACCGGTGGGTGCCGGCATTTCACTGGCTCCGAATGCCCTACGGGCTCTGGATCAGATCGGACTGTACGACTACGTGCGCCAGGAAGGCCAGCCGGTCCGCAAGATCCGTGTCTACCGGAATCAGACACAGTGGAGTGAGATTGACTTCCAGTGGCTAGAACGTACTTTTGGCTATCCCGTGTACTCGATCGAACGGCATGGTTTCCATCGGCGACTGTATGAAGCTGCGGGGGGTTCCGAGACGGTCATCTTGGGGGCAGAAGTTGCCAAGGTGATCCCTCCGCAGGAGGAGGCTGAAGGGGTATCGGTGGTCCTGAAGGATGGGAGGCGATACACGGGAAATGTGCTAGTGGGTGCTGATGGGGTGCGGTCAGTTGTGCGCCGGGCGCTCATGGCCACCATCAATTCCCGTCCCGGACAAAGTGGAGCAGTTGGAGAAGACGAAGATGCAGCCGATGTCATTCAATTCACGGGCCGAGTGCATCTGTCTGGCTACACTCACCCACTCGATCACCTTGGCCCCGCGGACGAAGGGATCGCTCATTGGATGCTGTATGATCGCTCAATTCTCACAACGTGGCCGTGCAGGGACCATCGTCAGTGGTTCGTTGGGGCAGTGGTAGGGATCAAAATTATTGAAAAATTGCTCTCACGTCAGCTAAACTGTGCCTCTAGCCCTCTAAGCTCAAGGACCCGAATCGCTCCGTCTGGAAACATGCCGATCACAACACTATCAATCAAGTCTATGGTTCCGAATATCACCCCTTTGCCCCGGATTTTCACTTCCGTGACGGTGAGGACATTTATTATCAGCATCCTGCCAGAATGACATGCTGACTACGATGATTGGATCCTTCTAGTCGTCAAACACGCGGAACGTGTCGTTGCCAGCGATGTCTTCCACCAGACCATCTTTCCCCCGATGGCGGCCGGTCGCATTGCTATGCTGGGCGACGGTAAGTAGCGACATACCCACACTGCTTGCTTACAAGTCATTCAGGATGGCTTTGTCCCACTAATGCAATAAGCAGCTTCTCATGCTATGACTTCGTTCTTCGGCCAGGTAAGCCAGCCAAACGGGACCTTTTTTCTAAATCAAAAAAAGAGAATCACGTTCCCTGCAAATCTGGCGCTGACAGGAACCATCTCCCTGTTCTTCGCTTGCCCTTGCTGTGTTGGACGCGTTTTCTTTCTCGACCTTGTTGTTTGTTTATTTCTCATGTTCTGAAAATATCTTCGATTACTTGCCTTTTAACTTTCTTTTTCTTTTCTCTTCCTTTTCCCTTCTCTGTCTGGTTCCACTTTCTGACACCGAGAATAGGGCGCCTGCCAGGCCATCGAAGACGCGACGGAGCTGGCCAGTGCGTTGGGGATGATCGATGTCAGGCCCACTGACGCGGAGACAATCCTTCAAGGCTACCATCATAGCCGGGAGCGCCGGGGCCGCGATTTAGTCGTATTGTCGGATCGATTTGCCTTGCTGCATACCGGACGCCTGTTGGGAAGCTGGGGTCCCTTTGTCCGGCAAATGGTATACACCTGGATGCCTCTCTGGGGTTGGAAGTGGGCCTTGCAGTGGCTGTATGGCCATCAGCCGACTCTCGTGGAGCAGCGGAATGAGGCCGTAAAGAAGACTGCCTGAGAGATGCGTCTTGTCCAATGGAGTTGTATTTAGCCGAAACTGGGCAGGATTCTGCCCTGCAAGCGATGGTGGTATTGCCCATGTCTATAGAAGAGACTAACGCACACGAGCAGACGAATCAGAATTAGAATCACATATTGTGTGCCCTGTGTACCAGAATCCCTCTTAATAAGGAATAAGCAATGGGGCGGGATAACATCCTTTTGAATCAGAACTAACTAGTAGTGATGGAGTAATAGTACCGTAGGGTAGTCAAGGTTCCTTGCTGTGCCAGTGAGCATTAATCTCGATTACTCAGGGATGAAGTCAGCATGGATCACCCGCATGACGCTAGCAATCCTTTGCTGTCTCACTTCCTCAACTCCTCTCATCAGCATCATCATAGTCATCAACGCCTCTCCACCACGTGGACTACATTTATCTCCGCTAGGTATGCTGGTTAGCTCGTGGAATGAACTCCGATCTCAGATTTTGGAGCCCCGTGTTCAACTGTAGTAAACACATGCTCCCTTTATTTCTTTACTATGGCCAAGAAAGCTGAGTTACGGCGGAGCTGCACCTTCTGTCGCACCCGCAAGATCGCCTGCTCCGGCGAGCGCATCTGCAATGCTTGTCGTTCCCGGTCGATTGAATGTGTTTATGATCTGGAGATCGCCAAAGGTCGACCTCGCCTGAACAAGACGACATCCACTCGGGCCTCCATACCGGCCGGACCGGCTGGGCCCAGTCCTATCACTCTGGAAGACGGAGAGCCGGGAGACGCGGGTCACTCCATCACGTCGGCGCTTAACCCCAGCATCACTCCTCTCACCGGAGTGATGGCAGAGCTGGAGGTGATGTTTCGCGAAAATTTCGGTGAGGACCCCATGGCAGCCCCATCGAATCAATTTCAGGACCGAGTGGCTCGCTTCAATCGAAATTTAGCGGCCGGAAGAGCCAGCCAGGGTCCATCCACGCCGGCAGGCAGTCTCAGTTACCCCGGATTTTTGGCCCTATTGATGCAGGATCTTGCTGAGACAGTCACCGGTAAATTCGGTGACCTGGGCTGTCATCCCTTCTTTGGACCTGGGGAGCGCTTCTATCGCGCCTGCATGCTTCAGGACACCACGAAAACCATGTTCGATACTGCGTGTCTCCCATCACCTTCTACTTCTACGCCATCGGGTGGTGAAGCGGACATCTTGGCCGACTACAACTCACATCTGATCACTCAGCATCTCGAGGTCTGGATGAGTAACCATCCCTTATCGATTATCATTTCTAAGTCCCTGCTGCTCCGCGATCTGCGTAGCCAAACAGCCAATCAGGTATTGTTGGCGGTCATGCTGGCAGACGCTCATCACTTTGCCGATAACTCAGCCAAGGGGGATCGCCTGCTGCAGTGGGCCGTCTCCCAACTCTCGAACATTCCTGCGGGCCAGGAAGATCTCACTACCGCGCAGATTACCCTGTTACTGGGCTGGTTTCATGTCTGCCGCGGACACTCCCGCCGGGCATTGTGCTATGTGGGCTACGCCGGTCGCATCACGACCAAGCTGGCCAGCCAGCTGCATGAATCGCCTCTGACTGGTCAGACGCACATAAATGGCATCGATCGGGGCGCTGTTGAAGCAGAGATGATCCACCATATGTACTGGGTAATGTTGGCCCTTACTGTATGGTCTTTTATCCAGATGGACATGCCTCTAGCGGATCTCCTCCCCGCGCAGCTGTTGCAGATCCTCCCTGCAAGAGCAACGCCCGATTCCACGCTGCTGCAACTGGATCGCGCGACGGATAATCTATCTACTCTCAAGCCCCAACTCTCTTCATTACAGTCAGTTTGGCTCTTGTCACACGTAACCGTTCTCAGCGCCCATCTGTACGCTCTGTATCCCCAACACCTTCGCAGTCCTCCGGAGCCGCAACCATGGCAAGATCTAATGCTACATCGGCTCAACCGTCTCCTGCGACAGGGACGTAGTCTGACACAGATTTGCTCTGATTCTCGAACCGCTCTCCTGGACATTATCTTGGTGCTGCAGAAGGAGTCGGCCCATGGCCGCGGGGAACCTACCCTGCTCGCCTTGTACCTGGCCGTATCGATACACCTTCTCTTCCCGCGCGATGAGACCGGCCATCATGTCCACAACTCTCAGACCTTTGTTCTGAGCGATACGCTCTTTCAACAATTGATCGCTTCCATACAGGATTTGAAGCAGCTCTTTCCAGCCATCAGCTCCGTCTCGCGGCATGACTCGGCCCAGCCAGCCGGCACGGGTTCTGCCGGATTGCATTTTTACCTTCTCGCCTTGGACGCCCTCGGTCGGGCTCTCATGTACGTACTCACTGTCTGGGACCGTGTCACGGCGGTAGAGCAGCGGGTCTGGCAGGATCGACTTCGCGGATTGTTGGACGGGGGCCTTGCGATGCATGACCTGTTCGAATATGATGCTCTGTTACAAGATCACCGATGGCGCTCAGTGAAAAAGCACCTGAAGACCGCATGCAAGGGAATCAAAGGAGTGCTTTCCGGCAGCCGGGACCAGGGCTCTCGCAGCTCCTCGTCTTCTGTCTCCTCTCTGGACCTGTCCTTCGCGTTACCGTCGCGGCCAACACCGGCGATGGGCATCCCCACCAGCGAGGAGGGCCGCAGCGAGATGATGTTCCCCGCGATGCCCTCTGCCAGCGGCATACCCTCATCCATCTCGTCGTCAATCTCGCACATCTCCCGCGAAGTTGGCCTTGGCTGGCCAGGGGACGGGCAAATACTCCCGACCCGGGAACAAGGACCACGAGAGAGCTCGCATCCCGCAGCGTCGGATTTGTCTGACTTCGACCTTGCACCCTTCGTGTCTTTGGGATCGGTCGATTCAATGCAAAATGGGGACGAACGATCTCGGATGATGCAGCAATTTTCTCCCAACCCGATGTCACTGCCTTCATTCTGGCACGACCCACAATTCAGCCCGGCGCACCACTTGGTGGGCACGATGCCCCCGCCGTCATTGATCTCGCTCGCAGACCTGGGAATGGGTGAGCGGGGGCAGAAGCGCTCATCGGAGAAGTTGAGTGGTTTAAGCGAGGGGGATACGCCAGGGACGAGTGCAGATGGGGGGACAAAGAGGCGAATGAAGGGGATGTCAAACTGATACACTATAGTAGGCTTATTTCGTATATGGTCTGAAGTTGCTTGAGGGTCAAACATTCATTCTTTCTTCGCCAAAAGACGTTGATGCCCGTCGATTAGACGACACGATTCATCATCTTCATACTTGAGCATCTATTCCCAGAACACAAAACTAGAAGTTTTTCACCTCAACACAAAAAATGAAATCAATTAAATCACTATCTATCCCTCTATGCAACCACCAACTCCACAACCCCCGTATCCGACTCCTTATCCCGAAACACCCCATTCACTTTCCACCCCGTCCGCTGCGCAAGTTCCCCAAGCATGCTCTCGCTGCGCCTCTTGCCCCCAAAGTTCAACATCCACAGATCCAGCGCTGCAACCGCCAAGCTGGGCTCCTCCTGGAGAATCTGCTCCGAGATCAGAACTCGCGAGTCCGGGGCCGCGGCGTCCCTGATATGACGGAGAATCGTCACGCAGTCCTTATCGGGCCAGTCGTTCAGGACTCGCCGGATGTGGTATACTGCTGCACCCTTGATGGGTTGCTCGGAAAAAAAGCTGCCGGAAATTTTGCGCACTGTGCGCCAGGTCTCGTTATCGTCCCTTTCTGCCTCTGCAACAGCCTCGCGGATAACGTCCTCCACGTCGAACAGCACACACTGTTCCGGACGAATCCCCGGGTACGCGCCCAGAATCTCCTTCAACGCCTGGCCCTTTCCACCACCCACATCCACTATCGCCATGCGCTCCTCATCAGCGAGCTTCTCTATCCAAGAGAAATCATACATTCCCAACACCGGCATTGGCTGAAACGACGCCGCCATCGTAGCATTGAACTGAGCCGCCCGCTTCGGCATCGTCTCCAATATCTCATAAAGCGTCTTATCGGGATACCCCGCCGCATAGCCGAAAGGTGTCCGGCTGGCGCTGGTCGGCTCGTTCAAGCCGTGTTCTGCCATGTAACCGGGCCATTTCACAGCGGGGACCAGGAAGAAATCGAAGATGTGTGCGAAAAACAGTGCTTGGTAGCTGGTTGGGTCGGTGAATTGGAGGGATTTCGGGGTGTGAGCAATGTGACCGGGTTGAGGGGAGGACAGGACGCCGGAGGCGATGAGGAAGTTGGTTAGGCGGGTGAGGAGGGATGGAGAGGCGTTAAGGGTGGTTGTTAGGGTGGTTACGGGGATGGAGGCCCCTGGAGTGGTGGGGATTAGAGTGAAGATTTTGTGGTCGAGGAAGAGTTTCATTATGCTCATTTCGACCATGGAAAAGTAGTAGGTGTGGAGGGGGGAGGACTCGGGGTTGGTGGTGGACGGGGACATCTTGGTTGTGGTTGTTGTTGTTCTTCTTGTGGTGGTGGTGTTGATTGATTGATTGTGAGATTGTATGGGACAGGACATTGTGTGATATGGGTTGTGTTTTATGATAGTTGGTGTGCTTGGTGTGAGATTATATTCGGTTGAGTTGAGCGTATACAACACTTGGACTGTACAATGGGGGCTGCATATACTGGGGGCGAGGAAAACCTCCGTCTCCCGACGGAGAGAGGCATTCACTCTGATTTGTGAAGACCTTTGGGTGGCATTGCCGGGTTAGTAGATGCAAGGGAGACATTTCACATAGTGTTGACTGAACTAAGCTTCTGTTTTAATATAATCGCCCTTTGGAAGGGATTATTATTTCAGTAAATGTTTGGGAGTTGTTGCGTAACTACTTCCATCGCTACGATATACATGATCTAATGGACACGAAATCAATTCAACTGTCTACTACCAACTACTTACGTACCAGATGCAACGCGAGGACATAAAAAAAGGTATCACTATTATTGTCCACACATATTCGCGTCGCGAAATTTAGTTATCCTGCTGGGAGCCAAAGTTGAAGTCTACTATGGTACATTTTCCGTAGACATTGAATGTTGTGGCATAGCTGAACCAAACGTGTATTGTACTATTTATGCCCTTGTCTACCCGTCTTTTAGTCTTAAGGCGCTGTATACCGTGATTCAGCTGCGGGCCCATGTAGCCAAACTCTCGCTAGCGAAGGGAGCCTGCTGTCTTCGGCGGGCCAGGTGCAAGAACGATAACTCTTCCGCCCGTGTTCTGTTTACTTCTCTCGCTAGCAATGCTATCAAAGGCAGAAGACGTGGCGGAGGATCAGGTCATATCTGCCAATATCTACTGTGCGTCACAACTACAAGGAAGACCACCTGCAATGCTTGTATCACAACCATTGTCGCTGCCATTTAGTTCTACTCATACTGCAAAGCAGACGTGAGCCTTATTGGTACATGTACATTGAGAGTCATGCTTTCCCCATTCCCAGGTTATCTCGCTTCACAGTCACCCTCGCATCCCCCTTCAACCACGCACTACCGACCCTAGAAAAATCCAGTTGCTCAAAGTCTTCAGGCGGCCCAGTGCTCGACCAACGGACGTCATATGTCTTCACCATGTGAGCCACCATCTCCCGCGCAATCATCCCCGCCATCTGCTCCCCAGGGCATCGATGACATCCCGCCCCGAACGGGAAATAAGTCACCTCCCATCGATTGCTCTTCTGCGTCTCGTTCAGCCTACCGCCCTCCAGCCACCTTGTCGGATCCCAGATATGCGGATCAGCATACGTCTCTGGGTCATGATGGGTTAGATAGGGTGAAATCGAGACAATGCAGTTTTCGGGGACCACAATGTTTCCCTTTCCGGGAGCAGCAGCATCGGCGGGTAGTTGGTGTGGTTGCCGGGCCCAGCGGATCATGTTCACTCCAGAATACCGTCGGCTCGTCTCTTTAAGCGTGGCAATCAATGTAGGAGACCGGTGAATGTCCGCATCAGTTGCCAAGGCTGTTTTCAGCGCTTCCAAATGCGTAGGATTGCGGAGCAGCTGTTGCAGCAGTGTTAGCTGCCCAGCCATCCCTTAAAGGATCAAAGCGACTACTCACCTCTAGCACCGTCCATGCAATACTTGCTACAGTACTAGTATGAGCAGCAAACATGAGCAAGGTATGGTGCGCAGCAAAATACTGACGCAGGTGCGCTGTGCGGCTATCCTTGAGTGTGTAGGCGATGTAATCGAGCGAGTCCTGCCACTTTTCTGGGTTCTGCTCGCGCGCCTGCAGCCGCTCGTTGAAAATTGCCGCCATCCGATCGCGGGCATGATGGAGACGACGAGCTGGGCCGTGAGAAACCCAGTTGGGCAGCAGGAAGTGAAAGGGATGACCGATATCTGCTTCCATACGGTGGAGGAGATCAAGCAGCTCGTCGAGGTGGTGATCGTAAAAGTCCTGCCCCATCAAGCACCGCACGATCACCCGGTGCGTATAGCGAGACATCTGTTCGAAGACCTCGATGTCCGATTTTTCGGCCCAGTTAGTTGCAATCTTGCGTGCTTCTTCCCCGGCGATGCGCGTATAATGTTCCAAGGCAGTTGAGCGATTTACGCCTCGACTGAGCGAGCTCACCATCTCCTTGAGGTGGGATAGGTATCCGGGAACAACGACTTTCTCTAGGAAAAGACCCTATTTCATCATTATTAGAACGATGTTAGAAAACTTGATGGTGTATGGCTACCATGCCATCCCCAAACGACCAGACCTCCTCACGCGTGTCCAGATAGAACCGATTTAGCTGGGCGCCACGGAGCATAACAATCTTGGTCAGAAGGAGATCGACTTGAAATACGGGCCCACATCGTGCCGTCGCTTGTCGAATGTAGGATATCGGCGACTTTCCAAAGGCTTGTGCATCACCAACAACCGGCAGGCCGATCCGGGGCTGGGGAATCTTGCGACTGGGCTGGGAAGCCTGCTTCCGTACCCAGTACAGCAACCCGGCGACCAACGCCACGATAACGGGGATACGCCACATCGTGAGAACAGAAAGGTTTTAATTCGACTTAGTGCCCTTTCAAGAAATGAACTGGGTGTGATTGGTATATATGCAGGTGATTTGACCAGTAGGTGGCTCGGGCTTCACCACCAGCCCGACTCTCCGTGGAGGAACGGACATTTTCCAGTCGCACCACGGCTGATGTCCGCAACGCGGAGGAGCTTTCCTTATAAAGTCCGCATATTCTCGCAGAGGATACTACACGACCTTTCACCCTGTAAACGCGAAATTCTATTATGATGTCGCACCACCAGCGTTCGCCCTCCGAGGAGGTCTCTATGACCGCCCTGGCCAAACCTGCTTCGGAGTCGACTATCGTGGGCGATGGGCACCACCCGTTGCCAGCCAAAGACACCAGTACGCGGGCATGGCTAGTCGTGGTGGGCGGCTTACTGATCTACTTTCCGACTTTTGGTATGTCTCTATGACAGTGGAGTCTACCTGTCACTAACACAATCTCTCACTGCAGGATTCCTCAATGCTTTCGGTACCTTCCAAACGTTTTACGTACAGGATCTCCTTGCTGGAACCTCCAGCTCCAAGATTGCTTGGATTGGCTCTTTACAGGTGTGTGAATCGCCCCTGGATTTGACTTAATCCTAACTGACCTGTTTAGATCTTCCTCCTCTTCATTGGTGGTCTAGTGGTTGGCCCCCTGTATGACAAGGTGGGAGCTACCAAGCTCCTGGTGCCGGGGTCGGTCGTCTATGTCGTCGCCCTAATGCTCACCAGTGTGTGCAAGAAGTACTACCAGCTCATCCTGGCTCAAGG
Source organism: Aspergillus eucalypticola CBS 122712 (assembly GCF_003184535.1). Lineage (NCBI taxonomy): Eukaryota > Fungi > Ascomycota > Eurotiomycetes > Eurotiales > Aspergillaceae > Aspergillus > Aspergillus eucalypticola. The sequence continues at coordinate 608,369 of NW_020290295.1, read as the reverse complement.
AATCTTGTTTGGCTGTGCTAATGCGCTGCTGTGAGTTTACATCATGCATTCTCCGATGTCAGCTACTAATGATGGGCAGCTTCTATCCAACTATCGCAGCCATCAACCAATGGTTTGATCGGCGTCGAGGGATAGCACTCGGTCTTGCTGTGTCGGGGTCCTCGCTGGGCGGAATTTTCTGGACAGAAATCATTCAGCTCATGCTTGACCACATTGGATTCGGATGGACCGTCCGTGCCTGCGGGTTCATCAGTCTGGCTTTCCTTGTTCCAAGCTGTGTGTTGATCATCACTCGGCCTCCAGAGCCCGGTGAGAGCAAGGACATGCAGCTCGACTTCAAAGCCATCTTTACCGATGCCAAGTATCTGCTCTTTAGCGTGGGAATGCTGCTCGTGCTCTGGGGAATGTTCATTCCCTTTTTCTACCTGCCATCTTACGGAGAGACGTACGGAATGAGTGTGACGGGAGCAAACAATCTCCTCGCCTACATGAACGCAGGGTCCTTCGTCGGACGAGTTCTAACGGGCCTGATGGCCGATCGCCTGGGAAGGTTCGTTTCCTTGCCTCATTATAATTGATCGCGTTCACTAATTCTCTTTACAGATTCAACATTATCTCACTGGCTGCACTAAGCTGTGGTATCCTGCTCTTTTGTCTTCACAAAATCACCACATCCGGCGCCATCATTGCCTTCTCGACCCTGTATGGCATCTGCTCGGGCGGGTTGATCTCGCTACAATCGGCATGTATTGGCCAGATCACCCCTGACCACAGTATTATTGGTGTCAAGATTGGGCTTATGATGGGTTTCTGTTCGGTTGGGTATGTTCTTCCCTCGGTGAAATCTTTCCAGACATAGAGAGAGCTTTGCTAACCAAATGGCTTCCTCTTGGCAGAGGCTTGACCGGTAGTCCGATCGCGGGCGCTCTTCTCAGCGCCGATCACCAGAAATGGTATGGATTCATCGACTTTTGTGGTTCGATCCTCATGGGCGGAGCTGTGGTGACAATCCTCTCTCGATACGTGGCAGCCCCGCGGGAATGGAAGTTTTAGATTGCTCTTTTGGTCATGCACCACCCAGCGCGGTTAGGCGCCATAAAGCTGTTGTTCTGCTTTTAGTATATGTCGTGCAGGGTTAAGGCCATATATATGGGAGATCTAATTGAGAATTCGTAAGATGAGTGGTCAGACATAGGAGAGTAATGAAGATGAGGAAGCTACGACAGTATTAACCTAGCACTCGATCTCCTCTCCACAACGAACATTTCTAGTAGATTTCCCTCGATGTTTAGCTAAAGTCCTTACTCATAAGAGCATAGGCTCTATCTGCAATTTGTGTAAGGAAGAAAATCACAATACACACTAAAATATTCTTCGTATTGGAGGTCAATAATACAACATCCTTCCTCGAAGTTCAGCTGAACAATCATTTTTTATGTAGTATTGCAGTACATCACAGGTAACTCGTTGTGGACAATGCTGCCTACGACATAGCCACTTCACGATTAAGACATATTCCCAGTCAGGTGTCATCCCTGAGTTGATAAGAGCTCTACGCTAAAAATAGGCATGAGAAAAAGGTCGATAATGTAGACCTTTGTTTTTCTCCTTGGGCCTCTTTTTTTTTTTTTTTTTTTTTTTTTTTTTTTTTTTTCTTTCTTTCTTTTACCATGGTTGAGGTTGTGAAAATTTGTGAAGATGGTGAATTGGATGGAGTACTAGTAGAACGGCTAGTACAAAGGTTTGTATATAAATTGTCCGTGGCTCAATGCCGGAAACACCACCCACTTAGGTGAGGGAACTAAAGAATGTTAAAAGCCGCCGCAACGTGGGGCAAAGCTCCCATAAGAAAAGACAGAAGATCACTCTAACAGCGATCTTACCAATTGGAAGTGATAGTGAGTGTTTCTTGGGACAAACCCCGATGCTTGTCGCCGCGATGAAACGGGGACAAGCATGAGCGGGTGGTGGGTGCACAAAGCTCCGCGCGCGGGCGGGATTTTCTCCCTTGTTCCCCTTCACTCGCCCACTGATCCTCAAGCCATCCGCCGCTTCCTCCCGCTGTCGCCCGTCTTGCGCTTCTCCCACTGCCTCACCATTCTGCCCTGATTCTGCCCCCATCCTCAGCTTACTATCGCCATCTCATCGCGAAGCTGATCAATGCGGCAGAGATTACTGAGGATCTCATCGAGAGCCGACTAGATTGTATTCAGTATGGCCACCACTAGGGAGGATTGCTCTTCGCAAAGGGCAACGTGTCAGCCATATAAACACACCTGGTCGACCATGTTGAATAGAAGATCATGCGATAGATTCAACTTTCTATAGACTTACTGTATCTCAACCTACCCGACCCTTCAACGTCGCCCCCCAAACCATCACAATGGACACACCACTCCCATCGTCTGAGACCTCTCCCCGCTTCTCCAATGCCGTCCCCTCATCGGTCTCTTCCATGACACCCAACAAGGACTCCTCAGTTATTGTGGGGCTTGCTTGTCGTGTCCCAGGAGCTACCAACCCAAGTCAGTTATGGGAAAACATCGTCGCGCAGAAGGACTTGCAGCGGAAGATGCCCGCGGATCGGTTCAATGTGGACGCTTTCTATCACCCAGATGGAACCAACAAAGGCACTGTACGTGCAAGAAGCCATGATGAGGTTAGAGCGGTGCTGACTGCTGCAGACCAACGCCAAATTTGGCTACTTCCTTGACCAGGATATTGGCATGTTTGACGCCGGCTTCTTTCGGATTTCCGGTAAGGAAGCCGAAGCGATGGACCCTCAGCAGCGGTTGTTGCTGGAGGTTGTCTATGAAGCGCTTGAGGATGCTGGCATCACTCTGGACGAGGTCAATGGATCCAACACTGCCGTCTTCTGCGGCTCCTTCACCAACGACTACAATGCTATGGTCACTAAGGATCTTGAGTATTACCCCAAGTACACCGTCACTGGCACAGGAAACGCCATTCTCTCCAACCGGATATCCTATTTTTACAACCTTCATGGCCCCAGCGTGACGATCGATACTGCATGCTCGTCGTCTCTGGTATGTTTCCATCTTGGCAACCAATCGTTGTCTCAGAACGAATCGGATATTGCTATTGTGGTCGGCTCAGCCCTTCACTTTGACCCGAATGTGTTCATTACAATGACCGACTTGGGCATGCTGTCAAGTGACGGTCGCTGCCGGACGTTCGACTCCATGGGCAGTGGCTATGTCCGGGGCGAGGGTATCTGCGCCGCAGTCCTGAAACGTCGGCGCGACGCGGTATATAACGGTGACAACATCCGCGCCGTGGTACGTGCATCTGGTGTGAACCACGATGGTATCAAACAGGGAATTACTCTGCCAAATACCGATGCCCAGGAAAAGCTTATCCGTCGGACGTACGATCTAGCCGGTCTAGATCCAAACGACACGCAGTACTTCGAGGCACACGGTACAGGTACAGCCCGAGGAGACCCGATCGAGGCGCGGGCCATCGGTGCTGTTTTCGGCTCAACACGATCTGAGCCACTCTACGTAGGATCGGTTAAGAGTAACATCGGCCATCTGGAGGGTGCCTCGGGTTTGGCCGGTATCATAAAAGCGACTTTGGCCTTAGAGAGAAGCCAGATCCCACCCAACATGCACTTCAAACGGCCCAACCCGGAAATCAAGTTCGACGAATGGAAAATCCAGGTGCCGCAGGATATTATAAATTGGCCAGCGAGCGCGAACGGTATACGCCGTGCCAGTATCAATTCTTTCGGTTATGGAGGCACTAACGCACACGTCATTCTGGACGCCTACGAGCCCGAAGATAGCGAAGCCGAATTGGAAGCCATCCCAGCCATCTCCAGCAGCATACCCGTTAATCGTCCGTACCTGATTCCGCTGAGTGCGCATTCGACGAAAGCCGGAGCTTTTTGGGAGGACAAACTGACGAAGTATCTGTCGAACGAGCCCATCGGTAGGCCCGCGGTCAGCGACCTCGCAGTTAGCTTGTCGACACGCCGCACAATGCATGGCAACCGCTCATTCATTATCGGCAAAGACATACCTACTGTTCTCCAGGGGCTCGAGCAGCCACCTATTCCTGCTGCTGCCTGGACGCGCCCGTTGAAGGAGACCCCCCGGCTCGGATTTGTCTTCACTGGTCAAGGTGCTCAGTGGTTTGCAATGGGCCGGAAACTCATCCAGCAATCGCATTTGTACCGGCAGACCCTGGAGCGATGTGATGCGGTCTTGCAGAGCTTGCCAGATGGACCTGACTGGACAGTCCTGGAAGAGCTGCTGCGCACAGAGGAAGCCAGTCGCCTGAAGGAAACCCGGCTATCACAGCCCATCTGCACTGCCATGCAGCTTGCCACGGTATGCCTATTGAAACAATGGGGCATTGAACCTTCCGCAGTAGTGGGGCACTCATCTGGCGAAGTAGCAGCAGCCTATGCGGCAGGGATTCTTACGTTTGAAAATGCTATGATTGCTGCCTATTACCGAGGGCTTTACATGTCGAGCGGTGTCGATGGCTCTATGACCGCTGATGGCGCCATGATGGCGGTTGGATTGACCGAAGCAGAAGCAAAGAAGGAACTTGAAACCTACACTGGCCAGATCTGCGTGGCTGCCGTCAATAGTGCTTCTAGTTTAACACTGTCTGGTGATAGAGACGCCATCGTCCGCTTGAGAGATAGCCTCGTGGAGCGAAAGATATTCGCCCGACTGCTTCAGGTTGCACAGGCCTTTCACTCACACCACATGCTTCCCTTGGCGCCGAAGTATGAAGAGGCACTGAAGAACTGTGCTGGGTTCGGTACAAGTCCTGCACGTGTCCGCATGTTTTCCAGTGTCACTGCTCAATTAGCTCGACCAGGTGAAATGGGTGCCGGATACTGGACGGCCAACATGACGGGTACTGTTCGATTCTCCGACGCCCTTACCGGCATTCTTCTAAACGAGGAGGATGAACAGAATGTTGATATTCTTGTTGAGATCGGTCCCCATCCCGCACTGAAGGGTCCTTCGCGCCAGGTCATGAATGCTCTCAAGCTCAACCTTCCTTACCTGGCATCCCTGACTCGCGGGGTGGATGATTACGAAAGCCTGTTGACACTGGCAGGTCAGCTCTTCCAGTATGGTCTCCCGGTTGACTTGATTGCCGTGAATAGCGACCATTCTTTTCAAAGGGAGACAGGTATGATTCAATCTAAGCTGTACGGGAAGCGACTTCGGGACCTGCCGACCTATGCCTGGGATCACAAGCGGTATTGGTCTGAAACTCGACCTATCCGCGAGCATCGGCTGCGCAAGCAGCGGCACTCAATCCTCGGGGCCCGAATGCCTGGAATGCCGGAGAGGACTCCACACTGGAGGAATTATCTTCGCCTCAAGGAGATTCCGTGGCTCGCGGATCATGTCATAGACGGTAACGCCGTTTTCCCAGCTGCCGGCTACTTCAGCATGGCTATCGAGGCAGCGGTCAGCATGTGTGCAGAGGACTCTGTTATCAAGGAGATTGCTCTGCGGGATCTCAATGTCCAATCGGCCCTACTATTGAGCGACTCAGAGGAAGGGACAGAGGTCATCATGGAGCTCCGACCGGCAACACAGTCCGCCAAATCAAAGTCGGCACTATGGTACGAATTTACAATATACTCCTACGGAGAGACCAAAATCCTCAACGAGCATTGTTCCGGTTTGGTTTCAGTTGAGACCAACGCTCTGACTTTGCCGATGCGATGGGACTCTTCAAAAACTTTCGATGACCTGGCAACAGATTCACAAGAATCGATACCCGCGGAGACTCTGTATGACCACCTGACGGCGCTGGGTCTACAATATGGTCCCAGTTTCCAGTTACTGACTGGCGATGTCCAGACTGGACCAGGATTTGCATTGGCTGGTCTCGACTTCCAGCCAAGCCAGTTCTCCGTCCAGGCGGCCGACCTCACAATTGCACATCCCACATTATTGGATGCATCCTTCCATGCGATCTTTCCTGCTATTGAGTCTGTTATTGGACGCTCTCTCGATGAGCCCTTAGTGCCCACATTTGTTCGTTCATTCAAGATATCGGGTGATTTCCTTACCTGCTGTAGGGAATCTCGGGAACAGAAATTCCAGGTCACTTGCTTCACTCGCCTGCCTGGGCCACGTGTTGCCCTAAGTGATCTGACGGTTTGTTCAAAGGAGAGCAACAAGCCCCTTTTGCAATTCAAAGGTCTTGAAGTCACTGCACTCGGAACTGACAAGACTGACAATTCCGCTGGTCGTTCTCTGTTCTTCCGCACCCGCTGGCAGCCCGCGTTCACGTTCTTGGGTCCCGATCATCCGGCCGTGGCCCAAAAGAATATCTCAGAAATATTGGATATCTTCGCGCATCAATTCCCTGATACCAGGATCCTGCATATTTCCGATTCGGTCGATGGCACGCGAGATGTATTGAAACATCTGGGAGGTCGTTCGAACGAGAGACGTCGTTTCCACTCGATTACTCCGGTGTTCCAAACCCAAATCGCACCTGAAGAGATCGATGCCCTGAGCCAGGAATGGCCAGGCTTGGTTGAGATTTCGGAACCTGAACCGAATGCGTACGGCCTGGTTGTTCTCAGTAGTGATGCCGCGGATCATGATTCCAGACAATTTGTGAAAGAAGGCGGGTTTGTCCTTGCGCTCGGACCGCACCCACAACCCGAAGGACTTCATGATGTCTTCTTCACCAAAGACTTGGCCGTCTGGAAAAAATCGACGGACAATGCGCAGAAGCCGAAACAGCTGTCGCTGATTCTCCCTTCATGTCCTAGTCAGCGAACTTTGGACATTGCAGATGGGATGGAGACGCAGCACGGGAGCAGTGTCTTTGTCACCCGTACCTCCTTAGCAGCCCTTTCCAATGAAGCGCTCAAAGCAGGAGACATCGTGGTACTGGCAAATTTGGATGAAGATGTGCTCTTTGAACATAGCTCGTCTGATCAAAGCACATTTCTTGCGATTAAGAGACTACTCACGGCTGGTGGCAAAAATATAGTCTGGGTGCTTGAGGGCGGCTCGATGGATGCCCCTAAGCCGGAGCATGCAATGATAATTGGTCTCGCTCGTGTTGCTCGCAGTGAGAATGACCAGTTGCGCTTTGTTACCCTTGACCTTCCTCGCGCCTCTACACAGGAAACCGTCGTCAGGCACGTCTGGAGACTACTAGACCGCTCGATTACCGAAGACGAGGTGACCGTGAGGGGTAACTGCATCTTCATCCCCCGAGTTGAAGCTGACGACCAGCTTAACTCCAAGCTCCGCAACGGCACCAACTCCCAACCCCGTGAAGAACCACTTGGCGCAGGTCGCCCACTGGCTCTGAAAATCGGCCGCGTGGGTCTTCTCGAGACACTTGTTTTCGAAGACGACGAGCAGATCTTGGATACGCAGCTCGCTGATGACGAAATCGAAATCGAAGTCAAGGCGTCTGCCATCAACTTCAGAGACATCGCTGCCTCGATGGGTATCATCGATGACTACAAGCTCGGCGATGAATGTGCGGGTATCGTCACGCGAATTGGAGCACAGGTCAACCCCCAGGATTTCCAGGTCGGTGATCGTGTCGCCGCATGGAGGCCAGGTCAAGGAGCTCACAAGACAATTGTGCGCAATCCAGCCTCCCTCTCCTACAAGCTTGGCGATATGTCGTTTGTGGATGCAGCATCCCTGCCTTGTATCCTGACCACGGCATATTACTCCCTTGTTCATGTCGCCCACCTCCAGCCCGGAGAAACAGTCCTGATCCACTCTGCGGCAGGTGGTGTTGGCCAGATGGCTATTCAGGTTGCCCAATATGTTGGTGCACGTGTGATTGCCACTGTGGGTTCACAAGCGAAGAGATCTCTGTTAAAATCTCGCTACGGACTTGCTGATGATATGATATTCAATTCTCGCGATGACAGCTTTGTCCGAGATGTGCTCGATACAACTGGTGGTCGGGGAGTGGACGTTATCCTCAATAGCTTGGCTGGAAAGCTTTTGCATGCTACTTGGAGCTGTGTTGCCCCGTTCGGTCGCTTTATTGAGATCGGAAAGCGCGATATTCATGAAAACTCAAAGATCGATATGGATCCTTTCCGTCGCAATGTTGCCTTTGCTTCGGTCGATTTGATTACCATCTTTGAGAAGAACAAGCCCTTGGGCGCGCGTTTGCTCAAGGAATGTGGTACACTCGTTCATAAGGGACACATTACCCCCCCCGAGACCGTCACAGAGCTCCCTTACTCCGACGCTGTAAAGGCCTTTCGTCTTCTTCAGATGGGAAAGCACACCGGTAAGGTGGTTCTCGTGCCTCATGCCGGAGATAGGGTTCCTGTCCTCCCCTCAACATACCGTAATCAGCCACTCTTCAAACATGAAAAGACCTACCTGCTCGTTGGAGGCCTAGGTGGCCTTGGTCGAACCCTTGCTGAATGGATGGTCAGGAAGAACGCTAGACGCCTAGCATTCCTCTCTCGCTCTGGTGCAGACAAGGAGGAGGCGAAGCGTACAGTGGAGTGGCTTCGAGAGCGAGGCGTTTCCGTTACTGTCTTCAAGGGAGACGTTTCCAGATATGAAGACGTCGAACGCGCAGTCAAAGCAATAGATAATCTTGGCGGTATCTTCCAAGCTGCAATGGTCCTGCAAGATGCTCCACTTGAAAATATGTCCTATCAGCAGTGGCAAATATGTGTCGAACCCAAGGTCAAGGGTACCTACAATTTGCATCAGGCAACTCTAGGTACGCAGTTGGATTTCTTCATTTGCTTTTCATCCGCGTCGGGCAGCATCGGCTCGAAAGGACAAGCCAACTACTCATCCGCCAACTGCTACCTTGACGCATTGATGCGACACCGCCGAGAAATGGGACTCGCTGGCACTACAATGAATTGCGGTATGATCGTCGGCATTGGTGCTGTAGCCGCGAACCAGGCCCTTCTCAAGGTCATGATGCGCAGTGGTTACGACGGAGTAAACAAGGAAGAGCTACTCTACCAGATTGAGGAAGCAGTCTTGTCCGATAACAACAAGAAGGTCTCTCGTCGTGGAGTTGACCTTCATCAAACCATTACCGGAATCAACATGACCAAAGCAGACTTCTACTGGTGTCAGAAGCCCTTGTATCGGAACCTGTACAACAACCACGAGTTTCTGGGCCAAACAGCCATCAAGCAGGGAACCAAGAGTCTAGCTTCTCAGCTTCAAGGTACCAAGTCCATCAAAGAAAGAACTACACTGGTTCTCTCAGCCTTCATTGAGAAGGTCGCGGACGTACTATCCGTTTCTGTGGACTCGATCGAACCTGCGAACCCTCTGTCAGCCTACGGACTAGACTCTATCATTGCGGTGGAGTTCCGTAAGTGGTTCTCTAGAAGCGTGGGTGTTGAGATTGCTCTTTTCGACGTACTCGGAGCTCCTTCCATCCTCGCTTTAGTGACCAAAGCCAGCGGACTGATCACGATCACCACAAGCAACGACCACAAGGCTGAGAATGTCGACAACGAGGGGGCCAAGGGGAATGAAGACCAAGAGGTAGAAACCCAGCAGGGCCAGCTGAACCAACCCATCCCCCCAGCAGCGGCTGTTGGCCCTGTACCCATGTCTAGCTTTCAGCAGCGACTGTGGTTCATTCATAACTTCGGCGATGACAAGACCTTCCTTAATCTGTCCATCACTTCATATCTCGAAGGCAATCCGGACGCCACAATCCTGGAGAAGGCCTTGAACGAATTAGTGAATCGGAACGCTATTCTCAGAACTGGCTATACCGAGGGAGAAGAGTTTGCTGAACAGACCGTCCTGGACATGCCCAGTATCAGCTTGGAACGCATTGACGTATCGTCAAAACCAAACCCCACCGTCTCGCTTCAGGATGTAATCCAACGCCGCAGAGCGATAGAGCTGGACATCGAGGAGGGTGAAGTTGTTAGACCCATATTGGTCCGGTTGAGTGACGATCAGCACGCCTTGGTGTTGATCTGCCACCATATCGCCATTGATCGTGGTAGTGCAAAATCGTCGCTGAACCAACTGACCGGTATCTATGATGCTATCCGCCAAGGTAGAGATCTAGATATGGTTCCCCGACCGGGCGTGAGCTATGCGGACTTTGCCGTCTGGCATAACCGCTTGCTCAGCTCACCTTCTCTGCAGGCTGATCTGACCTTCTGGAAAGAGAATCTGTCTGGAATGCCGAAAACATGCAAGCTCCTCCCCTTTGCCAAGTCTGAAAGGCCTTTGCACGATGACCTTCAGCGAACAGTTGTTTCTGGCATCCTGAAGAAGAGCCTTCTAAATAGGATGAAACGAATTTGCTCACAATCGGGGGCGACCCCATTCCAATTCCTGCTGGCTGCTTTCCGGGCCTTTATCTTCCGCTATACTGATGACAGCGACTTGGGGATTTTGATGATCGACGGTGACCGACCTCACCCGGATCTTGAGGACGTGCTGGGATTCTTCGTCAATATGACCCCCATCCGGTGTCAGGACAGCTGTGAGGGTGCATTCGACCAATTGCTTGAGGCAACCAAGACCCGAACCTTGGAAGCCATGTGTCATAATAAAGCGCCCTTTGAAAGCATTGTAGATGTTGTCAAGGCGAAGAAAACAACCAGCCACTTCCCTTTGGCCCAGATTGCCTTGAATTATCAAATTCATGGCACATTCCCAGTCTACCGCACCCAAGATTTCAACGTTCATGATGTGCAATCTGTGGATGTACCAACCGCCTGCGATATGCAGCTTGAAGCGCTTGAGCACCCTGAAAGAGGCCTGGACCTCCGCCTGGAATACTCTTCAACGCTTTACGGCTCAGGCGATATGAACCGCTTCTTTGACAATTTTGTCACATTCATGTCCAGCCTGATCAGGGACCACCGACAGCCGATCGCCGAAGTCAATTTGTGTGGCGCGCTGGAGATTGCCCATCTTGAGAAGAACTTCTGGAACACCCAATTTACTGAGAACCCCTGGGGCAGTGTGGGAGTGTGCCAGAGGATCATGGAAAATGCCGCCAAGCAGCCAGAGGCCGTGGCGATCGCTGCATCGGACGGAGCCGCTATAACATACTCCGAATTGGTGGAGCGCGCTCAGAGGGTTGCTGCATCCCTCAAAGCATCTGGTGTCACTGAAAGACAAAAGATTTGTGTACTGGTGGATCCAGGGGTCGATGCTGTCATCGCGCTTCTGGCTATTTTACTCACCAGATCCTGCTATGTGGCCCTGGATAGCAGTTTTGCCGTGGATCGGTTGGCATTTATGGCGTCTGACTGCGGCGCAGGAGTCTTGCTTTTCGGACCAGAACTTCATGGACTGGCGGAAACGGTTGCTTCCAAGTCTAAGTCAGGCCTCAGGCTACTGGATACGAAGAAGGCAGCGCTGTGTGAGGATAGGTTTGTTGGAGATTTGCCTTCTGTCAATGAAGATCCTTTCTTCGTTATATATACATCTGTAAGTCGTTGATCTTAGGTTAGATACATTTCACTGATTGTTTTTGTTTTGTTATTAGGGGAGTACTGGAAAGCCTAAGGGTGTAGTTTTGTCCCACACGAACACTCAGCAGATGCTGGCGTCCGTTGGCGAGTATTTCAAATTTACATCAGATGATCGATTTTTGCAACAGTCCTCGCTGTGCTTCGATCTTTCCGTCGTTCAGATCTTTTCTGCGTTAACTGCTGGCGCCCGCGTCTGTGTAGCAAAGCATGATATCCGGAAGGACCCAGCTGCCCTGGCTGCCTTCATGCATGAAACGGCTGTGACCATAACCTACTTCACGCCAACCCACTTTGCTTTGCTCCTAGAGCATAGCTGGGAGACTCTTCATCAGTGCTCGCAGTACCGCGCCGCTTTGTTTGCTGGAGAACGGCTTCCAGTCCGCATTGCCAGGGCATTCTACGACCTACAGACACCAGCCGTCGTCTACAACACCTGGAGTCCGAGCGAATTGGTTGTTCAGACAACAATTCACAAGGTTGATAAGCCAGATGACGACGTCGTTGACGTCCCGATCGGTCGGCCACTTCCTAACTGCCGCCATTATATAGTTGATGCGGTTCTCAATCCGCTCCCGGCGGGATTCGTCGGCGAGATCTGCGTTGGAGGCGCCCAAGTGGGCTTGGAATATCTAAATCGGCCGTTGGCCAATGCAACCTCTTTTGTGAGAGATCTCAGTTCCATCCCAGAAGATCAAGCAAGAGGTTGGAAGAAGATGTTCAGGACAGGTGACAAGGGATCGTTTCTGCCAAATGGGCTTCTCACCTTCAAGGGTCGAATTGCTGGGGACAAACAGATCAAGCTTCGCGGATTCCGGATCGACTTAGGGGAGGTGGAGCAGGTACTCTACAAGAATGCATCAACACCAGATGGCCAGGGCATCGTGGATATTTCAGTCATCGCTCGAGATTCCGAGGAGAGCGATGCGACGTCTCCCCTGACTGACGAGAGGCGACTTATCGCTTTTGTCATCCCTAAGAAACCGCTTCAGTCAACCCAGGAACGGGATGATTATGCTAACTACCTCCACCGTATGGCACAGGCCTCTTTGAATCAGTACATGTGTCCAAACGGCTACCAGTTTCTCGAGAGGTTGCCCATGACTATCGGCGGAAAGGTGGACCGTCGCAGTTTACTGACTATGAAACTGGACTTAGCGCAACACACGACCACTTACAATGACAGTAGGCCAGTGACAGAGGTTGCTGGCGATTATGCAGAAATCCTGCAAGGCGTCACCGGACAGGTGTGTAGCCTGTTGGGCATTGACAGGTCAATTGCCCCGAATGACAACTTTTTCGAACTGGGTGGCCAAAGCATTTTACTTCTGCGACTGCAGTCGCGGCTCAAGAAGAAGTTCAAAGTCACGCTGAAGTTGCAGGAGCTCATACATGCTCCCACGCCTTTAGCTATTGCTGGACTGATTCAAAAGCAGCTTAAGGGGCCCGCGGGTGTTCAAAATGAAAGTGCTTCGAAGAGCATCGATTGGTCGGAAGAAATTTCGTTACCTGCTTCACTCATGAACACCGACTATAGCCAGCTTTCTCGCTTCCCGCGTACCGATGTGAGCAGTATACTGGTTACTGGTATTGACACCTTCATTGGCCTTCACATGTTGGCCACTATCCTTTCGAACAACCACAATGCGACAGTTTACGTCATTGGAATCCATGATGAATTGACTGTGGACCACCTGGTTGAAGGATTGACTAAGTACAAGTTGCTGGATGCTCACCTTTCTACTCAAGATGTTCTTTCGCGGACTCGCGCCGTTCCGGGGAAGATGACTTCACCTCGTTTTGGACTCGCAGAAGACGCCTTCAGAAGCCTGGCGGACACGGTTCGAGTGATTTTTAACATTGCAGCGGATGTTTCGCTCCTCAAGACATATGTCAACCTGAAACCCGTGAATACCAGCGCCATTCTGACACTCATCGAGCTGGCTACGAGCAGCCATGGCCACCTACTAGAAATCCACCATCTATCAACATGGAGTGTGCCCCATCTGCAAACCTGGAAGAAAACCTCCCGGACACGAGCATTCGCCAGCAACAGGGAAGAGGACCCCAGCCATTTCACACCGCCTAGAGCCGACGAATACGGATATTTTAAATCTCGCTGGGCTGCGGAAATGTACCTCACCCAAGCTGCCGCTCGTGGTGTACCCGTGTCCATTTACCGTGCTTCCTCCGTCTCTGGCAGCCGAGCCACAAACGTCCCAGTCCCCGAAATGGACTTTATCAGCAACATGATCATGCACATGATCCAGCACCGGGCTATCCCTGAAATCAGTTCCAACAGCCTCATTGATGAGGCTGGTGATTTTGTCGTGGATTTTCTTCCTGTTGACGCCTTGACATCTTCGATGTACACTCTGGCGTCTGAAGAGAGTGCCGCAGCTCCTGGGTTGCAGGTGTACCATTTGGGCAGCTCACAGCCTCTCCCTCTTCAGGCCTTAGTCGATGTGATACCATCGTTGGATCAGTCGGTTGAGGCTGGCAAATGTCGCGTCGTCCCGATGCAGGAATGGCTGCGACTTGTGTCTGAGGGAGCTAGCGAAGAGGAACAACTGCATTGGATGGTCGTCAAGAAGTATTTCCAACATGGCCATTCCATGTTCGCGTTGGATAAGTCGCATACTGTGGCTGCTTTGAAAATGGCGGGCAAGGAGGTGGAGTTCCCGGCTATTGATGTGGACTACTTAAAGAGGCTGCTGGACGAGCGGGGTCCGGGATTGAAGCAGTAATCTTGCTGTCAAACACGGACTCTGCCAAAATAGCATGATACCTAGCACCTAGCTTGTTAAACTGATGGATGGGAATTGACACTTGAATCCTCTAATAATCCAGATCCAGCCTATCAACACCATACCGTAAATATATTTACCCATAACTATTCACATTTTTAACCCATTGCAATCCCAAATATGAAAAGCTTCATGAACTCATAATTCGGATGTTCTAGTATCCTACCAACTGAATGACTCCACCACAAATTGGCCTTGTATGGGCATATGGCTAATCTAGTCCTCGTAGGGGTAATCTAGTTTCCTCTTTGGGCCACCACATTGCGAACCGGTTGGTCTGGTCGGATCTGTGAGGTGCGCACGGGGTCCGCGCTTCGGTGTAAGCGGACCCATACGACATACAAAGTGGAGAAGGCGACTCACTCCCGTTCCTCTGGAACCCACTGTTTTCTTGGGATGGGACTTATATAAGATCATAGTCTCAGAGCTCGAAATTCTTCATCTTGATAGAAGTTTTCAAACCGGCCATAACCCAACAATTCTTTTCTATACCGATTGAACATTCGTTTCCAGATGTCTCTTGTCTTTCAAACTATGGCCTTCAACCGTATTGCTATCTATGGTCACCGTGGATTCATGGGCTCTCGAGTTGTTCCTGCTCTAATTGCCTCAGGAGCACCAATTACTGTTTTATATCGCTCTACCTCGGATACCTCCAATCTCCCCGAACATGTCAGAAAGATTGAAGTTGACGTTTTTGATGAAGACGCTTTGGTTGATGCCTTGCAAAATATAGACATTGTGCTGTCAGTCAGAGTTACTGCGCATCTGTACCTTTTCGATTCTCAGCTCTCTGGTTGGAGACGAGGGTACCGACAGACAGTATGGTTTTGTGAAAGCCATCCCTAAGACTAATGTCCGGCTTTTCGTCCCTTCGGATTTTTGTCTGCGATATTGCGAGCAGGGAATGCGCATGCCCTGTATGACGGCAAAAGCGAAACCCGAAAAGGCTTCTAAGGATGCTGGGATCCCAACCTCCGTCGTCCACATAGGAAATTTCGCTAAATTCACCTTAAGTACACCGTCAGTCATCAACCGTGCACTCGGGATACTTATATCCCTAACTGACTCTTTTTCACAAATTATAGGGCAGTGGGTGTTGATTTGCAGAATAACACATTGGTCTACACCGGCAACTCTGCTAGCGAGAAAGTCACTAATTAGTAATCTCCTACAAAGCAATCAGTATTTTATAAATATCAGAAAGGAGTAAAACTGCTATCAATGATCTCACGACTCCTATAACCACTATAATGTGTCATCCCGATGGCTTTTCTCCTGATAGCTAGGTTATTCTATCACAGGGCTCCGGCCTACCTGCATGGTGTAGAACCGGGGTGGGCCGCCATGAGGATGATTCCAAGGTAGTATTCAAAATAGAGTTAGAGTGTTGGTGTTACAAGGACCATAAAAGCAGCATTGTGACAACCATAAAAGAGGCAGCTCTTTCACTGAAGTGTTGCTTTGTCATTAAAATATTTATTAGGATAACACTTATTACTGTAATATACATTTTGTAATATTATTAGACTTAATCAAATTTAAAATTTATAGAAAAGAATACTAACCTGATTTCAATTTTTATTATATATCTTAATCTAATTGAATTTCTGTTACATGTACTAATTAAATTTAAAAGTTAATATTATTATTTTTAAATATTTATAACTCCACCGAATCATGAAGTAAAAGAATAAAAATTATACTACTGTATTCTGTGTTTCAAGTACTATTTAAATGATACTAGTTTTGAACTTATCAGACATCATTTCACTGTTGTCCCGTTGTGAAGATTTCCCTCCTAGAAACCACCCTGTCTACTCTGGATCCTTCCCTGGCTTCTTTTCCAGAGTTTCCGAAGTCGCACGCCAAGAGGGCGACAGAAGACAACCTAGGCGCTGATTTTCTGAATTAAACCAGTTTACAATACCGCAACGAAACCGACCCATTTGAGCAGTTCGGGGCAGTCATGGCAGTTGTGCGGGGCACGGTAGAGGGTTGTGGTCTGTGCAGTGATTGCTGGCCTTCCACGAGTGAAGGAATCCCCACAGCAGTCGCCTTTCTCCTTTCTCTATTTGACAAGCAAGGCCCGTAAGTGCATAGAAGGACTGGTGCGGCTGGGAGGCTTACGGTCAGACGAAGCGAGAACTCCGGTGGGGGGTTAGCGGTCTACTTACCTGCAGTCTCTGATTACCCCTAGTCCTCCCTTGCCCGCAGTCTTCCTGTCGAGTACCACGGTGGCTGTGTTGAGTATTAAGGTGGCTGAATTTTATGGCAGGGATTGGGAACAGATATATATATATATGCTATCCCGCCCGAACATATGGGAAAAAGAGTGAATGATGGTCAATTAGAGCTAGCTAGCTTAGTACTTAGAACAATCATTCAACAACAGATTATCCGGAATAAAGGAGCGACATCACAAACGGCAAACATTAAACGCAATCACTCAAACTGTACAAAAGTTGTCTTGGTACAGTCAAACATAGACTCTCATGTGAGATATCTATATGATATACTCCATGCCACACACATGTCTGCACATATACTAAGCCTTCTGAAGGCTCATGTTTAATTGGATGAGAGACAGTCATCCGGCTTCATTCCATTTGCACTTTCAAACAAACTAATCTCGAACTTCAAGGCCTGGCGGAAGACTGCGTTCCAAATCTTTCTGTTAATAGGGGAATCATATTGGTCGTGGTACCAGTTCAGAGTAGCTGGTATCAAGATTAGCAAGTTGCATTTCAATCAAGTCATAATACAGTAGGGTGATGGAAAAGTACCTTCCAGTTCATCGGCATAGGAGGTGCTATTATTTTCACTGATCCAGTAGTTATAAAACAAGATTCCTAGTATTTGTCAGCAACAGTATATGAAGGAAGATAGTACAGAGGACTATACCAGTCAATGTTTGGTCGTTGTTTTGCAAGCTTTGTGCAAGACGTGGCCATCCCTTCATACAATTATTAGCAGGAAAGAATTTCATCATATAGGTTCTCGCTCTCTTACCCAAATGCACGGAATAATCATCACATTCATGGTATACCAATCCAGCTGACTGTTTCTCTGCAGCCAGTTTGCGTACCCAGCTTCAGCAGAGTTTCGCTCGCAGTTATCAATGGTATCGGCGGGTATTTTAAGGTCATCGATCATCTCACGTTTGAAATCTTTAGTGTAATCCACATATTCTTCAATCGATAACGCCTGTTTTCCAACAACCGATAAGAGGTCACTGGTGTTGACGATGGGGAACGATCCCATTTTGATAGACTTGTACTGGGTGTAGTCAATCAGATAATGGTAGTCTTGCTGAACAGCTGTTAGCTAATGGAGGAAATCTTTGAGATACAGTACACACAAGGGAGTAGAAGCGAAATGTATCATCATTGGTATTGCTGGTGGTCGTGGCCTGGGTTCAAACGAAGGAGTTGTTCATGAATCTGTCGACAAGGTCTGGGTTGTTATCCCAGAGATATTGGGGTAGGCTGGATGCCCCGGCCTGCCTGGCATTGAGGGAACGAGTAGATTCAGGCCAAGTGTCTCGTATCTCCTTGCCCAGTGCATGGGCTCTGCTGTAGAGGGACTGCTCATTGTCTCTGGCATGGAGAGAAGAGATGTGCACTGCCATGCTCTGGACGCACACAGCGAGCAAGGAGAGTGACGTGAGAGACTTGACGAATGATAGTACCATTCTGATTGCTGTATGAAAAAAGTTGAATGAGGAGTTTGTACCTATTATAGAAGAAGTACTTGAGTCATTAGTAAATTCTATGAAAATGAGGGTAGATTTAGATCTATTTATGTTTCTCCAGGAGACGGCTTCAGTCAGCTGGCTTCGAGGACGGATATATATAGTGTTATAGTTGGAGTCGTCTGGTAGTTGTCCTTTCCCTGCCAAATCGATGTCATCTAATGATTCGAGTCAATGATCTTGGTAATGAATATCGGGATTTGAAACCTGATAATCTTCTCTATCCTACTCCTATATCAGGAAATCATATTAGTCTTGGTGACGATTCCTGGTTTGAGTCTGGGGGAAGTATCTATAGGGATGTTATTCTTGGGTTACATCGCCTCCTCATAGCCGTTCCAGTTTCAATCCCCGAGAAGTAAATCCCAGGTTAAGTGTGTTGTGGAGACCCATTTCAGTCTATACGATATGGAATGTCGGCTTTTGGGTGTGATAAGAGGTTGGGGCGGCTGATTTCAGCTAGTAATGACTCAAGTCGCTGCTCATCGAGTCATATTAATAATGAGGTAGGGCGCCTCGGGCTTAGCTGCCACTTTCTTTAGTATTATACCTAGATAGCCATGGTAGGATCAAAACGAATACACTCTAGATAAACGCTGTTATTCTTAATGTAGGTATCCCATTGCGCCTGGCCAGTCAGAAATTGCCCACAGTCAACACTGCTGCAGCCGGATCACAACGGGTGCTAGCCAATAGGATGTTATTACGAACAACTTAAGTGACGAGGGATATAAATAAGGTAAAGTTACTTATGCTAGCCAGTGGCCTTCTGAGGCTGTACAGAATCTTATATGACTTTGAGATCGCCTTCTTGATTAGGTTGTCCGATTAGAAGTAGAGAACGCTATCCGGTACAAGACTAAAGAGGATAAAGTACAAACCCTCAGCTGCGAAATATTTAGCTGGCCTGAGTGGCTGCTCAGTATTTTATCTAATGCGACGGCGGGATGAATTCCTCCACAATCACTGAGTGGAGTGTGGGTCTTAAATATTGTGAACCAGAGTTGCTTACTAGATAATTGGTAAATTATCCCGCGCCTAGATCCAGCTGCTATATCCTTTGTTTACTAAACAAAAAATTAGTGCTGGACTAAGCTCCTCCGTCCGAATCAGATCAACGCGATTAGCCCATTAATATCTCTAGTACTAACAGAGCAAATACGGCTCACAGCTGGCAATGTGAGAGTGGCGTAGCAACATGCGCATATTTTCTTAAATGGTAATATTATATCTGCTGACAATGAGGAAGGTAGGCATTGTGAAGGGAATTCATGTGGGCCCCTGTGGTCATTTAAGGTTTTCCGTTGGTGCACAGATGATCGCTATGATCTTTCGGATTCTATACTACTCAGATTGGCCGCATCTTAGTGTGGTGCCATGACTCGCAGAAAAACTTAATGTATTTGATATGCCAGACGCCGAGATGATTAGATTTCTTGGCAATTCAAGGCTGAAATACCTGTGCGTCCAATACCTAAGATCAAGGACAAATCAGTAAATAAACTGTATTCTGGGCTGGCTAAGATTTCCGTCCAGCGGTCTCTGTATTATTAAAATTAATTTAAAGCTGAAGTTGATTTATATTAATCGCGCACACCACCATTGGCACCTCACTAGTGGCTATAGCTGGTTGTACCAAATTTGCTACTACATGAATGCACTGTTCTTAGGAGCCTAAAGAGGGATGATATACACTGTAATATTAATACAAGCTGAAAGCTATGGTTCTTTCCTTGGCATGAAAGTTAAGTATTTTGGTTAGTACAGCCCTGCTATAGTTCTCTGTCTATTAAAGAAAATACGGGTATTAGTCACACCACAAAAACTGCTTCTAGATTTTAAGTTTTTTAAATGATATAGAGTCAGCTTCTAGCAGTTTAGTACTAGTTTTATTATACTTTGATCTATGTTTGTTGACTTCATATCGGCCTTTGAAGTTGGTTAGAAGATAATCTGATAATAGAGTGGTTAATTGTTACAGAATACCGTCGGACTGCGCCGAAGGGATATCAGGCTGATGACTATTGAAGGACAACTGGTCTTGAATAAGAGAAGAGAAGTAAGGCCAGATAATGCCGCGCATTTATCTGTAAGTAAGTGCGGACGAGGGTTATTGCTAAGCTTTCAAACATATGGTTACTTAAAGACGATATGATTAACCATGATGAATAGAACTATCTAAGTACATGAACCGGTGTCCTTTATATCCTATCCTCCGTATGCCAATCCGTATACTATCTGAATTATATCAATGGTCGATTTAATCACAGTCTGGTACGCTGATATACCTCGTGTATACCTTCAGTAGTATCTTAGATGGTAGCTAATCACCTGATCCGTGGCCGTGCCGGGCGTTGTTGTAGTAATCCGCAGTTCTTCTAAATAATAGTTTTGATTTTGCCTGAGTGCTGCTCTTATCGGCGCTTTTTGCCTGGCGAGTCCGCCTTACTAGTAGGTTAACTAGCAGGGGTCTGTAATAATTGTGTGTATGTATCTGTGTTGCTTTTTGTTAAGTATAATATAATACGGATGGTTGCTTGATGAACTGATTGGATCACGAATAGGTGAGATAGAATTGTATGAATTTGAAATTGTGAGACATTTTGGTCATGAATGTAGTAATTCAGACTAGTATAAATCTTAGAACAGAACCTATCTCTTCTTCTTCTCCATAATCTTCCCAGTGAGAATAAAATCCCGCGGAATCGCTAATCCCTTTGTCTTCCTACCAATCGCAGGATCATCAGCATGAAAAAGATGTTGTTCTGGAAACAAGCTGGGAACAAGAGATTTGTGATGAGGAAATAGTCCAGTGCCTTGAATTCCAGATTGATATTTGGCTGCGGTAGCTCAGCCATGTTATTGACAGGGATGTCAGCAGTATCTCTAAACAATAATCTGCTAATCTAGGTATTATACTCGGCCCTGATGTTTTTTGTCCAAGATTTGTCTTTTTCAAAGTTGAGCTGTAGTATATTGGGATGCTCCTCTTTTCCTCCTGACCAGCTGTTATTTGTGTCCCATGAGAATGTAGCACTCATCGTTCCCCTTCCCTCAGTAGGAAGGGAATGACATGCCTTAGTATAATGATTATGCTACTCAACCGAAATCTCCTCGCTGGTGTACTTGATCTTGACGGCGGTGGTATCACCATCGGTGATTACCGGTGATACGCTGATTTTAGTTGCTGGGGATGAGCTTACTAAACTAATGGTATTACAGGACCAGTGGCGGCTGTCTCCATGAGGCATATATTTGATTTCTTTGATATGTATTTTCTCTGATTGAAGGCTTCCTTCGAGTTGTAATCCAGTTGTGATAATCAGCCAACAGCTATGTTAGTCTTTGAGGAATTTTATTACCTACCTTCCCCCTTTTCTGACTTGATGACAACATCTTTGAAGGATTTATGGTTCTCTAATGCGTGCTAAGCATTCTGGTTGAGTGGGTTGGATGTGAGACTGATGGTGGGAATTGCCTACTTTGAAAAACTGATTGGCCATAATATGATGCAAAAAGATGATACTCGCAGAGTAGTGGTCAGGAATGGGTGATGCCGAGTCATTATCCGGGCTGAAAACTAATTCAGTAGTGTTACTGTTCTTCTGTCCACTGTCATGACCTTCCTTGACAGTAATCCATATTAACAGCGCTCCGGGAATTTTATTGGGGGTATCATCCCTCTGTATTGTGAAGTAAAAGGACTCAGGCTGGAATATAATTATGTTTGGGTTTGTGGCATATTTGGTCAGGCCAGCAATAAAATGCTCTGATGGCAGACTTTTCAGGACTTTGTTGATGCCATCATTGAAGGCTTGTTTGACCGTGGCAGGTAGCTTCTGTGAGAGCTAATTAAATAATCCTATTCGGTGCGTCTAAACTAGAATATCAAACATTAGAGGGGAAAGGAAAGGAGTATAAGAGAATATATGTAAAGAACAAAAATAAGTAAGACAAAGTAAATAGAACAAATAAAATAAGATTATATGTAATAAATAAAATAAGTGAAACTATGTTGTATATCTCAGTTATATTACTTGCTACTGCGGGAAGCCTAAAGGAATCGCATATGCGATGTACCAACCACAGTGGAATAGGAAAGACAGGAGTGTGGAAAAATATGTATAAATAATAAAAATAAGTGAGCGAAGGAAAATAAACAGAATTAATAAAGTAAGTAAAACTATGTTATGTGCCTTAGTCACGTCGCTCGCTATTATAAATTCAGAAATAAATTCTGCTACATTTAGATACTTATAACTACACAGAATAATCAATTAAAGAAATATAAATTATATTGCTGTATTCTGTGTTCAAAGCACTATCAAATGATACCAGTTTTAAACTTATCAAATATCATTTCACTGTTGTTCTGTTATGAAGATTTCCCTACTAGGTTAGACCAGTGAGGGGTAGAGGCAAACAGATTAGTCACTTATTAGTATAGAGTAACACAGGAAAAACAGAAAATAAAATAAAAAGATGACTTCTGTACTTAATCTAATCATTGAACTACAGATACAGGATAAAAGAGATAGGACTCCGAGGCCTAACTTTTCCTGGAGAATCTAACTGTCAAGTAACAGGATATACTAATAAAAGTAGAACTATGGTAAGTTAATGGAGAGGCTGATGTGGACCAAACTTTAGAATTTATTTCTTGAAAAGACAACTGATAAGAGCGACCTGAAGTTATATACCCATGTTATAAATAGACAGCCTAGATACAATCTTGTACTTCTATGATATCAATAGCATGTATTATAATTTAATATATATTATTAGGTGTAGCTTTCGCAGCCATGATATATAAATTATGTTGTGAGACCTCAGTCCTCCTACGTCTTATTATGTGGCACACAAAAGCAAGTCTTTTACTACCACTACTATAGGAATCAAGAATATTTTTAATATATAATATAGATCCGTATGGTCTTTCTTAGAAGTGGGGTCTAGGGCTGATGAGATGACTCAGTCTCATGTGGGCCAGGTGAGCTGCGTCCTCGTTAGTGATAAGATCACGTGATAAAACAGGGAGAGTCAAGGCCTCCCTAGGAGAGGACAAACACGAGCAATAGGGATAATAGTAGGGTATTTTTAAATTCATATTGTTCATCGACACCAACGGCGTGAAGCCTGTTTACACTGGATTTGTAGCTCTAGCAGCTCAGAATACATACTACTTCTGGGCCTTCCTTCGAGAATGGCTACTGCACTTATTTTATTTGAAAAGGCTAGTCTTCATACTCTTCTTGTTAAGATAAAAATAGATTTAGACTACGTGAGAAACAATACAGCATGGCAGAAGGTGCCGAGATCTAATCCCTTTCTCCTTTCTTCCTCCGAGTCTCATTATATTCTAAGGGTCATTTTGCCGATGCATAAGCAATAAAAGAATCAACAAGCGGTGACAGCCAGCCACAGGTATTGCCAGCCAGCCACAACGTGGATCTTAGTATATGCAGGATAATTAGTTTTTCATCTGCTTACATTAACTGCTATTCGCAATACTACCCTCCCACAGTTTTGAGTGGCCCCTTGCATGCTTACCCGTCATCAGCAGGTGTCCACTCAAAATGTGGGAACCACTGGGAGGCCATCATACTGAGCTTCTCTGTTGGGAGGTGAAGGTGAGCTGCAAGGAAACCTCAGCTCATGAAGTTCAAAGCAGTAAAATATCGGTCAGAGCGTGTTGTGCAATGGCTCCTTTCATGATCAGCAATCCCTTATAATAGGACGTTGCGATGCAATAGTAGTTCACCGTGATTACCCGCAACGATGGAGTGCTCCGGAAGTGCCTCGGTTTGTTCTCCCATTGATATCGGGTCAACTGATAACCACACTCACACCTGTCTTCTTTTAGAGCCCCGCGTCGCTACAATTCTCAACTCATGATCCGGCTTGCGACCACTGTCGGTGGAAAAAAATTAGATGTGACCGGGCGCGGCCGCGTTGCGGAGCCTGCCGGCGGGCGTGTGTCGCCTGCGAATACACCTCCAGAGACCGGAAAGTCTTTGCCACTAGTTCGAGCAACTCTAGTGATGAAGGGGCCATCAGCCCTTTCGGTAACCGACTGGCCCAGTTAGAGAGTTCCGTGGAACGCTTGACGCAGATAATCGAGCACCGGCTGGTCAACGAGCCACACTGCCACCAGCCAGACCGACCGGTGCCCCGTCGTACATCGACGCCCCCCTTGATAGAAAACGATCCCCAAGGTCGCGTTCTCTTCACACTTGAAGATGGCCAACGGTTTCTCTACGGACCTTACTCAAATATGGCCAATTGTTTGGGGATTCTACGAATTTTGAGGTCCAGACGACATGACCAGAACGGTGATGTTGACCCCCTGTTGAAGCAGGTATCGGAGTTGTGCAACCTGCTTGGGCCCCAAATATTCAAGGTCTCGCCCTCCGCGGAACCGACCCGGCTCCTGCAGCTGTCACAGCAGGCCGTGATGCAAGCAACCGACAGGTACCTTTCCCAGGGAAGCTATATACAACACTTGTTTCACCCCAGTATCCTGCGTTCCCGAATCCAAATGTATTACCTTGGTACCTTAGGGGTGTCTGAAAGTGGTATGAAACTATGCCTGCAGTACCTCATGCTACAAAGCAACACGCAAAGTAAGGAAAATGGCTCCGATAGCCGTGATCACGGCCTAGCGCAGGCGAATTGCGACGCCTTCTGTGCCACCGCCAGGGTAGCGTTGGTGCAGGGTCAGCTGCAAGCAACCACGCTCCTCAATGTTCAAGCTTTGGCATGCATTGTGAGTGACTTCCGTCGGGGGAACGTAGCCTGAATTCTGAACCACACGTCATCGGGGCTGGTCGTGGAAGTAAGTAACAAACTAACTGGAGCGGACAGACAATCATCGCTTTACAGGCAGAAGACCTTCTACTGGCCGATGAAGTCTTTCATGGATGTTGTGCCATGGCGCAAAGAATGGGTTTGCACCGAGAGCGCCAGTCAAGCGATGAGCATGTTGAAGAAGCCGAAGAACGGAGACTGCTTTTCTGGACCATCTTCATACTGGACAAAGCCATCGCTTTCACCCTTGGCCGGGCCTACATGCTCCCAAGCTTTGATTGCAGCACCCCAACCCCAGATATGTCGCTCCACAGTGTCCCTGTGGAAGGGCTATCGGCGAGGATTGGCGTGGCGCTCATCCAAGAACGCGCGTATCAAGTCCTGTTAGCCTCGGGGAACACCCACAATAATCGGACTCGTCAGGAAGCCATTACCAAAGTGGTAGACCAATTAGATTGTTGGATGGAAACCCATTTTTCGTCGTCCGAATTTTCGGCTAACATTATGCCGGGGGCATGGGACTCTATGACCCAGCGGGCGCTGTTATATGAATACTACACAACGCGTGCCGTTGTTCTCGCCCATAGTATGTTTCCCAATGCGCCCAACGAGGTGCTGGCCAGCGCGCGGGATGCCCTCTCCCAATTGTGCCCTCCCGCGCCCCAGGGGAGAACACTTTTCTCCGATTCTCGTCGCAATTGGTAAGAATTTCCCTGTTCCCGTTCATATCCTTGCTTGGTTTGTGACATATTTAGGCCCAAGGGGAGTTATAGTCTATTTCCTTTCTTTATCATCACCAAGCATATTCTGCTGGCAGCACAAGATGCGCCGGACCGCAGGGACTGGATCAAATTTCTCTACGACACCATCTCCTGCTGGGAATCCAGTCACAGCCTTCGCCTTAGTATCGCACTAGTAAAAGTCGTTCTGCCCCGGTCTGATGTGGTCGGGTATCACAGGGATCCGCTCTCAATTGAAAGTCCGTTCTGGAACAGTGCTGGGAAGTCACCCCGGATGGACTCTGGTAATACTTGGGCTTCTTCGCTACCTTTATCCTGTGTCGGGCAAGAGCAGAGGGACCATGACCAGTCAGTCATGGATCTATCCCTCGACCCCATTCTGTCTGTGACTGGTGCTCCGTTATGTCCCGAAATCATGGGTCAGGCTGGGGGCGACCCTTTTTCATTCGTTGGCGCTGTGAGCCACCCCGAGACTATCGATTCCAACCTGGATGCGATTGACTCATGTCTAGTGGCGTCATCCCCACATGATACATTGCGACTACCGGGACTGACACGGTAATTGGTGTTCCTATGTTCTATCAGATCCGTTAAAGAGTATAGTGATTTTTGCATTTCTTGAACCCGGATATGTAGAATCAAGGGCTAGAAGGCATGAATGTTCACCTTTTCTATTACATCATATTTAGATAAACGAAATGAGAAACGAAAATCGTAATTATTGCGTGTCATGCTGACCATATACGCCTGTGATATGCGCTGTACTGAACCCCATGGCAAGACAGAGGCATCATTTGCTGCAACAGTACCTTTTGAGAAGGCCGTACGGACGGACCTGTTGTCGGCTAAAGGTACCCTGTAAACATGGTTGTGATGCGACGCGGGCCCGTTCCGGATCTCATCAGGGCGACAGGACGGAACCCTTCACCACCGGGCTCATATCATGAATTGGCTAGCTGATTTGCTTCAACAGCCCATTGAGGACGTTTTCAGCGCCGGGATTGAGGCGGTAGCACACCTCATATTCGTTGGGCTCTTGCATCATCCCTACCGGCATTCGTTGCCCGCCCGCCGGCGCCCGGGACTTCTGTTCTCGGGCCACCATGCCAGTGACCAGTTCGTACGCCAAATTTGCCGCCTGCAAGGTGATACACTCAGTTAATCACGGAGGTTCATGCCTGGGGTCATGACAGAATGACTGCTGCTTTCATTGGGAAAGGAACGTACCAAATATGCAGTTTCACCCCCTGGAGTGTCGTAGGCCGGGGCCACCTCGACGATGTCAGCTCCGACAATGTTGAGATCCATGACACCCCGCAAGATCTTGATCATCTCTCGCGTGGTCCAACCACCTGGTTCAGGGGCTCCCGTTCCTATCAATATCGCGCAAATTAACCATCAACGGCCTGGCATACTCGGGATGGAAGGAGAAGGGGCCATCTAAGGTAAACCTACCCGGGGCAAACGCGGGATCCAATACATCGATGTCAATGCTCATGTAGACTGGCTGATCCTTCGGGATATGCTGATGAATGCGATCGACGATGCCAGCCGCGCCAATCGTGTCAACCTCGTCGGCGGCAATGCGCAGGAAACCCTGGTTGTCGTCGTCTTCTAGGTCCTGGAAGGAATTCCCACTCAGACGGGTGTTGATACCGGCATGTAGAGATGAGGAGTTCGAGATTAAGCCCTCCTTCATGGCATTCCAGAAGACGGAGCCGTGGTTAAACTGAGATTGCATGGAAGTCCAAGCTGAGGGGTACCGATCGGGATGCAGCGAGTCAAGGTGGGAATCGAAATGCAAGAGAGCCACGGGCTCGCCGTACTGTTCGCGAAGAGCTCGGAGGGCGGGAAGCGCCACGAGATGATCTCCACCGAGGGTGATGAGCTTGGGCTTGCCCGTCCCGGTGGTTGTCCTCCGGGAGCCCAGCTCCCGGTAGGCCTCGGTCATTTGATGAACGGCGACGGCGTTGTCAAATGGAGTGACGGGGATATCACCGCAGTCCAGCACGCGTGCCCATGACTGATATGGATTGATTTGGGCTGCGGCATGAAAGGCGCGCGATGGGATATGGCGAGCAGAGGCGGTGCGAATGGCACGCGGGCCCATGCGCGCACCTATTAGTGTGGGGGAAAAAATTATTATCAGACGGTGTTCATCAATAATAGTGAATCCTATAACAAGGGCAGAATTTACCAGGTCGATAGCTCACGGCCGTGTCGAATGGCGTGCCAATAATCCCGATGTCAAATGGCGTGTCGGGATTGGTGAGACAATGGACATGCTCCAAGTGGCCAAAAGTAGTAATGCCTGAAAATGCCCACTAAACAGAAGTTCGATTAATAAACAAAATTAAGCTCATCTCCGTCGATCACAATTCTGCTTGGGTTCGTGCCTCAATGGCCTTCAACTTACATCTTCACCCCAACGTTCCTTGAGCTCCTGCACGTGAGCTGGAGATGCTTGGGTGGCGGAGGCGCCTCCAACAAGACCCCCAAAAATGGAGCACCACAGAGAGTAACGCATTATTGAGACCAAGGTATTTTGGTGGGTGACAACAACAATGTGTAGGGTTGTAATTGGGGAATAGGTGGGGAGGGAGGGTCGCGTAGGGTTTGGGTGGTTTGGCCAATCGATTTATAGCGACATACCTCGCCCTCTCCGAATGCGTCTCCAGCCTCGAGGGCCTCCATACTCGGCCCGCCCGATGACGCCCTTGCATGCACGGGGCCGTCATAGATCGCCCACCGACCAATTAATGGTCGGAGGCCCCCGGGGTGTGCATCTGCCTCCTGCACCTTTCGGAGACACTAGGAGGGTCCCGTTTACAAATCGACTCCCGGTACCCTCCCTTGCTTGCTGGCCCTAGTGAATGCGCTCTCCTCCTTCCACCTCTTGCTCTTTCTCCATCCTTCCTCCATCTCCGGTTTGCTTTGGTTCTTGGACTTCTTCGATGCTTCGCAATTAGTCTCCCGAAGTCAGTCTCTTTGGTCACGGTGGCTGTACAACCCGGCCTTTTCCTTACTGTTACGTTTTCACGGGTTACCCCCCGTACCACCTAGCTAGGATGGGCGACATATACTCGGAAGCCGAGTTGGAGCGACTTGGTCGCATGAGGCCGACCATCTTCCCCAATTTGCTATCGGAACTTGGGTTTTGCTTCTCCCTCGTGCTCTCGCAAATTATGGCAGTAAGCTCATTACGATATCCCCTGTCTAGTCGGTGTAGATAGCCGTCGTGGGCGGACTTCTGGGCTAACCTTCATCAGGAATACTTTATCTCTGGTTTCAATGTTCTGTTGCCCTCTTTGGCCGAGGGACTGGACATTCCGGAAGCCTCTTCTAGCTGGCCGTCGAGTGCTTTTGCCCTGACGGCGGGTGGCTCGTTGCTCTTCTTCGGCCGTCTGGCCGATCGCTATGGAGGGTTTGTAGTCTTCGCGGGAGGCTTGGCCTGGCATCTGGTCTGGTCGCTTGTGGCCGGTTTCGCGAAGAACGCCCTTATGATGTATTTCTGTCGAGCGCTACAGGGCTTTGGCCCTGCTGCCTTTCTCTCGGCAGGGATCATGCTTTTGGGCACTACCTACCGCCCGGGATGGCGGAAAAACTTGGTATTCAGCATCTACGGCGCCTGCGCTCCCATCGGCTTTGTTGCAGGGATTTTCGTATCCGGCATGACCGGGCAATTTCTTGACTGGCGCTGGTACTTCTGGATCGGGACGATGCTGCTCTTCCTTGCCCTGATTGCAGCTGTGCTCTCTGTCCCAGCCAGCATCCGCCGCAAGCCTCCGCATCCTGACATGCCTATCGATTGGGCTGGAGCCGGTCTTTTCTTCTGCAGTCTTGTGCTGATATTTTTTGCTATCAATGATTGCGGTCATGCACCCGACGGCTGGCGCACTCCCTACGTGTATGTGACGTTGATTGTGGGCTTTTTTCTGCTGCTGGCTGCACTGTACGTCGAAGGTTGGGTGGCCAAGGAGCCGCTGCTTCCTCTTAGTCTCTTCCGCATCCCCCAATTATCGTCCCTCCTCCTCGGTCTGTTCTGTTTCTACGGCGTGTTTGGCATCTGGCTGCTGTACTGTGTGGAGTACATGGAGAACATCATGCATGCCTCGCCGCTGCTCGTGGTGGCGTACTTTGTACCTTTCGCGCTAGGTGGCATCTTCTTCAGTCTGATTGGGGGCTTATTCCTGCATGTTCTTCCGGGTACGGTTCTTCTGGTAATCTCCGGGATTGGATGGCTAATGGCACCACTGCTGTTCGCCATCATGCCGCTCGGGGCTAGCTACTGGCCTTATGTGTTCCCGGCCATGATCTGCGGCACCTTGGGCATGGATGTCACCTACAATGTCACTAATATCTTCGTGACCACCTCTCTTCCCGAGCGACAACAAGGGCTGGCTGCTGCCGTCGCCAACAGCGTTCTGTTCCTGGGCATCAGTTTTTGGCTGGGGTGGGGTGACTTTACCTCGGCGCAGGTCCATGGAGACTTGCGCGCGAGATACCAGGCCGCACTCTGGATGGCGGTGGGGCTGGCCGGCTTGGGACTGATAATTATGGTGCTCTTCGTGAAGATCAAGCCCGCCAAGAGTGAAGTGACTGTGGATGAGAAGGAGGGGGGCTCGGCAGGTTCGGCAGGCTCGGGAGGCACGGGAGACACGGAGCTGATGCCGAAGCAGGAGACAGACATTGGAGTAAATGGACGGGATGGGAATGACCTTCAATAATTGTGACAGGACTCCTCCATTCTGATTATAGGCTGTGATTGACTCGCATATGCCAATCATAACTTCACCCCAAGAACATTTGTTCTATGTAATAGATCATGATGGAAAGGTCTTGTGTTGGAAGAAACAGAACCCTCTTAGAGTTATAATATAGATATAGTCTACCTCGCACTCTTAGGAACGTTTTATCAAACTTTGGCACACCTTGGCATACATTTTTGTACGGTGCGTATCAGATTCTGACAATATTAAACCCTATTCTCCAGGTGGTTGTGTATTCATAAGATGAGTATTTGAGAAACCCAACAACAGGAAAGTATCTGTGATATAGCAACATATATATTATAACAAAACAAACATCCAATCAAATGGGACTATCATCCATAGTATTTATTGATAAGTGTGGTAATTGTATGATTATGCATTCTCAGAATTATATATAGATCTACTTCAACTATATTTTGACAACAAATGTTTCCATGATTTATATTGAGCTAACTGCTTAACTGTTTCATACAAGCCTGGATCCATTATTTACTGTCTAACTCAAAATGTATATCACCTATAAATTTTACTTCCTTATTTCATTGCAGGCAGTTGGCTTGCTTTCCACAGTTATCCTGGTTCATTATAAAGTCAGTGATATATACACGGGCAAGATGTTCGGAGCCTGTAGAAATACCCGCCAGGTAGGTCCAAATGCTTCGTATCTTAGAGTTTAGAAAACTCAAGCAGTTTCGGAGAACAATAACCTTACCAAGCACTCAAGAGATATTTCTCCAAGCTTGTAGTTTTTCTTTTGAACATAAGCATAACGGCTAATGTCATGAAATACTCAGTCACACTTTATATTAGATACTCCAGACACTAAATTACTACCTCGGAACTCAAGTCGAAATACCTCGGAATATAACAGTACTACGTTCAACAGAGAACTAGATATAAGCTGAGGTGAAGTATGTTGCGGTCTCTCCCTTGGTGCGCTTTTAGAGATGGAACGTCTGCCTTCCAGCCCATTCGGCAAAACACCCCGTTTGCTCCTTAGGTCCTTTCCACCCGACTCTTAAGGGCCGTCACGAAGTAGGGTAGTTACGTATACAGTCAATGATATTATCATCAAGTTGAGGTTTCTGTACATCTATTTATATTGTTATTTATATTGTAATGACGTACATTATGCATTTCCAAAGGCATGTTCTTTCTCTGGTACCTACTACTTACAACACGGATGGCGACCGGGGCGGGCGGACGGGCGAGCATAGACGCGATTGCCGGCAGATACAAAGACCATAATATTATGATATATTGAAACAGAAACCTACGTACTATTGCCACTTGCTCTTATTTCTGTTACTAAAGAATACTACTTGTGCAGCTTTCAACATACCACGCTCCGCAAGGGATTGCCCTGACTAAGAGACACGGTGAAGAATGCTGTGTCCGTGCTGCACATCTCGGTCTGACACGGATGGCGAAGATCATCCCCCCACACTGAATTGCTTGGTATCTGCAGGGCTCGGAGTGGGGCCGAATTTGAATACAGTGCTGACTCTCTCGTCAACCACTGCAAGGGAGTCAGAGAAAGGAGTTCGGTCTTTTCCGTAGTCGGAGGTACCGAACTATCAACACTTATAAAGTATTCTTTCAAATGTGGCAAGCATCATCTCAACACAAATCCCTCCCAAGCAAACAACCCTCATCTATCCATCCCTTGCAAATCCACCACCACCACTACCACCATGACCAACACTCAGTTCGGCGAAGAATGCGACATTGTCGCCGTCCTTACCCCTAAGCCGGGCAAGTTGGACCGAGTGCGTTCCCCTTCACGGTCTCTGCAGGCATCTGATCTGGTACCCTGGGTCTTTTCAATTTGCTGACTTGATATTGAACGTAGGTGGCTGAGCTCCTCACCAAACTCACCGCATGTGTCAAGAAGAATGAACCCGGGGTTTTGAGCTTTCACCTGTACAAGGACTTTGACAGGGAGACCGGTCAAGAAGAGCTCGTTTTGGTCGAGAAGTAGGATTCTCTCCATCTCTCACATCAAGTGACCCGGTCGCACTCATGCTGACTCTACTAGATACGTCAACAAAGAGGCGTATGATCTCCATGCGGAACTGCCCGACTTCCAAGCCATGCATGCTACCTTTCGTGCTGAGGAGCTCATGGCCAAACCCATCTTGATCAAGAGTGTGAAACCATTGGTGGGGTTTGAGCGCAGCTAGGTGAATGGCTGCCGCTCATGCATAGTTCGGAGGGTGTCTCCGGCAGTAGTACAGAGGTAGATAGATATAAATACTATCGCCCACTTCCCAAAAATTTTCAATCTCGTGTAGAAAAAGCTCCGGACACTAGCTACCCTCAATTTTCGTTCTACATTCCTATCTCATATTCCAATCTCAGTACCGAATAGTGGACTTTCTGTCAAGAGCATAGTCACAACCATGAACATCCGCACAGTTGTTGAAGCATTCTGCGCCGACTTCGCCAATGGTACTCATCCTACCACCATCCTCGACACGCGCTTCACTGGCAATCCTGAAATCTACGAGTACGGCCCCGACTGGGCGCGTTCCCGACTTCCCTACCTGGGACGGTCCTGGACTGGAAGACGATCTTCATCTTCACCGTCGTCCGAGGAAGACACCACCTGTGATGCCTACTTCGATGTTCTTGGACAGACGCTTTTCTTCGAGCCAGACCACCGAGAGCCGACGTCGCCGCCCGATCAGTTCTTGGTCTCAGCATCAAATGGAAGTGACGATGCTGTCATGGTCAAACTGACCTCCACAGTGGGAAGCATCGCAACTGGGAAGAAGTGGGTGGAGACATTTGTATTCTTGTTTGGGAGGTTCGATGCACAGGGTAGAATTGGCAAATTGGAGATCTGGTCGGATTCGTTGAGCGCTTGGGTTAATTCTGAGTAAATGGTTTCCTTGTGCACTTCTTTGAATTATGTCGCTATGGCTTCAATAGGCCTAATTTATGCAATTCATAGGTACCGTCATCAACTCTAGAAAGAAATCTAATTATGAGGTATTCAGTCCAGCTAGGGTTGGCTGATCCTTCGCCTCTTCTTCCTGCGTGGTCCCCGACCACCACCTCTTCCAACCACAAAACATCCTTTTTGAGACCAGGTAGATTGGATACACACATACTTTTCTCCCTACGCATTGAACTCATACTGGATCCGAACAGATTGAGGCATCATATTCTATTAAACAGTCCGGGGTCACACTGCTCAGTTGAATTTTACGCTCTCAAAGGCAACGGTTAGCTGGTTCCCCCTTGGTCCCGAAATGAAGCCGTCCTCCTGCTCAATTCCCTCGTCATTTACAATATGTGTGCGGAAGTTGGCGTAGATAGCTGCCACCACATATTTCAACACTAAAGCAGAAGAGTTAGCCAAGGGAACAGCGATAAAGGCAGGAATAACACTTACAGTACAATGCCAAATTACTCCCAATACACATGCGCGACCCGCTGGAGAATGCCCAGAACCAGCGCTCCTTCTTATCAGCGCCCTCCAGCGTTTCTGACAGCCAACGCTCTGGATGCCATTCATCTGGGCGCGGGAATACTGCGGGATTGCGGTGCAGGCTCCACGCAGCCGCACTTACGCGTACTCCTCCGGGTATGTTTTCATACGGACCCAGCGTGGTTTGGTTATTCGCCGGCGTAATCCGTGGCTGACTGCCGGCCACCGGGGCGTGCAGTCGCAGGGTCTCCATAATGACTGCATTTAAGTAAGGCAGCTCGTCCACATCCTTTGCCTTGGGCAGCGTGTCATCCCCCGCATTCGACGCTGACCATGCAAAGGCTTCGGGGCCCAGCTTGCTGCGCAACTCATCCTGAAGACGCGCCAATGCCACCGAATTCTGCGACAACTGCCACGTCACATATAGTAGTGTCGTCGCCACGGTGCCATTGTTAGCAATAAGTTGATCTAGCAACTCGCTGGTAACCTGCAATTGTTGCGGGGACCGCGGTGTCCGGAGAGTCTGTGCTGCATTTCCGTTCATGCCGGCGGCAGAGATATCGTCGCCGATCACGGGATTCTGGGTGATACTGGGTGTGGTAGACACGCCCTCTTTCTCGGTGCTCTGACGGAGTCTCTCGTATACTACCGGAAGGTGGCCCGGCTCCAAGATGGACCCGCCTGCCTTTTTGGCTAGCATGATTTCTGCGCCATCACTCATGTTGAGACACCAAGCAGCGATCTGATCATGTGCAAGATGTCGTGCCCGGGGAACAGGGGAGATTCCAAGTTTCTCCAGCCAAGCAGTGAGACCGGGCAACTCCTGCAGCCAGAATAGCGACACCGGGTGTTGGTCGTCCAAATACAGGTTTTGCCAACGGGCGGCAGCGGCCAGGTCATTTACAAACTGGGTGCCGGCCGACAGACCGAAGAAGTATGAAGTAGTCAGATCCATGGCGGTTGCTTTGTAAATGGGATAAATATCCATTGGCTTCTTGGCGTTGGCATGGTTGGCGAACTGCGGGAGAAGTCGACGTTGCACTACCTCCTGGATTATGGCCGTCGCGTCGGGTGAGGCTTGTAAAAACGATTTGGAATAGATGTTCGAGATACGCTTCTTCCGCATCGCATGTTCAGGCGAGTGTAAGGAGGAGAACATATTCAACGCTCTATGGAGAAGAATAAGTTAGCAGCACGACGATAAGACAGCAAGTCAACGTACCCATAGTTCACGAAGACGGTATAGAATGGCGGCTTCTCGAAACCCTTCCCGTACACTGTCTTGATGCCATCGTTCACACAATTAATGCTGACCTCGTTCGGCGCCAAACGGACGATCTCGCCATGCTGCTGATGTGCTTGGAGAACCGTGTTATTTTCACGAATGCGATACCTCGCCCACAAGATCCACAGGGACGTGTAAGGAGCCAATGGGTGAGCGTTAGGGATCTTCGCCAGTGGAGAAAGAAAGCTAGGGTAGATAATGAATTGGTACAGGAACAAGGCCACTAGGGCGATGCCTGCACACGCAGGGACGCTGGGCAAGATACTGGCTTCCATCGGTATAATTGTGTGAACGGGTGTAGGATGTAGGGGAGAACTAGCTAGTTATGGTGAAACTGTACTGCCATATGCTGTGATTAGAATTAAAAAGTAAGTTGGCAAACCAATATGCAGACGACATCACGCAAGCTGCCGGACATCGATATTATAGCGGCAGCACCTCCCGGAGGCCTCCGAGAGGTGCAGATTCATACCAAGATCGTCGTACAACGTACTGTCGGCTATATGCCGCCCCCGAGCATTTTGCGGCTAGCTGAAGTAATGCTAATGCTTTGCTGATCATTTGGTACCCCCCAGCTGATGGAGAGAGGAGGTGGCTGTGCCTTGACATATGTTTCTGGTCAGGAGGAGGTGCTTTGACCAGCCCTAGGGCATTAAGCAAGAACAATCAGCCCTGGTGAAGTCAGTGTTGCGCGTTCAAAACACCAGGAAAGGAAAACCAAATGTCTATCTTGACTTTTTACATTCCAGCGAGAAAAACAACGCATCTTGAGCCAGAGGATGACTGTCGGAAGCTTCCGCGGTATGCAGTTCCACTACGAAAGCCACGCACCCTACGGCGCTGAGTGTGTGGAGATCTAGGATTTTAGTTCAGCTCCCATGATCAATGTGTTTGTTGCGTTACACAGTCGATGCTTAAAATGCCCTGTGTTGTGGACCAAGTTCCAGTCTTCGAGGACATGTCCAACTCAACTTCCCACGATATCTCCGAGACCTTCAACATCAACCCATAACCAACCTAAATCATGGCTGCTGGAACTGTCGTTACGCTGGACATGGCAAAGTTCTTCCTCGGGAGTGAGAAAGAACGAGCCCAGTTTTCTCGCGACTTATTGCAATGCTTTGCGAGCCAGGGATTTGTTAAGCTGATCAATCACGGCGTTCCTAATGCCGCCATCGACAAGGCATTCGAATGGGTAAGAAAGTCCTTTGATTAATCTGGGTTAGTCACTACAGGAGGTAGACTGATAGAACTGTGAGCAAAAAGAACCGTTCCTTTTTCGAACTGCCCCAGGACATCAAGAAGAAGTATCCTCATCCACCCTGTGCTAATCCCAATCGCGGATGGGTGAGTCTCGGTCAAGAGAAGAGCTCGGCGATCAAAGATTTTGAGAAAGGGGTTTGTAAGGAGCACAAGGAGGTCTTTGATGTGAAGGTAGGTAGTATAGAACTCCATCATCAAGTTTCATCCGTCTTGGTTTGCTGACCTGCCGATTCGGTAAAAGGAGTCGTTTGACATCGGAAATCCCGAAGACCCGATGTACGACAACATATGGCCGGATGAGAGTGAGGCACCAGGCTTCCGCTCTTTCTTCGAGATCTTCTACGAGCTTCTTCACGTGGCTCATTTGAACATTCTCAAGGCGCTGGAGATGGCTCTGAGCACCAAAGACCAGCCATTCGAGGTTATCAAACACTGTATGCCCAATGTCAGCGAAATGCGCTTGAATTATTATCCCGCGGTTGATATTCGTGATCTGCGATCCGGCCACATGAGCCGCATTTCTGAGCATACGGACTTTGGGACAGTCACCTTGCTCTTCCAAGACTCCGTCGGAGGACTGGAAGTTGAGGACCAGTCCAACTTGGGCACCTACTTCCCCGTGGAGTGCGAAAACAAGCATGTCATGCTCGTCAATATTGGGGATAGCCTGCAGCGGCTAACGAATGATTACCTCACGTCGGTCAGCCATCGCGTGACGCTGCCTATCTCCGCGCGGGAGCGAGAGGAAGGACAGCTGAAGGAACGCATGTCCGTTACGTACTTTGCCAAGGTAGCTCGCGATAACTCCATCTACCCGTTCGGGCAGTTTGTGTCCGAGACCAATCCGGCCAAGTATCCCCATATGACGGCGTATGAGTGGAACCAGATCAAGTTGGAAAAGATCTACGGAGCCTGTTAGATGAAAATGCCCTTCTTGTGGCAAGAGAAAGAGCCAATAGACAGAGACCCCGAATGAAAGGGAGTGTGGCCCTAAACCGGAAAGGATAGATTGTGCAGGTCATTTGCGTGTTTCAATTTTTTGCCATCTTTGTTTCAAGATGCGGGCGAACGTTTAAAAGTCATAGGGCCAGAGTGTATAGTTTATTATCAAGTACCCAGTCCTAGCAGCATCTTCATCGACGATTTCGTTCATACTATGACACTCCTCAACAACCATGTACTCATAAGGCTATCTTCCTTACTGTGCTGAACTATGGGATGTTCTTAGGAAGCCAACGCAACATAGCTGATTTGGCGATGTAGTTTTCCGTAGTCTGCGCCCGCTTCGCTCACATGTAGACAACGATGTAAATATACAAATATTACATCAATATCTAAGTATAGGATGTTCTATACTGAGATATATTTCTAGTCAAGTGACCACATGGCAGGCATGTACATACTAGTGGAAATTTCGTGTAGCGAAGCCAAAGATCCCACTTTACTTCTAGTCTTGATTAGCAGACATTGTTGACGGGTCTTTTCAATTTGATAGTGTAATTCTCTTCTGTATACTATTAGAACTCTAAGCACTGTTTTCATTTTCTTCTGTTCCAGGTAAAAAAGTAATACTACTAATCAAAAAGTCATTTGCGTACATATATCATGTGCAGGATATATAAATATAAACGAAGAAGTAAAACCTACACTATACTACATTCTAAATTTTTTTTTTCTCTGTCTCTATTTCTTCTTTTTTAGTTTCAATCAAGTTCTCATTGAATTATATTCCTGGATATCAATGCTACAGACATCAAGGGAGGACTTTTCCCCTTCTTCTTACAGTTATACTGAAGGAAAATATCAACAGTCAATCATGGGTGGCCTGGTCGGGGCGGGAACTATGCTAGTTATGCAGATGAATATGAGTAATAGGATTATGCACTTGTTAGTACCACTCCTTCGCCCACTGTTTAAGAGAGTCCAGTTGGGCATCAGCCTTGACAATAACTCCTGGATCAAAGGCAAGGCCTTTGTCAACTGCAACGTCATTGGCGCCTCCAATGTCCACGCCTCGACGTGCGAGCATATCTGCAGATAAAGGTGCGTATGCATACCCCAACATCCCCTCCCTTTCTTCTCGGCCAATCCTTGAGGGATACTAACCAGAACCAAGACTGTCCCAAGTGCCGTACCCGTCGCATCAAATGCGACAGATCGGTCCCAGCATGCCGGAACTGCACCACACGAGGATTTCCATGTCCGGGATACGGTCTCATCCTCCCATGGGGCCAAGGAGTGGCTAGCAGAGGTAGACTGGCGGGCAGGCAGCTACCTCTACCATGCTCCCCGACTATTGCCCACTGCCCTGATGCAGTAACTTCCGAACTCATGTATCACTA
Source organism: Aspergillus eucalypticola CBS 122712 (assembly GCF_003184535.1). NCBI lineage: Eukaryota > Fungi > Ascomycota > Eurotiomycetes > Eurotiales > Aspergillaceae > Aspergillus > Aspergillus eucalypticola. Next base: position 569,675 of record NW_020290295.1, on the reverse strand, counting down.
CCATCAGATTGTGTCTGCCAAGGTGGCTTGGGTGGATGGCCCGACGAAGCCCTGGGGACAGGTCATCATTCCACTGGCGGGGGCATCGTCGACTGTCCTTCATGCCATGCTTGCACCTTCGTCGGAAGATCTTGCTGCGCGTTACCCGAACGACCATCCGCGTCGCCAGCAGCTGCAGGTCGTCTCTGTATGCCGCCGGGATCAGGCCTTGGCTTCGGTGGCTCAGCTTCTTCGCCACATGAGGCAGGAAGGCTCTTCCTCCAAACAGGCCCAGTGCGCACTGGCCGCCACGCGCATCCTCTATAACGTCGAACTCCTCGGCGCTGCATCGGCTAAGTGGCGGGTGCACTTGGAGGCCGCACGTGTGATCCGCCGATGGACAGAACACACACTGATGGACGCCGGAGGCACGGATGAGATCGATGCCTTTTTAGTCTACGAGCAGTACTACGCCAGTGTTTTTGCTAGCCTTTCGATGCCCTTGGGGAGTACGAGGCTATTCCGCTGACTGGTTCGAATGTTATATTTAGCGACTTTTTCGACATAATCAGTCAAACGACACATGTGGAGCGCTTGCAATCTAGTGATGACTATGGGATGGAATTTTCATTGCTTGACACGATGATAGGAGATTTGGAAGCCACCAAGGCCCGCATTCTTAAGCTCAGCCTTATACTATGCTGGCAAACCGACCAGGCCTGTCTCAGTTTCCAGCACTGGTGTGGATCTTTTACTACGCCGGCCTAATTATGTTCCCCACGTCCTCGCCAGGAATTGTTCTCTAGGTATGATATGCAAGTCTTGGAGAGATTCCATCTTTATCCATCTCGCCCTTCTCGTTGACAAGCACTCATTCTCTCATGACCTTGTGTGGCCGCTTTTCATTGCAGGCACCGAGTGCCGTGGGTGCCCGCAGAAACAGGAAGTGGTCGCACACGCAATTGAACTAGTTATGGAGGTGAGCGGCACATTGGACCGACGCAATGTCTTGTCCTTCTTGAAGCGGTTCTGGGCCTTGCCAGGAAGTGACCTCACGTGGATCCAGTTCATGAGGCTGGCACCGGAGCGACGTATGCTTATTCTTTAAGGTCGCCTACTACGCCGGGCCACACATTCGGAGAACGTCCTCCACATCCCTCCCCGAAAGCTTGGCTTCCTTTCGGGCCTCACGAAACCGAATGCGCCAAATGATGTGGCTGAGGTAAATTCCCAGCTCGAGTACCACACTGGTCACTGGTCAGATACTCTGAGCATATACCGCGAGGCAAGCAACGGACTCACACGACGATATACATAACCCCACCAAGGATATCGAATGACCCTTGTGCCACTGTTGGACTCCGTTAGCATGTCATGCAATTGAAGGTATAGCAGCCATACCAAGGGCGAAAATTGAAAACAGTCCTCCAAGCGTGTCGATGCATAAGAAGACCCAATCTATGTCGGTGAGATTTCGCGTCTTCGCTATCCAGGGAACCACGTACTTATTCCAATTACCCGGCCTTGCCTTTTCCCTAATTCGAAGTAAATTGGTAACATGCCGCCGGCGAGAAGTACTGTGGCTATCCCACCCACCAGGATATCCGGCCAGGTGATGCCCTTATTATATGGGATCTGCAGCCAGGATCGAATTAGTTATGTAATACTGCCATGAGCAGGTAGACCAGCCATCATGCCCTTAGTGTCAAAATGAGTAGGGCTTCGACCCCACCCATGATGGCTAGGAGGCCCAAACACGCCAATGTAGCCTTCTGGGAGGTGTAGCTGCTGTTCTTCATGTCAGCATACAAACATAGATAGCGCTTAAGCTTAGATACTTCGACTCTTAGTCTCCAAGCATGAATAGGCCTCACTGGTCATAGTGTAGAATCTGGGCCCAGATGATGGCAGAAAAAGTCCCGAAAAACTGAGGCTGTAATTGCATCGGGAGATTGACTTCCTGGCGTCATTGTTGTAAGCATCTCGACTCAAGCCATTACCTGTACCTGAACGGCAAATTGAAGGATACTATTTACCTGTAGGATCAGATAAACGCCCATGGGCACAGCACCTGACAAAGATCCAGTCAGTATCACTAAAAGTGGCAGTCCCGTCTTAAATGGTCTTAATGGCGGACATTACTAGTACACTGAGATGTATATATGAATATTCAGCACCAGGGGAGGGGGTTGATCCGTACAAACAGCCCACAAGAACCCCATTGCGGGAGGCAGCCCTTCTGTCTTCTTCCGTCGCCAGTTATACCATATCTGGGGGACAAGCTGGATACACCAGAAAACGGTGCCGATGGTGCCAAGAACATTGGATGCCGGGCTGGCGTCGGTTGATGTGGACATGAGCGGAATGATGGGTGACCAAGTTGGTTATAGGAGGCAGGCGACCTTGGGATGGCTGAACGGTTATTCGAAAGGGGGCATTAGCAGGCCTGAAATCAGCGTTCACCACCCTTTTCTACCCATCGCACGCAAAAGTTCCATGTCCCTACAGTAGTTATCTAGTTTTGTGTCTCCAAACTCTGGAGATCCGAAAGAGTGGGGCACGGTAACCAAAATAGGCAAGTCGGGTGAGAAGAGGTTCTAGAACCATATAACATATCAGAGATTGAGAGATAGCCCATAAGCCTTCCAGGAGACAGGAGAAGTTGAGCTGTAACATCAGACATTGGCCCGCACCTGATGACATCAAACTCTATACACGTACGCATTCCATTGCAATCTGCATTATCCGGGCATTGCAGACCCTATGCTGTCATTGATGGTGCGTGGGTCTGCGTCCCTGAACGATCCACGTGACACGCCAAGTCACTAGAAATAGGCTATTTACCAGCTGTACCGGGTTAAGCATCTTATATTGTTAATTTATCTATAGTTAACATCATGCACTAAGAGGTTGAGAATACCAATGATGTAAATCGAATGTACTACAAACGGCTCTATTGTCGCAATTCTGTTGTGGGGCCGTGCTCCGTTTCCTGCTACCATCAACTGACTTGGAGTGCTCTCCTGAGACATGAGATAGCAAATCCGGGACAGTATTTTCCTATTGAAGTATAGATAGAACTGGAACACCCTCTACTAGTCATGCAAACAATCTTCTATTGAATATCAAAGGCTACGTAGGAAGGACCGCTCGAAGGTAGCAGTACTACTGAATCGTGCACAGGCATGGTCCAGGTCGATGTTAGCTTGGGAAGGCGGACTAATAATTCAGCGTATCTGGGACCAGTCACATTTCTACTGGTAAAACAGTCCAGACCTTAGTTCCCCTATTGAGGATCAGCTATGGGGTGCTATTGCGACAGCATTGGAACCCTGTCTTCTCTCCCCAGGTGATAAGTTATCAATGGTTAAATTTGTGATCGTAACATCGTCGTACCTATACATTAATATTTACCCTATATATAATCTCAATCGTTATCGACTGATGCCAAGTCCTTTCAAGTGTAGTAGAATTCCTCGCTCGCTGAGGGTGGCGGCCGTGGTCGCTGTGGTTAGACGCGGAAAATGCAAAGACCGGCTTTCAACTGCTCAATTGCGATACCCATATGTTATCGAACTTATTCTGTACTATATATGGAGCTTGGAGAAGCAGAGTTGAGGAGATATGAAGCTTACAATTATGCACATGTGCTGGAAATAGCTTATTGTTTTGCCACCTTCACACATGCAACGGCACGATCGCTCGCCCCTCCCAAGTTAAGCCGAGATGTGTGCCTTGTTTACTTCTCATCACCTACGCCCGGAACCACATTCCACAATGAAGAAGGGGGTTCAGTTTCTTTCTTGAGATCTTCTGACCGATCATTTTGTATAAAAGCTCGGTAGAACTGTCAAGGCGGTTGTACTTTGTTACGCCAACGCTACGCTGCTTTTTTCTTGCGCTCCTCGGTCACATTCTGACGTTTCCATCGTCAGGGTCAGAACTCTGCTGTATCATGGTGCTCAAAAGTAGTCCCTGCCATACCTTCTAGATATTCCTATAAACCTCTTAAATCTTGAATTGTGCTCCAGGTGGGAATCCGGAGCTTTTGCCCCGGTGTTCGAAGCCCGCATCGTACACATTCGATCAACTCCCCTACCCAATACCTGGCTCCGGGGCTGGAAGGGGTTGGAATAATTAGTTTGCATATGAGAAGCGACTCAACAATGGGCGGGTCACTGGATAATCTACAATCGATCCCAATCGGTTTCCAAATCTTGACATGAACCATGGATACCGGAGTCCCAGTCGGAATATCCGGCGAATACCACCTAATGGTGTAAATAGCGGCATCTTGTTCGGTGTAATAAGCCCCGGAATTCGGAAGCGCACACTGCTCCAAACCGCCAAAAGCACTGGGAACTAGCAGCTTGCCATGCACAAAGTCGGCTCAAGCCAATCGCTGATCCCCAAGCATATAGCCAGTAAGCAACAGGCATCGGAGTCAAGTAGTGGGTGCTGAGCAAAGTAGCTGACAAATAGAATGTCGAGCTACGTTACTAGAATGCCATAGGGACTTGCTCCGATTTGCACAGGTTTAGCCGCACGCCGGCCACAGTAGTCGGGCCCTAGCTCGCCAGCACTAGCCACACTATCTATCGCTGGTGTGGCCATTAGTTCCGATCCATGACGAGCCTAAAGCTCAAAATGAATCGATCGCGCTTTCGACTCGTGACTGAGGAGAGCCAAATGCAAGGATCTGCATGCCAATTCCCTATTCCCAAGTTTAGTGGTATTTGAGGCTTGGAGATGGACGCATTGCATCGCAAGTGGCGGTTGCGTTGGAGTCTCAAATTTGCGGTTCTCCCAAATTTGCACGGTATGATGCTGAACATCGAATCCATGGGATCTTCACAATGTGCGAGATTGCATGACGGACCCGAGATTAATTTAGCTGCTTCCAAAGTGTACAATGCACACTCGTCCAGAGCTCCGCGATAGTTCAAGGCGCTAGTTGACAAGAGACTGAAGCGTGCGACCGCCCGACTATATGTAGTTGGAAAGGTATCCTTGGTGGCATCTTTCCTCTCAATCATCACATATCTTCATATCGCATAACCACAGCACGACTGCAGACCTTCCTCACCCAACAGCTCTTCAATATTACCACTAGTCGCCATCGTGCATTTTCCTCTCCTCTTGTTCTTGGTGCTGCTGCAATTAGTCTCTGCAGCCAGGTCCGGCACCTATTATGCCGGTTGGCCTGTCGGTGATAGCACATGGAAGACAACCAATTTCGTCTTTCAGCGAGAGACGCGCATCTCCAGGTACTGCCTGTTCCAGGCTGACGGACTGATTTATAAGTATCAGCTCGATTTTGAAGTCACCGAAAGACAAGGCGAATACGCAAGTACCTACGTGTTTTTTGACTCAGAAGGGGACGAGTATTACAAGGTGGTCTTTGTCACCGGCACTCATACCCTCAACTTTAATAGTGGGGGCCCTTGGAGGTCAAGGTTGTCGAGGACTAGTGAGTGCATGCTACCATATACACCCCAGTGATACCATGGCTGATATGGATCAGAATGACCTCGCCGTCCGTGCAGGATTGCATAAGCTGATTTCTTGCCTTATTGGGTACCCTGCTATTCTGGCACATATCACCAGATAGTGTGCTTTAGCTTGGTACTAGTGGAACGAGAGTAACTTCTTGGGTACGTTCGAATGCCGAATGATGGCCACAGTGGAAGATAGTCCAAGAGGGAAGCAAGATTAAGTTGTGGAGAGGGGTTGGGGGAATGAGTAGTGATTTAGGATAGAGATATAGCGCAAGGTCATTGGGTCTCAGAATGTGGCGCTCGCAAAGACAATCGTGATTCTATTGGCATTTTCAGTGACACTACGTACTAGACAGCCTTTCTCGTAGAACCCTGATCTTGCAGCAAACATCCCACACGGGAATACTGGAAACAGCGTAGGAATATCGCACTAGGAAGCTCTAAATTGTAAAAAATGGCCCAATGGCAGAACATACAGGCAGCGCCTATAAATGCTTTCTCTTCAAGGCCACTGAGCGGCAATTTAACGTAAGCAACCAGCTTATGAAGACTTCAGACTTGGTGCCTAAGCTTCGAGACCTGCCGTGTTGGCCATTCAATTAAGTACTCTTCTCAGCTCGACAACACACTCTCCATTTGGTGGGTACGCCTCGAAAGTTATTTGCAAGCCTGCAAAGGCCGCAAGATCCCTCCACTCCGCGCGGGTCCGTTCTCGGCCAGCATGCATCAAGATCATCGCGGCATGGGTGGTCGAACTAGCTGCATTCTTCGTAAACTCCTGAATGAGCAGACGTGAAGACGGGGCCATGACACTAGCGACCTTGGCCAACAGCTTGATGGACTCAATATCCGACAAATTGTGGAGGACGTGAGCCATGGAATACAGCAAAGCTCCCTTGACAGGCTGCTCGCTGCCATCCTCTTTGTAATTCCAGGCCATCTCTGTGACTTCGGGAACCACACCAATGTCTGCATTATACTCCTGCAAAATGAGGTTCTCCTTCTTTAGTAGGTGCGGGTATGCTGCTTGCATCTCCAAGAGCAGCTCACCCCGGCCACCACCGATGTCAACTACCTGGAGTTTCTCGGGAGCCGTGGATTGAAGCAAGCCATCCAGATCATACCCGAGCTTGCGGACGCGATCGGGCATGGTGCCCCAGCGGCCAAATTTGCCCGTCATGAAAGTGTTAAAGCTATCGAGACGGCCCGTGTGATGCATCACTGAATACACATGTTCCCGAGCCAGGAAGTCATTGCCCATGAGTTTGTGTGCATACTGGAACGGAGTTTCGCACTCCTGGAACGGATACTCAAACTTGGTATCCATCAGGCGCCGCATGAGAAATGCCGATGCCAAAAGTCCCTCAGATGTGCTGGATAGTGAGAGAACCTTGCTGTCAGCTACCGACATCACAGCTTAAGGTGTGTCGCAAGGGATTCCTACAAATGCATGGCTCCATGCTGGGCAGAGGGCGTTTCCACCAAGAATCGGGTGACGTCGTTGGCCCGGTACACATCGTCTGGAAGAAGGTCCAAGAACCCCAACCCTCCCATAAGGAAAAGGGTATCATCTGCGGCATAGTTAAAATTTGTGAATATTGTTCGGTCATGAGGAGGTATGCCAGAAGCGACATACTGGCCAAAGGCACCGCTGCATTAGGATTGAATCACATGGTTAGCCACACAAACGTTCCACAAAAGAAGGCATTCGATGACATACACAGGTCGGTATCACCGTATTTAGTGTAATGAAAACTGCAGACATCCTGCGCGGTGGCTGGTTTACCGATGTCTTGCAGGCAGCCGAAGAGGTCAAAATGGACAGCAATGGGCACGAACCCCAGAGAAGGGGCCTAGCGGAGGGAGAACGTGAGCTTGACCATGGAATAAAACAAACAAGGATATCATAACCCTGAGTAGGAGGCAGGGAACCGACACACCATAGTGACAGTGCTCATGACCTTCTTCCCAGCTTCGGGGATGGGGGCATTCTGCGGAGCGGCCATGCCTGTGAAGATCTTGGATTCCGATGTTTTGCTCAAAGTTCAGAATTTTGAAACAACAACGTCCTAGGATATACCCTCTAGATATAGGGAAGTCCTGCTTATCTGCTTATCAGTTGTGGTTTCACGGCTAGCCATCCTTCTTCCCGCAGAATTCAATTTTTCTCTCGCCATTGACGATCATCTTCCAGTGATACCCAGAGCGGTGCATGGGGGCATGCAAATCTGGCGCGAGGCTTATCGGACCCTGGCCGCCACCAATTAATACACGCAGGATACCTGGCGCACGCACAATCAACCTGCCCATACCAAGCCACGAAGATGTCCTGAGCCCCTGACAGGGGCTGTTGATAATTTTCACCTAGGGCCAGAACCGGTGTGCGGGAATATTGATGGCGGTCTACTGCTTACGCTGGCGATAAGAAACTCTGAATCTCCATTCCACACCACATGGGGAATTGCAAGCCGCTATCATTGGCGGCACGTTCGGTGATACCCGATCATACTACGGTCTAGGTCGCGCAGTTAGTAGTCAGCTTACACTTAGTACAGCAAAGTCTCCATCGTGCAAACACTAGGTAGGAACATGATGCCTGATGACAGCGATGATAAGTTCTATAGAACTAGAATGCAGTGACTGACACACCACGTTATGCGCAATCCGTAGATTGCCCCACTGGGCTGTGCGACGCAAGGGGCAATGACCGGCCGGTACACTTATCAGTCCAGAATGAATGTACTTTCTCCCCTTGGGACGCCTCTTTTCTGAGGAGAATAGCATGCCCTGTGACCACCCCTTCCGCATTATCAAATGTTCGACCAGAATTCAATTCTCTGTTGCCCAATTTTCAAACGGTTTTTAAGACTATAAGGGACAGGATACTACCGGGATCTCTATACACGTGTTGAATTCGTAGCCTGTTACTCACTTGACGGACGATGGCCAGCCAATCCTTCAGCGTTCTCTCCAGCGTGTTGGTAAACTGGTGAAGCAGTAGATCATTGCAGCGCATTACCCGTTCCTGAGTAGCCGGAATAGAGCCCGTTTCTGGTAGAACTATGTCAGCGATGAAGATCCTGCTCTTTGGTTCCAGAGCAGGCAAAATGTTGCGAAGAATCTGAACAGCTTCCTGATCCGGCCAGTCATGGAGAATTTGGCGCAGCAGATATACGGCAGCACCCTTAACTGGCTGTAAGTGGAAGAGGGAATGGCCCTGAAACCGGATGCGAGTAGTCACTGAGAGGGGCAGCTCGCGCTCTTCCAGTCGCTGGATGCTGTTAAGAACAACCTCTGGGCGGTCTTGCACCACAAAGCGTAGGCTCGGAAAGCTCTCTGCTAAGCTTACACTGACATGACCAGTAGAGCCGCCTATCTAGAGGTATTTGTTAAGTAGTGCATGGAAGGGAATCTGGGATATAGAGGCTCACATCGACTACGACCCCATCACCGAGCGATGACCAGTCGAAACTTTTGCATAAATGCGACGTGTCAAACAGATTGGTAGTGGACACCGCTCTCATGGAATTGGCGAATTCAACCATGCGGGCAGGATCCTGCGATATATAGTCGAAAAAGGAGCCATGGTGATCGAAGGCAAGATTATGCGCCGTTTCATTCAATTTATTGCTATTTGGCCAAGTAGCAGTCGCATCCACATTTTTGGCTGCAGTTGGGAAAACGGTCTCAGCAAAGTACTGGCCCCAATTGTCCAAGGTCGGGTCACCGGCTAGCTTGCGCGATACAGGGCTGTGGCCCACCATTCCCGTTGTTCCGTACTCCTGGAACAAGTGACCGGTCATGACGAGTCGTAGGTAGCTGCGCAAGAGTTTCTCTGGCACTTTTGCCATGTGAGACAGTTCTTGGTATGAGATCGTGCCATCCTGTGGCACAAAAGTGTGAATCTTGAAGTGGAGTAACCATCGCACGGCACAGATAAATTGGAGCTGGAAAATGAAATCACACATTTACTGTATTATCAGCTAGCCGTCCATATAAATTTGCACAGTTTCAGAGAAAGGAGGCCAAAGTAGGAAAGCATATGCGAACATCAACCGTTAAATTTGTCAGCACATCACCTGGGTCCCGGGTTAGATGCAGCAGCTGAATTGCGGCTTCCTCCAACTCAAGTTTGGCTGCGTCAATTGTTGTTGGTAGTGTGGTCAGATTAGGCAGCATCGACGGGTCGTCTTTGAGTGACCTAAGGTGTTCGGCGATGAGGCCGGCACTAGAAGCTACCTGGCTGGCATAGCGTTCCAGTTGGGAAGAGAGACGTTCATCCATCACCGAGTGTAATCCAGTTGTTATGTCTTGCTTGTTCGAGGGTAATGAACGGTAACCATGCAAGACTGTATCGAGGAGGGAGGAGGACACATACAAGCCCTTCCAAAGGCTCTGAAAGTGACGGACAGAGTAACAGAAAGAAGAGGGCATTGGTGAGCCATAGCTAGATTTAAAGGGTAGGCAAGGGACGAGTAAAGGCAGAGGGCCTAGACACTGACATGATACATCAACGCCTCGAATCTCTGAATCAACGACACTCGGCTTGCGATCGTTGCGTACAGCCTAGAACTGGCCGAGGCGTGTCTGGCCACAGATAGAGTCAGCTGCTAACATTCTCGGCCCTGGAGTGACACCATCAGGAGAACATTTTACATTTGCAATCCACGAAGCAGTCCCGTGGAACATGCACAAACGATCATATTTGCGCTCTCATAGGATGGTCTTAGTTTTGGCTTGCATTGCAGGCAAGTCAGTCACCCCTGCTGATTCAGTTGGCTGTGACAGCTGACTGCTTTTCTCAAACACTAGTACCCCCGTTCTGGCTACCCAGCCGCTGGCTATGCTTACAGATATTCTGTCCCGGTGTCAGACACTGCACATAGTTTAAGCGGAGTCTCCGCTTCTCTGCCCCTGGGCGAAGGTGTCGAGTTAGACAAGTGTCAAGGGGTCTCCCAAGCCAATTTGGGGTCCTCAACTGTCAGTGAGAGCATAGACGGACCGGCAGATCACCAAGAACGGCCTGAGCGGGAAGAGGACGTGAAACTGGTATTGATCACTCACTACCGGGCTCTTCTTCTGCATCTCTTTTACACCACTCGATAAAACCATTATGGCCACCGCGATGTCAAATATTATCCAGCAGTTCCACTTGCTGAATGATGCGGGTGGTATGCAAGTACCTACCTGCTCACTTCCTTCGCCGTGACACTCCCTTTCAGCCGTTTAAAAACCTTCTTCCCCATCAAATGTGCCAATATGAGTGGCCTCTTGGTGTTTGAACTTCGCTTTTCCTTCTGCAGCATCACCCCGTCTTTGTCGGGCCTCTCATCCGTCCCGCGCAGTGGCCGGCCTGGGGGGAGGGGAGCCATTCTTCGGTTCCCTTATCATCATCACTCACAGTGGGCCATTCCGCCGACGGACAGCCTTCTCAGGGTACCTAGTGAGCGTACTTTCAGTGCGAACGTAATTATACCTCTGCAACCTTATAGGCCAGTAGGTCCTCCGTCGCAAGATCAAATGATAGAGAGTACGAGGTCACCTCATGACGCCGGTTCTTAGGATGGGCCGGGCCTTGAAAAACCACATCTTGTGCCGCTAGTGTTTCGATATATATCTCCCATTTGGGCTATTGAGTCCAGTCGTTATCTTCTTTACCTTCCAAAACAGCAAACCTGTCGCACCGATAAGCCTAAGGAAAAACGTGGTTCGTCTTGATCCTTTGGGGACGGCCATGACTAGTATCGGCGCTGGTCTGCTCTCGACACTGCAGTCAGATTTCGGGACAGGTCAATGGATGGTATACCAGGTGATTCTGGGAGAAGGCATCGGCATGGGCTTCCAGTTGCCTGTTTTCGTCGTGCAGACCATCCTATCATCCACGGATGTCTCCACCCCCACGGCTCTGATGACTTGACTTTCATTCAGCTCCTTGGCGGTTGCACCTTCGTTTTCGTTGCGCAAGATATCTTTCGCAATAGGTTATCGGCAGGCATCCACACAGCCTTGCCGATGCTGGACCTCGCGCGGTAAATAATGTCGGTCCTACCAGTCTCCAGAGTGTGTATTCGAGTAATACTCCCTCGAGTCTGGTTATTATGAAAAATTATGTCGTGGTGCACACTTTCCATCCAGCCATTGGCTTATCTGCTGCTTCATTCTTCGCTGCAACTGTCATTTAGTGGCGATCATCGAGCAAATAAATCAGCCAGTCCGGCTCCTCTTGAGTCGGAGGGTCTACCTCATTAGGCGGGAGCCCCTGGGTCCTTACGTGACCAAGGAGTTAACATTCATCCCTTGCCGCATGACGTTCTCGGATCGACCATGTCCCTACGGTCCCGTGGTTTTCTGTGTATCTGCCATCCTATGCTAGCCGTGCTCGTTGAACAATTGTATAAGTCTCCATTACCTTCTCCGCACACTATACTGCGTTGCTTATATGGTTCCTGATACTTGCCCGCCCGAAAAGAAGTTGCAGCGTCTCCATGTAAGAACAGCATTCATGTATAACTCCATTGAAACTATCGTCAATTGTGGTCTCCAAGTAGCTGGAATGGTATTTTATACACACTGAAATTTTCCCCCTCATATGGCATGAGGGTAGCCATCTGGCAGTATTCTAAGATGACAGTCGGTCATTTGGCGAGGCCGGATGAGAGGGGGGTGTGTGTGTGTGTGTGTGTGTGTGTGTGTGACAACAATGGCGCCATGATGCGCCCGGAGTCAGCTTTTCCGTCAGTAGTGAGGATAGACAGTCAGCTATTGCACCACCTTTATATCGCGCTAAATAGGCCGCTCGGCCTTCCTGGTGCTTGGGCAACATCCTCGTTTGCCGTCTTTGAACGGAATTTCTGGGCCTCGAAAGTGAATGATGGCTCGGCGCATACGCCAAAATTTTCTTTTCTGTAATAATCATGCATTAATCATTGTCTTACGTAGGTTAGGGGCCAACATTTAGGCCTATTGATTTTATTATAAGATTTCGATCAGTTGTATTCTACTTCAATGGGGTGCATAAAAGACTGTTGGTTAGATTTAGTAGATTCTTTGTGGCAAATATGTTATAGCCACCAGCGCCTCCTCATAGAGTGATCATGTGAGTTGTTCAGTAACTGAAACCCAATAGATATAACCTGCGATATCAGTGCACCGGTATCCAGAGGTCCACTGGTAATACTAATGGCCCCTCGCAGTCTGACAAAGTAGAAAAATCCCGCGCTTCGTGATTTGTTCACGGTTGCCTCAACAAAGCAAGGGGCAACCCCCCCTTTCATGTCACCCAACGAAACAGGCTTACTGTTTCGACATATGGATAGTCTAGACCAACCCTTGCTACAGCCGATAGTAGTAATGGAAAGACACTACCACATGGATGAACAGCAGAGCTGGGACCAGAACTGGTGTCACCTCACCCCCGTCTCCTCCCTGCATCGAGGTCGTCACCACCAAAAATGTATTGAAAATGAAATTGCGAGTGCCTTAGGACCAATGTCTGAAGAGGGGCCACTGGAAAATGGTGGACCGACGAGCATTGTATTTGAGCAACACCGAGGCCTAAGGCTATGATCTCACGGCCCTAGGGAGCATTCACTTCCCAACAACTACCATTTCCGCCGATGAGCCTAAGTGTACACAATGCTGATTCTCTATCTAGTACGTGCCATGCGGCACATAGTTTTTGGATCTTCATGTAGCTTGCACCCACAACTAACCGAGACTATTCGATATACAGCTAGCAGCGGCCATTGTCGGATGGCTGATATACCGCCTCCATCTAGACCCTCTGTCGCATATTCCAGGTCCTTTGCTGGCCAAATTTTTTCCGGTAGGACAATTATCGTCGCCATCGCCCCATGCTCTTGCTCAGGTAGCTAATTCATTGTACCAGATCTGTAGCATACAAATGGTCCTCACCGGCCGACTGATGTTCACCTTCAAAGAGCTGCATGACACTTACGGTGGGCTTTAGTCTGTTTCCGTATCCCTCGCATCTCCCCAATCTTCAGAAAGCTCACCCGACTATCCTTCAGGCCCAGTAGTTCGCATCGGACCAAGTGAGCTATCATTCGCAACAATAAGCGCATTCGATACCATCTATGGACCCCATGGGGACAATAACTTCTCGCTTTACGGCAGTCGGAAAGGCCTGTTGGGAAGCCTGGGCGGCATGGCAGATTCGTTAGGCAACTCAACAGAGAAGGATAATCGCCGAAAGCTACGTCCCCTGGTTGCTACCTCGTTGAACGAGCTGCTGGCCGCCAAAGGCGAGGAGTATTGTCACCTAGCAATGGCCGAGCAATTAGCATTCCATCATGTAGGCCAGACAGAAGCCGCACCCGTCTCCCTGTCCACGTTGAACAATCGGTACTTGTGGCAGTTCGCGAGCATGGCGGCCTTTGGAAACCGCGGCGTTGAAGCGGAGCGAGGTATGTTCCACAATTCACTAATGGGGTCGAGCTTCTCGGCACTAATCGAAGTAATAGTAAGCTTTAATCCTCATGTTGACTGGCTGGACCCCTTCATGTGCTTCCTTGAGACACTCTTAGTCTTCTTTTCACGAGCTACCATTCACCGTCACATTTCAATTGCTCTAAGAGTATGGCAGGCCATCTGCTTCATCTTCCGACGGCCCGTCCATCCAGGCGAAGTCAACTATGACAAGGATGAATCTGCATTCCCGGATAACCTTCACAGTCGGCTCCGGCAAGCAGCTTCGAGGACCATGCTCCAAGTTCCTGATTCCTTATTGCAGGTCAATTGTTTTGTTCTCCGGTGAGCATCGGTCCCAGGCCGGTAGGGAATAATGGCGCCCCTGGACTAAACCATCGGCGTAGATTTAGCATATACGGGACAACAGACAACATGCTAAACGCTTTGTTTTATTTCCTGCTGAAGGACCCACAATGCTTAAGGAGACTGGAAGCGGAGGTCTTGTCTGTGGGGGCCGCCGTGGATGAGCTGTCGGACGACTGTCTAGCCAGGTTGCCCTATCTCAACGCCTGCATCAACGAAACCTTCCGTATCACACCTGCCTTCAACGGGGGCATACTACAACGGGTGTCTTGCGGCACCACAGTTGATGGGATCTACGTCCCACCGGGGGTAAGGTCTAACTTTTCTCTTCCTTTAGACTGGATTTATGGAGACACTTCACTGACATCAAGCACCGGGCCAGGTTGCGGTGTCGGTAGACCATTATACTCTGGGCCATGCCCCTCAGTATTGGGAGAAGCCCGATATCTTCAATCCCGACCGGTGGATCGACCAAAATTGCAAGGATAATTTCAAAGCCTCGCGGCCGTTTCTTATCGGCGCACGCCAGTGTCCAGGGCGACAGATGGCGTACCAGATGTTCCGGATATGTGTCGCCAAACTTGTATATCTTTACTCTTTGGAGTTGGTGAACAATGACTTTGATATTGAGCGGGACACCTTCTCGTCATATCACTGGACCGGCGTCAAGCTTGATGTGACCATGAAGCCGCGCACCCCGGGTGTTCTCGGCTACTGATTCGCATGGTCTTCTCCTTTGGCTGTGAAATTTGATTGTCAACCTTCCCCCCCCTCAGACTGATTATCGTTAATCATGTTAATTACTATTGCCTGTTCAGACCTTCGCAAACTCTATACTCATTGTACTGTGATGTGATCCCGTGCTAGTAGTACATCGAATGACTCTAAATGTAGTACATATCGCAATAATATTAAATTTCTTATATTCTGGGTCCCCATCCCAAACCCACATTGCTACCTCAGTTGCCCTCTAGGCAATATCAATGAAGTGTCGGGACTCCCATCATACAAGCCAGATAGCAATTTAGCACAATACTATAATATTCCTCCGGTTATCCCCAAGGAAATTCACTCTTAAGGTCCGCGCAGCAGGGTATGAGGATGTCGCTAATCAGCTTAGAATAAGTAGGAGAGGTGGAACTATAGCACGGGATTTCACATCTCACCTTAGCCTACTCCACACGTAGACCCCAAGGCCGGCTCAGATGATGTTCTCGGCAGGCCAAAATAGAATAGTAATGACCCTCGTGGCAAGCTGAGGATTTTGCAAACTGGTACATCCAATGAGATCTCCAGATTGGCATGCCACGGCTGTTGTGGGTGCAATTAACGATTCCTCATGATTGCTCAATGCGTTCTCATGATTGGCCTCACTGCATACCAACCGGCATTCTTAGGTGTACGCCTGGTCTTGGCATCACCTGACATTTTTTACCAGTCAATATTTAAATGCTCTTCCAGTGCAGAGGTTCAGGCAAGCTATTTTTGACTACTCGAAATATCAGCAAAGTCTGTATTATACTCAGCATGCGTCTCTTGCTGGCTACTATATCAGCCGGGGTGTTGTGGCTTCCCCAGGTGTTGGGGAGGGCCAACACGACGGCGCCGAATTATACGGTCGATGAGCTGTGGAAGTTGGAAACTACCTTCTGGGACAATTTCCTATATCCTGCCAATGTTGAGCAGATGGAGGCCATTAATTCCACCTTGTTTACTCCGGATGTATGTGGAGGGGTAGTTGTCCTTCTACATAGTCGCTGACATCTCCCGGCAGGTACAAGGTCGAGTAGACATCACCCGCGTGTTCAACGGCAGCGAATTGAACACGGAGTATATCTTTGGGCTCTTTTCGGACCCTGACCACGTTAGCCTAGTTGGGGTTCCCGTTGACTATAGCATCACGCAGTTCATTGCCCAGGGGAATATCGCATCCGCGACCACGGTTGTCACCTTTAATGCCACCTCCTTCGGCAATCTGCTGGTACCGGTCACCATTGACACGTGGATCATGTGGGATTCCGACGGACGCATTATGCAATATGATGCCACCTTTCGCTGGTTCGGATTTCTGCTGGATACCCTGGTGGAGGCGTTGGCCGAGTCCATCAACGGCACGACCAGCCAGGCTACGGCATCACTGACCCAGATCCTCGCCACGACCATCTGCGCAACGCATGATCAGTACTGCACCGGTGCAAACCAACAATACGATAACAATACGGCTTGTCTTGAGTTCCTGACCACGGCAATTCCGCTCGGGAAGGACTACGAGCTAGGTCGGAACACTCTGTTATGTCGGGAGGTTCATGAGCACATGGTGCAGTATGATCCGGCGCTTCACTGTCCACATATCGGGCCAACAGGGGGAGATTATTGTGTCAATGATCAGACCTATGCACAAAAGGTTCTCCAACAGTACTTCAACCAGTCATGGATTGTGGGCGTACCCTCGACCGGGGATATCTGGCTTGGGGACTGATGGTGACTGGCGAACTGCTTGCTCGGCCTATGTTAATTTAGGGATATAGAATACCCCGGAGAAGGGTAGATTAGGAGAGAATTCATTTCACGAGCAATGAGTCGGAGCACTCTAGACGTTCAATAGTGGTATTGACTGTAAGAACAAGCCTATCTCAGTGTTTTGTAAAATCTTCTCCAAGCCTGTCTCTCTTCCTCCTCCAATTCTGCCTAATCCTCATCCAAGAACTGCCGCGTCAGGGAGTTGGTCTGGCCAGAGAGACTCGTACAGATTACGGGCCAACTTCCATTCCATCTCATCCCAGGACCCATCAGATCTGGCACATATCAGAACCGAGACTCGTACTAGTCAGGGCAGTGCATCTCTTTACCTCAGATGAAACTGTTTCGGGGCCAAGACGTGTGCCCGCAGCAGGATGCAGCCCACCGCCGTGTCATACGGCTTGCCGGACGTTTTCACGAATTCGAAACTACGAATATTCTTGGGATGGATTATAAGAGGCTCATGCGACATCTTTGCAACACCGTTGATGTCAATGCCTTCGATCTCATCGACCAGGGGCGGCGTGACATGGTCGTCCCGGGGGTCGTCAGTTGGACCGGACAAGGGAACATCAGTCGCGTCGACTACACGCTTTCATCCTGCACGAGCTGCGGCCATGCGGTGACCCACTCTGTGCTGTGAGTGTCACGGACGCCGTAGTAGTGGGTGTATCTGTCCAATGTCAGACTCCGGCTGGGATCTGTCGGCACAGTGGACTTACCCCATCGTGAATCCGCTTTATATTGTTATTGGCGAAAGGCTGTTTGGTTCAAGGTGATGACCATAAAGTCATTAGTAGTGCTATGTGTTGGCAATGGCAGGAATTTATTACAAGGGAAGACATGAGGCAGGCAATCATGACAAAGGCGTCTTAGGCAGCAGCCCCGACAATTGCAGTGAATTCAACCGGTCCAGGTTCCTTCCAAAGTTCACTACCATGGATTCTGCTCCTTGGTCCCTAGAATGATTTGGCTTCGCGCATCTTGAACTCTGGCAAGGGGCTGCGTCCCCCACGATACCACAACCCTATGTTCTTTGCGTCCTTGTTGTTTAACGTCTCCACTGCCCGTAAACCAAAGGCTACGTCCTTTCCAGGGTCCTCCTCCACCAACTGGCACCGACTGAAGGCCGTCTGCAGCTCCTGGTGATTGAATGCACCCCGTCCGTGGTAGTGCTGCCAAGCAGCGGAATAATTGCCTTGCTAGCTACAGGGCTATAATAGTGCGGAATGCGTGAGAATAAGTGATGAGTGACGTGGTCGGTTGAGATATGATGGAAGAAATGCGTTCCAATGATGCCAAAGTCGCGGTCCATGGTCGCGGTCGCGCCACGCAGGAAGCTCCACGATTCAGGGCAGTATTTGGGCACCGATGGGTGGGTATGATGCAGATACGTGATCATCACTAAGCACTCACACAGATATTGTCAGATAACCTCATTTGTCAGGGAAAGGGGAGGGTTGCACATACCGACCCAGTGGTGCACCCATGTCCACGGCACAATATAAACCCAAAACAGCGTCTCGAACGAACCAAACTGCTGATAAAGCTGATAAAAGCCGGCGATCACAGTGAAACAGCCCAAATCCGACAGCACAATGGACAGCCACTCGGAGGGATAGAACAATGCCCCTTGGGGATCGAAATGGCTGTGACGCGACAAACATTTCCTGGGAATAGCTGTAGGAGGGCAGGTGATGTTGGTCAGGATATACCAGTTCCAGCCGATGGTCTGCTGCAGCAAAATGCGAAGGAAAAGGACGAAGGGCGCATCCTGACCTATATCCTCGAGCACCTCGACCGCCTGGCCGATCTTGTCAGCGTAGGACTGGCGCAGAGGCGGCACATAGTTTAGGTCCTTTTCAATATGATTGGCATAGATATGGTGTCGCCGATCAGACAATTTCCAGGAGAAGTAGGGGGCGAGGAGAAAGGAGTGCAAGACGAATCCGACGGTGTCATTCACCACACCCCAGCGTGAGAAGCCGCTGTGGCCACAGTCGTGTGCAATCACCCAGAGTCCCGTCCAAGCAATGCCTTGACATACTCCATACACATTGACCGTGAGGTAGTAGAGCGGGGTTGAATTTTGCACTGCGCTGGTTTGTAGTAGCTGATATAGTGCGGTCAGTAGGATCCCCGCATATGCCAGGTCTCGAAACAGGTAGAAGCAAGACCAGAACAGGGACGGCGTAAAGCAGTAATCGGGCACTGCGCGACGAAGATCATCCACCGTCACCTTCTGATTTAGATTCTGCAGTTCCACAATGATTGATCAGTCACTCTTGATTCGCACAATAGACGGATGGTTAGGCCTATCCCTCCCTCGACTAGATGAGTTGGATGTGGTTCTGCGACCGTCTGAAACCCGGTCTTGCCTAGCTCCATTCTGCAGTGGCAGAATCTTTGGAGGACAATTATCGACGATGGGCTTGAACTGATCCCCAAATCGATATAATTAACAGGCCTGTGTTATGATCGATCAAGGATATTTTTCCATTCTTTATTTAGATTGCCCTGTATCATCATCAGCGGCCTCTTTCAGCAGGTTTACAAATTAGCCTATAGAATCTATTGCAAGTGAGCAAGGAATGGGAGTGTCAAAGAGCTAAGGTGCAAGAGAGCCCTTCGGAATCTCACTTGCATAAACGAGGCTGAGAGGATCCGATCCCGCATTATCGAAAGCCGTGAAGACCCCGGGAGTTCCGCGAATCATAACGATCAATTATGGGTCTTCGCCTCCTCTAGGTCCGCGGACGACATGCCAATTGATCATCGTGCCTTATATCCTGTCACGCCTGATTAGCAATTCTCTGTAATCCCAAGTGAAGTGTCTCGCATGGGTTGTAAGCAGAAAGGCTAGTCGCCCCAATACCACCTAACCCCTCTATCTACACCGAAAGTAAGATCCCAGCTTACGACATCTTTAAGGCTTGGGCTATACCATTTATGCTTCATTCTTACTCTCTGAAACAGGATTGCGGTCCAGATCAACTGATAAGGAATCTCTGGATAGCTTTTGCGTGGTGCGTGTGATCAATATTGAAGTAAATAGTGACGATCCTTGCGGAATCCCTTTTGTGTCTTGGTGCAATGACGACAGGAGACCGTCTCATCGGTAGGTGGGCTACCATCTGTTTGTCCCACAAAATACCACAAGGCTGGGTCCTACCTGACCCGGTGCTCGACACATAAAACCACCGGCAATGAACGTGAGGTGCCCTACGATATGCAAGGATCAGCCTTTGGCTCGTGTCACTTTGTCCTCAGATCCTTCGGGCGCAACGCACCCTGCATGTCCGACGGTCTGAATACGAGGGGGCGAAGACATAAGAGATCAAGTGTTGTCGTAGTCGGTAGGATAAAGTTATTTACGAAGCTCTGGGGAAAGCGCTCGGTGTCCTTTGCTGATACTATATCACTTTCTATTGCAATCTATCATCATGATCATTACATGCGGTCATTATTATATACAATGTTTCCATCGATACCTATGCATCCGTGCCCAAAGCAAAGACCTCCGCAATCTCGGTGATATTCTTTCCCTGAGATAGCAGCAATCCCAGCAGAATGCGCGACTTCTGCGGGTTCAGATATCCACTGGCGATGTGGGTAGCCGTGTCGCTGCTCACGTCCGACAGTGGCACTTCCCCGTTGATGAGATGATAGCTCCTGGCTTCTTCTACAGTTCATCTTGCCTGGATGCAGCAATTTATATACCAAATGTTAGCGCTGGCACGCGGGTCTGTTCGGAACCCAGCCGTGATTGCAGTGGGAGATGGTCTTGTTCTGTGGAGGCTTGCTATCTCCTCCACATGGTCTTATCAAAGTTTCTCCACATGGAGTTGACATGGGAAGATTGCTAGTCTATCCAGCTAGAAGGGTTCCAGGGTCCATAGACGAGTGGACGGAAACTGATAGAATGATGATTGATAAAGGGCTTGGCCCCGATATCGGTGTTGACTCCTCACGATAAGCCCAACTGCCGGAGAAGGTCCACCCGAGGGTAGCATTCACCCATGCGATAAGGCAGAGAATCCTTCTCGAAGCCGCTATCTGCATGACAGCGAGGCAATATGTCATCTTATCTTGTTGTCTGTCATCAGAGACCTCCGTCATCACTTCGCAGCACTCGGACTCATATTTGTTACAAACTAATGGCAGTAGCATCGCGATTGACTAGTACTATCCGTAACCCCGGAACCAAAATATATATCGATGTCGGCGTGAAGTTGATACGTAGTACAAGCAGGATATTTATTATCTACTACTCATAGCAGTGCTAGTACTTACTAGTAATAAGTTTCTTCTATGTACCTTCAAGGGCTATAGTAGGTATCCTGTTCCACTCGTTGAGGCTGTGTGGGTGGCCTTCCTCCACAGATAAGACCCTCATCGTCTGTACTAAAAGATGATTCCATGATATGTAACTTCCCTCCTACTACCTATACCGAGCTGATCTGAAACTGGTGCGAGGTGTGCCCCGTCACCACGCCGGCAGTGTTTCGGATCTCGGGTTGATGAAATGCCTCCAGCGACTGCAGCTGCGCGGGAGTGCCGATCTGGAGTTGGCGCAAGATCTCGACCACAGCGGCATAAAGTACTCCCCGGTTGCCATCCTCAATCTTGACCGCAATTCCCAGAGCCCCGCTAATCCCCAGTTGCTGGGTGTAGCCTGAAGCACGCACTCCAATAGCATAACAGCCGTCCGCTCCCACCTTGCCAATTAACCCCCCCTCAAATGCCCGCATCAGCGCGGTGCAGAACCGACCATCTCCCCCCACCAGTTCTGGATGGCCTGCCATCGCTCGAAAGATGCGAGCTAGCGCCTGTGTCCGTGGAGACGGGTGATCCGTAGAGGCTACGTCGGCTGCATTGGCGATACGGGCGTAGATGCCGGCTAGATGCTGCAGGGGTAGCGCGGGGGCCGGCAGGTTACAGCCATCAATGGCCCATTGGACATGATCCGAGGGCAAGCCCGCCAACTCCTCGACGGCGTGCATGACTTGCTGCTGGAGAGGATGATTGATGCAGTGGTACTCTGCAGGAGGCGCTCCCAGAGCTTTTGCACCGGCAAGCATGCCGGCGTGTTTTCCTGAGCAGTTGTTTGCGATGGCCGTCGGCGTCCAGTCCCGCTTGATCCATGCTCGATTGACGGACTCCGACAGGGCCGCATGACCTCCACAACGCAAGTTCTCTTCCTGCAGGTCAACTTTGGCCAGCATGGCGCGGGCACGGGCAAGATGGCGATCTTCACTGCTGTGGGAGGCGCACATCAGCGCCAGATCGGCTTCGTCGAAGTCAAACTTTTCTGGGGCGCCGGTTTCCAGAACTGCCAGGGCTTGGGCAGGTTTCGCAGCCGAGCGGGCCAAAGTGACACGCGTGGGATTTCCCACAGCATAGATGATGCGGCCCGCGGCATCGGTGACGGCGGCATGGACTTGGTGTCTGTTTTCCACGACGTTGCCGCGATAGGTCACGACATAACCGGGAACGGGGTCGCGAGGTAATGGGTTGGGTGATGCGGTCATGGTGGATGATACCAAGTGGAGGGTTCACTTGCAAAGTCAAGAAATGGTACCGTCGCCATGTTTGCGACTGCGCAATGATTTTATAAGGGCCCTCCTGTGGTTTGCGATATCAGGTGGATGGACAAACCGGGTGAGGGTACTATTCCCAATGCGGTGCGCGGATGCGATGAGGAAGGGACCAGTTAGGATAGAACGGGACAGAAAATATTCATTTCGTGATGGAGGCGGGGGGTAAATGTGGATGACTAAATTGATGTGTGTTACTGAGGCAGCTGGAAGGAGATTATCACATCACCATTAAAGAATCCGCTTACAGTGAAAAGATGCCATCGAATTAAGATATCCGAGGCAGTCAGGCAGTCAGGCACCATGTTATTTATGCCTTATCGCCTTGCTGCCTTATGGCCTAGTGGGCTTGCCCCCTGGGGTGTCAATGCGAGGACCATCTCGTCATCCGATAATATGTCATAGATGTTCACTGTGAGTTGACACTCTATTGTAAATTTACTGTTACTTCTATAACCCTTACTATCCTTCCTGTTCCTGTTCCTGTTCCTCTTCTGCTCTTTGTGTGTGTGTTGTATCGGAGCGGCCCGGAAGCTACCGATCGGGGGATTCCTCCTGATCTTTTTCATTCTACCGCTGTGCCCTTACTCTCTACCTTCCTGCTTTTCCAATCGATAGATTCCACGTACAAAGTAATTCCTTCTGGCATGATTGCTTGACATGTTGTCATTTCACACCACCACATCGTATGGAGTACTACCCAGTCAAAGTACTAGTAATTATCCCGGGTGGCCGGTAGCAGCCAATCATGCGAAAGTGACCACGCACGGGGGCTGTCGATCCCCGATGATCGTGCATCGGCAAGCAATGAAGACGGACGGTAGGACAAGCCTCGGCCACACTCAACAGTCAAGGTTGTAGTCGGTAGTAGATAGGTTGTGTCTCCAGATGTGGGGAGACCCCTTCGAAATACCCTCCGACCCCGTGCCTCGTGCCCCTGCAGATCGATGCCATTGGAGCTGCACCCGTGCTTCGTGTTCCTGCCGATGGGTAAGAGGGGTGGTGAATAATGGATAATGGAGCCCATGCGAATGGCTCGGTTAACTCATGAAATATACTCTTTTAATCAGAACAGATGGTTTCTCGACCACTTGACACCACCACGTGCAGACCCTGCAGGGGGAGAGATGGGAAGAAAACCTGTCCGAGTGACAGCTCTATATCCACCCTAAAGATGCTATAAGAAGGCTCCCCCTCGACCATCCTGCCAATGGCTTGTATTGTCACCAGGGTATTGCATTCTGCCTCTCCAATCTGTACCTCAATCTCCAACTGGCTCATCATGCATCCCAGTGCGCTGGTCGGTCTGCTGGCCTTTGCTGCCGCTGCCTCGGCCATCCCGGCAAACCCTAGCCATCAGGCTCATTCCAACTCCGCCATCCAGAATCTCAAGTCCAAGATCAAGAATGTCGTGGTCCTAGTCATGGAGAACCGCTCCGTGGACAACCTGTTGGGAGGTCAGACCATCAAGGGCTTGGAGAACCCTATCAATAACGGCCCCTTCTGCAACCCCTACAACATCACCGATCTCTCTCAGGGCATCGTCTGCAGTGCGGCCAGAGACTACGATTCGGTCACCGATGATCCCGACCATGCGGTCTATGGCAACAACATCGAGTTCTATGGCACCTTCACTCCCGACAATGCGGCCATCGCCCAGGGCAAGTTGACCCCCTCCCAGCAGGGATTCGTCACCGAACAGCTGCGCCTGTACAGCGCCGATGCCAACCGCACCGAGCTGTCCGTGCAGGTCATGAACTACTACACCGAGCAGCAGGTGCCTGTGCTTACCGAGCTCGTCCAGAACTTTGTCGTCTTCAACCATTGGCACTCAGATGTGCCTGGCGTACGTATCTCCTTCCCAATTGTGACCTGTGAATGGCAAGTTGCTAACCCCGATCCAGCCGACCAACCCCAACCGGGCTGCACTCACCTCGGGTACCTCGTATGGTCATGGAACCAACGACGAGGCCTTTGATAACCACGCCTTTCCCCAGCGTTCCATCTTCCAGCAGCTGACTGAGACCGGCCACTCCTGGATCAACTACTGGGACACGGCCGGTGGCACGGGTCCCGATGCTGAGTTCTACAACTGGACCTACACCTCCAACAACACCAACAAGGTCAAGGCGCTGGAAAAGTTCTACACGGATGCCGCCGCTGGTGCTCTGCCGGAATTCAGCTACGTTAACCCCTCGTGCTGCGGTGTCGGCACCAACTCTATGCACCCCAGCGGTCTGGTCTCCGACGGCGAGAAGCTGATCAAGAACGTCTACGACGCTCTGCGCGCCGGTCCCCAGTGGAATGAGACCCTCTTCATCCTCAGCTTTGATGAGACTGGTGGTTTCCATGATCATGTGCCTCCGCCCCTGGCTCCCCGGCCGGACAACCTCACCTACACGGCTACCACCCCGAATGGCAAGGACTATACCTTCAACTTCAACCGTCTGGGTGGTCGTATCCCCACTCTCCTGATCTCCCCCTGGGTGGGTAAGGGATATGTCGAGCAAAAGGGCACTAGCATCACCGGCGACTCCGTGTCTTACTCCGCTTCGTCAATCCTGCGCACCCTGGGCTATCTCTGGGACTTTGACCCTTTCACTCCGCGGGTCGAGTATGCGCCATCTTTTGAGCATCTGGTGCAGACGCGATCCCGCGACAACACCCCGACTGCCTTGCCTAGTCCGGTGTCTTTTCGGAAGTAGATGACAAACTGTTACGCAGTGGTGGGTTGCAAGGAGATATTGAACTGAGAAAAAGTACATCTGAAAAGCTGAGCCTCGTCGGAGATGTGTACATTCTCGGATCTCTCCAGGCTTAGCATGGTACAGAAGGAAGATAGATCCTGTATGATTGATGATAAAGACAATACATATATTCGTAATATACCCGTCTTCATCCATGAGTGTGGTAGAACATTCCTTCGAATCTCTTCCTAGAGTATTACTACTTGTAGCCCAAGGATGGGTTGGGGCGAATGATTTCATCACTTTTAGAATATCCTGCGACAGTGGATAGGGGATCAATAAATTCCCGGCACTGGGTTCCGCACTCTACACACAGGAGGTCTATATGACTCTTCAAGCGTCATTCATACTGGTCCACATCAACCCATCTTGATTGTATCCACTAGCCTCGGTCGCATCCTGGCTCTCGAAAACACGCTCACGCAGGAGCAGCTTTCACTCTAAATCCTACTTTATTTTCAAATCATTCCTAACCATCATGAAAAAGGCAGAAACTTTACCATTGGCTGTGCCCATCATCTTGTTGAAGAAGGTCTGACTCGGTCGTTTCTTCAGCCCACCGACGCCTCCTCCTGGCACCTCCAGGGTCGACGACGAGGATCCAGCAAGAGAAGTAGTTCTGCTGGAGGCTGAATAATAGGCATGAGAACTGGACGAACCGCCGAGACCACCACAGGTGCATACTTCATCACCGCAGGCCCGATCTTCTGCATGATATATTGGATGCGGGTGAAGAAGTCCTCTGTCTTGAGCTGCTCTGGTGGCGTATTGCGGAGCACTTGCAGAGTCGCCCCGGCGAGCAGGGCACGACGGCCCAAGACCTTCAGGTACGGGTCCATTGGCTGTTCTTCAAAGGCAGCCTCAGTCGTCGGCACCATCTTGCTAATGACAGATAGTCCAGTTTGAACGGCATTTGCCCCCTTGGAGGCAGCCGACAGCACCGAACCCAACATGCCCCAGAAGATCTCATTCTCCGTCTCGCGCTCCACCAACTTGAGCAGGTAGTGCGTGAACGAGTCATCGAAAATCCCTTGGGAGGCGGATTGGCTCCCGCCGACCGTACGATGTCGGATGGAATGGTTCTCTACCTGCCTCTGCACCCTTTTGGGTGTACATATCTTGCGAGAGATGCAACGCCGCCGGCAAAATGGCCGGTAAGATCGTAGGCGCCACGATATCAACATCTGCAGCTGCCTTCTTGTACTCCTCCATAATCCGCGTGCTGATACCGAGCTGTTTCATACGGTCAGCATCCGCCCGCAAGAAGGCCTGCAGCGCAGCCTCGGACAGGATGGCTTCTTCGGCCGTGCGAGACTGAGCAAATTCACCCGGATGGGCATCAGTAAACCCACTCTCGACACTCCGTTTGGCGGCCACGGAGATGGCAGTGCCAGCTAGAGCGGAAATTGGTCCTCCAATGGGACCCAAGAATGGACTGACCGTCTGCAGGGCGCCCGAGATCATTGGTGCGCCGACTTTGAGCACATCCTTCAGGTCGTCCCAGAAGGCGTCCTCTGCATCCGACTTCCTGTCCATGCTGTCCCCGCCCACACGGACGTACTTGATGCCGGCTTTAGTCGTCTGGATAGGATACTGTCTCTGGAGAACGGAAACGTACTCATGGTATGGATTTCCATACTCCCCTCCAATGGGACTGGCTGAGTTATTTCCAGCTCCCCATAGACATGAGCACCGATGGAGATCAAAGGCTGATTCTGCACAAGGACTGGAGACCCTGATTGACCTAAGATGAGAGTTAGCAGGTAGAATTAATAATATCAACTTTGCATTGCACCTTTGTATGTATCGATGCGATACTCTAGCATCTGGTTCGCTGTCTTGCGCCGATTCCATTCGACAGTCTTGAACTCTTCGTACATCTGTGCGCCAAACTCTCCATCCACCTGCATATCACCGGGATATCCCACTACGCCAAAATGATATCCTTGCTTATCAAGGGGGTCTCAGTCGGCTTGAAAAGGGTAGTGACATAGGTGAGGGGCCGATCGAGCCGGATAAAAGCCACGTCTTGATGGCGATTCACCCCAGATTGAAGCCATCCTTCGGTGGTCACGATCTGGACGCCGTGCCGGAACTGGACGTCGGGGTCATTGATAGACCTTTTGCCGTTGTAGCCAATGTACGCTTTAACCTCGATCGCCCGACCGAACCCTTTCCCATCGTTCTGGCTCCGGTCAAAGGCACAGTGACCAGCGGTCACGAGGGTGTCATCGCGAACAAGCTATCCCGTGCCTATGGCATGACGCTGGTCGTCAGGCTCCTGGCCTTCGTATCGCATGAATAGCTTGACGATGGCTAGTGCCTGTCAGTGGGATGAGAATCGTGTGCAGGGGTTTGGGATACTTACAGTGATACTTCCCCCCTGGGGCGAAGTGCTTGCGGTCCACCAGCTCACGGGAATCTTCGAAGATGGCTTCATTACCTTCTTCATGTGGGGATGGCCAGAAAGAGACTGTGATGAACTTTTGCAGACGAAGATATTAGTTTGAAATATAATTTTATCTGCCATGTGCCTGCTGGAACGTATCGAGACCATTGTGTGCAAGTTTCTTGTCTTACGTTCCTTTGAATGCATATAGATGACCTGAGATGCTGCGCACCGTCGGCTACTTTTACCGCACGCGATGGCCCATATGGCCTGACCTAACCCTGTCAGTTCCTGCATGAAACTAAGTTCGAGCCTCTGGGTCTAGAACGGCAACATATGCCCTCAACATTAAGGGCAGGCTTGCGGCACCCAATCGCACTCCCA
This sequence comes from Aspergillus eucalypticola CBS 122712, assembly GCF_003184535.1. Taxonomy (NCBI): domain Eukaryota; kingdom Fungi; phylum Ascomycota; class Eurotiomycetes; order Eurotiales; family Aspergillaceae; genus Aspergillus; species Aspergillus eucalypticola. The sequence continues at coordinate 541,768 of NW_020290295.1, read as the reverse complement.
TTCAACTGAATTTGAAATGTTTAAGCGACGGCAATGCCCTCGTTGAAGCTGAAGAATACGAGTCTCCCCCGGATGCTTAAGACGCTAGAGGATATACGATCATAATGAGATACTTTCGAGTACTGCTCGGCAGCATACCTGCAAACCGACAACTCTATAGTGACCACGGAGTCTCCGAGACTACGTCTGCGCTGCCTTCGGTTCCGGCTCATGCGATGAGCTACTTGCAATGCCCCACTGCACATCCCCATAGCCATTAGCAGCGAGATAGTCCTTCCAAGCCTGGTCTTCATTGTCCAGCGCGTGATCCACATCCTGGAACACAAACCAGGCCAAGAGCCCCCCTAGGACGGCGAACCCGGAGCCAATGAGAAACACGGCCTGCGTGCCGCGAAACTCATCATCTCCCCAGCTAGCCAGGATAGGCTTGAAAACCGCCGTCCCAATGGCCGCCCCCGCCTTGCTCCATGCCGCTGCAAATCCCACGGCATGCCCGCGTATCGCGGTCGGGAAACTTTCACTGGCTGTCACAACAATCGTCGATCCGGGACCCACCTCTCCGAGCGTGAGGAAAACGCCATAGAGCACAATAAAGAGTGGCAGCGACTTTTCGATGGGTCCCAACGCGCCACCCAGGATAAAGCCCAGGGCAGCCTGGAGAAAGTACCCGAGCGCCATGGTCCGCCGCCGCCCAATCCGGTCGGACAGGAAGCCCCCGATGAATGCCCCGGGGATGTAAAAACAGTTGATGAGCGTGCCCCAGGCCATTGTCAGTGCGAGAGAGGAGGTCGGGTTCACGCGACCGACAATTGTTGATGAAAATAGCCCAAACGGGTACGAGATGTAGTTATAACTGCCGATATGATTAGAATCACAACGGACAATAGTTAGCGTATACTGCATTACTTACATGAACCAAGAGCCGCACGTGCCTAACAACGGACGCCAGTAACGCTTTAGTGCCAGCCAGTAGGGCACTGTTTGCTTCTGCATCGCGCTCTTGCGATAAGCCGAGCTGACAGCCATTCGGTATCGAAACCAAAAGATGGAGAGCGGAGGAATTACCCCCAGCGCGAGTGAAATCCGCCAGACAGCTTCATAATGACGGACCTCCTGGTGAAAGCACAGAAGCAACAGCAGGGGGACTAGGGCACCAAAGGCGAACCCAAGGGAAGCCGACAGGTCAGCAATCATGGCAAAGATGAAGCCTCGTTTGTTTCGGACACCCAGATCTTCATCGGTGGCTTCTGCAGCACCAGCCCCGGCAACCGGATACTCCCTGGGGAACGAGTGAGTAACAGTTGCGAGAGTACTTGAGATGACTGTGAGACTCACCCACCCGCGCCGACGCCAGCGATTCCTCTCGCAATAATCAACATCCAAAACATTCCATCTCGATCTGTTCCGCTAGCACCAGCGCTCAATGCGATCCCTAGGACGAGGATGACGGTGGTCAAGACTGCGCCGGTCTTGCGGCCCAATTTATCGGACAAGTATCCGAAGGACAACATGCCAATGATCATACCTACCATAAAGGCGTTGGACAAACGAGATGCGACAGCCGTGGTGAGAGCCTTTGGGTAGATGACCTCCATGACCAATTCGAGGTTGCCGATTATAGATGCGTTGAAACCGTCAGAGCCAATGGCCAGACCGGAGAACACGATCATCAGCAAGACTGAGAATTTGGAGGTCTTTCGACAGCCTTGGTCTGGGGCGACATCGTCAGCGGCATCAGGCGATATCTGCACCTGTGTCTGTTTGGCAGGCTGAGCTGCTTCCGTCGTCCGTACCGAGTCTCGATCCTCTTTGCGAGCCATCTCAGCGGTCAACCTTGCGTCTGCCTCAAAGGCCAAGCAGTTTCCTAAATCCTACTCAATCGAGCCATGACGAGGTGCGTGTATTTATCTCTGCTGCGCCCTGCCTATCTGTCCCGTCTGTCGGCCGATCCGAGCCTCGATTGTCCCGCAAGAGACTGGACTAACATCTCTGATAAGCCCAATGAAGAACAGCCTGGATGGCGGACCAACCGCGACATTCGGCGATAAGCTGCGAGTCGCCAAGGGAGATGCTAGAGAATCCAATCAAGGAAGATCCAGCCGGGCGGGGAATCTCCATCTAGCATCCTTTCAGCGCATCTTCCCCTCTTTTCCAGACCTGCAAGCGCTCGGATCTCCCCCGACTCCTGCAGCACGGCGATAAATCCATTGTCTGGATCCCTGAAACAAATTCTGTATTCTTCCCCCTCTCGGCAGCATCATGCTGGACAAGCAGACCGAGTCTCTCCCACTGGCGGAGGAAAGACCGCTATTCCAACCACCGCATCAATGCCGGAGATCTATTCTGCGCTTTATTACCAGCGCTGGTCTACTGTTGCTTAGCATCTACGCGCTCTTCCCGGTAAGTAGGCGTCCCCATCAGAATCGACGACCGGGGTCTGACTCGAAGGCAGAGGCTGTCGCTCTTCAGCCCCTTCCCGCAACCGTCGTCGGTTTCACTTTCACCATATGAATCCTTCGAGAGATGTTCAATTGAAAATCTCCGAGGAACAGGGTATTACTTTCTGGATACAGCTGCGCCTATCGCAGTTGAGGAGTTCGATGAGCGCCGCAACCGCCTGGCGAGGGCTCTGGTCGCCGATGGGGCGGACGCCTTTGTCGTGGAGCCGGGGTATACGTTCAAATACTATGCTAATGTGAGCCAGCCGGAATGGGAGGTCTGGGAGGTGAGCGCCATTTCTCCCCAGAAACCCTTGTGTGTACTAACATCGCTCAGCCGGAGGAACGCCCCTTTCTTATGGTGGTGCAGCCTTATCGTCATTCGTCGGGCCTTGTCACCGCAAAGACGACATTCCTAGCCCCATCGTTCGAGGCGGAGCGAGCCCGACTGTTGAAAATGCCGTTTCTTGAGCCAATCGAGATCATTCCTTGGGAGGAACACTGGAACCCATACGATACATTGAAGGATTCTGTCATCTTCTCGGCACATGATCGACCACCTCGACTCATGGTGGACGAGGAAATGAGGGACTTTATCCAACGGGGTCTCGGTCACTCGGGGTTCGAAATCGTTGGGCTGATGGGAGAAGTGGAGCGCGTCCGGCAGATCAAATCCAACACTGAGGTGGGGATTCTTCGCGCCGTGAATACCGGGACTGTGGAAGCCGTACGGCAGATGCGCAAATGTTCGTGATCCCCCACTCGGTCGCACTGTGGACGGACTGACACTAAGTAGGCCTCTACCCCGGTCTAACCGAGAGTGAAATCGCAAGGGCCCTGGACAATACTCTTCGCTCGGCTGGGTTGGAGCCATTTTTCGATATTGTTTTGTTTGGTATGTGTCCGACCGCTGCAAAGGTGCGAGACTGACCATGAAGGGTAGACGAGAATGCCGCCAACCCACATGGAGGCACCAACGGTTCGAAGGTGCTTGAGCCGGAAACTTTTGTTTTGATTGATGTAGGGTAAGTTGGCACACAGGGCCGTTCCCTGTCCCACCGTAGCTGCTGCTGACCGATGTCAGCGCCCATCTCCTTGGGTACTCATCGGATATCTGTCGAACCTTTTTCCCGCCGTTCCTTGAACCACCGACACCGGATATGCCCACCCCGACGCGTTTGAGAGATAAGCTGGAGGTAAACCTCGATCCTTACCCTACGTGAGCGAGATCAACTGGCTGACTGCTGTAGGTGTGGGACGTTGTCTTTGAAGCTCAAACCCAATCCATAGGGCAGTTCCGGGTCGACGCCAGTGCGGCCAGCGTTGATATTGCTGCCCGGGAGGTGATCACGGACGCCGGGTACGGGGAAGCCTTTACCCATCGTGTTGGGCACGGAATTGGAATCAAAGGTGAGTCGCCAGCGTCTGTGTGGGGGGCCTGGAGGTTTGTCTGTGGAGTCGTGCTCATGCTGTTGTTGCGAGGTAGCCCACGAAAGCCCTTATCTGAACAAGGGCAACGATGCGACTCTCCTTCAAGCCGGTATGACGTTCACCTCGGAACCTGGGGTGTATCTGGTGGATCGATTCGGGGTACGGCACGAAGACATCTTTCTGGTGCGGGAGGGTGGGGAGGCAGAGCTGTTGACCGGTCGTCGAGCATCTGGGCCTTGGGATCCATAGGCATTCAGTGTTGGTGGTACATGCGATATGGGGACTCGCGGGTGGGTTTTTGATATAGTAGATAGTAGAAAAAAAAATTGTTGCAATTGGAGAAGAGGTGCGGTGGTGATGATACTGTTGTGTTGGGTGTTGGGTGTGATGTGCTTCTCCAAAAGTGGAGGAGGCGTGAGACCATTTGAGATCCATGAGAGCCTCAGGCTGAAATCAGAGCACGGGACCCAGGGCTTTCCCGGTCGGCATCTTCCCTTTCCCTCATCTACTACTGCTTTGCTTTGCTTTGCAGCACTTGACAGATGAACAATTGCAAATCATCCTGTTATTCGATATGCTGCTATTAAACCCTACATAAGGCTCATTACTCACTGTCTATTTGGGTACTAGTCTGGAGATTATGACCGTCAGCCACTACTAGTACTTAAAGCATCATTACCATCAGTCCTGGCCGCGCTGGACCGGAAATATATACAATAACCGCTCCCAGTACTACTAGTTGGTACTATTAACTGTTCATCCAAGGCTAGTAGTAGAACCACTACTCGACAGCACTACCAGCATCGATACTACAAATCGGTCGTGCTCATACAGAAGTTTTAACACTCCAACCCATTTACTTCTTCTTACTCCATAGAAAACTAATGCTATGGACTGTTGATAGACACTGATTCCTCATGCTTGCATTAACTGACTGACTTAGTTAACTAGTTAGTTAACTAACTAACTAATTTTACTCGAATTGAGTCAGCTGCCAGTCAGCCGAGAGCGGAAAATGGTGGCGGAAAAAGGAAACAAGCGGGCGGATCTGATCGAGGAACCGGGTTTCCCTCCCAATAATAGCCAGTCAATCTACCTGGACCATCCTGGATCATCCTACAGGCAAGCACATGAGCTGCAGCTTCCGACTGTCCGATCCGAAAGAGCATATGTGCGGGTTCTGAGGTTGACTATCGATTTACATCCGCCCGTTAAAGCTGTGTGCGGAGCTTTTCCAACAGCAAGCGGAAATGACGGCCAGCGAGGAGGCCTCACCCGCCACGCGCGCGAGAAAGATCCGAAAGGTGACCCGCGCCTGCGATGCCTGCAAGGCCAAAAAGAAGGCTTGTACGGGCAACATCCCCTGTGGTCCCTGCTCCCGCCGTCACTTGGCGTGCACCTACGACTCCGCCTACAATCGGGGTGTGGCGCTCAGTCCTCCTCCCTCATCGTCGCGGACCAAGAACCATCGTCCACTGCGGGAGCACGGCATCTCACGTAGCTTCAATCCAGATCCGGCCCCAGATGTTATCCAGCCACTGCATTCCCCCCCTGTACTTCGTTCAGTTACAGACTGTTCCCGGCCAGGCCTGCAGAGCAGCCCTGCATCGGGGCCAGGCACACTTCCCGAGTCTGCTATTCTCGATGCATCTGTTCGACGAGGCTCGGTAGACGGGACTGGCCAGTACTGGGGTCCGAGCTCAGCACACTCATTTTTGGGCAGGGTCGTGGAGGACTTACATGCCAGTCCCTCCAAACCCATTGCGCCTGCGCAGGATCCCGATGGCTCAGCAACCGTCTCCATCTTCTCCCACGGCGATCGCGTCGTTCCCGAGGTCCATCTATCAGATTTTGTCTGGCCAGGCCAGGCCAAAGCCAGAAGCTTGATCCGCCGATATTTCGAGTTTGCGGCGCCGACATATCGCGTGCTTCATCAGCCTACCATTCACCCCCTGGTACAGCGCTTATACCAGGACTATCCAGAGGGCAACCGGATCGGCAGCCAGCTCGATGTAGCATCCCAGGCCGTCGTGCTCTTGCTCCTGAGTACTGCAGCCATGTTCCGCGTGGATGAGGACGGGCGAATGAGAGATGCCGACGAGGATGGCTGGCGCAACAGCGAGCTTTACTACGCGCAGGCAGAGCATCTGCTGTCACTCGAGACGGGAGCCCCTACTCTGGCCTCGGTGCAAGCTCGTTTTTTGATGGTGCTTTATCTGCTCAGCTCCTCTCGAGCCCAGAAGGCGTGGTTCGTATTTGGCACCACAGTCCAGCTGATGATGGCACTTGGTTTGCACAATCGATGGGCGAGGAGGCACCATGAAGAAGAGGAGAATCTGGTGCAGCAGGAGTGTCAACGGCGCCTTGTATGGTGCTCTTATACCCTGGACAAGTATCTGAGTGTGATCCTTGGTCGACCGCGACTGTGGCATGATGAAGACTTGGACGGAGATCTTCCCACGCGCGTCAATGATGAGGACCTAACAACGCGGGAAAGGCGGTTGTCGAGATGTGACTGTGTGATGGATGCGCCAGTCTTTCATGCGATCTTGGCACAGATACTCACCCAGGCGGCCAAGGAGCCTTACGTTCTCTCGGGCCTCTCCGATTGGACGGAAGTTGAGACCATTCAAGGTCTGTGTGGCAAGGTCGCGAAATGGCAAGCGGAACTGCCTCCTTTCCTCTCCGGGGTCATCCAGCCCAGTAGTTTGGTTCCAGTGTTTCGGCGCCAGTTGACTGTTCTGCAGCTGGCTCGTCATCATGCCTTGATGTTCATCACGCGGCCTCTCTTATTATTGGATTATGGGCAAATGTGGCCTGAACACCGCAGCAGTTACCGATACCATCTGCATCTGTGCCTTACCGCAGCGCGAGAGGCCATAGAATTGATACTTGGCTTTGTGCGTGAGGATGAACTGTTCCCAGCATTTTGGTACTCACAGTACATCGCATTCAATGCTTTATCAATCATCTATCTATACCTGATCCAGGTCAGACGCAACCGTCTGCCATCTGCTAGTCTCGACTTTGTCCGGAGCCCGGAACACACCTTGCATGCAGGTTTGGATGAGTCTACAGACTGTCCGAAACAGCAGTGACACACCTCGCCGACGCAACAGCTCGCAACGCCCCTTCTTGGAAATACAGCGTCATCTTGCAGGGTTTGCGACATGAGCTGGCCCGCCTTGGCTCCCCGATGGACACTGGCGACGCTCAAGCTACCGAGCCGATTGAGCTATCCCGTCCACCTTTCGAACGGAGCCCTCGTCCGACCGAAGATAGAGGTGAGGTGGGTCGCCGTGAGCAGCAGGCAGAAGCCACCGCTGTGAGGGATTATGACCCTGATCCTAACATGTTGCCGACCGTATTCTCTGGATTGGACCCCGCTATTGATCCAGGGTTGCTGGATCCCAGGACACAATCCCTCTTGGACACCTTCATCATGGGCGAAAACGTGGTGCTCGATTTCTGGCCACAGCTAGAGAGCCTGCCTATCTGTAAGCATTCTTTTTCTCCTAGTCGACAAGAACGACTAGTAGGTGCTAATTAACCCAGCATACCCCGGCTGATGCGGAATCCGAACGTGACTGGGACGAGGAAAACGTCATTTAGTAGTCCTATACACATATTTACTGGTAATCCGATATTGGAATGTTGCTGTTGCATATTCAGGTATGGTGTCTACGACACAGCTACAGCAGGACCGGCTTGCCCAATCAGTAACCTTGGGAAGTCTCGCAAGTTGGTATGTTTCCATTCATTCCACCCCGTCACTCAGCACTTGCTCAGCGACCAATTACCAGATATACTTATAACGAATCTGCCCGTCCTCCTCCTCTGCTTTTCGTGCTTTCACGTTGAGCGTATGGAGATACAATGCCAACAGCCCAGTTAAGACGATTCCGGCAGCAGCAAACGCTGAAAGGGTGATACCACCAGGCCGGTACTGTGGCGAGTCGGATGTGGGAAAGAAGTACGAGCCGTATATATTGGACGAGTTACCGAAGAGGTTGACCAACGCGTACACGATGGCCCGCTTGGTGCGTGTCCGGGGGATCGTACTGGCAATCCACGCTTGCACGACGTTGAAAGCGGAATATGAACCAGCGCACATTAAGAACATACCGATGTACCTGACTGCAGTGGCTCGAGACGATATGACCATGACGTTTCCCACGATGTCTACGATCAAAGGCCACGCGATAAGGACTGCGCGCTGGCTCGTTCGATTCGCAATGAAGGAATTACCAAGAGCGCTGATGAAGCCAAAGACGTACACCGGAGCCGTGATCAGCAGCGTGATGATATTGCTAAATCCCAGTGTTTTGACGATGGTCTAATAACACATAAGTCAGAACCAAAGTACTGGAAAACATGATACTTGGTACTCACAGGGAAGAAGTAGGTCCAGCTTTGAGATGTGAGCTGGCAAACCTGGATGAGGATCAACATCCACGCCTTGGGATCTAATAATGCATCCCGCAAGCCCTCGCTGATGGAACCATTCTCATCGACTTCATCATTTGCGGCGCGGGCGAGACGCCATTCGGAAAAGCGCTGCTCCTGTTCTGATAGCCACTTCCGCTGCCCGGAGCGAGGAAAGTCCGGGAGAAGCGCGACAGCGAGAAGCCCGGCCACCATTGTGCCAGCCCCTTCAATGATAAATAGCCATCTGTCCGCATATTGATTAGTGACACACCCCCAGAATATGCCTGGAGATCACCCACCTCCAGCCTTCCAGCCCGCCTTTGCCGTCTAATCCACTCATGACGCCCGCGGCAAACATGCTGCCAAACCCGTTGGCGATGGTGTTTCCACAATACACCACGGCTACTCGCACCGCAATCTCGGACGGCTTGTACCAGGAACTTATCAGCAACCTGATGGTATCGCTCGTTAGGATTCCTTCAGGGACAAGATCATTTGGATCTGGTAATGGGTACTTACAAAGCCCCGGGAAAGAATGGTGACTCGGCGAACCCGAGAAATATACGCACGCATATAATGCCGGCGTAACCATGTACCGCAGCCATGCAGATCGAGATTCCTCCCCAGACGAATATGGCTGCGGGGATGTAGCGGGAGGGTTTTAAACGCGTTAACAGAATGTTACTCGGCACCTGGCCTACCAGGTAGCCGACAAACTGTGCGCCGACAATGATCAGTACTGTTCCACGTCTCAGGATTGGGATTACTTTACATACCATGATAGCTACCGCAGTTTGATATTGCGTGTCAGAAAGGCCCAGGTCTTCCTGTAGCCCTCCCAAACGGGCATTGGCAATGTTGGAACGGTCCAGGATATTGAAAATAAATAGCAGGAACAACGAAGAAATCAGATGCAGATCGATCTTGCGCACCACTGCCGGCAGTCAGCATCACACGATTACTCCAGTAGTTAGTATGGAGCCAGCGAATAGTCTTACAGCGCTTCTCTAGGGCGCGTTCTTCCTCCGGGGTCAAGCCCTCGAACGATTCATCCACCAAGTCCAATGGCTTCCCAGTGGACTCGACATGATCAGATGATGCTTTCTTGTCAATCTCCGCCATGCTGTGAGATGATGTAGGTATGTACTGTCGGGGCTACAACAGCCGATATCGGAACAGTATCAAGGGCCAAGGCCACAAGGGGTGGCTAAGAAGGAATATATTGACTTAGGGGGGTGAATGGGCAGAATTCTACGAAAAAAAGACAAGGAAGGAAAAGGATTTAATGTCCTTCGAACATCAGAGCATCATTGGGTTTATAATGCTCCCCGGCTGCACGGGTAACTGTACCCCAGATGCCATGACCCTATCTCCCATCTGTCAGTGCGGGGTCCCCACGAGCGGGAAAGGAGCGGATATCCCCCAGTCTGGGGTTGGCGACTGGCACTGGCCAGACCGGACTTGTTCCGGACTTTCGTATCGGCATCAGCATCAGACCACCGCTGGATCCACCCCCGGTCTGTGTGAGTTGCCTGTCAACTTCCCCAGATCTGTTTCATATGCATCGATCATGCTTAAATACTGTGCCAGTGCTTTAGACAAAGAACGTCCGGAATGCATCAGCTTTTGCATCTCCATCTCATTATCTCTCCATCCAGCACTTTACTATGCACCCAAGTGCCAGACCTTCTGATCAATGGCCCACTCAGTGATTTTACCACTCAGTAATTTTATTCCTCTATCATTGTATACTCAGGTTGTTGCTTTTCACGCATCCGTTTTACCCATAGCGGTGGCTAACCTAAATCGCTCGCCACCCGACTGGATCGCGTGATAGCATCCAAAACCTTGCCTGATATTGGTATTGATTCCATCTCCTTGTTTGTCCGACATTTCCGATGTATATCCGCTTCCCGCGGAATCACCTCGGGGACACATAACCCTGTCCCGGTAGAGTCAGGAGGATGGTACGTTTCTATGTCAGTAGCCTATCCCATACCCTCCACTCGTGTCATGAGTGAAGACATTATGGACAAAATTAAGCTCTGCCGTCATGACACAATCGCTCACTCCGTAATAGAGCTTGGGTTGATCTGGCGTACCTATAGCATGGTACCGTATTCAGACCACTAGTTGTGGGTAAGGTTTTGCAGATTTCCATGTAGAACAACATGCAGGTATAATCATCTTTCACCAAATGAATTCGAAAATATCCTAGTCGGATATTCTGTCTACTGGAAGGCATTCAACGTACCGTGGCTTGATTCGTCGGCTTCTAGGGCTGTCTTCCCCCAACGATTCTCCATGCCCATCGACTTCCAACCCCCCGTCCCTGTGTGACATCGTACAGAGTTACCATGGAAACCTGAGTAACGAGTAGTCTAGGTTGCAGTGTGTTACGCCAGGCCAGCTGGCCATATAAACATCTCTCAGCACTACAAAATGGCAACTCCATTTGGCGGGCTAGCCACTCCTCCGGGAACCTAGTCGAGGAAGCGGATTATCAATAGATCGGGAATAAACGGATCACAGTCGGCAGTATAACTCACCTTTAATGGAACGTTGGTGAAAAAGAATGACCAGCGCTGCCTCTTTGACACTCCTCGCTCAGCTGCTCCAAATCGAACATTTCCCCGATCGGAAGCCCCCAACCGGCCAGCAGCCACTCATGTAGCCAGTACTTGCAGTCCTGGCACGGCCAGGCCTCGAAGCTCGGGGTGTCACTAGCGACAGCAGCAAATTCCTTCTCCCAGAGCCACCGGAGTGTGGCCTCTGATGACTCGATGCCGATCGCTGGGGGCGTGGAAATGTCCGCCATCGCAGAAATTTCTTTCGAGATAATGCGGCATAACCCCATCCCCAGCCTGCCCGGATGAACAAGACATCACCCGGTTTCAACTCTGTGCTCTGGGCCTGGGCCACTTTCTCCAGGACGGCGACTGTGATTGACTGGGTCGTGAAAGGCTTCACAGGGACATGGTTGGCCTCCGCTCCAGCGATTTCTTCTCTTCGGACCATGAATCCCCATTAACCTTCGTAGTCAGAATTTCGTCGAGGGTACGGCCGTTGAAATACAGTCGCTGTTCCTGGTAGCCAAAATGCCGCAGACCGTCCCACTGCGAGCTGGACTGGGTGTTGAAGTGCAGGATGTCATCGTTGACAGATGTGGGGGCGATGTTTGAGATGGTCTGGGTAAATGGAACCCGATTGAATGCGGGCGTGGTGATCCGGTCCAGTGGCCAGTCGGTGGAAATGCGAATTCCATCGCGGATTTCGCTGACGGCGGCACACGTTCGATCGGGGGTGAGAAGGTTCAACATAACACACTGGTCGTTGGGTCCGGATAACCCCCATGCATTGCCAGGCGGACCCGTCTTGTCCAGCGGCAAGTCATCGAAGGCGGGCTTCTTGCTGAACGGCATTACGTTGCGGCTGTTCATTTGACTGAGAGATGAGTTTGGCGGGGTAGAAACGAAGAGTGGATCATGAGAATGGAGTCAATTGGCATCTTGTTGGCTCTAGGGTTCATTTTCTCCGAACTCTTGGTTTATCCGCCGTCTGATTGTCGGATTTCCGACCCACTTGTGTTGTGCTGCTTGACTATATGAACCACCACCACCATCTTAGCTTATTAGTCGTCTCCTTGTCAAAGACATAGAGAAATAGAAGTGTTGCCTAATATGTCCCTACCCTCGCACTTTACCCTCAACACCGGCGCCAAAATCCCCGCCGTGGGATTTGGTACCTGGCAAGCCAAGCCCCTTGAGGTAGAAAACGCCGTCGAAGTAGCCCTCAAGGAGGGTTACCGCCACATCGATTGCGCCGCCATCTATCGCAACGAGACCGAAGTCGGCAATGGAATTCGCAAGTCCGGGGTGCCCCGTGAAGAGATCTTCATCACTGGCAAGCTGTGGAACACCAAGCACGCCCCGGAGGACGTGGAGCCAGCCCTCGACAAGACCCTGCAGGATCTAGGCGTCGCCTACCTCGATCTCTATCTCATGCACTGGCCCTGGTAAGTGACTATCTACTCCATCATTCAGGGTGGTCTGGTGGAGACTAAGCATTGACCCCTTGTACAGTGCCTTCAAGGGTGGCGACAAATGGTTTCCTCTCAACGAGGATGGAGTGTTCGAATTGGCCGACATTGACTACATCACCACCTACCGCGCCATGGAGAAATTGCTAGCGACGGGCAAGGTACGCGCCATTGGTGTGTCCAACTTCAATGTCCGTCGCTTGGAGGAGCTACTTGGCCAAGTCTCCGTCGTGCCCGCCGCCAACCAGATCGAAGCTCATCCCTACCTGCAACAGCCGGACCTGCTGCAATACTGCCAGAGTAAAGGTATTCTCATCGAGGCCTACTCTCCGCTAGGCAACAACCAGACTGGGGAGCCGCGCACGGTGGACGACCCGCTGGTGCACCGCGTGGCGGGCGAGCTTAGCATGGACCCCGGACCACTGCTGGCCAGCTGGGGCGTGCAGCGTGGCACCGTCGTACTATCCAAGAGTGTCACCCCGGCTCGCATTGCAGCTAACTTGCGAGTCCGGGCGTTGCCGGAGGGGGCCTTTGCACAGTTGACCTCGCTGGAACGCCACAAACGCTTCAACTTCCCGGGCAATTGGGGATACGACATCTTCGAGGAGGTCGGTGAGGAGGCGGTACGCCAGACTGCACTGGCCGCGGGTCCCAGTAACAAGATTAAGTTTACTGTATAGCCAATCACAATGTATTTTAGAAATAATAGAAGTGAGTGGTTTGAGCGAGTTCTGAAAAAAGCCGGATGCAGTCCGGCCACTCCACACGTCAGCACCTTAAACAGGCGGCCCGATCTCTGAATGTGGTTGGCCTTAGCGCGCCCATCTTAAGTAGGTTACTGACTAACGGTGCCAACCCCAGCTTTTAGTCCTGCGTTGAATGGGGCTGGTTGGCCGCTCAGGCGAATGAACCGGGGTTCTAGGTTAGACGATCCATGGATCGTAAGTCAGACGAGGTCAAGGGTAGCCGAGTGCCGGAACATCCTCATCCCCCCCGACTTCGTTCCTATGTCGATCAGCACATGGCATATATCCTTCAGGGGGAATCGCTGCTTTTCAGAATGTGCCTGGATGACGGTGTTGCTCCCCAGGGAACATGGCCAATTACTCGGCCCCCGTTGAGGGCATCACCGGGGGTTATACGGGCAACAGCTTGGCTATCCAGGCGGTGCTAGCCAGCTTGCTAGCCTGTGCGCTGTACAGCTCGATCGAACTCATTATCCTGGTCTTTCTCACCTTTCACGTTTATGGGGGCCTTTACTTCTGGAGTCTGCTTGTCTCAACCGGGCTCGGCATCATCCCGCAAGCAATCGGACTGCTGCTGAAGTACTTCCAGCTGGCGCCGCTATGGATTCCAGTAACTCTATCAACATTCGGCTGGGCTGTTATGGTGACGGGACAGTCTGTGGTGCTATATTCGCGACTTCATCTCATCTTGTCGAATCAAAAAATCCTCCGCTTCGTCCTCTACATGATCATCATCGATGCCATCATCCTGCAGATTCCGCAGATCATCCTGTCCTATGGTGCCGTCTACGGCGGGGCGCGATTCGCATATGTCTATAACATTTGGGCCAAGGTGCAGCTCACGGGGTTCTTCGTGCAGGAGATGATCATCTCGACGATCTTCATCGTGCAGACCTTTCGGCTGCTCTATCTCTACCCGCATCGGAGTAAGCGGAGGACAAATATCATGGAGCAGCTACTGGCTATCAATACGGCGATTATCTTCATGGATATCTCACTGCTAGCGCTGGAATATTTGGACTTATTTATCTTGCAGACCTCGTTGAAGACCTTTTTCTATACCATCAAGTTGAAGCTGGAGTTTGCAGTGCTGTCGCGGCTGGTTTCGTTTGTACATTATGATCCGGAGCTAGAATCTTCGACATTTACTGGCAGTAATTAGAAGAACCAATCTTTCTCATTACATGGGTTTCGACTGTGTTGAGCGTTATTACTGAGCCTTTTACCTTGGCATAGGTTGTTGCTCGTAGGAATGGCTCAAGTCACAGCCGGTGATGTAACTATCACATGGATTCTGTAGGTACCCTTCCATTAAGAAGAGCATTTCCGCCAAACATAATCCGATGCATCGAATAATCGATGAAGAAAGCGTATCCATAGCGCAAATGGTAAGAAGAGCAGGGCTTCCGGTGCCTCCAATTCTTTCCTTCCCCGCACGAGGCATTTCCGCCGGTGGAGAAAAAACCATGGCGGAAAAGGGCGGGAATGCAGGCGGAAATGCGGCATGGAGGGCATCTGCATCATCGCCATTCCATCTTCCAATCAGCAATCTAATCAATACCCCGTAGACTAAGTCGGAGATGCGGAGTCCAGACTCACGAGCAGGTTGCAATTTGACTTGTCTGTGAATGGCATTTGCATAAACTTCAAGAAATTCCCCCATGCCGCTTGGGATTCTCCTCGACAGCCATCATCTCACTCTTCCTCCCTCCCCTACGCCACTGTGCTTTCAAAGATGGCATCCGTGGCAGTCTCTCCCATTCCTTCGTCGCTCTCCTCCCCAAATAGACTCAGTGCATCGTCGCCCGCAATGTCGGTAGACGAGCTCGAGGGGGAACCTGCGGAGGAAACGATTTACACTATCAACCACCTCATACAGGCTCGAGCCAAAGGACTTCATGGAAACGAGCCTATTGTCGCTTACCCATCGTCGGGGACCGAGTACACATACTACACTCCCAACCAGGTAAACCCGCATCCGCATCTATTACTTGGGGTCACAAGGGATACTGATTACATCTGCCACCAGTTGAACACCTTCGTTGAAGCCGCGTCGGTGCACTATGCAAAGGTCATCCCACAGCGACGGTCCTCGGACGATCCCGTACAGGTTGTAGGGTTGCTGGGTCCCTCCGACTTTGAGTACATGATTACATTGCTGGCTATTTCCCGTCTCGGTCACACAGTCCTCTTGCTATCGACACGCATTGCCGAAGATGCCTACGTCAGTCTGATCGAAAACACCAAGGCTGCCTTCCTCATCACACATCCCAGCTTCCAGGCAGTTGGGGAGAAGGTGGCTTCGCGGACGGCCATCGTACAGCAGCCGGTATTGACGAGTGAGAACTACAATTCTCCCGGCGCAGACACCCTCTGCTTGCCACCAGCGCAGTTGGATGGCAGCATAGAGGCAAAGCATATCTGCTGGATTATCCACTCCAGTGGCTCTACTGGCCATCCGAAGCCTATCTATCAGACGCACTCTGGAGCGTTGAAGAACTACGCCAACAACTTCGGCCTCCGGGGATTCATCACCCTGCCGCTGTTTCACGCGCACGGCATCAGCTGTCTCTTCCGAGCCATGCATTCGCAGAAATTGATCTACCTCTACAATGCGAATCTGCCGCTGACAGCCCCGCATCTGCTGGCAACTTCAAGGACCACCAAGAAATCGAGATCCTGTATGCAGTACCTTATGCACTGAAGCTATTGTCCGAATCCGACGAGGGTCTGCACATGATGGCCCGTTTGGAGCTGGTTATGTTTGGAGGCTCGTCTTGCCCGAAACCCATTGGAGATAAGCTGGTGCAGAACGGAGTGCGTCTGGTCTCCCATTACGGAACCACCGAGACCGGTCAACTGATGACTTCGTTCCGCGAGAGGGATGACCTGGACTGGGACTATGTTCGCCCGGGTCCATCCCTGCTGCCCTACTTGCGTTGGGAGGAACAGATGTCGGGGATTTACGAGCTGTGCGTCTTGGAAGGCTGGCCCTCCAAGGTCGCCAGCAACCGGCCCGACAACTCATATGCAACGAAGGATCTCTTCGAGAAGCACCCGACTAAGCCCAACGCATGGCGCTACTATGCCCGCTTGGATGACACCCTGGTTCTGGAGAATGGCGAGAAGGCAAATCCACTCATCATCGAGGGGGTGGCGCGCAACGACCCCAACGTGGCCGAAGCGATCGTCTTTGGGGCCAACAAGCCTCGTCTCGGATTGTTTCTCATCCCAGCAACCAGTAGCCAGTGCCAGACAGATGACCAGCTAATTGAGGCGGTCTTCCCAGCCATCGAGCGCTGCAATGCGGAATTGCCGGCGTATGCCTACCTCTCCCGAGATATGATTCATGTGCTGCCGGCGGATGCGCCCTATCGCAAGACGGACAAGGGCACTGTTATACGTGCCGCCTTTTATCGCGATTATCAAGAACAAATTGACCAAATCTACGACGCGGAAGATGCAAGTGGTGACCAGGTGCTTGAGGGGGCGGAGCTGGAAGCATTCCTCCGCGAGCAGCTACTGGAGGTCGCGCCAAATATTGATCCCTCTACCTTGGGTGTGACAACCGACATCTTCAGCCTGGGCGTGGATAGTCTGCAATCGATCCGTTTACGTACGACTCTACTCCGGACTTTAGACATCGGAGGCCACAAACTCTCTGAAAACTTTGTTTTCGAGCACCCTTCGGTGCAGGCAATGGCGGACGAGTTGACACGCCTGAGACTGGGACAAGCGCCGAAAGAGCAGCGACCGGTCGAAGAGCGGATGGCGGACCTCATTGAAAAGTACGGCAACCAATTCAAGAGTCATGTTGCAGTGCCTCGCGAAGAGCCTGGTGAGCATGTCGTCGTGACAGGCGCTACTGGATCTCTGGGGGCCCATATTGTTGCCCAGTTGGCCCAGATGGATCATGTCAAGACCATTTACTGCCTGGTCCGGGCAGGGTCCCGCGAAGCAGCTTTCCGTCGTGTTCGTCAATCGCTGCGTGCTCGTGGCCTGTCGTCGATTCTGTCACCAGCTACCGAGCACAAGATCATCTCTCTACCCGCTGACCTCGCCAATCCAGTACGTTTAGGCCTGGACGAAGGCGTGTATAACAGACTGGTACAGTCCGTTACAGCGGTGATGCATTGCGCCTGGTCAGTCAACTTCAACTGGGCGCTGGAGAGCTTCGAGTCCAGCTGCATCGCTGGTACCCGCCATCTTCTCGACCTCTGCCTGGACGTTCATGGACCTCAACCAGCACGGTTTGCCTTCTGTTCGTCCGTAAGCACCGTCGCCCGGACGCCAGGCAATTGGGTCCCGGAGGCGCTGCCAGACAGTCTAGCCTGCGCCCAGCGCATGGGATACGCGCAATCCAAGCTGGTGACAGAGCACATTGTGAACCGCGCCGCTCATCAAGCAGGAATCACCGCTCGGGTGTTGCGTGTGGGCCAGATTATCGCCGACAGCGTCCATGGGATCTGGAACGCTACCGAGGCCATTCCTATGATGTTCCAGACAGCTGAAACCATCCACGCCCTGCCGCAGCTTGATGATCTCCTCTCCTGGACGCCTGTGGATGTCGTGGCGACCAGTGTGATCGACCTGACCATGGCATCCAGGGCAGGCGAAGTGGTCAATCTGACCAACCCACTGTTGAGCCACTGGACAAGAGACTTGCTTCCTCTACTCCGACAAGCTGGGCTAGAGTTTGAGGAGCTCTCTCGCCATGAATGGCTGCAGCGGTTACGCGAGTCTAACCAGGATCCCAATGTCAACCCGCCCATCAAGCTGCTCGAATTTTTCAACAGCAAGTACGACCATGACAAGCCTAGTCGTGTGCTGCTGTACGATACCAAGCAGGCCGTAGCTGCTGCGCCTGCTCTACGCGAGGCTGGCGGACTCACCCCCGAGTTGGTCAGCCGGTTCGTCCAATACTTCCGCACTCACTGCTGGTCCACGTCTACGGGCGCAACCACCACCGCAGCACCAGCACGCGAAGTCATCTTCCTCACCGGACCATGCGGATGCGGCAAAAGCACCGCTGCGCAGGCACTGGCACAGCGATTCGAGATCCCGGTGATCGAAGGCGACAACCTGCATTCGCCGGCCGCGCGGGAGAAGATGGCTAATGGGATTCCGCTGGAGGATCGCGACCGATGGGACTGGTTGGCGCATATCCGAGGGGCAGTGATGGATCGACTGCAGCAAACCACTGCGCCGGCTTTTGCTGTTACCTGCTCCGCACTGCGTACTGTCTATCGTGATGAGCTGCGACGGCTGTCTCAGCTGTTGGACTTCCCTGTTACAGTCACCTTTCTGCTCTTGTCTGTTGACGACCGGGAGACATTGAAGGAGCGTATGGTTGCACGGCTGGCTAAGGAAGATCATTATATGCGCTCAACAATGGTGGATTCCCAGCTGGATATTTTAGAGCAGCCAACGCTGTCGGAGGGCGATGTGCTTACAGTAGACGCGAGTCAGGGTAAGGCACAGATGCTGCAGCAGGTGGAGGAAACTGTACGGGGATTGTTGAAGGCGTAGATTTGATTATACTTTATATTGACTCTATAGTTTTGGCAAAATCAGTCAGCGTGTTGGTCGGTTCATTCCGGGTTGTTTTTGTTTTTCTTTTTCTTTTTCTTTTTTTTTTTTTTTTTTTTCTTGTTATTCTGTACGCTTCTACACCGATCATCGCTAGAGAGTTACAGAATAAGATCCTAGCATGCACCTCAACGTTGAAATTCCTTCACACACTCGTCCATCAATCGAACCGTCTCCCCAATCCGATCAATAAATGGAGCACAGTGACTGCTTTCAATTTCCTTGACGATCCACTGTTGCTGAGTCGCAGCCATCATGCCATACTGTGCTTCTTTCGGAACGGCAGGATCGCCCGTGGTGACTATAAAAGCCAAGCTTCCTTGAAATGCTTCCTCCGCCCATGCAGGAGCCGGCTGGGGCGAGGTAAACGCCAGAGTTGCATGCGGTTTGACCTTCTCATTGAGGTCCTTGAGCAGGGCCGGATCAACATCTCCCGCAAAATTGGCGACGGCGTCAGCGGGTACGTTAAGATTGGCGGTGGGCTGTATTAACGTTAGCCGTTGTGTCTTCCCTGATAAAGTCAGCCTTTTGAAGAACTCACCTTGTCCAGCAGAATCCACGGGGGAAGATCCCCTCCCTGTAATCCTGCACAGCTGACTCCCTCCGGCACTAAGAAGGCTGCGATGAACACCATTCCAATCACGCCACCACGCTTGCCCTGTTGTACTCGCTGTGACTTGGCCAACCCGAGCGCGGCAGCTGCACCGGGCATTCCGGCATATGAATGCATCATCAGGAAGATGTCTTTGCCCTCCTCTTCGACCAACTTGTGCAGTGTATCCCTGATCACGTCCGTGTCGGTCTTGCAGTCTGCAATGGTAGGATCAGCCGGATCAATTGATGGATAACCTGCATAATGAACGGGGTACCCAGCATCAGAACAGGCATTGAGGAAGGGCTGGTACAGCTCGCGGGTGATCCATGCGCCGGGAATGAAGACAAGGGTTGCCATTATAAAAGGGGATGGGATACTCTGGCAGGAGGCGAAAATTGAGCGATGGGATATGAAGGAGGGAGCAACTGGCTTGGGATATAGTAAACTATATATGGCATAGATGTCTAAAACTGGAACTCTGGTGAATGTCATCTGAGAAGCTTGTCATCCAGCCTTGCGATAGGCAAGAAGGTAGTTAGTGCTGACATGTCCCCAAACCTTTCCCATTCCAGCTAGACTTATTGAACTGGCCAGCTGGCGATCTCACCATCCGCCAACTTCCTTTGTTTCCTTTCAGCTAGCTGGTTCGAGGCCTTGCAAACCATGAGATTGACTACTTTTGCAATTGGTGTTTGGCGGCTACCAGTATCTCTAGCGCAATGCCAGACCCGTGATTCCCACGCATGTGTGAATTCCAACCAACGGCAAATAGGAGGCTGATAGGATGGGTGCGAGGCAACCCACAATCAGAGATGTGACTACATTTTCAGGCAATAATGAAGGTATCACTAGCTTGGAGGGTCATGTACTGAGCACAACTCTTCTCTGCCACACCCTATTAGTGGTATTTGTAAAGAACAATTGTATATATTCTCTGTTCCTTGATTTTATCGCCGTGTAATGAACTAAAGCTTTTTATTATAAGTGAGTGATAGTAACTTATTTAATGAATACTAACTGACATAATTGCCTACGCTAATCATGTAGATCATGCTGCAACAAGTTGTAGACAAGCGTTGCTGCGAAAGGGTTTGGCTACTGCCGGCGACGTGTTGTGGGTTGCTGCCTCTCTCAACTCACCTATGCGAATAGTCCACATCCCTCGCACTACCTTGTGCAATAAGCTGATATAACGATTAACTGCTCTTATGCAACTTAAATTGTACAAAGTATCATTCATTGTCTCTCATACTCCATGAGATAGTCCATAGCCGCTCGAGCCGCTCATTAACTATGACAACGGACAGGAAGGAATCCTCCACATTACACACACAGTCCCTATCGTCTTATCATAATTTTGCTGGAATTCTATGCCTGCTGCTGTTGGCGTCCAGCCGTCGAAGCCGACCACGTTTTCTGCACCGGGTTCATCATGTTCATAGCGACTTCATGTTCGCGTTGCATCCTCTTCTGCCAGTACCGACCGAGGAAAAATGCGGCTGCACCTATCAGCGCAGCACCAGCTACTGTTCCTACCACGATTCCTGCAATGTCGCCTCCAGACAGTCCGTTCGAGCCTCCCGAGCTGCTGCTGCTGGAACTGCTAGCCGATGTGGTTGACGAGGACGACGAGGACGACGACGAAGACGAGCTGCTCGTGTCGGCCTCTGAGACATTGAAGCATGGGATGTCGGTGGTGAACGAGCTATATGGTACGTATGTGATATCGGCACAAGCATAGTAGGTCTCGTTACCGTCATTGTCGAAGTCGGAGATGTATTTCAACTGAAGAGTAGCGTTGGACCCGGAAGTGATGTTGGACGGTGGGTTGGGCACTGAATAACATTCGTGACCAGGCTCGACGTCAGGAAAGCGGCTGCCAGCCACAACAGTGGTAAAATCGGCATTCTTGGTGGGGTCTAATGTACGTTAAGGATGTTTTAAACTAGGCGAACCCGGGAAACTTACCATTGTCAAAGGAGATAGCGAGGTTAACGGAGTATGATTCATCCTGAAGGACTATAGAAACTGCACCATTTGCTGAGAAAGAAGAAAGACATCAGTCAATGTGTAAAGTGAACATACCCAGACAGTTCACAACTTACTGAGAGGAAACTCGGTTCGGTTTGTAACGCCCGCCGATGAACCGCAGGGGGC
Source organism: Aspergillus eucalypticola CBS 122712 (assembly GCF_003184535.1). Lineage (NCBI taxonomy): Eukaryota > Fungi > Ascomycota > Eurotiomycetes > Eurotiales > Aspergillaceae > Aspergillus > Aspergillus eucalypticola. Next base: position 520,345 of record NW_020290295.1, on the reverse strand, counting down.
TGTAGTGTCCCAGGTGGCTCCCCAGGCTCTGTCCGGTGGCCACAGGAATGCCGCAGCACCCATATCGGTGGCTTCGGCAGCATACACGCCGGAAGCCATCAAGCTAGTCGTTGCTAGCAAGCAAGCGAACATATTCATGGAAGGCATTCTGTTCCCGAGAAGACAGGTGGATTCCAATTAAGGGGTTTTTCAGGCACTGATGGCTTCCTTTTGAGATTGAAGATGGATCGGCGTGGATTGAAAAGAGAAATTTGAAGGATGATCCGTTCGTTGCACCCCTTATAAAACAGACATCACGCCCGAAAGCTCGCTGTTTCGTCGGTTCAATCACCATGCAACTGCACCAATCCATTACTGATCGTGGTCATGGGAGTAGGCATCTCCAATGGAAAAAGCATGGGAGCGCCAATGGCATGTGATGGGCATCCACTCTCTTCTGGAGCATGTCACCATGCATTCGGTTCCAAAGTCCGCCGTTAGGCGAGCTGTTCGACAGGGTCGGGCTTCCAATAGTGGCAATCCACTAACGGTAAGTTAGGTTATCAATCAGTAAGAACTAGCCTGGTTCTGGAAAGGAAGGAATGGCACTAATCACAAAAACCCCTCCTTTGCGGTCACGATGCATCTGAATCATCCGTGAATTGACAGTCGGAAAGGGCAGCTCCCGGCATCGGATCATATCAGATCGATAAGGGCTCCACCGCGGCCCAATTAGATTCTCCGTCAGCTTGCTCCAGGTTGGAAGAGCATAACGCTAGGAGCTCGTTACTCTTTGCTATTTGCTCATGATAAAACAGTTCAACTACATCATTAGTATTCCGCCATGCCCCCAGAGTCAATGATGGTCATTACATAACAAGGGAACAGTGAGCTGTGGGTCCGCTCCCTGAAAAGGGTAGGGGTGGGCCCCCAGCACTGGAGGGTCTCGAATCGCGCAAATATCCCTGTCTGCATCCCGATGGCAGAATGTGCCTGAACGCCATTTTCTTTCTTGCCAAGCCGTTGGCCTGTTCGCCATGACACATGGAATAGTGGACCGAATTCCTCCCTTTGTATAATATCTCCGAGCACCCATACCAGCTAACGACGGATCCTTGGCGTTCCAAGATTTTCTTCCCTGAGTGGGTATCCTGGGACCGGGATGACTGAAAGCATGTGGTTTAGCTCAATCAATCCAAGGTCATTGCCTTCGGATCAGATAAGTATTTTCATCGGGGTCCACACTCATTAGTATGACAAGCTTTGACCAGGGGCGTACTCGAATAATTTATCCGGGCTGACCAGCTCAACCAGAAATTCCCTAACTTGACTGGCATACCGAGTCGAAGGAGATGAACGTCCGAAAATCGGACCCTCCCATGTCCTGCTTGTAGACCCTATGATGTAACCTCGCGACATACTACTAAAAGCCCTGCACCGTTCAGCCAGCTGACTGGTCCAGAATTCAGTGTACTCTTGCGGGATTAATCTATTAGAGTCCAGGCGAGCGCCACCCTTAGCTCCTCCTTATTGTACTGCAGACTCCGTCTGCACTGCACTCAAGGCAGTCGCCAGACCGGGAACCCGTATGAACCCGAGAAAAATCTACTAGTCTATAGACATTGTGAAAAGGAATACCATGGGTCCCAAAAGCATATGGCGGGACATGGTCCGGTGGCCTGACAACTTTCTCAAGGTTACCGGCGTCAGCGCAATAATGGAGCGAACTATGACTCGATCTACTGCCTTACAGAATAGAAGTCAGTGCAGCACACGGACTCATTGGAGCATATAACGGTGCTGATCCCACCGAGCACAACCATTCCACGTCACAAGCTCATTGGACGCGAAGCATCTCTTCTCCCTATCACGTTACCCGATACAGACACGGCTCTGCAGATCTAGAGATGCAGTCACTTCTTTTCATTCTCGCTGCCGTTGCAGCTCTTGTCACTCCCGGCTTTTCATGGAGCTTCCCTGGCACTTTCCCTATAGTGAGGAGGGAATCGATCGAACCCGGCAGTCCCTTGTATGAGTGTCACGCGAATTGCGGTATGTATGATGCAGCACCGATTGATGTGTTCTTTCATGGAATGACTCGCTTACCCTCATGATGACTTTGCTCCTTTACTATGACCATTCCCAATCCCACCGCTTCATGCAGCTAACCCGGGAAATGTCACAGGTGGCGTGATTCTTATCTCCCAAGACAGCGATGATTATTGCTCTAATTCGACGTACAAGTCTGAGCTCAGTGCCTGTTTGAAATGTGCTCTGACATACAACATCTGGCAATATTACGGCGACGATGTGAAGTCTGCAGCCGAGGCTTGCGGGGACAGCGCCACTCCCAGTGCCTCTTCCGCTACCGGGGCTGCAGCCACTGCGACAGCTGCTTCTAATAGTGTATGTTATTTACCAAGTGTCTGGTAGCACACCCAGATCTGACTGACGTGGCCTTCTTCTAAGTCCGCTACGAACACTGCGAACATGGCAACCATCACTTCGACAGCTACTCGAAGTAACTCTGCTTCGTCGGCAACGTCTACTTCCGGTGCTAATACTTTGCTCGGTTCCAACGCATTGGTCTTGGTGTTAGCTGCTGCGGCCGGAGTAGGGGCTTTGATGTAGAAATCCTATTGCAGGATACATGATTCTAGTCCTTGGGGGTGGGGGTGGGGACTCGTTACAAAGAGGCTGGAGTCTGAGTAATGTATATGGATCACCATGGAAACCTCTCTGTGTAAGATAATATCCTGAGAATGATACTTAAAGCAAATAGACGTACATCTCCTCCTTATAACGGCTCAAGGTTGGGAGGAAGGGGACTATGGCTAAAATAAGGCTGATAAATCTACTATCAATTAGTCTTCAGATGAACCATGTGCTTCACTAGGCTCTTTATAGCTAAAATTATACTTTATCTCCTGATCAGTGTTACGTCTTTCATAGAATGATCCATAGATGCAAAGAGAGGTACGCTAGTGGTAGCAAGTGTTATACTCAACAAATGTAATGCTATCACAAATGGCCCAGGGAGGCCAGCGTTGTAAATCCTAAGTATACACATAATAAAATGACAGTAAGGTAATATATATATATATATATATATATATTATGCTTTATTAATACGATGCGCAGCCTTGTTTGGCTGTTTAGTAAAGGGGCATCTTGTAGGCGTCGAAGATGTAGTCCCAAGTATCAAGAAAGACCTGGTCATAAACACAGTTAAACTTGGTGCTGTTCTCGGTCCAGAGAGGATGAAGTGGCCAGGAGTAAAGCTGGACATTCTGGCCCTCTCACTCACCCGCCAGGTGGATGGCGTTGAGGATATAAGGAACAATACCCTTCTTAATCCAGTTAATTATGATAGCCAGATTAATCTGGGGGAATGGGCCGTTGGCCTGGACATCATTGGTTGAGCAGTGAGATGCACCCGGCACCAGGAACAGACAGTACTAGTCATCCATAGCAGCGATACTGGCGTTGTAAGACATGTCCGGGTACATGATATTGCGGATGGAGTTGTAAAAGTAGACCGAAGAACTGGTAGGAATAAACTAATCAGATTCACCGTAGAAAGTAATGATCTTACCACCCGCCTTCTCAAACTTAGTTAGATCGGGCCAGGTAGTCTGCATGACATCCTCGTAGCGCTTCCAGCCCAACTCCATCCAGTCACGTAGGGTGTCGTAGGTGACATTGTCAAGGGTAGACAGGTTTTCGGCATCGCGGAGCTCCAGGAACTTGGCAACCCACTCACCACCGGTAGAGGCAATGCTCAGTTCATACTCGCCAGTCTCGGAGTTATAAGAGGTCTCGGCGTCACTGAAGGAGGCAGTGGGCTGGTAGGAGATGTAGGCACGGCGGCCCTTGGAGTCATGCAGACCCTTGAGGATTTCAGCAGCCACGGCAGTACCCTTGGCAGAGACGGTGCCGTTGATGGCGGGTCAGTGCCACGCTTGCCAAATCCAAGACCAATTCCGCTGCTGGATCTGGCAGCGCAATGGTAGGGAAGGCCAATGGTGGAGTTGATGTTGAAGTGGAGCTGGCAGAGATCGGTACGCGCAACAACACCGTCGACCTTGCCATCGAGAGAATCGCAAGCGTCGATGGTGGCATTGACGATCTTCTCCAGTTCACACGGAGGGGGGTAGTATCCGAGGGTCTTCTCCACAATGTTAGAGTAAAGATGGTTGGCCTGCTGCTGGCTGTAGCGAATGGCAGGGGCACCAGGGATGACACCGTCATAGACGCCAGGGTACTTCTGAATCTGACTCCAGCCTTCACGACCACCCTCGGAGCAGCCCTGGTAGTAGGTGTACAGCTTCTCCTCTCCCATGCTATAGAAATTCTTGGTGAATTCCTTGCCGATCATGGTCAGCTCGCCGATACCGTGATAACCCATTGAGTAGAGGGCCTCGTAGTTAATCGTGCCATTGGCCAGGAGGAAAGCAATGTCCAATTCGCCGCCAAAACCGCCGTCGGTGGTACCGGCAACAGCACCATACATGACACCACCGGGAAGATAGCTAGAGCCGCCGCTGATCATGTACGCCATGCCACCTGTGGCCAGGAAGCGGTTCTCGAAGCTCTCAGGGGCGGGGAGCCAGTACTGCAATTTCACGGTGTCACCGCGACCATTATGGGTGTAGTTGAAGGTGATGCCGCAGTAATCGTAGGTGGCATCGGGGAAGAAAACCTGGCCGCTGGTAGAGGCGTTGTAGACGGGGGAGGCGGTTACAGAGGAAGGAATCATGGTGAGTCCGTACACAGAGGTGGGCAGGGCAGCCTTGACGTTGGCAGTGGTACAGACATCAGCCAGAGAAGCTGCATGGGCAGCAGTGGCGGTCAAACCAGCTATCATCGCAGCACGACGCATGATGGGCTTTCAACAGATGAGAGATGGAATAATGGTGCAAATGATGTCCAGGCAGATATGGAATCAAGTTACCTCGTTAGAGAAAGTAGGGGAAAGAGTGGATGAACGATTGATGTCTTCTGGGCAATAGATGTGGTCGGAGGGAGCCTGGGTCTTATATAGCCTGCATCTAACCATGACAAGCTCTCTTTCGGTCTGCCGTGTAAAAGAGATCATTGTGGCGAAACAATGCGAAAAGCTGGTCAGGAGACGCTTCCCAGTGGATGCCGGTCACTATAGAATTCGAACGCCTCCCTCTCCCGGCCCCGAGTAGTGGTTGATACAAGAACGCGTGTACTACGGGCCACTGAAAAATTAGTATGGTAGTCTAATAGATAGTGTCTACAATATAGACAAATCGGTTGAAAGCTCCGAATTGGAACACGTTAAAACGCATCTTGATAGATTCGTCACAACGGGAGGCTGAGTGGCTCCAGGGCACCATTGTCCGCAGAGGTACTTGGACTGATGCTGGAAACATTCCGAGCACCAGTTGATGATCTCTTGTAGCTTACTTTCACATCATTGTTCTCATCACTCCTGCTCAGGCGGTCTATAGAGGATTGAAGGTATTCAACGGCGTGGATCGACCGTTACCCCAGGTAGATTCCACGGCGTTTGCCCTTCTTGTTCCCAAACCAATGTAGGCGTACCTGCACTTGGACCAGGCAAAATCCTTATGGAAATATGAAGCACCTAGTGATAGAACATAGCAGCAGACCTGCTGCCGAGACTTTGGCAGTAAAATATGGATGCTTCTCCTTGAGCAGATTCCGAGATGCCGTCAATTTCCGCAGCGGCTGATATTGGGCAGGATGACATGGCTAGTCGCGGTGTTGAGCTGAGATCTTAAAATCCCAAAATTTCAAGAAATAGGTCTACTGCAGGGTCTTCTCAACTCTCTCGCCACGAGCATGAGTCAGTAAGCCTTCCCATTCACTAAGTGCAGTATCCGTTGCACAGAGAGCATCTTGGTCGGTTTTCTACATACTATTTCATGGCATTGCACTGTTACTCATGTCGGCGGTTGTAGAGCAGACATTATTTTCAGGGTCCAAGTTAGGGTGGGTTCGTTGTCGCCCCGTGCTGTCAAAAACTTTATCCGCCCTGTACGTAAAAGATTGTCGATCATGAAACCATCCACCACGCTCTCCCATATCTTGGGACAATCAGACATCCCTTGATTATACCTTATTTGACCGCGTCACGTATCGGGCATAGTAAATTTGTGTTCACGTCTAGGCACCAGCTTCTGAGCCTGAGAGGCAGGCTGTTGGGTCAGCTTGTGAATGGGCTGGAGTATGCTTGATTAAAAGTGAAACTTCTTTATCGGCGGGATATTCGGTGATTTGTTCGTCAAAAGAGGTCTCTATAGGATTTTTGGTACGGTATCTTACGTGGCGACCCCGTATCTTGGTGGGACTTGGGGTATTTTATTATGCGGACCAGGAAAGAAGGCTAAACGGGTATATGAAACTCTTACCGTGTAATCCACCTTTCTAGTGCAATATGGAGGTGGTGCTATCTATAGGACGTAGTTCGTCTGCGCCACTGACCAACTTATGCAGGTACGCAATGCTAGAAGATCGCTCTTGACGCTACAGCACAAGTCTAGTAGTCAATACGCAGGTCTCGATCATTTAGCCTATCACGTTCAATTGTGGCTTTACTAGCTTCAACCTTGGTTAGTATCTGACGCATGGGTATGTTTTGGTTGCTACGTGGGTAGAAGGATATCAATTGAACTGGTTTTAGAGGCACTACCGTCTTTGAAGAATCATAGAGTCAAACAGAGCATCTTAGCAGAGGTCATTGTGCCGATATACATATGAGAGACAATTTCATGGCATTCCAGGTGACCATTGACAAACAAACGCCTATTTGATACACCAGTATGCCTATATGCTCCCAATTCCCATCTATCGCAAAAACATACTTCTTCTGCGTGCTGGGTAGAGACTTCCAATCTTAGTTTAACTTCTGTAGTAAACTTCTCTGCCCCGCTGCCAAGGTATTAAACCTTTTCTCCATGTGGGCTGTTCAGCTACAGTCTGGCTGTATATTACCAGCGCTTAACATAATCCGTGAAGAAGGCCTACTTTTTAGCGCTTACCCTGAGTCCATCATACATCTTTTCTTCGACGGAACTACATATCATGAATAATCAGAATCCGTGAATCAAGTGTACGTCAGCGCAGCAATTCCCTCATGGGGTTGACGGCAGGAGAGATACTGATGGGTTCAGGCAGCAGGAATTCTACTAACAAAAAGAACTCAACAGAACACAGTGGGACTCCATAAAAGAGGGCTCTGTATATCTTTGCGGTGATAAAGTCGTCATGGCTCCATTTGGCGTTAACGTTGACGATCACATTTTAGGGAGTCAATAGGCAGGCACACCTGGTGATAGAGTAGTATAGCTGTGGGCCCTGAAGTGAACTAGTATCTGGTTGATTACTAGTGCGATGCGATCTTTTCTAGCAAGGCAGGGTGGTCCACCAGAGCAGACTCTTGGCTGCACGATGGGGTGGAATTTTACGTCAGGCACGCCACTGATATGGAACCAATGGAATGTCTCTGGTAATGATAACCCCTCAATCTGGATCTTGCTGAGCCTGCACACTAGGCTGCTATTACAAGAAATTGTCTGAATGGGAGAAACATTCTAGTTGAAACGCTTGGTTTCCACGCCGGTCCCTGGAGAAAACCGCCCACACGGCAGATTACGGCCATCCTTTCACCCGTAGAAGGGGCTAGTACTATTTTCAGCCCTTCAAGATATGATGAGGCAGTCTTTCACTTCTTTCTTCAGCTACCTTTCTCATTTCATTTCCTTCTGCCGCTTAGTATTACCTTCTACCCTCCCTTTCAGATGGAAATGCCGGTCTACAAACTTCCATCCTCCCCTTCAGAGACCTTTACGCATTACAATGATTTTATTTTATTGATTATAGACTGTTACGAATAATAAATTCTCCATTTGTGTGCAACGCCCGCCATGTAGTTGTACGCGGGACACACGGGTGTATGGCAGGTCATATACTATCAGAACGGGCCGGAGACGCGTACAAGACGTGGTTACATAGGAATCTATGATCACTGTGCTGTGAGTACATGATTGACAGATTCAGCCTCGTTTTAGTTATCTCGCCTCCTGGAACTATGCTAAATAACAACTCCAATTCCTCATGCTTGTAGAATCAATCATGAGCATGTTCATTGCTAGGCCACGTCTGTACTACATACATTCACCTTTATTAATCAGACCTGTTCAGAAATGTCTCTCTATTTAGCTAGGGTTCATCTTCTTCTCGCAGTGAGACATGCGGTTACTCCAGCAACGAATAAGGGTGGGTACAGTCTAATCAGGATGCCCCGCACATCTTTTAGGTTTCCCCGCGGTTCCCGGAGCCCAAGCGTCCATTAACATGAACTTTCTTCCACACAACCATCGCCATATACCCATCAGCCTCCTTCTACTTCCCTTCCTCTAGTACATCTCTACGATGTCTGTCGCTGCAACAGAGAAGCGACCGGAGATTATTGAGATTGCCCGGGATCTGAATCATGTTCCCATGTGCGAGGACTACGAGCGCATGATCTCCGGCATGCTGTAGGAGACCTCTTTCCATGTGCAATGCATGCACCACCTAACAGTCTCTCAGGTATAATCCCATCGTTCCCCGGTTGATGGAAGCTCGTCATCGGGCCCGCGGAGTCACTCAGGACTACAATAACCTAGATGCGAAATCTGTGTCGTACGAGAAGATTGCAGACGTGCGATTTGAGCTGCTGCAACAGGTGGTGGGGAGAGTCGGCTCGGGAACCTTTGTGGAACCCCCATTCAATCCAGACTATGGCTGTAACATTGTCATTGGCCGTGATTGCTTCATCAACTTCAAGTGAGTCCACCCGTTTAAGCGATGAGCTTTTGTCGCTAACAATAAACCAGCTTCACTGCCCTCGACACCAGCTTGATCATCATTGGCGACCGCGTGCAGTTTGGCCCTAACGTCAACCTCTTCACGGCCGGACATGACGTCAGTGTCCTCTCGCGCCGCAAGTTTGTCGAATTTGGCCATCCCATTCGCATCGGCGATGATTGCTGGATCGGCGGCAACGTTGTCATCTTGCCTGGGGTGACCATTGGCGAGGGCTCAACTATCGGTGCGGGTTCCGTCGTTACCAAGGATATTCCTCCTTTCTCTGTGGCTGTGGGAAATCCCTGTCGCGTGCGCAAGACCATCCCGTCAGCAGAGGAGGAGGAGCAGGACCCGAACAATCCTTACCGGAATATGGTGCGCGAAGATAGACAATAGACTGATACAGGTTAGGTGATTGGGCTTCTATAACTGACCGGTCAAACCCAGTTCTGAGATTCTGTTCATATAGACCAACTATATCAATGATTCTCTATTATATGCATAACATCGCATCTATTCACCGTCCACCATAACCCTGTGCTCAGCTCAGAACTCAATGCAGACCTTGCCAACATGCTGCCCACTAGCCAGGTAGCCATAAGCCTCGACCACCTGGTCACGACTGAACTTGAACGTCTTCTCGACCGGCACCGGAAGATCCCGGTTTCCAATAAAGCGCACCGCTTCTTCCAACAGCTGCTTGGAACCCACCATAATACCACGTACCACGGCGCCCTTGCCAATAGCCAATGCAGCAACGTTCGGCATTTCCTCCTGGGAAGCCTGAGCCAGGAAACCAATCACCGCAATAGTGCCACCGTACGCGACGGCGTCGAGTGACTGCTTGATGGTTCCCGCCCCTCCGTTTTCAAAAATGTAATCTGCACCTTGGCCGTTCGTAACCTTCTGCACCGCAGCACCCCAGTTGGGCGTTTTCTTGTAGTTGATAGTATAGTCGACGCCATACTTCTCCTTGACATGCTGGAGTTTCTCGTCAGAGGATGAGGTGATGATAGTAGTCGCGCCGGCCGCCTTGGCCAGGACAAGACCTGTGATAGACACTCCACCGGTTCCTAAACAAATCAGATACTGCGATCACCAACAAGAGGAATTATGCATGACAACATACCCAAGAAAAGCACCGACTGGCCTGGGCGCAGAGGTACGTTCCCATACAGAGCGTTCCATGCCGTAACTCCGGTGCACACGACACCCGCCCACTGAGCATAGCTCAACTTGGAAGACTCTGGGATCTTGATCACAGCGTGTGCCGGCACGGAGAAGTATTCTCGCATGACACCATCAACAGGACCACCCATGCCCCAATGCCAGCTCCTCATGGGGCCGTACGTAGTAGCGAGGTCAAAGTTGACGATAACCTTGTCTCCCTGCTGCAGCCCGGAGACACCCTCACCGACCTCGACGATGTCACCGGCAGCATCAGATCCCGGCACGACCTGATCCTTGACTGGGAAGGGATATTGGCCGGTGGAGATGGCAATGTCGCGGAAGTTCAGGGCGACACTGCGGACTTTGATGAGGACTTCATGCTTGCCGGCGGAGGGGATGGCTTCTTGATGTTGGACCAGCTTGTCCCAGGAATCGCGGGCGGAGAGACGAAGAACTGTTTGGGACATTTTGATATATGTTTGTAGGGTGTAGCAAGAGTTGTCTATAGTCCTGAGTGATGGTACTATTGTTGCGAACAGCGCGAATCTTTTCGGTGTTATTTGTAGGTCTTGAATATGGAATCTACAACGTTACTAGTCTACAGTCGGCCACATTATATATTTATGTTGTCGCCGTATTTCTGCCCCAACCGGTATTGCCATAACGGTTGCGACGCGAGATAAGATTATTATAAATCGAAGACTCGTACAGAACACCATCATATGAAGCTTAATAATTTCTAATGAGTGACCCTCTCTAAGACGTGGTTCTCAGGAGGGTTGTCGTTGGGGTCAAAATGATACCTTCATAATGCGGCGATTGGGGCAGAAAATGAGGTACTTTTTGCCCCATATACCAGTTAGTTAGATAATTAGAAAAGTTATGATCTCATTGAGAAGCAGTAGCCAATGAAAGCATCCCAATCAGCCGAATACATGGGGCCATTCGGCATGCTGACTCATCTCTTACACTGTCCCCCTTTTCTGCCCCGATTCTGCCCCAATTTCTGCCCCGAATTACCATCCCAATTCTTCCCCATCATCAGTATCCAAGCATCAATTCCATCCCATCCGGCATGGCGCCAGGAAGACCCAAAGTGCATATCCCCCCATGTACCTTCTGTGGTAAGATCTTTAATCGGTCGCATCACCTGCGGCGACATGAGCGGATTCGTAAGTGGCCCTTCACCGCGTCACCCTCCGATCCAGTAGACATTGACCTTTTTGTAGATACTCAGGAAAAGCCGTTCCAATGTCGCTGCGGCCATGCATTTGCCAGACAGTAAGCCATTATCATGTAACAGCACCCTTAGTAATGTCCTGCCAACATAATGAAGGGACCTTCTGAGGCGCCATAACCGGGTATCCCACTCGTCCACGGGACTTCAGTCGCCTCCAGAGAAATCACCCAACACGGGGTCTTCGAGCGCTGGTCCGGATCAAGTCGATTCAATCAACTCGTCCCTACCAGTCTCTGCAGGCTTGGAAAATGTCATCTCGGCGCCGAATTTGTCTGCTTCGACAGTCCCATTTCCGAGTATAACCACTCCGACCGCATGGGACGAGCCATCCCAGGCACTTCCTGCTTTCTTTCCACCCCCCCTGGAAAGCTTCCCCGAAATGGAGTTGGGGCAGGACCCAATCTCCGATAACTTTGCCTTTGCATTTCCCAACTTTGTCCCCTCTCAATTCCTCAATACTGAGATCTCTCTTTCAGATCTACTCGAGCAGTTTCCCACACAGGGGCAGGAGTCTCAGGGACCACGGCCGTCTTCAACGCCAGCTGGTCCGCCCGCTGTCTCTCCCGACGACACAACAGACTACCCTGGTGACCTGCCTGATCCTAAGTACCGGTTACAGCGACGATTGCCATCGCTAGATGATCAGCCGCACAAAATTGGCCTGGATGCGCAGCTCGACGCGGCCGGATGTCCGTGGGCAATCTCCGCTGTCGCTTACAAGATCATCATGGACAAATTGACCGCGAAGCGGACGGCCTTGGATGGGGTTTTATTACCATCCAGATGCGCTCTCGTGCGGTATTTGGAAGGCTACTTCCGAGGATTTCATGATCACCTTCCGTTCCTGCATGTGTCGACCTTCCGCGCAGAGACTGTCGAACCGGAGCTCCTCCTTGCTATGGCGGCTGTCGGAGCCTTGCACCGCTTCGAGCATCACAGGGGTCACCAGTTGTACATTGCAGCGAGGTCCTTGATCGATCAGAACACACGGGATCGTCGTCGCAGGCTGGTTAGCCAGTTAGTCGGCCATTCGCCAGGGTCTGCAGCATATGCTAGCCCGTTTTCGGACAGTCGCCGCAATTCGAGAAACCCAGCCAGTGCAGATGACATGACTGAAGACAACACCAATGAACTTCAGCGAGCACAAGCCTTGATCGTTCTTACAGCCATGAGCTCTTGGGGCGAGGAAGTACTTGCGCAGGATAGTCTAGCGATGAGCAGCCAGTTGGCAGTACTCGTGCGGAAACTGGGAATTCAAGAAACAGACAACTGTGCAGACGCCGAACTGAGCTGGCCGGCGTGGGTGGCACACCAACAGCGGCGACGCACCTTCTTGATCGCATACATCGTCTTTAACCTGCAGAGCATCATCTCCAACATTCCACCGCAGATCCTTACCAGCGAGGTGGCAGTCTGTCTGCCCTCCTGCGAAGGAGAATGGAGGGCCTCATCACCCGCTGCTTGGGAGCGACATCGCGCCGTGTCCCGGCTACATGAACGCGTATTCACCTCGACACTCAACGACCTTCTCAACGGAAACGATATTACCAACCATAGTCTCATATCTCCATTTTCCAACTATATCCTCATTCACGGTCTGGTGCAGCGCATCTACTTTGAGCGACAAGCCGCCGGCGGCAGTTTACGCGCCCCGCTCATAGAATCCCTCGAATCTGCACTGAAGCACTGGCAAGCCAGCTGGGAGAGCACCTGGGAGTCCAGTCTGGACCCATATTCTCCCAAGGGACCTTTGGGATTTAACGCAACCGCACTGCTCCGACTGGCTTACATCCGCTTGAATTGCCGAACAGGGCTATGCCATGAGCTCCTCTCTAGAGATACGACTCGGCTTAAATCACTCATCTCTCCAACACCACCGCCGGACCATATCAGTCGTTCTCCTTCCCTCGATCGCGCTATTCTCCAGTGCATTCACGCGCTGAGCATCCCTGTGCGGGTGGGAATTCCCTACGTCGCACGTACACAGACCTTGGACTGGAGCGTGCAACACTCCATCTGTCACCTTGAGTGTGCGGTGCTATTGATACGGTGGATGCAGATGCTAGCTATTGTCGTGGCAGTACACGGAATCGCAAGTTTGCGGGAAGACGAACGGAAGCTGCTCTACATGGTGGAGTACTTGGTTCAGGAGACACATTGCGCGGAGGGAGAGGAAGACAAGGAAGGAGAGAGCGAAGCAGAGAAGATCCAGCGACTGGCGAGGATGACCGCGCAGGTATGGGCGGAGATATCAAGCGGTAGTCATGTCTTCGATCTGGTTCGGAGGATTGGGGAGTCGTTGGGGGGTATTGCGGACGTGCTAACGGGGGAAGGGGGGTAGTGAGACATACCATATCTCCTCCAGTTCTGAAAATGTAAGCCGGTAAGGGAAAAGTATTGATTAACCTCGGTTCATACTATCATAATTATCATAGCACCACCCTGAGCTACTTCAACGCCGGCAGCGCCAACGCAAAGACATTTTCCGGGTCAAACCTCTCCTTCAGCTCGCGCACCACATCAGCATTGGTACCAAACGCCTTTATGACCGCCTCACCTGGCTCCATGCTCGCCAATCTCATCAAAGACACATACGCCGTGGGCAAAACATTTCCCTCGTCGACCTGCGCAACCTCCTTTGCCGTCTTAACCGCCCACTCCTCAGATGTGCCCGCATTTTGCTCATCCGTAGCACATCCGAGAATCTCAAGCATATAATGAGGCTCCCTTGTTGAAAACACGGAATGCTCGAGCTTGCTTGCATCTTCACCAGCAGAATGTCCCCGCAGCTGATGGATTGAGAGCATCGTGCCCGGATCCGACGGCATCGATGCCACATTCCGCCCAATAACCTCCGCCACGGCGGGGTTGATGCGCCGGATGTTATGCGTCTGGAGGGAGCCATATACAGCCTCTGGAACGAGGGCACCATTACCTGTGAACCAGTCCGGAATTGTCGAGGGGGCGACGGTGCTCATGAGAAGAGGGGCGAGGGAGGAGATCTTCTCGACCCATCGTTGGCCCTCTTCCAGGTCGGGGTGGCTCCACGTGAAGAGCACAGCGAATACGCGACCGTGGGGACTGTTGAGGGCGGCCTGCTGCAGGGTCACTGGGGGAGGGAGGCCCTCTGTGTTGAGGAGGTCCTCGTACGCGGCATTGAAAGTGATGATTGTTTGGGCGATATCAGAGGAGTCGAACATGATAGCGCCGGCGAGGAGCTATACTTCCAGATTAGATTATGTATCATACGGGGAAAGAAGAGAAGATACCTTTGTAAGCGGATAGACCCTGATAGTAACATCGACAATGATGCCGTAGATGCCCCCTGCACCACGAATGCCACGTAGGAGGGGCTCATCAGCGACAATAATCTCCCCGTTAGCATTCACCACTGTGGCTCCCAGTATCTGATCAACACCTAGTCCCCAATGAGACGAAAATGGCCCATAGCCGCCATACATGGCCCAGCCGACATATCCGACGCTGGGTATAGAACCGGTTGAAGTGCCCAGCCCCTCCTCCCAGAGGATACTAGCAAGTTCACCTTGAAGAATTCCTCCCTGGACCGTAGCGGACTGACGATCCAAGCCAACTGTAACGGCCGTCAAGGCGCGCAGGTCGATGAGGAGGGCGCCATCTACAACGGAGCGACCCTCGAGATTGTGGCCGCCCGAGCGAACGGTGAAGGGTACGGCATGAGACTTGGCGAATTTGACGAGAGCTGCGACATCAGCGGGAGACTGGGGCTGCACGATAGCCAGCGGACGGGCGTTGATGCCGGCGATATACCCCCGGCTGGCTGCGGGCACATACTCGGCGGAGGTGGGCGGGATGTAGCCAATGCTGGGGTGTGAGAGGAGAAAGGCCTCCAGGGCTGTTACTTGTGCGGAGCCGGTCATGGCGACAATAATATTGCTTTTTAGCAAAAGAGGATGAGGACTGAACGAAAGGAGTGTTCATGATTGATTTATAACAAGCAAAAGAGGTGCGCGTAAGGCTGTTCAGCTTGCTGACAGCCATGCAGTCATCAATAAGTTTGTAAATTGTTTAAGGTTGGCTGGGACAGGCGGACCGTTGTTCCACATCTCACCTCATCCTCCCAACATCGTAGATGCCCTACTGTGTATTCACCCATATGAATGCCATTGTGGTGCCACCCTGAGGAAGCGGGCAATTGTTCTAAGTCCAAACCCAATCCCGTCGTCCAATAGCCTGAGCCTTGAACGTTTCCCGATGCAGTTAATACTGGGTTGGCATCAGCACTACTGGGTAGTAGATTGCTCGGACCTCGTCCCTGTTGTCTATAATTGGTCGATCCGTCTGGCCCGAGGAACTTTGGTACGGGTTTTGTGGGTCACTGAATTCGTTGAATCTTTTTGGGCTGTTGCAGCCTTGTGAATCGTCTGACGGTATATTAGTGCATAATATACATTGTATAATTAATACTCTGATGTGTTATATAGTTACCTAGTTATTCAAGAACTGTTATTCAGGCGCTCGTGCTTTTAGAACCACTATACGCGGAAGTTTTCTGTTCTTAGAAATGAGGCTCTCTGACTCTGATCTCTACCAATTTCGCCTTAAAAATTCACAGGATAGCTGGCGTGTAGCCGGCTATAATAAAACCTGTTACACTATAAATGCGACAAACCCGAACCTAGGTCAATGATAACTTCGGACACGGTACTTGGGAAATCCCGCGGGATGCGTTTCCGTTTAATGCGCATGACCTGAAGAATAGCTCATCAATGCTAATGACACATATCGCTCGGCTCTACATCTTGTGTCACTATATTGCAAAAGAGGACAAAATGTGTAAGGATAATGAAAACTGCATATACATGGACACTAAGCCATCTGCGTCAGCGTGAAGAAACATATCCGTCAAAAGAATGATCTTTTTGTCTGGGGAACGAAGCTCGGCTGAAGTTGGCTACTTTGACACGGTTGATCAACTGACAGTACCAAGAATTGGTGATATATGCTACTTAAAGGTTCTGCCAAACTTCAGGCATCCAAGCACATATGCGCAAGTGGGCGTAAATCAGTCCCTGAAGCGGATTTACGGTCGGTTGCCCTGAAATTGAGCATGGCCAAGACTTACCACGCAAATAACAGGGAATTTTGGACTTGCACTACATACGCTAGCTGTGATTGATTTCTCACCTTAGTTCCAACGACATGGGCGTGTACTAACCTGTTGTGCAGGGATTTGTCGCCCTCCGTCGTAGAAGCTGCAGTATATCGTTTTAGTCTACTCAGTATTCAAACCTACTCTGCGGAATAGCCCTGCAATGTCGAGAGCATGAGCTGCCCATAGGAGCACAGGGAACCGACACTGCCCTACATGGTGTCACTCATTGTCGCATCAACCCCTTGTGCGGGACCGCGGCAGCCGAGCTAACCCTAGGCGCGAGCAATTGACTCGACGACTTACTCGGCCGGAGGATAGTCGCATATTCAGGACCGGCAAATGCCACGAGCCAAGGGCACTTATTTCTTGATCTAAAGGCACGATTTGCCTACTTTGAAGTACTTGACTGGCCTTCATTGTGGAGCAGAATGTAGTCAGCGGAAGTTCGGAAAACCACTAAACTGATAGGAGTAACTTGGAACGCCCCAAAACATGGATAAGCTCACAACCGTCATCAAGCCTGCATCGTACCTACGTCAGTAGCGTAGTCCTTGCCGCTTTCACCGATCATTTTGCTCTGTGGACCCTCGTTGCCGGAGTGATACCGTGGAGGGTTAACTGGTGCGCAGATCTGTCAGTCTCAAACCTCGAGCCGAAGATGATCGGCAGGAGGCCACGCCAGCTTTCCCCATCAACTGTCTGAAGTGTATCGCTACCACAGCCGCCACCCCGACCTCCTAGGACAAGATCCAATGAGGGCCCCTTGACCTCATGTGGCTGGGACCCTTTGACTTTGCATCATTCTGCGTTTCAACGCAGGGCTGACTGCCTGGTCCCTTTCTGCAACACTCTGGAGAGCGACAGGGTCCAGGCGCTTTAGGTAGGCAACCCGGAGTCATGAAATATTTTCAAGTAACTGATCTGTTATTCAGAGTCATAAAAGCACATGGTATCTGCGTCGAAAGTATGTTAACCGGAGGCTTGCATTCGGTGAAAAACCAACGCGCAGCATCGCTACCACGCCGCGACATGGTGAATGACGGTTCTCCTACCACTTTTGTACTGGCATTACCTAAACAGGACAGCAATTCACGATTCCAGCCTTGCAGGTCGTCCTGTGGAATCAAAATTGTGGACACTGTTGAGTCAATGTGGCCAACACGGCCGAACAGTTAGCTTCAGCCCACGTCTGGCCCAGGCACAGGGGAAGAGCAGTAGCGTTTCGCTTCCATTGTCGACAGGATTGTCCCGGGATGTCTCTCTGATTGGACATAGATTATCGATCTGATATCCCACGACCAGTTTTCTCCAGGGATGGCTGGAGGGATGATCGACACAGCCTGTTCTGGTCCCACCTTCAAGTGCCGATCGGTCACAGACAACTCACAAGGGACCCAGATACAGCGGAAAACGTGCAGTGTGGCTGGTACAATGATACAACAAGACATCCTCTCAGGCAATACTGAAACTGTTGTGACTTCACTGAAATTTCCTGTTCTTCTGGATTGCGGCCTTATCACCTCCACGTCACAATATGCTCTCAAACGCTGCCAGTGCCCCTTGCACTGGCATCAAAGCTTAGACTATGGGCATTGAGCAACAATGTATTCCAATTGGTTTGATCATGAGCCGTCCTCGCTGATCGCTCCACTCGGCAACTGAGGACCTGGAGTGGCCTAACCTCGCAAGCAAACCCCCATGGTACCTCGACGGTGCCGACCTCGGAGAGAACTGTTCCAGGTGCTCTGTAACCTACTCACCTCCCACGTTGAACGATGATCCTTCCTCAGGAAGGTGTATGGCTAGGCGTCTCAGGGCAGCTGGGCACATTATAAAAGACTGTCTCTGTCCGCTCCTTGTGATAGCATCCTCACAGCCCAATCACTCTGGAATCAACACTCAGAAGTCATTCTCTCTTCCATATCCTAATTTCAAAATGAAGCTTACCGGAGCTGTCTTGGCCAGCCTTGTCGGCTGCGTCGCTGCCCTGCCCCCGGCGCCTTTCTTCAACGGCCCTCCTCCTCCCTCTGGCTCCGTGGCTCCCGCTCCTGAGGAATCTTCTTTCCCTCCTCCGCCTCCTCCCAGCTCCGTCTCCGGTGCTCCTCCCTCCGCAACCCCCGAGCCCTACGAGAAGCGGCAGTTTAGTGGCCCCCAGCCTTCCGGTCCCCCCGCTGGTCCCTCCGGTTCTTTCGGCCCCGCCCCCTCCGGCTCCCCTGAAGGATTTGGAAAACGTCAGTCTGATGGCTTTGGCGGCTTCGGTGGTCCCTTCGACTCTGCTCCTTCCGCTACTCCCTCCGCCTTCCCCGGATCCGGCTTCGGCTTCGAGGAGCGTCAGTTCCCCGGTCCCGCTGAGTCCGCCCCCGCTGGGCCCCCTCCCTCCGGCACTCCTTCTCCCGTCCCATTTGGTGACTTCAGTGGATTCGACAAGCGTCAGTTCGGTGGTGGCGTCCAGTCTGCCCCCGCGGGCGTTCCCTCTGGTGCCCCCGGCCCTGCCCCCTCTGAGGGCCCCGGAGGATTCGGTGGCTTCGGAGGCTTCAAGCGCCAGTTCGGATCTCCTGCAGAGGGACACGAACAGGGCCCTGATGGCCAGGCTCCCCCCTTCCCCAGTGGCGTCCCTTCCTTCGCTCCTTCCCCGGTCCCTACCCCGTCGGGTGCCATTGAGGAGCGCCAGTTCGGTGGATTCCCCACCCCGACTCCAGTCCCCAGCGGCCCCGCTGGTGGCTGGTAAGCAGCTCATATCATCGATATGGGACACGGTGATCCACGTGCAGCATAGCGCTTAGGTGTGCTGCAGGTAAGGAACTATGTAGTCACAATGTCGAGCAATAGGGACGCTGTGCTGCGAGATGTATATTGGTGGACTTGAAGGCTTGAATATATGTGTCATGTGAAATAATTCTGCTTTATGTGTTAATGTCTTGCATTCATGGGTCTTTTGGCCAGAAATGGCCTGTGCATGTTCCTAAAGATTCAGCAATGTAGAACATATCTATTTGTAGATATACAATGCGGCTACTGCAACAGAGAATGTAATGATTTTCTTGGCTGGGATGTATGCACATGAACCAATCAATTCAAGTTGGAGCTTCCGAGCTTTCAAGATCAGTAGCTAAAATGTGTAAATCGGACTAACCTAGTGCTCATTGGCGCGGTCCTTTTTTGGGCCAGGAGTTGCTGCGTGAATGCCCATTGTTATCACCGAAAGCCCCACATCCTAAATAACCATTTCAGCTTTCTGACCGAGACAAGCTTCCGGCAATCGATTACGAACATTATTCTCCGTGGAGATTGACTGTTTGACACGACAGAAAATCATCTCCACAAATGTTCGTCGCCGACGACACTAATTGAAGGTTGAAGATGGCAGCTGAGTGCGCCCGGGCGTTCCCATCACGAAACAGATGGTTTCCTTTGCCACGACTGTTTGAAATTGCCCATGGACGATCCGCTCTTGTATGTAGAGCGTAGTAGTTTTTTTTTCGCAAAGTGTTTGATGGAACATATGTGGGTATTTGTGGTTTATAACAGTTGACGAAAATTGCACATTGATCGCAATAGCCGTGGAAGCCATCCAAAGCCGATCATATCAGGACGGAAAGCCGAGAGCGAAACGCCTTAAGGTTAATTTTTCAACTTTCGTGTCGAACACGTTTTTAGTCTACCCTGAGGTACACCGGATCAACCAGCCAATTCCAACGAATTTTGGCTTACCCGACTGATATTCTGGATGCATTTTCGGGTATTTCGTCCGTCATATGCCTTGTATATGAGATGAGCGGATATGGAGAACTCCTCGCCAGAGAAAGAACACTTTCCGAGCTGGTCCTGTGCGGGCTGGAGTGTTCTATACATCATATGTTCATTGATACATCTGCCCTTGCACCAACTTGGCCGAAGGAGATGTTTACACCATTTAAAATAACACTCTTGGACTCGAATGACAATAAAGTGACTATCTATCAGCCTCTGAATCCTTTTCCTGCCGACTATTTCCAATGGGAGATACCTACTTTCTGACAGGGACACATTCCTTCAAAACTTGCCATGCGAAAAGAATGCTATGTTAAAAGGGCGCAGGAATACTATGTATGTCCCGGCCACTAGGTTTTCCCACCAACAGCGCCTCGACTGTCTAGACCATGACGGTTCAACTCTTACGCCATTCTTTAGCACCCATAGCGTGCTGTGTGGTATCCTTGTCGATAAATATCCTACTACCTGCGTCATCTAATTCCTAAGTGCAGATATGTGTTCTTGTGCTCTGCAAAGGCTCTGCGCCGAAGCTCTGGGGTGAGAGACGATATAGTCGATCGGATCGAACTCGAGTTTGACGAGTTCACTCGCGTCCCCTTCCTTCTTCTTTTACATCCCCGTAATGGGCCCTGGGGAAGAGTTGCTCTGAGTATCATAACATGGGAAGCATTTAAGAGCGCGCGGCCAGAGTGGGAGGCCATCCTCCTAGCGTAAGGTGATACTTGGATGTTCAGAAGGAAGGAAAGCAACCTTAGGCTGTTTTTTGATTAATGAAGCCTCTATGGATCCATGTGACGAATTATGCTCTCGAATTTGTATGGACTTATGTGTGCGAATTATGTGATAGTAATTGCAATAAGCGAACGTCTATTCATGTAATCCTGTCTATGTAATCTACCCAATCTAGCCATTCTATTATAACCCCCTAACATCTGAATCGGACATCTAACATCCTCAGCCTAAGCAAGTCCTCTGCCATCCCCATGATACCCCTCACTACATAGAAGCATAATCCGCCAAGACGGCATCCGCAATCTTCAACGCCATGGCATAAAAGACCGTCATAACGTGGGACGACATCTGCGTAGGGGGAATAGATCCATCGATGACTCGCAGTCCCTGCACACCATACACACGGGCGGCATTGTCGACAACACCACCCATCTCCTTCGGCATCATGGAGCAAGTACCCACACCATGGTAGTTAGGGCGGAAGCTGTACGGGATATACTCAACCCAGGCGCTCAAGTCGGCATCATACGCGAGGTTGTCACCGGGAATAGTCTCTCCAGCGAAGTAAGTCTGCATGGCACCGGAGTTGGAGATGTTGCGAGCCAGCTGAGTAGCAGCAGCCTGACCGAGCAGGTCGAGCTCGTTGAGGAAGTACTGAGGGTCGTAGGCGAAAAGGCGGAGGTAGGGGTCCTTGTCGAGGATGTGGACGTATCCTCTAGTGAAGGGCAGAAGATCCCACACATCGAAGCTGGCCACTCCGGCCGTGTCGAGGAAGAGTTCCGAGTATGCGACGTTGTGGTTGACGATCCAGTCGCGGTAGTTCTCGTACTGGATGAGCAAGGCGGTGGTGTTGTGGAATCCACCACGGGCAACGGCCTCTTCGGCCCATTGCTCCAGCTTGGTGTTGAGCAGCTCGTGAGCCTTTTCAGCGTAGTCGCCAAAGGTCTCGTTGAATGTAGCAAACCAAGCGGCCTGTCCCTGTCCGGCACCGGCGGAGGTGATGCGCGAGCGGACGGTAGAGGTGGTTTGGTCTTGAAGGTTGAGACCGACAGGCAGGTCAACGACGGTGTCAATTCCAAGAGGTTCCAGGACGGACTTCATTCCGATACCGGAATATTCGAGGATGGTGGGAGAGACAGCGGAGCCAGCAGCCAGGAGGACCTCGTGCTTAGCGTAGACGTTGTGGGTGTTGCCCTTGTGGGTGCCGAATTCAACGCCAATGGCACGAGGGGTGGTAGCGTTCTGACTGAGCAGGACCTTTCCAACATACTGTCCCGTCAGGACTTGCAGGTTGGGACGCTGGTAGTTGGGGAGGAGCCATTCGCGAGCGGCATCAGAGCGCACTTGGTCTTCGTGCAAGGTGTTGGGAAACATGGACACACCATGGGGTTCACCGCATCCCAAGTCCTTCTTAGTGGGAACGCCCCTGTCTTCGACAGCGCTCATGAGAGCTTTGACGATGGGTGAATAGTCATCACCAGTATCGCGGGGCCCGGCGTGGACAGTACCATTGAGACCATGGCAGGATGCATTGAAGTAGTGGCCAGCAGCAATCTGTTTGGCATTTGGTGCGCGAGCACGCTCAGCCTGGAGGGAGTAGGCGGCCACGTTGTCCCAGTTCCAGCCCTCATTTCCGAAGACGGTCTCCCATGAGTCAACTTGTGCCTTGTGGGGGCGAGTCCAGGTGCCACCGTTGACCAGGGTAGAGCCACCGAGACCATTTCCGGAGCGGATCAGCGCAGTCTGATTGTTGGTGGCGAGCTCAACAGTCTCGTAGGCGTGGTCCACACTGCTGCCAAAAATGTCACCGTAGGCGTTCAGGTCCTCGATGATAGGACCTCTATCTGACTCGTAGGAGCCACTCTCGATGACAAGCACAGTGATATCGGGGTTCTCCGTCAGTCGGGCAGCAGTGGTGAGTCCATTTAGACCTCCACCAGCGATGATGTAGTCGACAGTGCGGCCGGCAACATCCTTGGGGTCAGTCAGGAGACTGGCTTCAATGCCATTGCTCCTGATGTAGTGTGGGAGGGCCGCAGCGAGGGAGACCACAAGTGAGCTCACAAAAAGAGTTTGCATGATGGGCAGATGAGGGAAGAATGAGAGAGGAAAGGCTGGTTGCTGCTCAGAAGGTGACAGGAGGACCGAACCAGGTTACTTATACGCTCGAGTCAACGGTCCAGAACCAAGTTGTTCGATAATCCAATTCCTCTGCTTTCCAACAAGCCATCCTCATATTGCATACTAATAGGGGCTGTGAGCTGAATCTCATCCTCCGTGTGCTCAGCCCTCGGCATCCCGAACATATTAATCCGAAGCCATTATCCCGGATAGTAAAGAAGCGAATCCTTAGGCAGGTGGGGCGCAGAATTGGCGTCCTGATCCTTTGTCTCTCTCATTCTGTAGAGGCTGTGTCCTGCTCGTAGTGCCCAGCTGGCCCCATAATAGCTCACGGCCTAATGCTGACGATAGGCAGCCTCGTGGATGAGGAACTATACGAATGCTAGATGCAAATCATCGTGGCGCCAAGGGCTACCGACTTTCGGCATGCCGAGAACACCGAATTCTAAGTTCTGCCCTTCCCGATTCGTACTCCGGTCAACCCTCGCCAAGTGCACAAACCATAGGGTCCTCGTCATGCTTTCAATGGAAAGCCTATAGTGTTTGGCAGGTTCTCCACGGGGAGAGGGGCAATTGGAGAGTTTATTTGGATAGCCTGCCCACGTGTAAACTCACCACCAAGGTCAAGACAGGCAGTGCCGGTTTCAGGGTGATCAAACTAACCAGTCTTCAGGTACCTGCAGTGTCCCGTGCACAGTATGATCTACGGACCGTCAGCGGGAACCTTGGATCGTACTCATAATGCCGGTAGGTGGGCCAAGATGATGTACACGAGAGCATAGCATCCGCGCCCAGAAACGCCGTCGGAAACTAGTAGCCAGCCGAGCGCCAATTAGAGGGTCAGTTGGGGCCATGGAAGAAGGGACTGTCTCAGCGTGGAGACTCTGCTATCCCTGCTTGGCGATAGTGCAAATATTCTTCACGAGGTCTGCAGCCAAGACATAGGCAGCCAGTTCTAGTTAAAACCGGCGCTTATCACTCAGACACTCCCTCGGGTTCTGGAACTCACCTGCTTGCAAATCATCTCGTTTACCAATCCCGCTGTGTCCAGACTCAATCCTCCAACAAGGTCGTTGACAAATTCCACCACACAATTCTTCAGCCAGATCAACTGAACTCTGATCACTTATCAGTGGGCATTGTTCTTGCTGCAGAGATACGAGCTGAGTATCCCTGTCACCATGAAGTTCAGTGTTGTGCCCCTCCTTTTCGGAGCAACCTCCGCCGTTGCCTCCAAACTCTATGCTGCCTCGTATGCAGGCACCGTGACCACTTTGTCCTTGTCCCAATCCTCTAAAGAACAGTATGAGTTGGAAACAGTGGCCCAGTCCACTGACTGTGGTACCAACCCGTCTTGGCTGATGCTGGACCACGACAACCGTGTCCTGTACTGCCTGGACGAAGCTGTTGACTTGGCCAACGGTACCCTGACCTCCTTTGCCATCCAACCTAATGGCACCCTGACCAAGGTGGTACAGCTGGAGACCATCGCCGGCCCGGTCATGTCACAGTTCTATTCGGCACCGGGAGTGCCACACCGCAAGTTCTTCGCCGTGGCTCATTAGTAGGTCGATCCTCCCATCTCTACTACTACACTATTAACATCTCATCACAGTGAGGGATCCGCTGTCACCAGCTACTCCCTTGACCCCGTCAGCGGTGTCTTCAACCGCTCCCAAACCTTCACCTACACCTTGCCCGCTCCCGGTCCCGTCGCAGACAGACAGGACGCACCCCACTCCCACGGCGTTGTCGTCGACCCGACAGAACGGTTCGTCCTCGTGCCGGATCTCGGTGCTGACCTGATTCGCATTTTCCTCATCAACCCTTCTACAGGCCTCCTTGAACCCCAAGCTCCCCTCATAGCAGCACCTGGATCCGGTCCTCGTCACGGTGTCTTCTGGACACCTGCAGGAACTACCGCCAAGCAGGCCAAGTACGAAGATGTCGTGTTCTACCTGACATCAGAACTGAACAACCACGTCACCGGCTACAAAGTGACGTATCCATCCAACGGAACCATCGCCTTCACGGAATTCTATACCGCCAACTCCTAC
The DNA here is from genome assembly GCF_003184535.1 of Aspergillus eucalypticola CBS 122712. NCBI lineage: Eukaryota > Fungi > Ascomycota > Eurotiomycetes > Eurotiales > Aspergillaceae > Aspergillus > Aspergillus eucalypticola. Next base: position 495,315 of record NW_020290295.1, on the reverse strand, counting down.
GGCGGTGCTGTCCCCCCCAATGGTTCCAAGGTCGCCGAGATTGCCATCTCCGTAAGTCCAAACCACACCTACCCCTTACTTGGTTGCAAGGAGCAACTAGCTAACGACTGTCTTCCATATATAGCCCCAAAACAACCGTCTCGTCATCAGCAACCGCGACGACAACACCTTCGGCACCAACAACGATTCCATCGCCGTTTTCAACTGCGCTGACGAGACCGGCAGCCGTCCTACGAACGTCACCTTTGGTGGCCTATACCCCGCTTACGGGTCGTCGCCGCGCCAATTTGAGATGTCGGCGCGCAACGAGATGATTGCCGAGGCGTTGCAAAACTCCCATGCGGTGGGTGTGACGAGGTGGAATGGAAAGACTGGAAAGCCGGTGCCGCTTGTTGCCTATGAGTCTCTGGTTGGTGAGGTTGTCTCTGTTGTTTGGGATGAGTAGGCAATGCCATAGGTGGTTAGTAGTTTTGTGCCTGTGGGATGGCTCTTAGTCGGATGTAGTGTTTTGGGGGGTGCTGCGAAGGATCTACTCCTGTCGTTGATTGACTTTTTTTTTTGGTGACTGGGCCAGCAGTGGTCCTGTCGGACTGATACGAGTAGTAGGACTAAACGACAAGTTAATGTCATTAAGAGGTCTTGTAGCAAAAGAAAGCTCGTAGGCAATCATAACCCATTTCGCGTAATCCTAATGAAATATCTGAACTTGGGGAGGCTCAATTGGAGCTGGTTAGAATATAAGGCAGGGGTATATACAGTAAGGGCATTCTGCCCACGGTCGCCACGAGGTGCGACCTTTATAAGCTTTATAGTCTTGCTTCGCACACATTCCATGCGGTCATTGCCAGAATCCACCGGCCACAGCGCGAAATATTCCTTTCAAGGCTATTGTTGTCAGGCCTCACTGTCCATCAAGGATCTTGACTTGAACACCAACGAGCATTTTATCCAAGCAATACCACGCTCACTCATCGCTCTCCAGAATATCAGCATATCTGTTAAGAGAACTCCCGATCAGATTCACCAACTGCCAGATATAGTCTGCTGTAAATAGCCGGGCCCATAACCTGGTGACAGTAGCACTGAGACGAGTATTATTCGCAAGTAGCCATTCCCGAGACACTCCATGCTGGGCTTCCATGACCATTTCCAGGACGAACTCCAGTAGTTTGTTTTCTTGTTCAGTCAAACTGGGCTCTGGATCCGGGATCGTGGCCACCTCAAGCCACTTGGCGAGTAGCACAGCACATTCCAGGGAGCATAATGCGTACTGGTTTGACCATGATACGACGAGGGTACGCGCGACGTAGTTGATGCCCAGTTTGATTGGCGTACTAAGTGCATGGGCGCAGTGCAATGCAGCTCGAGTGAGACGGTCGCTTCTCTGTACAGATAGGTTATTCTTGAGTGATCGGGCAACCTCGTCCGGATTCCATGTTTCCAGTCGACGGGCGGAGCTGAAATCAGCATTTAGTCGGATGTACGCCAGACGGAGGAGGGCAGTGGACGTGAAGGACACTGGACCATGGGGGTTGAAAGGATCGATTGAGGATTCTTGGTTGTGCTCCCAGCATTGACACCATAGTTCCAGAGCTTGCTCTAAGGATGTAATGACAGACGGGGACAAAAAGCTTCCGTTGGAGACAGGAAGCCTGCTAGCCTTCTGAATTAACCAGATATTCTGAATCATCGCGTGGATAAGCACATATCCTCCCAGGGAAGAGAAACTCTCCAAGCTGGTCTTGGCTGCCCCAGTGTGAGTGAACAACGAATTCATCGCATTCTGCAATTTCGGCTCCCCACGACTCTGGCTGCGCTCTTCCAGCCACTGGCTCGCGCTTGTTGCTGTCCATTCTCGCTCAGTGCAGGGTAGATCCAGCGTCAGCTCCTCGGTCAGAATCAGCGGCGGAATATCAAAAACGATCGTGTGGACACTGAAGAAACAGAACACAATAAGCTTTGTCCGTTTAACCATCTCATAGCGGATCCAGCTTTCCCATGAACCATCTTGGGACGGTAAGTCATTGAGTCCTCCTTGCCGAAGAAGAGTCTCCATGAAACTTCGAATATACAACGCTTCGTGATGAGGCGGGTCACGCTCAAACCAACACGAAACAGATATAAGCAGCAATAGCGCCTGCACTGTCTCAATGATATCCTGGCCTCTGGACACCGGGTCCACCGGACCCTCGGTCTGCGGACCTAGACAGCCCCATTGCAGATCCCTTCGGACATGTTCGAGGGTCACAGCTTTGGCCACTTTGTAAAGGCTCATGCTTGTTTCGGGTTCGCGGCAGTATTGGGCACCCACAGAAGCCATACCGAAAATTAAATGCAGAGGCAAGGAATCAACGTCGAGGGTGGGTGGATGCATAAATGGATAATGGCAGTGAAAGTTAGTCATGTAAGCGCTGATGCATCTGGAAAGGGCATGTCGAGATGGTGTGTAGGGATCCGGGACCACATTTGAGTAATTTGATAATTCGGCGACGATGCGATCACGGCATTGCGCGGTAACCGAAATAGGTGCACTCGGGTCTCGGGCCTTGTAAGGGGTGTGAGCTCCTTCAGGCTGAAGCGACGGTAGTTGAGTTCCATGTCTAGGAAGGATGGAGCTGGAGGGGGTCGTAACGTCGTTATTTGTCTTCGCAACAGGTTGGCTATACTCTGATGCGGAGTCGAAGTGGAACGCGGGGAATAGTGGAAGGGGCTGATAGGTAGGTGAGAATGGATGGCTGGGAAGCGGGATACTGTCGAGGAAGGTCGTGAAATCATCACCGTCGTAAGAGGTTGCCGGTCCGTAACCGACGAACGGCTCACTGAAGCCAGCGGACCCTGGAGGTCCTTGTCCGGATGGATTGGAAGTGGCTATCGGATGGCCCTGCACTGAGGCAGCCAGGCCGGGAGTAAACTGCTCGTGAGGACCTGGGAGTATGGCCTGTGGGCCTGGTATGGTGGCAGGAGTAGGATGGTCAGTTACTGCTGAGGCTAGGACATTAAGGCCATCAAAGACTTGGGGAGATGCCACGGAAGGCGATGATGTTGTTCCTTGGCCAGGAGCGGCGTCACTGTGGGCCAGACGTTCATGGCGGGCCAGGAGGTCTCTGTGGGAGAAATAACTCAGTAAATGCTGGTGGAGAAGTTCAATAGGGGAAGTTTGCCGTACTTTCGCGTGAACGACTTGGGGCATTGGGCGCAGAGATACGGCTTTTCCTTGGTGTCTGGGGGAATTGGGGTCAATAGGAATCTCCAAATATGGGCGGGGATCATACGCGACCGGTCATGGCGTTGGAGATGTTCCAACCGAGCAAAGGTTCGGGAACATCGCTGGCATTGATATTGCTTGGAAGGCTTCACCATCACTGGGCCGGTGATTAGCCCGCTGAAGAGTTGCACAACAGGCAGGTTAACTAGCTCGAGGTGATGGTGGTGATGATGCATTGCAGCTGAGAATCGCAAAGCAACCCAACCGAGCGCCAAGCCTCGGCTAGAATGCCGACACCCGGAGGCAGACTTGCCGTTTTGGGTTACTCTGCGGCCTCGGGGAGGACGGGCACCACTCCGGGTGGGTTTGATCTTATCGCATCTACTACACGATAGGACTATAACAAACATCTATAGTGTAACTTGGTATATGTGTAACATTTATGGGCTTATAGGGTATCTGTTGGTTAATGTACAAAACCTGTTTAGGAACGCCAGTATATACTGTGTAGTAAAATTTTTATAGCTAAATTTTTATTGTCGAGGGTGGTCTGCCACTGCCGAGATATATTTCTTGCCGTTCCCATACATATAGTGTTCGATCGTTCTCCTGCGCTTTCCGGGTGATTGTTATGAAAGGTTGGCACGGACAATGATCCGAGAGCTCCCGATTCGAGGTTATATTTCAGATTTGTGGCTTATCACAGGAACGCTAGGTACGCTCTTCTTTGTTTGAGCAGAATTTCGGGACCTGCTTGGTCTTCCTAGGAGCGCTCTCTTAGCGCCCTTTTGTCTGCATAAACCAAGACGAAGATATCTAGGCGTCATGAGGTATCTGGTTTGTAGGTGGCACCTGCACGACTGTTACAATTTCATGAAACAGTCCACTGTCTGAGTGAGACTAAACACCAAGTCAACCAGAACCCCAAAAGAAATCATTCGATATTCCTAGCGCTCTTTGTTCCAAGATAGCTGTCCGAATACCGTTTTGGAGCTGCCCAGAGACAGCTCCTTATGTTGGACGCACTGAACCCTGATCTTGTGGGGATCCGCTGGAATCCGATTGCTTCCTGGTATATTGTATGATCTTGGACACTTTCTTCTCAGCGGAGATAGTGAAGTCGCGTCTCACTCTGCTGGCCACGCTAGCCCATGCGCAATGCCTAGGATGGAGATGGCGGGCAGAAGCAGTATGGGGCTCAGTTTGTTGGTTCATATCCCAAAGATTCCTCGACGAACTGTCTACATCCAAGTTGCCCGAATTCGATGTATGAGAGTGGTACACGAATGTGACCAGTTGGTTTAGGATGTCGAACTCGAGCTTCAGCTTGACACTGTAGATGAACCCCTTCACTGCCGTTTGCGACGCATACCGACCCGCCCATTCGAGGACTAGAATCGCGATGTCCAAACATATGACGATTATATTCATGAGAATCAGGTGTAGCATCAGCCTCCGCGCAGCCTCTCGGTGTGTCCCTTCCAAGACCTCATCTTCCGAGCGAAGCAATCTGAACGTCTCGTATACGTAGACGCCGGATATTATGGATTCCTGTATGAAGAACACGGTCACTTGGATTCGTTCGTATATGGCGTATGGCAGCACGAATCTGTCAGAGGTCGAGGAATTCGCGCCGTAGCATAGAATGACAGTTGGGATTTGAAGTAGGAAGACATCGCAGACGATCATGCCAAGGATGAACCGAAGCATAATATGATGCCGCACGACAAGATGAAGACGAGAGTATAGCACCATCGACTGGCCGGTGACCATCGCACACCAGCCGACCACGATCAGCGTGACGTAGAAGTAGGAGATGGCATTGTCGACGAGGTTAAAGTCTTTGAGGATAAACCCGATGGAATAGACGGCGATGCCCCAAGTAGCGACCACGAAGCTCCAGAAGTAAAGTCCCTTGCGGCGCTTAAACGTCAGCAAGAGAATGAAGGTCAGCTCCACGACATTATAGAGAGCGATGGAGAGGAAAGAGGTGATGACGTAGGTAATGGGACGTGACAGCTGGGAGCCCACTCTGCTCCCTATGTCATCAAGCCACATGTTGTTTGCAGAGAGCAACAGGCCGTTAGCTCTCTCGATTGCAAGATCTCTCCATCTGTGCCTTGTAGAAGGTTGTCACGAAGAAATGTGTGCCATAGTATTCCCTGTATACCTAGGATAGACGGATCATAGATTTATTGCTTCTTGTCCTGCTCAAACCTGTCAGAAATTTTCAGTGCCTGATAGGCCATTTTGTGGTGCTGTTCCTTGGCTTCAGCGAAGCTTTTTGATATGGTTCCAGCCAAGTAAGGTTGAGCAGCAGTGCAGGAGTGGCAGAAGATTGGTGACACTAGTTGGACCAGACGACGTAGATCGTTTCGACATGGGATCGTTGTTTCATTCAAGCTAACGGAACTTGCAATCTCGACTACCGCAGGCCTTTCACTACATAGACATCTGTGTGATGGATAGCACTTAGTCTGTTGACAGTACATAAACTCCATCTACCTTTTTACTTTTCACCATTTCTAATATTCAAAGGTCCTCAGACGTATGTATGGCAAGACTTATCATTCAGGAAAGAATGCTTAATGTATCCGTCAGTCTATACATCGCAACCTTCATCACCACATACGATACAAATCGCAGAATGACACTGCCACATTGCCTCAGGTGCGGGATGTCTCGTACCCATGGTGAGACTTTCGGAACCATAGGATCAACTTCTGAGCATGTCCTCCATTCGGTTCCCCAATCACTTTATTCGCCCCATATTTAAAGGGAGGGGAGTCGTATCAAAGGCTTCATGAAGGTAGAGAATGCATAATTAGTGTCGACCATTCACCGTATTTCACATTCCAGATGGAGTCCTCGTTCATCGATTATCGAGTCAGACTTGGCCGTACTGTGGAATTGGTGCTCGATATTGTCTACAGAATTTCGGGTGGGCTCATGACAGCGCGGGATAGAATTCGCCACCATGAAGTCTATTCGTGATGTCAGTGAACCATAACATTTCACACCTAGTGAGCGTTAGCCATTTATGTAGGTCGGTTCAAGTGTGCTGGCGAGTCAGCACTCAGGTAGCTTTTCAATTAGTTTGCTAATATTACATAGATCCATGGGCAGGCTGAGCAACTACCGATTTCCCTCTAAATATTATAGAGGCAAGGCTGCTGTCAAGGAGGGTCTTGCGAGGTCTTGTGCGAGGTATAAATAATGCAACTTCGCTTATAGCATACGGACTGTTTCCGATAGAAGAGGATTCGTTGTGTTAAAGCCATGGTAAGACATTATGCTCACTAGCTATGGATCGCTCATATAAGCACTCAGTTTGTCTTCGGAAATCTATGGGGGAATACTTACATGTCCATATTGCTTTTACAGAAAGATAGCCAATTACGAAGTCAGTAACATGTTGGTACAGATTAACCCTGACAGCAGAGTTTATTCACTGGTAGTTCATATGCCAAAGTCTTCAAACCATCATCAGGACAGTTGCCAAATTGGATACTTAAAAATGATAAAATATTGTCCAACAATGTTTTAGATTACCTCATGTCTGTGTCTGGGTGTGAGTAAAACGTGTGCTTCCTATGCTTCACTCTTGCAATCATTTTCTGAGTATTGAGCAAAACGCAATCTGACATAACGTGTTGTTAACGTTTACTGGAACAAGGTCATCAACGTATCAACTCAATTTATAAATCATAGAGCACGAGTCTGAGGGATAGCGGCTACCAGTCGAGCCTTTTCTGTAGTTTCAGCAATAGACATGTCGCCAGCAATAGACATGTCGCACGTACATTTCGGACGTGGAATGCAGCTCCGACAGCGTTCCGCATACCAGGGTCAGACACAATACAGCCAAGAATGCCCCGTCTCTTCTGGTAAAGTAGACACGCGCGAAAAGCGCCCTCCAAGTCAGATGCTCTGAACTCCTCTCAGCGCAAACAGTCGGTGGGAGAAGCTGCAGGATGTAACCTAATTGACTCATCCACCGCATCCTCTCGGAGGTGAAGGGATGCACCATTGTCCTTGGCATTTCTCACAGCCAGGATGCTATGCATAGCTCATTCATGCCCAAGGAAACGCAGACAGCTCTCGGTAGACCTGACCAGTGAGCAGTAGAGGCTTGGAAGGTATCATGTGTCGACACTTTACCCCGCAGTTGAATGGCAAGTGTGTACTGAGTAGCTATGCCTTATCCGAGGGGCTTAAGCGCTGAAGTAGTCGAACAACCGGTTATCCGAGACACTGCGGAGAACCTTCTGTGTAGTTGTTTCGAATCCTTATCAGCCACGAGACACAAAGTTCAGAATCGATCTATCAGTTGCAGGCTGTAGCTTCGAAAGCAGTATGATTCGGAGTTGTAACGCATCTCCCCGAACGGCACATGGCCCGAGATGGGCCCATGAGCTAATAGAATCGCATCTCCATCAGAAAATCAGAGGAACATGTGGCCCTGTGCAGGGATGTGTCAACTGGTTCATAAGATGAAGACCAGGGTAGGGCTCAGTTGAGATATGTAGAATTAGAACCATCTCGGCCGATTCCCCAAACTTCCCCAACTTTCTCAGCGGTAAATGGCCATATTGATGAGTCAGGAAAGGAAATGTTGGGTGTGTTTTGTCTCCAAATTGGAGAACCCGAAGTGGGGAATGCCGGGTTTTTCACGCCAAAATTTCAGGGCCCCCGTCGCAGTGCGTCAGCTTGCAGCCACTAAACAACTAGTTTCTGAGTTCCCTGGCGTGGAAAACACCCCCAAATCAGAAAACTCCTTGTCGATTTTTTGAAGCATAGTGTCCTGACTTGCATGTAAACTCAGCTTTAGCCTCGGGAGCCATTGCCGAGGGAATACTTTCAAGTGCGGTTATAGGGCGTGGCGACCCGTCGATCGCAGCGGCTTCGACAACCTACCATCTAGTGGAATCAAAGTAATCAATCCTTCGACGTTGATAATCAATTTTCTCCAAATTGGTCCCATTGGCACTAAACTCCCGCGCTGGCTGGAACGCTGGATCGTCATCGTTTAAAAAGGGCCCTGTCCCGGCGCAAGTAATGGCACACACAACCTTTGTATCGAGCAATAATAGCCTCACAGCCAGAGCAGCCTGTCGCGGGAATGCATACTCACGAGGCCCCTTCTCCGAGTGAGTCGGGCTCCGCAGACACCGTCTACTCCCCCGAGTTAGATCGCCCTATCGACCCCATCTACAGTCAGGAAAAAGATGCCGCCGCACAGGAGATCGAATACCTCTACCTCGAGCTGGAAACACCCTTACCGACACCGTTAATCACTGCACCCCCGGGTCCCGGTCAATCGCCCCCTCCCGAACCCCCGAGTCTCGAGAAATATACCTCCCCGTTCCTCTGGCCAAAATGGCGCAAGTGGATGATGACCTGGATTGCGTGCGCAGTGACCGCACTGGCTGGTTATTCGGCAGGCGAGGTCAACCCAGCATCGACGGAGCTGACGGCCGAGTGGGGGATTAGCGCGGTGGTATACAATTTGAGCATCACGATTTTCTGTGTCGGTTTTGCGCTGGCCCCTATGGTTCTGGCGCCCTTTTCGGAAATTAATGGTCGGCGACCGATTTTTGTCGCAAGTGGTGTGCTTTTTACTGGTATGCGATTCGCGCCCGTGGATTACCATGGAGGCTGACAGGAATAGCGTGCATTATTGCTTGCGGAGGCACGCATGTTTTCGCAGGACTTATTATTGCGCGACTGTTTCAGGGTGTGGGTGCATGTATGTACAACCGGCGAAGATCATACCGTGAATGCGTAGCTAACTGGCGATAGCCACCTTTTCGACCATGGTTGGTGGTGTGATTAGCGACATCTTCCATGCCGAGGAACGCAATACCCCTATGGCATTGTTCTCCGGTGCCGCCCTCTTCGGAACTGGATTGGCGCCTTTATGCTCCAGTGCGATCGTAGCGCACACTTCCTGGCGCTGGATTTACTGGTCGCATGCCATCGTGTCAGCTTTCTTCGTGGTGGTCATCTATTTCTTTTTCAAAGAGACACGCGGAAGTGTCCTATTGAGCCGCAAAGCAGAGGCTGTGAATAAGTATTATGAGCAGCTCGAGGCTGCTGGGCACTTTGGAGTCATCATGGGCGAGAAGAACGAGGCCAAACGGATCAGATGGAAAGTGAAGAGTGACGAGCAACGCGAGTCTCTTTTGCAAATGATCAGTATCTCATGCTATCGTCCATTCCGTAAGTATCGCTCACAACAACTTAGGAGTCAGGACTGATGTAGTTTCAGACATGCTCTTCACAGAACCTGTGGTCTTCTTTTTCTCCCTCTGGGTGTCTTTTAGCTGGGCTGTTCTGTACCTGCAGTTCGGTTCGATTCCCTTGGTTTTCAAGACCAATCACCATTTCACTACCGAGCAGACTGGAGCTGTTTTTGCCTGTATGATTGCCTCTCCTATCTTTTAACCTAACAGTTGCTAACGTCACCAGCGATGTGTGTTGGTGCCATCATTATCACGATCGTCAGCATCCTGCAAGACAAGATCGCCAACAAGTACGGTTTCCTGCCCAAGAAACCCGAGGCTCGACTGTACTTTGTCTGCGTTGAAGCCATTCTGATGCCCATCGGACTGTTCTGGTTTGGCTGGACTTCATACTCGTCTGTTCCATGGATTGTCCCAACGCTGGCAATTGCCTGCGCTACCATGGGAATCTTCGCGGTCTACCTGGCCGTGTTCAACTACCTGGCGGATACCTACCATCGGTATGCCAGTTCTGCGATTGCTGCCCAGTCGTGCTGTAAGTCTTACTTCTAATACAAGACCTTCGGATCAAATGCAACATGCTGATTTAAACAGGCCGAAACCTGCTGGGTGGTGTTTTCCCTCTTGTCACCAATGCGATGTTCACCAACCTCGGATATCCTGGCGCATCGAGTCTCCTTGGTGGAATTGTAAGTTGTGTCTGAGACCCAATAGTGTCCGTGTGTGATTCTAATTAGTATAGGGCCTTCTTCTGACCCTAGTACCATGGGTCCTTGTCTTCTACGGCGGTCGGATCCGCGCGAAGAGCAAGCTCGCAAGTGTAAGTTCACATCCCTGGTAGGCTATTTACCAAGCTAACAATAATAGGAACTTGCGCGCTAGACAAAGAAAAGGATGGATGGATGAGCGATGATAGATGATAGACGATAGACGATGGATGTGCATAAAAGTAAAAGTGAACATACCTAATAGTAATTAGACAGGCAGTTATATACCCAATGCATATATACCTTCACGTGAGGTTCAAAGTTTGATGATGTTCTTCTCAATGGATCGATAGCCGGAATATATAGGATGTGCTACTTGGAAGGCAGGCGCGTTGGAGGACATTCACCATCATATATCTGCTTAGAAAGAGCAAGAGGAAACCTCCAGAAGCCTAAAGTATCAAAATGAAGCGAGGTTTCGGAGAGTCGTGAGATGAATACCATTGATTTATATATAAGTCTCTTGATCATGCCTCATACGCCAGTGGCGCCTCTCCCGCCGCCAGGTTGCACTGCCGGAACAGCCGCACCTCATCCTTGCCAAACGCTCCAACCACAGAGTGGATGACTCCCCGATTGTTGAAAAGCACCAGATCGCCCTCCTCCCAGTCATGCGGATACACATGAGGGGGGCTGATCGCTGGGCGCTGCAGCTTGTACACAATCTCTCGCACGCGAGCCAGATCATCAATCACGGTGCCATCCTTGCGGTGGATTTTGCGCACCGCAGACGGGTGGATTTGAAGGGCAGGCTTGTCCGTCAAAGGGTTCTTCCATACCATGGGCAAGACTTGGATTTTGGATTCATCGATAGGAGGTAGGTCAGACAAAGGAAGTTCCTTGTCCTCGGAGTAGAGACCGAGACCGGTGGGAAGAGCACGAGCGGAGCTCATCCAGATGTAACTGTTCATGTCAGCAGACTTCACAATCATGGCAGGTCTAGCTAAACATACGGGTGGGGCGCATATTCCACGCGACTCGTAAGCGCAAACTGCTTGTCCTCGTCCGAGAGCATCTCAAACATTCTTTCGCCGCTGACAAATGCCGTCGTTCCCAAAGGCACATCCAGCGTCTCGTTCGATCCGTCGTCATACCGCAATGTCTGTCTGCGGCCCTTGGGGACGCGCACTGCCAATAACGTCGTAACATTCGGTGGGTAAAAATCATACAGGGCTGCATCGATGTGCCAGCGGTAGAAGCGGGTGAAATCATAGTCCTCCTCGTCCGGAATAGCATCGCGGTGGAATGTGCGATGGTGGGGGTGTTTCAGCTGAATATTGGTGAGGCCCTCGTAGGCTTCCACAAAACCATGGCCGATCACCTGGACCTGAGGCTGATGGGGAACAGTCTTGAGATCGGGATGCAGAATGCTCCGTTTCGCATCGAGGGTCTTGCCGTGGCCGTACTGCGAGGCGGCCGGGTCGAATCGACGGGTAAGCTCGTACTGTGCTTTTGGGGAGAGGTGGTGTTGGTTTTTCACCACCACCACGAGGTTCTCGTACAGTGCCCTGTGAATGACGCTGAAGTCGTCATCTAACAAGTATCAGCAGCGGTTCCAATGGCATGGCAATTGACTCATCCTACCAGTCAAGTTCTCGAGGTCGATATTCTCGACAATGGCTCCGAAATCAATGTCGGAACCCGGAGGAGGAGGTAGTGAGTGAACTGTAGGAGCCATTGTGCAAATCTCTCAGAAGCGATCCGGATTCTAGCACAATTGCGAGGAATGGACAATGGTTAAATAGCCGTCGCATTCCCCACGCCTCCATCGGCATCGGGCAGTCCCGGTCGCGGAAGAGGCCGATCGTTCTATCTTATCGCTGTCTTATCGCGCCTTATCAATCAGTCTCTCTTGGGCCATCAGCAAGGGCGAATCAATCATTGATTGGTTAAGGGATTGATCGACGGAATGAGAATAGCTTGTTTTAGTCATGGCTCCATATTAACTATGTCAGGCAACAGGCCAGGGAAGTCATGTGCTGTTAACGGGGCAACATTCGACAGTGATGGCCGACTAGGTCCGAAATTGCCATACGCGTCTGCTAAGGCGTGGTAATCATGAAGGAGTGAGATAATGCCTGGGAAACTCCTTTTTCTATGACCAAATCAGCATACAAGTCTTCATGTGTCCAGTATCTGAGGTTATATGGGATGTCTGGCTACCCCCGTGGTGTTTGTTCATTACCACAAGTGTGGTGCAAGACTGGCTTGCAAACACCAACTGCCTACGATCTAGATGTGACCCCCAATGGTCACCTCCATGACAGGGAGATGTCAGCCATGTCACACATACGCTCAGTCAGTCAATAATGCACACAGCTGAATATGGCCAGTCTTGTATGAGACCATGTGATGACACCCTTGGGGGCTCGCAAACCTCTACTCTTCCTGCCAAACGCCTACTACAGCCGTAGCCCATTCTTCAGGTTAATCCCGGCATCTGACTACCGACCCCATCGGACAATACAGTCCTCACAAGTATCACACTACGCGACGGCTGCCTCACGTACAGTGACCGATCACAATTTCCCACCACTCATCGCTGCACGCCCCGGGTAACCGGATAAGGTTCACTACAGGAATTGCGCGTCAGGCACGGGAAATATAGTGTGGCGCTCCTTGGGGAGAAGAAGCGTGCGGAAGTGCTGCAGGAACTATCACATTATCCCGCGCGCTACGGCAGTTCTTCCGTCGGAGATGCGAAGTGCCGTCCACAAGTACCAGGGAAATATTCCACCACAGAGATACCAGAGATACCCCAATGATACATGCAAGGAGTATAAAATGCGCACATTATGCCGGCCAAGAAACTCCAAGAGGAACCAAGAGAACCACTAAAAGCTTGTCTCAACTTTGATCTGTAGCGTCTTCAACATGGTGACTTCTAGTTCGGTGATCATCCTAACGCTCTGGGCGGCACTGGTCAGTGCGAGCCCCGTTGCCGATCCCCTGGTGACTCCCGCCCCTAAGCTCGATGATCTGGAGAAGCGCGCAACCTCGTGCACATTCTCCGGGTCCAAGGGGGCCTCGTCTGCCAGCAAGTCCAAGACCTCATGCTCCACCATTGTGCTCTCCGATGTGGCAGTGCCCTCAGGTACCACTTTGGATTTGACCGATCTGAATGATGGAACTCACGTAAGTTACTGTGCCTCGACGCGCGATTCTTAATTAACGTGGACAGGTCATCTTCGAAGGCGAAACCACATTTGGTTACGAGGAATGGAGCGGACCCCTTGTCTCCGTCTCCGGAACTGACATCACCGTCACCGGAGCCGACGGCGCCTATCTCAACGGTGACGGCAGTCGTTGGTGGGACGGCGAGGGCAGCAATGGTGGCAAGACGAAGCCTAAGTTCTTCTACGCCCATGATCTGACCTCGTCCACGATCAGCGGGATCTACATCCAGAACTCGCCCGTGCAGGTGTTCAGCATCGATGGATCGACCTATCTTACGATGGAGGACATCACCATTGACAACTCGGATGGCGATGATGGCGAGGCGGCTAACACTGATGGGTTCGACATCGGCGACAGCACGTATATTACCATCACGGGCGCAAATGTATACAACCAAGACGACTGTGTGGCAGTGAACTCAGGCGAGGTGGGTATACTCTCCTTCAATCTATGGATGTGGCACTGATGGAACAGAACATTTACTTCTCGGGCGGCGTCTGCTCCGGTGGCCACGGGCTGTCGATCGGTTCCGTTGGTGGTCGCAGTGACAACACCGTCAAGAACGTGACCTTCTACGACTCGGAGATCAAGAGCTCTCAGAACGGTAAGTTTCGTATTAAGGTTGTTGTTCTGTGTGATCACATGCTAAGCGACGAATAGGAGTGCGCATCAAGACTATTTACGGCGACACTGGGTCGGTCAGCGAGGTTACTTACAAGGAGATAACCCTGTCCGATATCACCGACTACGGCATTGTGGTGGAGCAGAACTATGACGATACGAGCGAATCCCCGACTGATGGCATTACCATTGAAGACTTTGTCCTGGACAATGTGCAGGGGAGTGTAGAGAGCTCGGGTACGAATATCTATATTGTCTGCGGATCGGACAGCTGCACGGACTGGACTTGGACGGATGTGGATGTTAGTGGAGGGAAGACCAGCTCTGATTGTGAGAACGTGCCGGACGATATTAGCTGTTAAATGTCGGTAGCGGTTGAGCAGCAAAGCTGAACTGCTTGGGAGTATTAGCAGATTGTGATGTCACAAAAGACGATGTTGGACTTGGGCTGCAAAGATAAACCCACGTTCGAGTCAATGGATGTCAGTCGATCATTGATAGATGCCGCTGTAACCCACTCAGGCAGATCTTCCCATCTGCAAGCCCTCTACCTACTTCTGACCACGGGTTACCCACGCAATCCCTCGTAGGCAGGGAACCATTTCCCCTGTTTCCCCTTCGAGATAAGCTTCATTGATTGGTAGGAATATAAGCCTCGGAAGTTCCAGGCAGCGCCGCACGTCACTGTCAACGGCAGCTCCTTAACGATGCAACACAAAATACAGGATATGAGCGCTTTAGTCTCTCATATGAGTACTTCCACTCAAAGCAGGTCCCTTCAATTCCCGAGAAAGGCTGAAGTACATAGTACTGATACCCGTCATACTCTCACGTTGCATGATTCCAACAACCCAACTAGGCTTTACACTTCCAGGTCTACAAACCCTGTCTGGGCAGACTCTGGCCAGGTTAAAATTTCCAATTCCCTGTCATAGGATAGTGCTCCCAACAGCTCTTCAAAAGGCCAGCCACCACATGGAACCACATCCCCGATTCGAACTCTCAACCCCAATCTATATCCCGATCAGGCATCACCTTAGAGGATCACTTACCATGATGTCATGTGGGATATTCCTCATCAAGGAATAATTCATTTTTCCTCCGCGTTTCCTCTGCATAATACTGGCAATGAACTCCGACGGTTTTCATGTATCATATCTTCTCGGGATTAGATCCTGCTTTCGCCCGAGTTAGAAACCTGTCGTGGGTTGGGGTACGGCTTCATATATAGACAACTATACTAGCTACTGACCCTTCCCCAAATATATCTTTCCTCATTACACCGTGCTGGAATATACATTAATACCAAACACTATAATGTCCCTCACTAACCTAGACACAACCAACCCAGCCACACCACCCACCGACCCCAACACCACAACTCTAACCCTACCCACCGACCACATCGACGACCTCCCGACCATCCCCTACACCCCACCCACAATCTACACCCGCCCCCTAGCCATCCTAGGCGCCGGCAACCTGGGCCGCCGCATCGCTTGCATCTTCTCCGCAGCGGGCCACACCGTCCACCTCCACGACCCAAGTCAAGGAGCCCTGCACTCCGCCCAACGTTACATAACCGAGAACCTCCCACACTATACGACCTTTCCCTTGATCTCTCGCCCAGCAGGCCAAATCCACCCCTTCTCCTCACCCGACATAACCCCCGCAGTCAGCGACGCGTGGCTCGTTATCGAATGCGTACCGGAACACCTTCCCCTGAAAATTGATATAATGGGCGAGTTGGACGCCAAAACACCGCGCGACTGCATTTTGGTCTCGAACTCATCGGCGTTTCGGACGAGTTTCATGGTGGAGAAGGTGTGTTGGGAGAGACGGAAGTTGATGTGTAATATGTGTTTTGGGGCGTCGCCGTGGATCCGGGCTGTCGAGTTGGGCGTGAATGAGGGGGTTACGGAGGGGGAGGTGGTTAGGGTGTTGACGTGGGTGTTGGATGATTGTGGGATGATGCCGGTGCAGACTAGTAGGGTTGGGAGAGATGGGGAGGGGGGGTTGGTGCGGAGTCAATGTTTGAATACTGTCAATTGAATTTACTTCGGCGATTATAGAAGGGGGGTGGGGTGGTAATGTGATGATAAACGTGATGGAAGTTTCATAAGAGTGGTGCGGTTAGCATAGAGGGAAAGAGTCTATGTTAGGGGTGGTTGATTGATTGAATTTCACTTCATTAATATACTAATGTATACTATAATGTTATCTATGGTATATGGATTAAGCACTCCTCCACTTGCTCCCCCGCCACTGCAGGATTACTGTAGGGATAAAGCTCACGCCCATCAGCAACGCCGTCACCACGCCAGAACTCTTTGCAATGCCCACAGTATCGAACATATCGGGGAACCTAATAACTGTTAGGAGGTAGTCAATTGCAATATACGTGGACGACATACCAGAATGGTCCAATGAACCCCCATGTAGACCTGATAAAGTTGATGAATACACCCACGCTCCCCGAATCAGTCGGATATGAATCAACGGCGTATGTGATCAAGACCGTAGTGACGACCTGGTTCCCGAAGGCACCAATCCCTGTGCCGATGATTGGGCTGACACTCCATTTCCCGGTCTGTGCGTTCTCCGTGCAGACCAGGAACACCACCACCCCCGCAATAGTAAGCAAGTACCCGATATAGCTAAGCCACAGACGGTACTCGGGATCGGGCTTGTGACCGGTCCGCTTTGCGCGGAGATTCATCCAAGTGTCCGACAGAACACCACCGAGCTGTTCACCCAGCAGCGAACCGATAATGAGACCCAGGAATTGCAACCCAAGTTGTTCAGCGTTGAGCTCAAACTTCGACTGTAGCAGTTGGGGCACCTCGACGGAATTCATGACGGACGCGAAGAGGAAGACCATGGCGTAGGCGGCAGAGGCGATGAGGACGGGAATGTTAGTGATGAGTGTGAGGGGATGGTAGAACTCGGCGAGTTGGAAGGGGGTGGGGTCGATGCGTCGAATGGAGAGGTATTGGTGCTTGAAGGCCGAGGAGGCGTGCATGTCGGTGCCGATGTATCGTGTTTCGGGGCCGAAGAATATGTAGAGGATGAATTGGACGGCGTTGGTCTAGAAAGTCCATGGTTAATTTTAGTCCCCCTACAGGTTGCAGCACCGATGCTTACAATAGCCAGAGTCCAGTAAATCCACTGGTACCCTACACGTTGGGCCACGAATCCGAAAATCAAAGGGCCCACAGGCACTCCCAGAGTGACCATCACCGCCCAGATACCCATATATTGTGCTCTTTCGCGCTTAAAGAATGTCTCCGTGACAACAGCACTGCCAATCGCCATAGCCGGGGAGATGAAAAAGGCCACCAGGGCACGACATGCTGCCATGGACGCATAATCCGGGCTCTTAGCACAGCCAATGTTGCAGACGCAGCTGAGGCTCAAGGAGAGGAGGAAGATAGGACGGCGTCCGTAGCGCTGGGAAAGTGGCTTCCAGAAAAGAGGAGCACCACCGAGAATGGCGATTTGGAGGGAGGTCAGATAGCTTGTTCGCTGCAGAGAGACACCCACATCTTCGGCAATTTCTTCATAGGCTGGGATGACGGCTGCGGCGGTAAAGGTGCCCATACAGGCGTGGAAGGCGACTAGAAGGAGATTGATGATTTTCTGACACGTCAGTTACAGTTAACAATGTCGACGGAGCAGTATTTCCTCACCTTCAGGAGGGGCCAATTGTACGGATCCGCAGGGTCCATACTAGGGACCGGATCCAGATCTAACGTGCCATGTCGCTGTAGCAGGTATGCCTTGTGCGGCTCCGAAAGGGTACTCCCAGGCAATTCCGTGGCCAGATCGCCCAATTCGGTCTTTTCAATGTAGTCCGATTGCGACTTGGAGGAGTCTTCGAGCGACATGCTGGACATTGGACGGCTAGATGGGGTGCTGCAGGGTGGCACGATGCGTTTGAGAGACAGGCTTCACGATCGTACGATAGCCACGAGGAGCAGCAGGCAACTGGGGATTTAACCCACCCCACCAGGGGGGCCCAAGTCGATCGGGGAGGACTTGTCCGGAAGCGCGAGTGGATTCATGGCCGCGTGTTTGCTGGCTGGCGCGTTTGATGAGGATCAATGATAAGGGACCAGCCTAAGGCAGACTAGTCCGGGGAGAATGTTGGGGTAGCGCGGGGTCCCCGGAGTGTCAACCAATGTGAGGGCTCCATCTGGTGGATCGGCGGTAGTTGACTGCCCTCCATCACTGCCGGTCTCCTGCGTCTGGCCCGTCTGTCAGCGGCGCTCCTGTCCATTATATAAGGGTCCAGCTGCTGCTATTGCTGCTGCTCCTGCATCCCGAACCGAGGCCCCCAGCTGTCAATTGCCGATGCTCGTTCCGTGATTCGCTTGACTTGTGAGCTATCCTCTCTGCCAACGCCATGGCACCCAGCTGGACCAACGAGCTTCTCGGTATTGATTGAGAAGGATTGCCATGTGAAAAATTGATCTCCCCGCAGCATGGCTAGGCAGAAGAGTGACTAAGATACTACAAATTATCCCCTCACACAGAGTGCATCTCGCACTCACTCCGATGGCAACATTCCCCATCATCACAACACACCCCACTATCTCCACTACAGTTGTTGTGTGTGATGCTGAGAAATTACAGTGTACTATAATTCAGATCTGTCTCCCTGTTTTAGCGTATGCCCCCCATGACACTAGTCGTCCATATGGCATACTTGACGATTCTTGTCAGGATGGGGCTGAAAAGCCAGGCTCCTCCTGTTCTAGAACCCTAGGATTAGCCACGTGTTTTGTGTAGCCATAACCAAACCCATGTGTACCGATACTATTATCAGTGCACGTAGAATGTGAAGCGAACGTGGCATCACTTGTCCATGGTAACACGGAATTTTGCTCGTAGCTACGGCATGTGCCTTCCGTCTGTGGGGGTATATCCGGGGCCATGCATGAGCTATGTTAAAGTTTTGTTAGTCGTGTTCATAAAAAAGACCGATAATGGAATAAAGCGGCGAACCGTTGCGAAGGTGCTTAAGTATTTAGTGTTCCTGTATCAGGTATATCCGGTCGGTTTACGCCATCGCGCCCACATTGAAATGGTATATGTTAACTAATTGACAGTGGTCCTTCTTTTAATTGAGATCCTGGAGTAACTTGTCAAATGAAGGTATTCGAAAATATTCTCAGCATTGAATCAGAGAGAAGACATTAAGATCAGACTACTCTATTATGTGATGACAAGTTACTGAGACGAGGATAGTACTTCAGGAAGAGCATAAGCTGTTAGAGTTGAAATCATGACTCAATGTCGATAAAACGATCTGCCTGAGCGATCGGGAATCTCCTTCGTAGAGTTGTGGGATTTACAACAGGCGTCAGAAAGTGCACGATGGGCGGGAATGATGCCTATCAACTACGCTTCTCCTTGATGATATTATGGGTGAACGAAGGAATAACTGTTTCAGGCCACGAAGGGTTCACGACATACCGAGCGAGATCTGGGACAAACCTTCTATATTGGTCGTCGAGACCGGTACCTGCCACTTTCAGGGTAATGGTGAGTATAGAACTCACAAAACATCACGCCCATAATCTATACCCCAAGAGAAATCATTACCTGAAGAGGCATATCCCTACATGGCTTGACCATCTTTTCTTCCTAAAGCCACGCTCCTTTTTCCTTTGACACATTCTTTGAATATAGTATAGTTGTCCCTGTCGGAGCAAGTGAATAGTAAATATAATGGTAATTCCTATGCCACCCGTTTCATTCTTCTTAAATAGTGCCTCATCAGCAACTCCAGGAACTTTGGCCATCCTCCTCATCACACTCATCGCAGTCATCATCAACATAATCGGCCTACTTCGCTAATACACACTCGACAAAATAAATGCTCACTATGGCCGGATCTACCTTTCCACCTTCACCACCTTCACCTAATACGGGAGCATCCAGGCTCGATGCTAGCGCCAGAGAATTAGTGGAAAAGACATTTGGTATCACCGTTGACGGAGTTGAGCGCGCTCCCATTCTTGACTACAACGCAAATACCATCTCATATGAAGTCTACTTCCTCCACACTATGTGGAACATACGCGATACTCCTAAACAGCCTGGAGTGGCACGCATGCCATCAGGAACGAAACAAGTAATAATACAGTTCAAGATCCCTGAGCAAAATATGGACAAGAGGCGCTGGGCGGAGAACAAGGTCGCTGCTATGTACACAGCGCGAACTATTCTTTACAACACCGTCTTTCTCCGCACTGTACCGGAGGTATATGCATGGAGCGATGGAAGCGATGATGAACATAACAAGGCATGGATTATCCATAGTTCTCATCCACCCGGGGATGCCCCACTCAGTCAGTCGTTTTATCGAATGTCCTCGGAACACCAGGTTGAACTATTGGGACAGATTGCAACTCTACACAAGCTCTTTCAAGACTACGATCACATGGCTATTTGTCAGGGATACGGGGGTTTCGGATTTTCAGAGGAAGGATATGTTCGCTCTGGCGAGGCTCTTATGAACGGCGTCGGGGGTCCGTTTGGCAACCTAGGGAGTTATCTCACAGAGCTATTGCGGCGAGATTTGAGAAGGGCGGAAAGGCGACCAGATATCGATGGCTGGAGAAGGAGCCCAGAGTTAAGAAGGAAGCTTGAGGCATTCGTTGAGCAGTCTGTTACAGATGTAGTGGCTGAGATACCCGAGTATCGCCCAACATTCACCCTGAACAGGATCGGTAAGCATTTCTCTGAGCCATAACCAATACCTGAACCCTTCAGCTAACATGACATTCAAGAACTTGGAAACTTTCTCATCTCAGAAAGACCAGACCAAACACCGATCATATCCTACATCCTCAACTGGAATTATGCTTCTCTCGGCCATCCCCTGGAGGAGTTCGTCTACTCTTACAACAGCCTACATGGCGCGCTACTATTTCCCATGGATAAGGATAGCCGTGTCATGTCCCGATGCATTCTGGAAGGATTTCCAGATGGAGACGTGGACGTCGATCTGAGAGATCTAGATAACTATGCATACTACAACGACGGCATGGGTGCGCAATGCCACTATAACATAGCGAAGAATTTATACGAGGCCTTGCACATAGCAGAGGTAGACAGGCCTCAAGATATGGAAGGAGCGGAGACGTTGGTTGCATTTTTTGGCTTCTGTGCAGCGGTCGGAGGGCGAGGATTGTACCGTGATGATCCAGCTGCCAATGCGGACCCGGATGCAGTGTACAAGAGCAAAGCTAAACTGGTCAAGGACTACTTGAAGCTCCTTGGTTACCGGTAGTTATATATTTTGGATAGAATCAGCAACGTGGTAGTATAAGACGTATGGATGGTGGCATTGGGAATTCTCACTCTGGCACTTACAACCATTGAATAGTATTATATACTATCCTCAACAACAATTTTGTCCATAATGTAATTTCCTCATTTATGTTGCGCTGGGCTATTCTCGATCTGAAACCCCCATACAGGCCATAAAAGACACCACTCCTAGAACGAGTACATCGCACACCCAGGAAGCTTGCCTCACGCGACATAGTCACCCTCCAAATCCCGAAACCCACGAAAGAACGGCAAACTGGAAAAGAGCGTCTCATCATAAAAATCGGAGTCCCAAGAGCGGCCCAGATCCAGCGGCAAAGAACCCGAAAACACATCCATCAAATCAGTATCCACGTTGACTGGCTGTAAAAAACCGTCGGAATTTGCAGGCGCGCCAGCTGCGTACTCCTGGAGAGTGGTATATTCGTCCTCTTGGATGGCACTACCCTGGCGCAACTCGGGAGTAACCTTCCCATGACACCATAGGTGGCCTAGTAATTTTGCGTAGCGATGGGAGATATGCGTTTGGCTTGTAGCGGCAGCTTTGAGCATGGAAATGAATTGTCGGGTTAAGTTGAAGTATGTTTGGGATTCGTCGGGAGGGATGGCTCCGACGGAGTGGGCTTTGAAGAGGAAGACGGAGGCATAGATTTCGTAGCTAGATTGTTAGTGGATTGTCATCTGGAGGAGTAAGGGGGAAGACTTACAGGTAATACCGGACAGGGAGGAACTTCACAATGTCGGGTGGTGTTATCTCTTCCACGAATGTTTGGAGTAAATCTCTGGCTGCGCTGATGGCTGCGTAGATGTGGCGAGCATCGGCACTGGCCATGACGCCGTCTGGGAATAAGGGTGCATTGTCGTCATGGCTCATATTGGTGAGAGATTTAGAGGAGCGATATAGAACTGCTTGGAATGCAAAAGCGTTGACATATAGTTGTAAGTACTGATATTGTAGGGTGAGGAGACAGCGCAGAGACGGGGGAATGTCGACGTTTGACCAGGTTCCCTTCCACATCTCCATTGCTTTGGCGGAATCGTCGAGGTATTTGGGATAGTCGCCAACAAGCATTATCTGTAGGGTGCGCGACTTTGATGCGTACAGAATGTCGTGGGTGTTTCCAAAGATAGTTGTTAGTTCTACTTGAGCCTGGACGAAGGATGCGTAATCCGTTCCGCCAGTGATTTCCGGTTGGAGGGATGGGTAATCTTGGGTGCTGAACCTGGTTGATAGACTAGGTCCGCGGGACCAGAATGCTTGGCCCATTTGGATTGATATTTGCCGGTCGGCGAGATAAGTAACTAGCAGAGTTAGTGGTTTGTTATGATCCCCTATGATGCGGGATCGCATACATATCCACGCCAGTCGTCTCCGGCAGCGCATACTAAGTGGCTCGGATGCGACCTCGAACGGAAAGGATTGTGTATCTAAATGTAATAGATATGCCTGTCTGACTGCAAGGCCTATCAGATTCCATGCTACGCAGTCTTCGTCATATGCATTGCTCTGCTCAGAGTTGTTGCTGTAGGGCTGAACCTGGGAAAGCATCAGATGTGGCATCCACTCAGCTAGAAGTAGCAACCCTTCAACAGTTCCAACATTTCGCACGCTCCGAGCACCAAGGGTGACACGGAGGATAAGTTTATCGATATACCCCCTGATCCGGGTGTGAAGATGTTTCTGATCCGGCCTGTTCTGAGTGGCTATTGTAAGGATGGAGGTAAGGAGAAACGTCTCAGTAGCCCACTGGTGCTCGGGGACTTCTGTGTATAATAGACTGCTGGACACGATAGGAAAATAAGGATGGTAATTCATGGTATAGCTTGTTGTATCCTATGTGTTAGTGCAGGCACTACCAGCCATGGAAGCGGGACATACTAGTGCACCAGGGGTTCAAGGTCGACTACGTCGATGACTCCCTCCTTAACGATCTCTGTGGCCATTATGGATGCCTTGGGCTGGTCGCCAGGCTTATGACGCACACGCTTCACCACCTCATGTCCTGAGTCATCTGATCCTTGAGGGGCCTTCTCGGGCAAAGGTATGCTGTCATCTTCCCCCGCGGTGGCGGCTGTCCGAGCAAGGATTTGAAGAGCTTCTAAGGGATTCCGGACACCCCCACGGAAGAGGGTATCAGTGTCCACGCCCACGGTTTCCGCCTCCAAGGTATTCGGTTGTAGTTCTGTCTTGGTTTCAATCTGCTCACTGGATCTCGGGGCCTGCATCTCGGTGTTTCCCCAACGACGACCCCGAAACTGAGAGTAGTCACCTCCTCTTCGGGAGGTGGCTGGTAGGCATTGGTGGCCTTCCAGGTTGCACTTTGAGCATGGTGTATGGGTCCCCCCTCCCGTATACTTCCTGGGATGGTGGATATGAGAAGCCATGAAAGGTGTGGGATATGGGCAGTACCTACAGATCACATTTGGTTTTCCGTTGTCGACAACGAAGACATGCCCGGTAGAGCCTCGCGCCGGTACTTCGAGTCATGACCGTTGGACGGATTAATTGAATTCAGCTCAGGGACAGAATGGGGATGAGAGAGGCGTTGGCTGTAGAAGTGCGGGACAGATGCGGGGTTCACCGGGGTCGGCAATAGACGGCTGTAGGTCTGTTGGTCTCGTCGAGCAATGGCTGGCCCTATATCAAGGAGAACTCATCCATGCCATCGACCCTACTTTCTATCTGATACAATCATTCTCTTTAATCAACCAACCCATTCTATCTGACTGAGTCGAATTGCATCCATCATCAGTTGTCCTTTTACCCCTGCTACAAGATGTCAACCACGACTCTTTGTGAATCTGAGGTCTTTACCTCCGCTCGTCTCGTAGCAAGCGATTGCAAATTGCCTCCAGATGACAGATACGGAGAATACCATCCTACAGATCCCAAGAATCTCAAGCTCGAATCCAATTTTGGGCCCATGCTGCCGGAGAAGATTGGATACCTCCAACCCACATCGAAAGGCACGCCCATTGAGGTCATGCGGGAGAGACTTATTCGAGATGGGTATTTATTCGTAAGTCCCTCGTTTTAATTATCAGGGCTCCCATACCAATACAGTCTTAGGTCAAGAATCTGCTCCCACGGTACCAAGTACTGGAATGCCGCAGGAGCTATTTCTCCTACATGGAGTCCTCTGGTCTTCTCAGAGAAGGAACAGACCCCATCGATGGAATCTTCAGTGACAAAGATAGTCGCAAGTACTTACCGCCGGGAAACCTGCGGCGACTTTTCGGCCTGAAGAATGACTATGAGTCGGATAAGTATGTGGAGCTGATGATCAAGGCGCACGAAGAGAGATTTTATCTTCAACTGTGCGAGAGTACCGAGCTACGTGACTTCATCCGCAAACTCACGGAATGGAAAGACATCACGATGCTGCAGCGGACAATGCTTCGTGCCTTTGTGCCCGATAGCGAGTTGACTCCTGTTCACTTCGATCAAATGTACCTTCGTGCGGGTCCGCCCACCAGCCTTACAGCGTGGGTCCCGATCGGAGATGTTTCGCTTGAGGGTAGCGGGCTGATGTACCTTGAGAAATCGGTCGATATCGGTCGACAGACCGAGGAAGAATTCGCACGGAATGCAGCAAATCTGACTGATGAGGAGCGTGTCTCGGCGTTCAATAAGAACATGAATGATGGGGGGTTTCTCAGTCGTGATACAGTCGCGTATGGCGAAAACGCCAAGCGTAAGTGGTTGATCACCGAATATGAAGCTGGGGATGTGATCTTCCACGACCCTTTCCTGGTGCATGCTAGCTGCAAGAACAAGGACCCTGAAAGGAGGATTCGGCTCGCTACCGATCTCAGATTCGTGAATTCAAATGAGCCGTATGACAAGGTATGTTCCGGAGGCATAAATCCCACGGAACAATGACTGACGTGACTGTAGCGCTGGATGAAGGTCTGGCGTCCGCTCGACGGGCTGTGATGGTTATCGAAAGCATTACGTTTGGTGGTGAAGCTGAGAGGCTTCCTGTACTTGTTCTTCCATGATTATTCCCTTCAGAGAATAGCCGTAGCATCTGCATATCTCACGATATTTCCTTGTATCACAATTTCATTCTAGAGACGGCATATCGTAGCGTAACCAAGTCCCGCCATAAGACCATTACTCCCACTCCCTCGTAAGCGTATTCTCTTCTATCTCCCTATCAAAGTCCACCAAATGGGTCGAATGACACCAAGGCTTGATCGCCTCTTCCTTCCTAATCACCCCCGAGAAGAATTCACACCACTTCAACCGCGGATACGCCTCATTTATCTGTTTGCGAGTTGTCTGATGAACCAAGCCCTCAAAACACTTCACATGCGGATGAACTCCTGTATTATCATATGTCGTAGCCAATTGAATAAGCTGGCCGAAATATGTAATCGTTCCATCGACGCCCATATCCTGATGTCGAATGATCGCCTCCGCAACGGCCTCGGCCTGGTCCGCAGTGGCACCAAACTCCTTCAGCACATGGAGGGCCTTGATACCGCCGTAGATATCGAATGACATGCGGGTTGCCGTTAGGTTTTCCTCAGCAGTGCCGATGTCGTGGAGGAGGCAGGTTAGAGCCCAGGTGGCTGTGTTGAGGGATGCTGCTATTTCGGGGAATTGCTGGGTGGTGATTACCATTCCTGCCGTTATATGACGTAGTGAGTATATACACTTTGATGTGTTGACTATAGACATACCGTAGAAGTAGACCCTCATGGAATGGTTCAATGTCTGGGGGTGAAGAACAGCCCTGGCGTATTCCCAGGTCTTTGAAACAACAGGATCGTCGAAGGGAAATATGATTGTATCGAGCTGCATGACTTCTGCCCTTTCGATGAAGGATTGGTCCGTAAATATGGCACCGGCATTGGCGGGCATGCTGGACCAGCCGTTGGCTTTTATTTCGTCGTTGCACATTTCGTTTAGTTATAGGAGATGATGATGGCTTAGTGCTAGGCGGAGTAGAAGAAGAGTAGCTGTCCTGTTTGAAGAGCTGTTCATTTCAATAGCGGAATGTCGAAAAAGACCTTTATATATCCTACAGCGCAGGGCTGGATTATTGTATCCTGCTCAGACCCCGCTGATATTTTCGTCATCTCGTCGTCGCGATTTAACTCCTTTGGGTAGTATTTCGACGTGGCGTCCTGCTGGTTTATCTGGTTCACAATGTTGCAGGCCTGGAGCAGCGGAATCGACGCGCCCAGGCCACTGATTTGGATTACTCAATTAGGTAGTCTTTTGGAGTGGGGCTTCCATAATGTAACCAATGGCAAGATAAATATCCGTCAGCGGGTCATGTCGCGCTGTCCGATTATCTTTCCATTATCTCCATCACTGTGATCATATTCTTGAAGGCACAAGACGCTTTCTTCTAGCGTTTGTTGACCATCAGTGTCCAAAATGGCATGGCTTCTACGGCCACTCTTTTCCTCTTGCGGGCAAATTGTGTACAAATCCTGGATATTTATTCAATAATGTCCCAAGTCCCCGTCCTTCCTTAGATATTAGTAGTATTTTAATATACTATAAAATTATAGCTATTCTAAACAACATAAGCTTATTCTTTAAATAAATAATTATTATTATACCTGTCCACGACCACGCAGCTGTAATAAATTATTTTATATTTAATAATATCTAGTAAATCTTTTATAATTATATAATACTCTTTACAGTTTACACAGAAGATAATATAGATAATATAGATTAAATCAAAAAGAATGTGTGATAGGATCTACTTGTCAGGGTAGAAGGCCTGTCAACTAGGTAAGGAGTCAATCACTAAACACCATGGATTCGTCTAATAATGACAAAGGTAGCTGTTATGGGACCAAGGCCCTGATATAAAGCTCGGCTTCAGGCACCAACTAATAGCGCTAGCCCAGCACACACACTTAAAAGAATTTCGTACGAACAGACAAAATAGCTCTTCAGCTATTTCTTCTTGTTCAAGGCACGTTCCGATTAGCACAATCCATCCGTCCCGTAACATATACTATAATGAATTCATTTATATTTAAGATTAATCTGACTGTCTGACATGATCTTCTAGCATTCTAAAATAAATAATCAAGCTTACCGAGCCCTCAGAGCTTATTTAGAAATAAGAAAATTTAAGAATACTTAATCTGAAGTCTGGTTTAAAACTTAATAGACAAGTCTAGATTAGTAGCTTCTAACCCGCAAGTCTTAATTAACAGGATCTAACTCGGCCCGGGTATGAGCAGGCCCGGGCGAGCCCTGCCATGTCTACCTTGGATTGATTTAGAGATTGAAGCCTGTATCTGTTTTGGTGTACTACTCGCCAGTTCAAGCCTGTGTCTGTTTCAGTGTACTGCTCGCCAGTTTTCAAATCTGTGTTAAACTTCTTCTGAGTGGGACATAGTCTATAGGTGGCTGTGTCAAACAACAGTACCGGTATTTGTGTTCCTCAAGCTGGTAGGAAGTGGTGCAACAGTCTCACCAGGGATCCCTGCAAGCGAGAAGTACCTTAATACCAGCCATCCTAGGCACTTGCGAGTACATTTACCCCAGTTATTCTCCAATCCTGTGACTACAGTCTTACCTCTCTCCCAGTTAAGTCTCATCATATTAGATCTTCAAGTGGTAACTGGAAGTGATCACACATCGCAGAAGACCCTGTCAACCTCATCTTATACACTACTCAAGAGATCAGCGATCAGGATACCAGCTCAGAGATTATCATGTGCTGCTTCTTGTTACAATAAGGGTCCTTCCGATCCCCTATTCGCATCTCGTCTGCTCGAATACTCAATTCCGCTTGACCGGAGTTCAATTCCGCAGCTCTCAGATTGGATATACTTTCGATGGCATTCAATCGGGTAATTTCTAGAGCATTAGCACCACCAGTCCCTCAACCTTTCCTCAGTCCAGTCCATCGGGTACTATAGACCATCATTATTGTATGTGAGTCAAAAATATCTAAATTCGAAGCATAGCGGAACACTTCTGTGGTAAATGGGTCAAAGAAATAACAGGCTCAATTGTCTAATGAAAGACAATCGATAGAATAAATGGTGGGGTGTGGACCCTAATTATTTATTTATATCTATGCTCTTTAGACTTCGGATTAGTTTATGAAGAATCTGAGATTCTCAAACAATCGCAGTGTGGGCCGAATGAAAATGACTTCAAAAGATTACATGTGTTCACCGTGGTGTAAGTCCACCCGAGATAGGACAACGCAAACAGTGAACAGCCGCTATAGTTTCCCTATGCAAGGATAAACTGATGACAATTCCCTTACAGGAGTGGGAGCTTCAATACTTGCACAACACCAACATCCCATAACTGACTACATCTAATTAGTCTTGGGCTTGGGTCTCCCCCATCGAGCTTACCCCGTACAAGTATGAGGGGATCTTAACATCCGCTCCCTATGCGCGGGAATTGTCTCCATATTTGCCTTGCCTTATATATAATCCCCTCTGCTGGCACAGCTGGAAGCCTGGTCATGCCAGTTGCTCTCTCCCGGTCTTAGGTAGTGCGAGGTCTATACTGGGTCAGCAGCTGAGTGGCTGATAGACGCGTTCAAGATTCTCGTTATAGAGACCAGTGGATATGGAATCGGAAGACACGATATACCCTTATCAAGAAGACATCAACTTCACCTTCCTAACAATATCCAGAGGACCCCGAGGCCTGTTTACTTGGCTGGCCTGCTGCTAGCGAATAATTGTTTACCCTGCTGTCATCGGAGACGCGAGACGGGGTGTGACGGGTGTGGAGATGACGGGTTCTGGAGACGGTCCAATGAATTTGACTTTCGTTCAGTACGATATGATCACGCTCCTTATAAGTACTCGACGTAAGTTTGTTGAGTACAAGTTAGGGAAGTTGTACCGTGCAGAAGACAACTGAGCACCGGCATCAAGCTGTCAAACCCCATTCAACAGCCCGCCAGTCACCAGCACGAGATCAAGGCATTCTTTACCTTACAGCCAGGCAAGGCAAACCGGCAGTCAAGAGTATTAGTACTAGTCACTAACTGACATACATAAAAAACAGCATTCCAGAATTCCAAAACCAGCGCAGATAATTTAGCTCCCGCATTTGCGTGACGGAGGGGGAAAACCAAGGATGGAAAGAAAAACCCCACCAGAGCAGCACATATATGTCAAATCAACGTAAATCACGAAGGCTGTCCTCCAATGCCTCTTGCAGCTGAATGGCCTCTGCCCGGCGCCTACTCAACTTAGGTGATTCAGCAGCCAATTGGACAAGATCTTCATCCGAAATGGTAGTGACAGTCATTGGATTGAAAACAGCTGGGAGCTTTGCTAAGATATGTCTCTCAATGACTTGGCGACACACATTGTCAACAAAGGTCTTCATAGCAACCTATCCTGCGGTCAATGCAAGTAGTTCATTTGGGCGATAAAAATACGAACCTTATAATATGCATCCAAATCAATTTGAGCTTCGTAGCAAGCCCGCTCCTCCATATCGACGATGACACCATGGTTTTGCAAAGAGGCCACAAGCCGACTGATGTCATCAGATGAGTTGCTTACATGAAATCGACCGTTCCAGTCTTCGTTGATAGCATTATTGAGCGAAATGCTAAGGTCTTGCCTCGAACGGCTGTTACGCGCCCTTTGCACGTTATCCGTATAGTAATGGTTGTATGTGATAGGACATCCGGCCTCATCATCCAACAACTTGCTCAGTTCACGGAATGCGCATTCAGAATTATCTTCCAGTTTGGCGACAATGATGCGCTTTAAAATATTCTCCCGAGCACTGGGATCCTTTATTACAAATTCCGAGGCCGCCTGGATGAATCGAGACACAAGACCTGTAATGGTAGTGACATGATCGCGGGCGATGTCGGCCCAGCGAGATGACTGCTCATGGAATAATTCACCAAGTAGCGCATGGTTATAATTCCCAGGAAGTTCTCGGCCACGGGTGCGATCATAAATCTGTGGCGGTAAGCTGGGTGACATTCAATTATGACCATGTCCTCACCTTTCTGATCCACGCTGACATTTGTTCCTTACTTACGAACATCTGGCCGGTGTCCGGATCCATATCTTCCTGATCATTCGCCGAAACAATTTTACGTTTTTGCCCATGCTGTCTCATATAGTTGGCAAACTGCCCATTTTCCATGTGGATAGCGGCTCGAAGGCGATGATAGTCTCTTTCGCCGTTAATTTCATGGAAGAACCCGTCTCGTGTGCCATAGATCCCGTCAACCCCAGCCCTCACAAGGTTTTGGAAGTCAGTACCAATGCGAATCAGGTAGATACGTATCTGCGCAGGCGACGTTCTTTGAGTCCCGAGATCCATGAGTTCCGTATTGATCTCATTGAGCAGTTGAGCCACATCCTTTCGAACCTTCGGCAGTTCGCGCTCAATGTGTCGATCAAGGAGGTCTTGCATGAAGACCCGAAGGTTATCTATGCCGACACGCGAAGGATCGAGTCCAAGCTTGTTCCAAGGCTGATTGGCAAAGAAGTCCGCTTCCATCTTCCGACGCTCAGCCATAGTTATGCCCTTCTCCAAATCAATGGGGCGAGGGTTTCTCAGAAGGAAGAACCCGAGTTTCAGTTTCGTCTTGTCAACATTGTTGGCTAATTTTGCAATCCGGGCCTCGGTGCCGTTATTGATAAGATCTGGTTTGGTGATGATTCCAACAGTCCGGAGGCCATCTTTGTCAAAACGCCGAGCTCTTTGAATGATGCTCTGGGTATCCACGTCGCTGCTTGCGGGGACCACGGCAAGGATAATTGTCCGGGTGTTCTCCAAATATGAGTTCACGAGATCGTTGACAAGCTGCAGGTCTTCCTCATTTTCAGATACCGAGATCAACCCAGGTAAGTCAACAAGGGTCAGATGCAGGCCAGTATCCCCAACGACTTCCAATCGAAGTACATCAGCGGTAAACGTCGGCGCATCAACTAACTCATTGGCTCCTTGAATACCCATGAGCTTTGCTGCTTCATCGATAATGCCTGGCAATTGCGCGAGGTCAGCGACCTCGCGGTGAAAGGCGCTCAACCTAGCCCTCTCATCTTCCGGGCGGGAAATGTGAGGGATAATAGTTGCGGTGTTCCGACGATATTTGGGTTCGTGGCGAAGAATTATCTCCGTGGCAAACCGAGTACAAACTCCATCCTGCCGAGGAAAAGGTATACCACTGATTCCCTGTAAGACAGAGCTTTTGCCTGCTGATTGATCGCCACAGACCACCAGTTGCGGAAGCGCAATATGGTCGCCAACCCCATTGGCACGGATACGGTCGACTTGATTAAGCCTTTCAGAAGTCCTGGATGACACTAGGCCGAGTCCGCTTCGGACCTGACCACTGTCCAGCGGGACCCAATCCTTTTCTGGTGGAGTATCCATATTGAGCGGTACTCCTGGTTGTCCGTCGGCAAGGTCCTATGGAGAAAAGGAGAGGAAAGAATATAAAAAGGGACCCGGCTCTTTATAGACTCGCTGAACGGTAGTCACGTCCGAAACCGACTTAGCCTTAAGTCATCCAGGGCTTCTGAAAGACTCAATCAAGCCGACCGCATATCAAGGGGTCATGGGAATCACGACGGGAAACGATGAATGCGAGTGACTGACCCTCTCGCAAGAATGAAGGGGACTCCTATTTATGAAAAGACCGTGAAGAAAATACTGTTCACGAAATCAACTTGCTCATAATTCTGGTACGGCCCGGAAATTAGGAAGACTGAAAATATTTTACGCAAGGAGTGAGTCAGACGATGATTCACCGCAATATACCCTTGCTAAGGTTATTTCCAGGACCCCCTTGAGATAGATTGAACTATGCACTCTCTGCCTGCACCCGCCACATTCAGGCCCTTGTAATTGTCTTGTGGAGCAAGGGGGTCTATGCAAGGGCCAGCTGATGCGTCCAAAGAGATGGAGCACCCCTTGCTGCATGCTGAGTATGAGAGCCTAGTAACCAAAGAAATATATTATTACCAAGAAGTCAGCAGGTTTGTATATTTACAAAAGTGTGATGGCGAGTGTGGTCTCCCGTAAAAAATCAATGAATAAAATTGAATCATGCCTTGTGATAATAATAGCGCACTTATAATTATATATATTGGAGAAACTAACAATTATTGGGCCAATTATTGAATAGACAAGCCGCGCTAACAAACACCAGCAGAGGCCGTCAGGATGACGTACCTTTCCACTCCACAGGATCATGAGATCATCAACAGTGATATTATACTCTTTCTTCTCGTACAAAACAACTGTTTCCTAGCAAGCAATCATCAATTTCCTAAGAATCAGGTTGTTCAGTGGATATAGACTACCTTCAATTTATTATACAAACTACTTATATTCTATAGTCGAGTTCCCATCTAGTTACAGAGTGGTTAACGGCCAGGGTAGTTAATGGTAAACGGTGGAGTGGTTATACTTAACCGTTAACCTGACGGTAGGTATAAATCTTTTAAAACCTACCCTACCCCGCCCTGGCCGTTAACCACTCTAGCGAGAAGGATGTTATTTATAATAAAATAGATAGACTATCAGTACTAGAACTATCGAAATAGTATATTACAGTGGTCATATAAGTCATGAAGTTATCGAGAACTATCATAGTCTGTTGTAATAGGTATAAGTAGAGTGGTTATACCTCACCGTTATACCTTAACCTGACCTCAACTGTGACCTGGGGTTCGGGTTAAGAAATAAAGAATTTCTTAATTATATAGTTAAGATCAGGTTGGAATTAAGAGTACGCGACGAGCAGTATGTACTAAGCGGAAATAGGTAAATGTTCACATATAATAGTAAATGGGAACAGTAGTAAGGTAGGGGTGGGTGAATAGGCCGAGTGCGCAATATAGTTTCAGGAACCGTTTGTGAGTTGGAGTATCATCATCCGGTAGGTGGAAGAGATAGGCCGAAAAAAGAAGGGACAATAAGTCTTTACTGAGCAAAGTGAACGCTGATTATGAGTGGAGTATTGCTCAAACGTGCATCGCCTCGTTCTGTCCTCCCTTAGTCGCATCCGAATGTGCCCGGGTTGATGTGATTGGTGGGAGTTGCCGATCAGGCTTTTCCTGCCTTGGTGGCTGAGCACGTAGTGAACAGTTACTAGTTAACACGTTACCTCAGGAAAGCGTAGGTCATACCTAAGATTGAGAAGTGCTGTTCAGATAAATTGTTGGCTTCCAGTTAACTGCTTTTCCTAAATCACCAGTTCATTCTATTCAGCAGTTGTGAAGCGTACTCTTACTGTTCCCCGTAATGGAGCCGACCACTAAACTAAAAGTCAGGACCAACCTCTTGAATGGAACACTGGAGTACGAGCCATTCAAAAAATGATTACTTCCAATTGAGGCACGTGCTCTCCTATGCAGAGATGGATGCAAAACGGAAGTAGGCAAGCACATTCGGGCTTATTGTCCGGCGGGATCGGATCGTCCCAGACTTCCTCGAGCTAATGGAGTACCCAAGCACCGAGACTATGAACCTTGCCCTCAATATCATTGACCGACATGGACGCCTTAAAAGGGAATATACGAATCATCCTGCTCGAAGGGGACTTGGAATTTGGCAAGACGAGCTAAGCGAAGGCGATTTCCTAATCATTGAGACAGCGACAGTCTTGAAGAAAGCTCGTCGCCAGGGCATTGGACGTCAGTTGGTGATGGATATGATTCAAAAAGCAACGAAACTGGATACCAACGTTCGCTTTGTGTTTGCATACCCAAGCTGCTTGCACATGGCTGAAGACCTACAAGAACGTACGGGAAAGACGAAAAAGGAGCGATTTGGCATGGCAGATGCCCGAACGGCCCTTGCCATCAGGTTTTTCAGGCAATTGGGCTTCCACCGTATTGGGATCAGTCATTGGTTTGCCCTATCTATCGATATCAATCACCTCTCACGGACCATATCCATCGCCGACGATCCAGAGCCTCCCGAAGTAGAACCAATCTTATATGACGAACACGATTCGGACGATCCACAGCCGGAAGTGCCCGAGGCCAGGAGCGTTGTTATTGGTGAACCACTAGGCACAGACAGAGACTTCAATTACAATGAGGCCAAATCGTCAAGACAAGAGGTAGCTGATCACCTCCAAGAGAAAGTAAACCGCCGTAGGGCACGGAGCGAATATGCTCAGCTGTATCCGATACATCATGCGCTTCAGAGCCTCCCCGATTCCCAATGCATTGCAATGCTCAAGGAACGCGCCCTCAAGGGTGATGAGTCCCAGGGGTCCCTAATCGAGTCCAAAGACTGTTATAAAAATAATATTCTCCATATAGCTGCTTGCAACTTCAAGCCAGTGTGTGTCGAGTGGATCCTGAAGTCTATTGCCGTCAACCACCCAGATCTTAAAAATGGTCGAAAATATTCATGGGTACACCCCTCTTGAGGCATTGCAGTCTCAACTTGATGTGGAACGCCCGGGTGAATATCTCGGGCAGCGCTTCATAGTGCGAGCCGATAAGTTTGAGGGGTTTCAAAACGAAGCAGTCTCATGCATACAAGCCCTTAATGAAAGGTCGATCAAGGACGATATACTCTGTTGGAACCGCACGCGCTTTGGTTGTACCTGTGGACTCTGTCTCGGAGGCTTTCTCAGTCACCGTATGAGACAGAGCCTGCAGACAGGTGCGGAGCAGATACTTGATAGGCTCGAATTAACAGAAAATAAAAATAATCGCAATTGGTGTGTCATCAACGGAGACTTGCTCGATTACATCCCAGGAAATATTCGTCCAACGTTCAAGAAAGGCAAGGTACTACGCAGGCGCCTGCGAGATTTTACTACCACATTTATTGAGTATTCGCAAGCAGTAAGGTGCCCTACAACACGGAATTTGATGACTTCCTATAAGAGAAAGCGGGCTTGGCCTCAAATGCAGACTTTCTATTTCAGTCCGGGGGGAAGTATCGAAGCTGCCACGAACTTTTCTTGGATTTCGCGAAACAGCGTTTTCAAGAGAAATTTGGCCCTGGTGAGACATACCATGAACCGTTACCTGCGTTACCTCGGTGTAGGAATGATCATGAGTTTGAGGTGGTCAGACGACAGAGTACAACCGTCGCATGTGATGACCCGGACCCCCAAGCTTCGATAAACGAGCGCCTATCGTAAGTTCAAATCGTTTGATTTCTTTTCCTCTTCAATATTTTCCCCATTGAGTGTTTCTTGTCCAGGATAGCGACGATGTAAAAGTCTAACGTTTTACTTTTACTCTAGAGTCCAGACACCCTGGATCCCGCATTTGATGCAGATGATGCAGTTGTGATGATATTTTTCTCGCTAGAGAATCGCAAAGTACAAAACACATGCCTTGATGATGATTTAAGTTGAAAGCAGAGTATATTGCAGACAGAAGGGATTCCATCAAGCTAGCTTCTTAATAAAATTATCCAGATCCTTCGACAGGACTTTGCCATACTTTGAAGGGGAGTCGACAAATGGGATCAGTCTGGAAACTTCTAGGTTGAGAACCTGGTCAACATCCTCATGCTCATTAGCAGATAAAGGATACTTCCCAATTGTGTGACCTACCCACGGAAGCCTTAGCAGTGTATTCACAGTCACTTCAGAACTAGAAGGTGGTTGGGAGACTTGCCTGGTACGTAAGGAACACGGATTTTAATGTTTGGCCGCCGCATAAAGAGAAACGTGTCCTGTGATTCTTTTACGGCCACAAGGCAGAACACGAATATACTACATTCTCGCTTATCCAACAGGGACGAGATAGCAGCTTCAACATCGGCGAGCTTTCTTAACAAGGCACCTGCCGTAGACAAAGAACCTAAATGTTCAAATCGTTCCTCTAATTCATTAACAAGCTTCTCATGGTGTGCGATGAACAGGTCCACCGGTGTTTCGTTGTGGACGTTTCTAAGGTTGAGATCAAAGGAACCTCCGTGCTGACCGTTAAGCAGTGCGTGTATCTCCTTCACGCACCCTTTTCGCGCGGCCATGTGCAGAGCAGTGTCGCCAGGGAAATCCAGAGACCAAGGATCGATTCGAGCATTCAGAAACTCAGGTTCGTGAAAAGCCCGGAGGATATTGGGCAGAAGCCTTGGGTTCATCGCCGCCAGGCTCTCCGTAGTTCCACGCGTGTGTTCTTGGCCCATAAAGGCAAATTGAAGGGCTGTAAGTGGAAAGCGTCGGCCACCATCTTCGTGAAATGCACACTTCCAAAATAATTCGCTCTTTTCTTCCACCGAAAGGAATGAGGAAACCAAGTGCAGCAGGTTGCCAACTCTATCCTGAAGAATTGGGAAAACTGCATCTAGTTGGATCACTCTCGCCAGCACCGAGAAGTTATCGAATGGCCTAGTGAAGCTGCAATTGCCATACTGGCAGAGCAATCTCGCAGCTCCAATATTTCCTGCAACAAGAGAGACAAATACCTGCTCGGTAAAATCGGGCCTTTTTGTGGCTCCAGAAGGGGCCAATGGCAAAGCTTGGACAATGGATGCGACGACAGAAGATAGGTAGTGGAAATCAGAAGAAAGGCCACAGGTCTTACTCAATAGTTTCAACAGCATCTTGTAGGTTTCTGGGGTTCGAGGAATGTCGTGCTGATGGGACAGTAGGAAATCAAATATGCATCGGTTTGATGTCCGTATTGCGTCGAAAACGCATTCGAGATACTGTTCTGAGGATGGCCGCAATTTGCCCTCGTGGTAGTTCCAGAGAAATTCAAGCAGAGAAAGATTATTATCCTGACAGACGAGTCCAATTGCATGGACGGATGCACCTGAGCTCTCTTTGCTGAGACGAAGAGGATTGGAACCATAGCGCAGCAAGGTTTCGACCGTTCTCAACTGAGCGTAATGACGGAATGGACCGTGGAATAGCGTCGATCTCAGCCTCGAAAGTATTTTTCTCTCCAGAGCCATCAGTAATGGGGTTGCACTGACGCTTTTGCCTACTAGTCGAAGATCATTCAACCCCAGTTCTAAATCCTTCTGGTCTTTGCACGATGACAGCAAAAGATCAACGATATTGTATCTATAAGTGTTAATGGCAGCCTCGAGCGGAGAGGAATAAATGACCGCGTCACCTCGCATATCCCATTCGTTTAGTGGTCTGTATGAAAAAACATCCGCACCATGTCTGAGCAGTTCTTTGATGGCCGTAATATTTCCCGCCCACACTGACCACAGCAGCGGCGTTCCGTCCTCTATACCAAACCGGCCATCAAGTCCCTGTCGGTAGACATCTCCTCCCTGGGAGTGGACCTCAATTTGTGCGCCATGCTGGAGAAGAAGATGTGTCATCTGAGGAATATCTTCCTCAGGAAATGCACTGAGAAAATGCAAAGGATGAACGCTGTCAAATGTTCCAATTGATGGGTCTGCTCCGAGCTTAAGAAGGAGCTCCACAACTCTTGCATGGCCACAACGACAAGCAACAACTAGGGGTGTCTCACCCAAGCCATTTATAGTATTGAAGTTTTCAATGGAGAGATGTGAAATCCTTTTGAGGCTCCTTAGCTGACCGTGTGCGACAAGCATATGTATGAAATTTGGTGGAGAATGTCTCAGGCCTGCAGAGATCAGAATAAGCAGATACTCTGTATCCTTCCATAACTCTCCTTTGACGTAAGAGCCGTTATATTTAAAGCGTAGCAAATGTTGTACTTGTTCATATGCAGCAAAATTAAATGTTCGCAGTCGCTCCATAGCAGTGAGACTGCCCTTTAGAGAAGACTGGTATAGCCATTCAAACTCCCTGTCACGGCCAATGGTTGTTACACGGTCAAATAGGGCAGATAGTCTGCCAACCATGCTCTGGGCTCGATGATGCCCCAAGTTTGCCGCACGATATAGGTAGGAAAGGGCTCTTGAAATGAGTTCGACATCCGATCTTGAGACATCATCGTAGCAAAGAATCATCAGCGCGTATTCGAAACAAGCAACAAGACGACGGGGTCCAGCTTCTGTAGGAGAGTCTGCAATGAATTCGAGTTGCTTAGTGAGCTCCCTTCGGACGCTTTGTGGTATGAGCGAGGTATATCTTTCGTCCAATGTCGCCTATGTCGAGAACGATCCTAGCTGTTAGTGTCTTTCAAGACCACAGGAAACGACCCCGGAGGTGCCTCTACATACCTGGAAGACATCCTCCTTGTCTGTCCAATTTTCCTCGTTTTGCTCTTGATGATGCCGGCTATGCCAGTCAGTATTGTTATGTGATGTAAGTAGCAGGCTGTGGGTCAGTACCTCCAAGACTTCGAAAATAGTTTCATATACTCCTTAACTCTGAGTGACTGGCTCGCAATGAATCTGAGAGCGGCGTCAGGATATTTGAATGGGGCTCACAGAGAACAGAATTTCTGAACATACCTTTTCTGTTTTCTTTCGAGTTCCGGTCGCCCCGTGCGAGTGAAGAGCCGATATATCCGCGGATTTTTCTTTGTGAATTTGGCAGGGCTCCCAAATCGCCATATGAATCGAATATGGCGGAAGACGTTAGGTCTCCGCCATATGTCTGAGTTATAGCTATTTGATGGGCTCAAGGCGTAGTCCAGAATGGCAGCATCGACCTCTTGACTATTAAGCATAGCAGGAAGACCCTCGTGCAGACCTTCCGGGTTGAGCCGTCTTCGGCTTGATGCGAGCTGTTCTTCGCACAACCTAAGCCATTGGTAGTTGGTATCATACACAGCATAGAGCTCCAATGTCAAAATCTTCCTAAGAGCTAGGAGGACGGACTGTACGTCAGCAGGTCGCTTGGTCGGCTCAACTACCATGACGCGATTGACAATATCAATGAGCAGCATTTCTGCTTTCTCATCTTTCATCTGGGAGTTGGCCAGCGTGATCCAATCCCCGTCACCCATCATACTATCAAAACTTGAAAAGTTGCCTTTCCTCCGCTGCGCCTGTATCATGTTGATTATCTGGTTCTGGGACCATCTCCAAATGCCGCGTTGGCGCCGCCGCTCAGCTGCGTCTTTTCCAAATGTTGGTCGTACCATACTGTCAAGAGTCAGCAGGTCTTCACCCTGCATCATCCAGTTTGCCAGTTCGCCTTGTCTTTTGAGATTCCTGACAAGATCAGGACTAGCTGAGCTGAGTCTATCTAATATATGGGGTCCTCTGACCAAAAATGCAAGGAGGAACCCTAGGGTATAGATTTCGGCTTTCAAAAGGCCGTCTCTGCTGTAATTTTGTTGGCCATCAAGCCGTTCGGGTGCGTAAAATAGCGTTGTTCCAGAGCATGCCTTCCGGGGGAAGGTGGAATGGTGTAGTGAGATGGAAGAGCCGAAGTCCGCTATTTTGGCAATGAAGCCCCTTTCCTTATCTTTGAAGACCAGTATATTACGAGGTTTGAGATCCCCGTGCAAAATGCCAGCTTGATGAAGAGCATCGACACCTAGAACAATATCAATACAGAGTCCAAGTCGTCTTCGCATCGTGATACTATTTCCATGCTGCTGATAAAAGTCCTCGAGGTCACCGAGATCTGAACCTTCGAGTACAAGGTTCGGAACTGTGATGTCCAATTCCGTGTTTACGGTTCGCCAGCAGCAACCAACCAGTCGGACGATGTTCTCGTGGTTTCTTAGTGACTTATAATTCAATATGCGATATTCTCTTGTCATTGAGTCGAAAATGTACCGATTCCTCTGTGTTCTCAATTCCGGATCTAGGATCGGCGTCTTCACAGCTAAGAGCTTAGGGAGGTGTTTTAAGCGAACCATGTCATGTGGCAAAACTTTGGAAAACTCTTTGCGATCGATCAAGGATATTGAGAAGCTAGAGCCCTGCCCTTTTCTTTCAGAGAGAGCGATATTGCTTGGGGTGATGTGGATCCGGCTCATACCAATCCCCGTCCACTCCGTATAGGACGTTGAGCTGGAGACAAGGGCCAGAAATGAGACGAAGTCCCAGGAGACTTCTCCCGGTCCATAAGGTACATGATGTTCATTCTCGCTGACAAAATGGCTAGGGCCTTGGATTGAGGAGCCGATGAAGGTTGAGGCGGTACTGCCATAATAACTCATTGCGAAGGGACCTGAAACATTGGGGTTTGGTGGTGATATTTGCAACCGTCCCTTTTGTTTCAACGACTCAAAGGCATCTGCTCCAATTTATGGACAGCTGGCTAGAGAAAGTGCGCTTATCAGTGCGCTTATCAGTGCGCCTAGTAGTGTGTCTCGCGATGTTACAATTTGACTGCGCCACATTTCGCAATCAAGCTAGAGTATATAGGCTTTCTCCCCCACTACCAATTTCGCACCCACGCTTTCCTCCTAACTGTTACCTCCTGCCAAACCTATATTCTTACTATCAGTTTCCTGCTGTCAGTTAAATACTACTATGGAGTCTCACTTCGGCACGTTCGCCTCCTCGACAGGACTTCTAGGCAACATCATTCAGAGCTGTCTCGCTGTATCTACCTTCTTAGACAGGGTGGGGAATGCGGATGATCTAGCCAAGCACTTTAGCGTACAGCTTCAATATTCTCTATCAAGACTGGACTGGTGGTCGCGCAGATGGAATCTAATCCACAACGAGAGTTCGTCTACTGGATTCATGGATGCACGTTTCCAACTTTATGGGAACGCTATCGCGAACTATCTGGAACTCATTCATTATAACGCGCATCACTTGACTTCCTATCAAGAGAATATTCCAATATTTAAAAACATGTCTTCGGCGCAGGCTTATGGTGCAACTGAGAGATTTGCCAAGTTACTGAACACACCTTGGAAGGAATATTACGCGCCGTCTTCGGTGACCACCCAAGAAAGCCATTCCAGTCTCTCGGAACGCTTCAATTGGGCATCACGAAACGGGACTGCCATGAAGCGTCTGAACCTTTTGAATGACCTCATACGAGACTTGGACGAGTTCTTCCCTCCTCCCGGTCCTAAGTCTGACATGTCTGGAGCAGTACTAGTCAACCCCGCGTTGATGACGCAACAATGTGACTGGAAATTAAAATGGCTAAGCCGTGAGACAGAGATGGACCCATTTGCTGCGTCACTCGCCTGGCTCAAGTCAACTACTATAAGCCACATAAACGACCTGAAGCTGTCTTCTGATTACGAACCTCAAAGACTAAATGGAATCTTGATAAGTGACCAGAAACTCCCTCATCCTCGCCATTATACTGGGTTCTACGATGGGAGACCTGTGCTTGTAGAGCAGAAAACTGTTCCTGTCAGCGCAAGTCATGACCTCCTTGAGCCGCGAATCGAGAAAATTGTCCATTTACTGAAAGCATCGCAAAATATCAAAGAATTAAGAACGCTTCCTTGCATCGGCTATGTATATACGCAACCTGGGAAGGCTCTTTGCCCATTAACGCCGATCATTGCCGATATGACTTCATATACACTATCCATGCTGGGCCTATTCTGTCATTGCACGACATGTTGATAGAAATAGAAAGCCGTAAGGGCGCTAGACGACGGGAATTGTCACTCGACAAACGCTTTGACATTGCTAGGACACTGTCACTCGACAAACGCTTTGACATTGCTAGGACACTTTCCAGAGCTCTCTTGTACCTACACGCGGCTGAGTGGCTCCACAAAGGCATCCGCAGTAGCAACATCATGTTTGTCCCCTCGACCCAACCAAACATTGGCCAATCCGGATCGCCGTACCTCGTTGGCTTTGAATATAGTCGGGTCTTCTCACATGATGAGGGTACTGAAAACCAAGAAATAACATCCGAGGATAATCTTTACCGACACCCAGAAAGACAAGGATTACCCGCCGCAGACAACGAACCTTATATAGGGAAGACAGGGCGCTTCACTAAGGACCATGATATATACAGTCTTGGTGTGATCTTAATTGAGATGGGTCTTCTGAGGTCCGCTGAATACATTTCGAGAAAGTGGGGAGAAGGCAGCTTTAAAGATTTCCTAATTGAAACTGCTATCTCACAGGTTACTCTCAAAATGGGCGTGACTTATGCAGAAGCTGCTTTACACTGCCTGGAGTCAAACTTTTACAGTCAGCCTGGAACAAGCAATGGGGACGGTTCTGTAGCATTCTACAAGAAGGTCGTCTCGCAGCTCGAGTTATGCAGAGCATGAATCTTCTGCCCCCTCCTTTCTCTTTTATATGTTATCACATATTCGCAGAGCAAGTTTTGTAATTATAGCACAGTCGTGGCTGGTCGAAATACTACTTGGCTTAAACAAAGAAATGGCAGTATTTCCGCAACTCGTGTGGTCAAATGTGCCTGAGACTTGGTAAAACCGTAATATTAAAGAAGAGAGAGGTGTTATGCAATGTAAAAAAGCTTGCTTTTCATTACGCTCGCGAGTGTAGTTGAGCACAGTGCTGTGAACAAACCGTTATTCTACTCTCATGCGCAAAAGAGAGATATGGAGTGAGTCGAGCAGGCTTTGACTGCATTGTCACGGATCTCCGCGTGAAGGTCTACCCAGTGCCTAAACTATTTGCTGGCTTCCTGGCCTGTCCACTGTCAGAAGCTGCGATTGCCATGGGCATGATCAATGAACTCTTAGAGGACGAATTCCCGGGTCAATGTAGCGGAGACGGCGCCGTCATAAATACTGAAATAACTCTAATATTAGTAGTTAATGTATTAAGGAAAATCCAGATATTGGTTATATTACAAAAACTAGTTCTAGACTTTGACTTTTTAATATAATATAGATCTAGTCTTCATGATCTTTATACTAGTTTGAAATATGTTTATTTATTTTATTTTATTTTATAGTAGCCTTTGAAATTAGTTGGAAACTTTTAGCAATCAATTCCATACTCTTCTCGCCGTATTTCACCTTCTTATCAAAAACGATTTTGATGAATATTATGACAAAACATCCAGTCCAATTACCACCGTATCTTGTTCTAAAAAGATTGCACAGTTGATCGCCAAGTATATAAATAATATTTACACTTGTAATAGACTGGTGGTAGCGACCACCTACTCCCGTGTATACATGTCTATATAAGCAGGATTCTAGGGGTCCGCAGGCAGCTGCGGGTAATGATGGTCTTTTTAGCCTTGTGTGTACAACTCCCCTGGGTTGTTCTATGACAACACTCAGAAATCTAATATTCTTTCTTAACTGCCTATCTTATCTACTGTTATTCTTACTGAATCTACTAGATTATTAAGCGGCTATATATTCTTGATAATTTATTATATAATTCTTAGATAATAAAGATCTATTATTTTAATCAAAATAACCATTCTTTGATATACCAGAAGAAAGGCTTCTGGAAAAAGGATCTATAGCTTTTTCTTTTTAATATTTTGTTTTAATAAAATCAAGTTCCTGCATGTCCGCTTTAGAAAATTGTCGATGTTCTCCTGACAGAAGAGTGCGAAATGGATCGGGACTGCAGGGTACCAAGAAGGAAGTAAGTAGATGTTATCTATGTCTAGTAAGTATCACGCATGTTGGAGGTTGAAAATAGATATGATTGGATGGAAATTACATCACATGACGCGGATCGTCGTTGCTTAGCCTTGCTCCCCCATATCGACCCAGAGCCTCGTCACCTGAAATGCCAGTTATCAAGGATCTCTGCCATATTGACGATAGGAGATATTAGCTTCTTTGTTGCGGAACCAAGCCATGCGGTTACTAGAAGCCACCACCCTACGCCTGGTTGATTTTGCCCCTGATAATATTCCTCTGTATGCAATCCTCTCACACACATGGGAGGAGGGCGAGGTCTTGTTCGAAGACATTGGCAAGGGGAC
Source organism: Aspergillus eucalypticola CBS 122712 (assembly GCF_003184535.1). Classification (NCBI taxonomy): domain Eukaryota; kingdom Fungi; phylum Ascomycota; class Eurotiomycetes; order Eurotiales; family Aspergillaceae; genus Aspergillus; species Aspergillus eucalypticola. Next base: position 451,277 of record NW_020290295.1, on the reverse strand, counting down.
TGCATCGACGAAGCCAGGGTATAAGAAGATCGAATACACGGCACAGCAGGCTCTTCGTGATGGGCTCGAATATATCTGGGTAGATACGTGCTGCATCAATAAGGAGAGCAGTGCCGAACTTTCAGAATCTATCAACTCCATGTTCCGCTGGTATCAGCAGGCGCAGGTCTGCTATGCTTACTTAGCCGATCTGGATGGGGATATAAACGAAATGGTATCCTGTCGTTGGTTTACGCGAGGCTTTACTCTGCAGGAGCTCATCGCTCCAAGCAACGTGGTCTTTTTCTCTCGAAGCTGGGTTTCACTTGGCAGTAAAATGGATCTCTGTGATGCCATCTCCGATATCACGGGAATTGGCCTTGAGTATCTCTGCCAGTATCGGGAATTGGAATGTGCCAGCATTGCTCAGCGGATGTCGTGGGCAGCGACTCGGCAGACAAGCCGTCCCGAAGACATAGCCTATTGCCTGTTGGGGATCTTTAGTGTGAATATGCCACTACTTTACGGCGAAGGCGCTCGAGCCTTTATTCGTCTAGAAGAAGAAATTATGCGGAAATCAGCTGACCAGTCGCTCTTCGCATGGTGTGATCCCGAAGCAAAACCGGATGCACTGTATGGTCTCCTGGCGACGTCTCCAGCACTGTTCGCCAACTCAAGGAAAATGCTATCGTACGAAAGCTGGGAATCGCGACCCCCCTATGAGATGACAAATAGAGGACTGCGAATTGAGCTTCCTATCCAACAAAACCGAGAACACCCAGTGCTCGATGTAGCAGCGCTGAATTGTCCTGTCCCTGATGACCCCAACGATGACACCTTCATCGGCATTTATATACAAAAGCTATCCAGCGGAGACAATCAATATGCTCGGGCTCAGGCACATATGATCTGCCATTTGACCCGTGATCGTGGACCACTTCGCACGATATATGTACGCCAGCCGACGATGGGCCCATCAACATTCTTCAGCGGAGGTGGGATATTTCCACATCATATCGTGGTCTTGGGAACTGGTCCAGGCTATGAGGAACAATATCACCTGATCGGTACATTGCCGCCATTGGTAACAACGACGAAGACATTCAACACCACCCCAGCGATGCAGCATTCGGGGAAAGATCCGACATTCTTGATAGCTGCCCGTGCATCTGCACGCAAATGGGTACCATCACATTGTCGGCCAACATTTTCGATACCAAAGATCAAGAATCAGTTGGCGGGGGCGCTTTTACTTAAGAATGGCGTTACTGGTCGTCATATATGCATTATGTTTGGCTCTATGGCGGACTATAATCTCGGGTTCAGCGCGATTGATACAGACATATCTAACTTCGATGCCCCAGAAGCATCCGTTACTCTCTCCCAACTACAGCCACTGTTTTCTGCTGTACCACCCGGACGATTGATGCGGCTCGAACATATATCAGTGCGAATTGGCATCAGCGTGCATATTTTCCATGGTGGAAAATATTTTGTTCTTCAACTTGAGCTTGTTGAAAGCGACGAAGAGGGTCAGAATGAGGATGATGGAGACTCTGCTGCGCCACATTTCAGTAGAGGAGAAACTTACATTTCTATTTCTCCAGCAGTCCGCCCCCCCTCTCCTAGTCGCCGGGTGGTTAGATCAACCCAGACCAGAGTCGTCCATCATCACCTCGAGAAACCACAGAAAAGCGATTCAGTGCGGAAAGCAGGTGCATTGGTTAGTGGAGCCATTGCAGCAGGGACTCTGGCCTCGGCAATTGGGATGTTGGCGAATGGGTGTTAGAGCTATACTTTATTTCTACTGTATTGCACTGGGATGCCACAGACCCGAATGACAATGTTTGATTGTGAATTGTCTGAAAGCTCGCGTCTGATCCTACAACTACTTCTTTCCTTTTCATATTCACTAAATGACCTTCTATTAAGGGATGACGTAGAAGATATGATAAATGTACTATTGCAGCCCACGTATTTAGATTAGAAGCCAATCGCCTCCTACCTGGCCCATTCGAAAAATCCAGCCGCTTGAGGCGTCTTCCACCTCCAATGGGTCAACCCAAAACCTCTCTAGGATTGTTACCGCATTTATCACATTGATGCATTTGGTTTCGAACCAAAAGCTGTCTAGAAATTCTCTGACTTGACTCCTTCGGGTTTGGTCTTCAGACTCCAACCCTGCAATAAAAAGGGGCCATAGTATGCACTTAAATAGCGCTTTATCCCTCCTCAATATGTGAACCTCGTGGACCAGGCCTGTTACCAAGTCACTCAATGGAGTATTGTTCCCAGTTAGCGCATCACAGATGCGCCACCCGTATATCAGTATCGCAGATTTATAAGCCTGGGCTAAATGTTCCAGCGACTGTACATTCTGTGTTGATGGAGTGAGGGATGAGACTCGTAGAGTCTGGTTCGCCCAACGGTAGCAATCGAAGAGGTCGGTAGAGTTAAGCACACTTGTGACTGACTGTAGCAAAGAGTATGTCTCAGGCGTATCAAGGTGTCTTGGGTCAGCTAAGCGGTCCCTGGCTGCTGAGAAGAATCGAACAGCAGATAGCAGGTACTCAGGGCAACCGATATAGGCCCTGTCGATACTCATTTGTAGCGGTGCAGCGAGGGACATATCCGCCCCGGACAATACTTTGCGACCGGAAAATGTAGCGCCAAGCGTTTCAATACTGGAACGGACAACATGTCAAAACGGCACATTCCATCCTATGGTTTGAGACTGGAGCCTTACAGGTAGATCTGCCCCAGAATAAATTCCCGCATGCCTTCAATGATTGCTTCTAGATTCTGCGAAGTTCCCGCAGTATGCATGTCATGAACAAGTTGCTTGATGCCACCAAGATGGGATTTCCACTGGTCGCGCCCCGATTCCAAGAGATCGAGGAAGATCAATATGAATGCACTCAGAACCAGAACGTCTCGCGACTTCGGTACTGGATCGCTGAGCGCCTGAATTAACCCGCGTATGGCCTTTTGTTTGTACATCAAACCATCAGGATGCGCCTGAAAGCGCGTCGCATGGTCTCCATCTTGCCTTTCACAATATATTTGCTGACCGTTTGCCATGTGGCGCGCTGATATAGCCATGACCGAAGCAGTTAAGACTGGATTAGCCAACGCTGCCGGAATAAGTTGCCTCAAAGGGTTTCGCTGACTGTCAAACATGACAAACAATTTGCACACACATCTGCTATCTGACTCTGTCAGTAAATGTGGCTCATATCGCATCTGCTCGAGCATACTGACAGTAATTCAAGTAGTACAGGGACTCATCATCCAGGCTGTCAAAGGAAGGATCCTTTAAGCTGGGCGAAATGCTTATGTGGATGCTGCTGTGACCTCCGTCTTGCGAGTTGGTTGACTGTCCGTTTCTTCCAAAAGGGGCTATTGCCTCTAAGGTTGGTGCCGCCAGACCAGCTTCATGACGAGAAGACACCTTGTGATGGGGTTTGTTGAGGGCACTGCCTTGATCCATGTGATGGGCTTGCGAAGTTCGCATTCTGTTCCGAAAAGCCGGCCCGTCGACCCAACGGAGGGGTCTTTTTTGGAGGCACTCTAGGCCTGCCTTTTGGCACTTCTTACACGGTGGTTGGGTCATTTGGCACTCGACATGCCTACGCCGGCAAGTGTAACATGCACTGAGCATGGTGAATTCCAATCAAGTTTGATTCGATGTATGTGGGTTGGAATTGGAAGATGTCTGGGGAGTTGAACATCGACTGCCTCCCAGCGGGACAATACGTTACAAAGATAGGTCATGTGATAGCGCCAGAATAGTTTCTGGTACCACTCCAACACATCGTCTTTCTTGAACATGGACTTATTTAACACATAAATAGTGTGCCACTTCAAGCTATTCTTGGCTATATATAGTGTGCGCATTGCCTGACAAGGTCACTAATCCACGCGTATGTTGGACTTCACTGGTTGAGACCCATACCTGAACATATTTCGAAGTCAAAGTACACACCGCATGCAGAGGTACTAAGTAGACAATTACTTGCCTCCTTGCAATTGTATCTGTTTTGACAAAGTAGGTTGTCTTCAGACTTTAGTTCCAGATGCGCAAATAGCATCAGACGATGCAAGGCTTTTAAGCCTATGCTTTGTCGCTGTCCGAAGTCTCTTCCATTTTCTTTGCCTTTCTTTCCAAATAGCACCATTACTATTGTTAACTATTTCCAAACAATGACAGCGCATCACACGATGTCCTATTCATCCATTATGCTATTTACTGAGCAACAAGGTATTCATCTATGGCACCATTTGTTTGTACAGTGCTAGCTGAATCCCTTTGTTTATTCGACCTCTGAGTAATAAAAGATATATAGTCCAGCTATATCCCTTGCTGCTATATTTTCTCATGAAACTCATACACTATATATTAACTACACTGTGCTCGATACACCAGAAAGCACCAATTTTTTCACTAAAATGAAGCTCTCTATTATGTCCACGATCATTGCAATCATTTGCGGAGCCCTGGCGGCCCCTACTACCGAAGGCCAAGACACGCCAAATAGCGGCCTGGGGTCTCGCGGCGTTGCCAGTGGTTGCTATCCCTTGTATGAATATACCCCAAGACCATGATGTGTACCTTGTTTGATGCCATGAGATACATTCGCTGACTGATATCATAGTGCTTCCCCTCGTTGCGGTCTCTCCGAAACATACTGCCAGTGTGCCGACGGTAGGTGAAAACAGTAACAATCCACCATTTTATGTCTATCGCTGATTCAGCATGTAGGGCGCTTCTACGATTATAACGGTAAAAAGGGGTGTAATCCTCCCGGAGCTATAATTTCTGAGTCGGTCACTGGTATTCCGGGATATACCTGCACCTAGCCGGGAACCTTCCATTGAGTTTATGTTGAACGTAAACTGATAATGAAATTTGTTTTTGTTTTTGTGTGCTTTGTGTCATCGGCCTGACATTATCTTCTGAGAAAAGATGTTAGTGACAGTACTTTGGGTGTATTTTTTTTTTTTTTTTTTTTTTTTTTTGGAAGTTCTTTGTCCTTGGTCAAGCCATTGCTCTTATTGTGGCCATTTTCTTTGTCATTCGAAGAACTTTATCGTTTCTTTGTGGATATTACTCGAATTCATCAACCACAAAACCAGACCTTATTGATGTGACCTAAAGTGTTAAAAGCTATCTTAGAAATATCTCGTTCTTATCTAGTTTTAGTCTATGATTCTTCGCTTCAGGCGACCAAAATACAGGGTACAAGGGGCTTCTCGTCCAGTGTAGGGATAGCGAGCCTTCCATATTCCTATTCCGAACTATGTTTCAGCGCTGCGCCATTGTTGAGTGATGAGGATACTGAATAACGTTTACTGTGTGTGCGAGCACTGTATCTTGCGATAGACATATATGGACAGAGATGAGCGGTTGGGGATAAAACAGAAATAGTAGTAACCCAATAAAGAATTACTAGTTCCATATGATCGCAAACACCTTCTTCATAATAGCATACTCGACATAGAAGGGCGGCACGAACCTTTCCACCATAGTATCCCATGAGGGTCTCCAAGGTGGATTGAACATCGCACGATAAAACTCCCAATAATCAGGCCAGTATCCTGCCAAACCCCAGTCTAGGATGACAACAGTTCCATCAGAACGTACCAACATATTTCCTGGATGCATATCTCCATGTGTGAAAACAATGGAATGATTCATCTTCTTCAGTTCTCTGACGGTCTGGTAGAGCACATATTCATTGTTGAAGAACCTGGAGTCAACGTCAGGCGACCCGTCTCGTCGCCGTGGGGGCAGCCGATCCCTCAAGGCTTGAACTATCCCCTCAGTAAACTCGTCCTCAGTTGCGTACGGTCCATACGAATAACTGTCATAGGCACCCCATCCTCCTTCAAAGATACCGTCACGACAGGGAGATGAGTCGATCCCCCCAATAAAATTACCCTTTATCTGCCTCATTTGTGCGACATAGTCGCGTAGCTGGGTAAGGACATTTTGCCGCTCTAACTCTGAAACACGATCCCAGTACTCGCTGAGGGGTTCCCCTTTTTCGTATGACATTACTATATAACATATCCCCTGAAGAATGTAGGCACTGAGTAACTTGGGAATGGCGATATTGGTCCGGCTGGACACCAAATGCATTGCTTCTGCCTCAGCAAGCCGGACCCCGTGGCCGTACTTAACAATCATACCCGAATCGGCCCAAACGAGACGCGCACCCATCTTATCCGGGCAGAACTCGACTGCAGTCTCGAGATCAGATGGGTCCAATATTATTGTTGGCGGCCCAATGTCTTCTGAGAAGATTAACTGCGGTTGGGGCTCTTCCCCCGTAGGATCATCGACATTCCCATGTGGAAACGGAATTGCTCTTTCTGTAGTCCCCTCACATATGTCCACGGTTGACTCGGTTTTTAAGGCCTTATCTTGGGGTTCTTCCGATGTGGTGGGCGGAAGAACGGGTTTACTGCTCATAGCGCTCAGAATGTCGCAGTCATCCAGTGGCATACCTCTGCCCCCAAATTCAGGTGGTACGTCGGCACCCAAATAGGATGCGAGCTCTTCAGGGCTTTTCAGTACGGTTGTTTCTTTGAGCAAGCTTTCCCGAATGTCCAGGGTGTCAAGGTACCCATCAAAGGGCTGTATAACATAAGTGCGGTCAATAAAACCTGGGTAATACTTCTGAATTTCAAGGGCAGTATTTGCTAGGACGTCGCGAACCTGGAGGCGGAAATGTCCAATGAATAAAAGGAACTTAGCGCCCAGTTCTACACTTCGTACATAAAGAACCGCCTTTTTCCCAGTCCTCTCTCCCCGGTATCTTTCCCTCCAACTTACTTTCCACGTGACCCATTCATTAAACGCCCAGGCTTCCACCAAAGACAACACAACTAGGCAACCAGTATCTCAACTTTGTCCTTCCCAAGCTACCTCTCCATACCGTTCATCTAAAATCAAAAATGGACCCTCTAACACAACCACCCACCCACGCCATCTCCATCAACATCTACGGGCGCGGCGATGCCACCCTCGGCGACGGCCCTTCCCACATGGGCATAGCCGTATACGAGATCGGCGCGTCCACCTGCCAAATGCACCACATCCGTAACCCCACCGACGAATACTTCATCTACGATCCACGTGTCCACCCTTTACAAGATGACCCTGTCCTGAGAGGACGTTGTGAGCTGATCACCTTCCGACAAGTAGAATGTGAACAAGTGAACAACCTACTCTCCTCGTTTGGGAATGACGCATCTAATATCCCTGAATTCGGTGTGGGTAACTGTCAGGATTGGGTGGCTGGTGCGGTGGCGATGCTTGAGGATGCTGGTGTGTTAGGGACCGGGGAGGGGGCATTCTGGAAGAGTATGATCAATGAGGGGGCAGAGAGTATGAAGCGTGCGTGTGGAAATTCGGGGAGGAAGTGGATTGATGGGCCGGAGATGGTATTTGAGGGGGAGCCGGATGCGAGATTTAGGGATGAGGGGGGTAAGAAGGAAATAGGGAAGTTGAAGGATAATGAAGCTTTTCGGGAGAGAATGCAGGCGTTGATGGGGAAGAAGAGTAGTGGTGGTGGTGGTGAAGCAGGGGAGAGAAATGTGGCTGAGAGACCGTTTTATGTGTCGAGTCCGTTTTTCAGTCAGACAAATAGACGTGGATAGACTAATGTTGTTCATTATCGTCATCGTCATCCTCGTCCGTATGACTTTCGCTGCTCGATGAGGAAGCAAACCTTGGACGTTTTTACTTGCTGCTTAGAATATAAAACACTCTGGTGTACTCCGGCTTTGCCCTCATATCCCTGCCTGCAAACAATCATTGCGATAGTTCACAGTGTATTTGTATCACTGCAAGCAATTATCCAGCACAGAAATGCTATTATGAAGAACGTCCAACGCACGGCATCGGACAATGTCATCCACTCTATATACATGCCATTCCAGTTTTTATAGTATGCACATTTACTCCTTCTTCTCCTCCATCTCCTCGAAGCGTCTCAGGTCCATAGGCTTCTCCAAGAGAGGGATGACGTAGGGGTCGAAGGTCTTCCAGTAGGGGTTCTCGAGGTGGTACTTCTGGGAGCCCTCGTTGAGGTAGCGCTCGACGATGCAGAAGTCCTGCTTGTCGTGGACACTCTGCATGACGAACCAGGACAGGGTCTCCTTGTCCTTGGAGTAGACGGCCGAGGCTTCGATGAGCTTGGCGTGGAGCTTGGAGATGCTCTCCTCGTCGGGCTTAGCGCGGAGGTCTATCATCATTGCTATGTCAGTATAATCATGCCAAAGGTGGATTCAGCAGAATAGGTTTAGGGGCTTGGAAAACGTACGGACGACGATAGTGTAAACCATTGTGACGGTGTGATGGGAGGATCAAATGGGGATGTTGTGGGTGAGGAGGAGGGGATGGAGGGGTAACGGGGTTCTTAAACGTGGGTGGGCAAGATTGAGTTATTTTTAAAGAGTTGGGGTGGGGCGGACGAGTTACTGGTTAAGGTGTTCTCGGTGAGGATCCGAGGATGAAGCTTATGGGTTCCAGTTCCGCCAGATAAGCTTAAACTTGAGGTGTATCTCTGGGAGATTGGGGCTGCACCTTTGTTGGAAACTAGTATTGGAGATGAAATAGAGAGGTTAGGGTGTTGTACATTCATATTTTGATATTTGACCAAATCTTGGAATCTCATAGTCTCAATTGTCCAAGGATGAAGGTGCTCGGGGATACTTCGGCGAGTCTGCATCGACCCATATATGACCCCACATTTCACTTTGTAGATGTGCAGCATGCGTCCCTTGCATAACTGATGATCGGTGTGATGGACAGCATTGGGTTCGCCTATCCTAGCGACATAAACGGGGTTATTGAAGACTTCATCACTAGTACTTACTAAAAACATATTATTGTTCAGCTGGTCGGGGCTCAGTGATTATGACGAGGGCAATGGTCGACGTGTGTAAAAGGTAATGACATTCCAGGGTCCATTTCACTCTCAAATAGATTACTCGTGCAACTGGAAGCACCTGGTGGCTGAAAAGCTTTATATCATAAGGCGTAAAATGCCATAAGTTGATTTCAGGGTAGACTCGGTCTGCCGAGCAATTTCGGCAGCTTAAGATCGGGTTCGGATGTGGTGACGTCATAGCAGACTGGCGGAGGACATGATGATTTTAAAAGGTAATACGTGCATAAGTTGATGGACAAAAGTATGCATGGTCGACTTTCATAATCACTCTGAAATCTAGATGCTTCTTTCACTCGGCACTACACACGGAGATGGCCTATGCTAGGTTACTGGGGCCTGTCTTTCTTTCGCGGCCGACTGTTCACTACTACTATCCAAGGAACATTGCTGTAACAGAATTATGAATGTCAGTTGTTTCTAGCTTCCATATCTATAATACTTGTGAAAAACATTTCTATTTGATTAACAGGCTTTTCAGTAATCTCTTCAAGTCGGGTACTATTCTGCAGAATAAATAGAATTTATTTTGTAAGTGAAAGTCACGTCAGCCATGTGATATATATAAGCGGGAGTATGACCATTAACATAACCCTCAGAACACACTACTATGACTACTAGAAGTATGAACAGAACTTTTATTCACCATTCTTGCATATTCAACTTCCCAAATCAAGTACTTTGTCTAAGAGGCAATTCTCAACCCTCTACATTCAATTCGCCTTCATTGATTCTCTAAAGCGCTAGTCTCTGGGCTCCCCCGCAACCACCACGCTGAGTGCGGGACAGCCCAAAGCTCGCATTCACACAGAAATAAATCTCACGATGAGATCTATCAAGTGGCCAACTCTACGGTGTTCCCGACATTATGGCCTCTTTAGGAAAATCGTGTTGAGACATTAAGCGGGAAGACCTAAGATCTCCGATGCCAAGAAACCACCGCAACCATTTATAGCTTAGGCGAGCCAAATGTTTCAAACCCGTCGGTTCCCTCCGCTCTTCATTCGCAATGTCTCACCTCCACCAGCTGATGTGCATGTTGAAGACCCTGATTCTCCAAACCTAACACCTTCTCTTCGTTCATTTCTCTTCAAGATACGAGGCGGATAAAACTCTGTCGATGCGAGAATGAAGAGATATAAAACCCCCCTGAAAGATAAGAAAAGCCCACTCTTCCCAGTCACACTCATCAGCTTGCTTTCTTGAGCTACATTCTGGAACGCCCAACATGTTGATCTTCCCCACAATTGCCACTCTTGTGGCTCTCTCAGCCTCGTCCACCGCCATTCTGCACCCCCGCTCTATCACTCCCCCAGAGGGATGTCCTATCCCCACCTGGGAAGTTACCACCTTCCATTGGTACAACGGGTCAAAGAGCCTGGACTGCGTCCATAACCAGGCAGACATCAACTTCAAAGATTGTCTATGCGGCAATGGCTGGTGTGCCCCCGACCCTGCCACCTGCAACGGTAGCATGGTCAATGTTTGCTGGACCGGAATGCCCAATTACCAACCCTGGGGATATGGTCCGCCTGAAACCCTTGACATCGACTTTGCCGATGGGTTGACCTGCCACGACGAGTACATCGGGTATCGAGTTCATGACATCGGGAACGGAGCATCTAATTGTGGATACGCGGATCGGGGCGAGGGAAGGATCGTCTCGTTCTATGGCAGCTCCAATTATGCGATTTCTACGGGGCATATGGATTATGTCTTGGGGGATGGGCATGCGCTGGAATGTGCGAACGGTAGCTTGATTACCTATTCTGGTAGTACGGATTTCACTTTGACATGCACGCATGATCAGTATTTAAATGCAACATGTACGGCGCCAGATTTTGTTATTCCAGTGTTGAGTTATGAGTGGGTGTCCTAGCTTGGGCGTGATTAAAGGGGGGGCTGGAAAGGTTGGTAGTGGCTTAGCTGAGTGTCATGTCGGTTGAACACGATATATGCATGGAGTATTGGATAGTCAATTTATATGGGCGGGTTCGGGCCCATTACTCTAGCTTTTAGTCCGAACATGGAGATTCTCGCCTATATGTGCTGTATTCAGTATACTTTTGAAGCGCCTTTAGATGGTCAGATTACTGTCATGTTCTTTTTGACTAGTCACAGTAGCCCCATTTACTCAAACTTGGATATCCGGGAGCAATATAATGCCCTTTGTTGTGGCTCAAGTACACAATAGACAATCACTGAGCATGGGACAGAAGCAATTTGCCCAATGAAACTTTCATTCGAGCCCGTCCTCTAAGAAAGCCTTACAATACCAAGGAATTCATATTCTGAGCATCCGCACGGAAGTGTTTCAATGCCCAACCCTCCGACATATGCTGTGTACCCCAAGGGACGTGATACTTGTGCTGGGTTTAAATCGTTCATCCCAGAAAGCTTGACACATAATATCAAAATAGCCTCTAACTGTAGAAAGGCGCAAACTTAAGGAAGTCGGCCTTTAGTGTTGTGGCTCCCGGTAAGGCGCGGGGAAGTCCACTCGGAAGCAACCGGGGTTGTCGATCATGGCCTCGCAAAAGCAATCGGGACCTTCGTATATGCAGCCATCCGATAGTCGTCTGCTAGTAGATGTCATGTCGCTTTTCTATGAGCATTTGATCAACACATATCCAATGGAATTCTATATTTCATGCAGTCATTCTACACCTAGAGGACTTCCGGGGTTTCCGGGGATTCTTGGCTCTGCAGGATAGGATCAGATGGATGGTAGGCCTAATATCTACTCCTCGCTAATGAAATCTAAAACTCCGTCCACGGCTATATAACTGCTGAGACATCCCACCAGGACCAAAGTACCAACCATCGCAATCAACCCCACAAACACATACAACAAAGTCCTCAAAGACAACTACCTATCCACAATGCAGTTTTCCAAGTCTATCGTGGCTACCACCCTTGCTCTCTTCGCCTCCAGCGCTATTGCGAGCACAGTCGATGTATGTGTAAAATGAATCATTTTGCACCTGCTCATTCGGCATCCATATCTCGAGCCCTCTTCTTTGTCCATCTGCTAACAAATATGGAATTAGATCGCCTACACCTCCAATGGCGCTTACTACAACCAGCAGGTCGAGCCTTACCAACGTACTCCATTGACTCAGCCGTACGTTCCTCACCTCGTTGAAGACCTTGCACAAGTAAAATGCTAATGACTCCACAGTGGATCCATCAGCACCTTCCAGAACACTGCCAACTGCTATCTCTTCAAGTAAGTATCACCCCTCCCATCATTGTTATACCTGGATTTGTCGCTAACATGTACCGTTCTAGCTACTATGGCCAGGAGGTCTACTATGTTGCAGCGGGTGCAACGAACATCGACCCTCCAGTCAACGCTGCATCCGTCCAGTGCCAAGACCCCTCTTCCAACTAGATAAGTGCCGACTTGACGTGATATGATGAATGCATTGGTTTCTTTGACGGTGCATTGTATTCACGCATCCAGGTACAGAATTCTGTACGCCATGTTGAAAGACTGCTGGGTATGCAAGGGTATGTGGGAGAGTTGATGGGAGGTCATATTGATAGTCCTATGAAGTAATGGTAGGTAGCTACAGAGAATGCTATACATTTTAATCATACTATGCTTCAGAAGCACATCTATGGACAGACAGGTTCCGAATCCGTTTCTCCATTGATGATAAAGGGGGAAGATCCTTGGTAAGTAGATGTCTTCATTTCAATCATAGGATGTACACTAGAAGGTGGTCCAGAGAAATCAGGATAACTGCCAAATTAACTGCGTTTTCAATGTTGTTGAAGAGCTGTTGGAGAGTTCTACATGTCAGCTGAGGATGCGTAGTAGGGATCAAATGCCTTCAGAGAATCTTTGCCCATGTTTAAAGTGGACTGTCTTTCCAATAAAACATTCATGGTGACCTCTTGTAGCATACTGCAACAATCCAGAAAGAATGTGTCCGTGGATGAGCAATCAAGTGTCATTACACTATGAGACAACCGCGGCCTTTCTGGGTTGTCCGCGGATGGTTCGGGCGTTCCTCAGACGGTGATGTTGCTTTTTTCCCGGCCATCTTCACATAGGCGGAGTATTCCTACCACATCTTTCTCAACGTGTAATCCACTTTCCTCAAATTGTTGCAAGGTCCGAAAATGTAGAATTGCGTTCCGTGGAAACTATCAACATTGTATATTTGTCTACAAAACCACGACATGACATCAATCAAATAACCCATGCGGATGTATTATCCGGTGAAGCGGCAAGGTCTCTGATTGGTAGTCGAGACTACCACCGGGATTGATCATGACCGGGTCTCATAATTGTCTCACGCTCCCTAATAAACTAACTAATTCTGTCTCACCTCAGATACACCGCCATACATTGCAGATTCCTTCCAGCCGTGCATCTCGTACAAAGTATATGATGCTCAAGAAAAGTGCGAATGCTCAATGCAACCTCACTGTGGAAAGGCGACTCGGGTATGTCAGACAGTCCGGAGTTGGCCCAACTGTGAGACTATGTTTGTTCATTACACACAGAGCTATTGAAAGGCGAACATAATCCATAGGAAACAGAGCATGTTTCTTTGCAATCAACCTTACTGTGATTAAGTCATATTTCTCCCAATTATAGAAAAAGCAGCCAAAAGCAACTTGCCAAGTATTTCCTCGCCACCGCAATGGCACTCTCAACTCGTCCTGGCCGCCAGTGACACCGTTGATGTATGTGTACAGTATAACCAGTCCTTCTCTGTAGATCTGTTCCATATATTATTGTGACATCATGCCGATACACGCTACTCCAGATTTCTTACACGTCTGACGGTGTCCTCCACGACCAAACAGTAACAGGAGGCGTATTTACTGAGCTGGACTATCCATACGTCTTCCTCCGGGCAGAGCTTTTCCGAAAGTACAGTACTAATAATCATCCAATGACAGAGGCCTCATCACGACCTTCCCAAGCAACGGACCATGCAGCATTATCGACGGGTAAGTCCAATTCATGTAGTCGAGCCAGGTCCAAATCAACAATTATTAATGTACAAATAATGATAGGGACCCATTGCAGCAAGACAGTATCCAGGTTGACGAAGGTGATCATACTTATATGATCCTGGCTTCAATGCTATAATGGTCTTATGCCTCAATCCCGACCAGATACCATAACGTGGAGTTTCCGGTGATGGCTCTGAATGAAGATTGGGGCTGTCGGCCTTGGGCATCAATGAATCCAAGTTTGGAGGGATATTCACATGGCCGGGAATATAATCCACAACATTTGCGTAGTTATAGTATGGGATTCAATAAAGAATAGATTATTCCCTCACAACGGAATGTACTTCGCTGTTGTATTTGAGACGATTCAACATTCTTGAAATGTCCGCGGATGATCCGGTCATGACATTGTTGCGTATTGCTCAGCCATCCTTACATATCTGTGTAACCCGACCGCAATCTTCTCGATATGCAATAAATATTTCTTCATATAATCAGAATCATGTGGTGAGTCTTTGCTGCTGAATTTGATGTGGCCATAGGATGCAGTGACCTGAATCCATTCAATTGACTTAAGCCGGTATACTCCCTCTCAAAGAGGTGAACATTTAAGGTTGGCCGCTTTTAGGTCATTAGTTGACATTAAATCTGTCGGCTACCCCCCGCCGCAGCAGACTCCAGACACCTACGATTTGATTGGCATTACAATGTCAGCGACTGATGCATGTAGTGTATTGTTTCTTATTCGCATGGGCTAGTACTATTCCCTTGATCACCATTCCAAATGATGATAGCAATGGCAATGTATCATTCTCTACAGGGTTTACCATGCTCAAGGGATATCCGGTTGTCTCGTGTAACCATTCCCGCGGAGAATGCAACTCGGGCAAGTGAAGCCGTCCGGCTAATCCACAATATCCAGGGCGTGAACATAACAGGGTAGATATGTCCGAAATGTAGCCTGATTCTTTGATTATCAATTCAGCTCACAACGGGCGGTCTACCCCACACCTCCACAATCCCTATACGAACATTCACAATGCAAGTCACCACGTATATCCTGGCCACCGCAATGGCGCTCTCATCTGGTGCATTTGCCATTATGGGTACACATTGTCATGAAGATGTCTTTGTTTTGATCTCACGCTTTGTTTCATCTTTCCTAGATTGCTTATACCTCTGATGGCGTTGGTCACACCCGAACGGTACAGACCGATCTTCAAGTTCCACTGGACTACCCGTATGTATTAAGAAACTGAATCGAGAATGCAGTCACCTCGTTCCAAGACCAGGCAAAGCTGATGACGAATAAAACACTGATAGAGGCCATATTTCCACATTTCAGGCTATCTAGACCTGCTACCTAAACCCGTAAGTCTTAGCCGGAACACTGAAATGGTTATTGCCCCTATCGCTACTAACACGCCATGCCAGAGGTGGTCGAATCATCGACAGTACATACCTCCCTCCTGGTGCTAACGTCCTTGATCCCGCAGTAGAGGCTGCTGTGATTATGTGCTTTGGTTCACAACCACCGGCATGAGCTGGTAGTAGTGCCACGAAGCACACATTGCTTGCGATAGCACCCGGTAAGAGCTGTGATATCGCTCTTGAATAATATTGGTTTGGGGCGTGGGGAGAGAATCATATGTGGATCATATATTATAGTTCATTGTTCAGAGCACTGATGCACTCATGCTTCAGCAAGTATTCCGGAATAGAACTAGCCGTTGGGACGGCAAATACACAAGATTCGTTGAACTCTCTTATTTCGGAAATCGAACGTTGCTTGTGTACTTGGGCATACTATATAGCGTTTCCCCATTAGATCTTATGCAGGCTGCGGAACCACTACATGACAATGTTTTGTCTCCTTATATGCTGATGGGTTTCTTCACGCGGGGAATTCCCCATTCCGAAAGCAGAAGCGCTTTTCCAATTATGCAGGATACCCATAGAAATAATTGGACCCCCTTCTGCAGCTGCTCATCTGTTCCATACACGCCTCCCACTTGTAGGACGTAGTTTGCAATACAACACATTTTTCACTGCATTCCTTTCTTCCTTGCTTCTCCGCATATGAAGCGTTCGCACATATTATGGCCAGCACACCCGGGTTTTAGTATAAAGAGCGGCGCCAATCCCATTATAGATGGGATTTTTCTTATAATCAATTCGCAATCGTGATTGCCCTATTTCTTTACTCTGCCACCAAGGTACGAAGAATTGAACATGCACTTTACCAAGTCTATCCTCGCCATGGCCATGGCGCTCTCATCTAGCGTCGTCGCCGCAGATGATGTCCTTGTATGTGTACTTCACACCCCTAAGTGAAAGAACGTTGATAACCCTTCTTCTCCCTTGTTCTTCCTGATTTCATTGTGCATATCTAACGCATCCAGATCACCTATACTTCCGACGGAGTTGATCATGACCAAGTAGTACCGTTTGATACACTTGTTCCCTTGTATTACCCGTAAGCCTTACATTCCAGAAGATCCGTGACCGTCGATTTAGGACTGATCTACTAACCCTTTCACAGAGGCTGGATCACCACTTTCCAGACAACTAACGATTGTCTCCTCAACGTGTAGGTCTGATCCGTAACGGCTAAATTGCACCTTCTCCTACCTCCCTAACAAACATTGCAATAGGTTCCCACTCGACAAATCTATCTACGTCAGCCCGGGTGCTCATGCCTATAACCCAGGGTTTGATGCCAGAGATATCGAATGCACAATCCTACCGCCATGAACTGGTGATTAGTGGTACTATAGAATCATCTGTCTTGTCACTGCTGGATACCGGCCAATTGCGGGCTTGGGTCGATGTAATGCGTATGCAAGATAGGGAATGTCGGGCTTTATCTAAATGATTAGTAGCAATCATGGCATAACAGATATTACGGAAATTGAACTATCTAGGACACCACCAATCGAGCTGTTGCTAAAACCGTAATATGACATAACATCTGAATAGGGAACTGGCTTGGTTTCGATACCCTATCTACCCCGTATTCAGCGGATTCGCAACATTCAATAGTTGGGCGTTACCGCACGTTCTACTGCCTCGCTGGGAAGGCACCAGCTGTCGGATCCATTGCTAATGACCGTATAGTTTCTATTTAGATTCGTCCTAGCTTCCCGTCCGACCAGTCGCCTCGGTGTAACCGGAAACCTTAACTTCACGTTATCAGCCGACTATCGTACCAAGGCGTACATTCTGCCGGTAGATGATGACAGTAACTGCCGACCAGAAGCAGGCAACGAGCTAGATATTCTCCGATCCTGGAATTGAGTTAGCTGACCGATTCTTCTCATGCAGGGACTGACAAGTGTCTGCCATCGCGAAGAGGACAAACACGAGGACCTCAAAGTGTTGGTAGCGCTGATCGTCGCGATGGACATATGGTGGCTGACGGGATCGGCTACTATCGCACTAGTGCGCCGGATGCCTCTGGATGGCCCGCGTGCACCGATCATCTCCAGTGATGCCGGAAGCTCCTGCTCACTAGGAAATAATAACATTGCAGTGAGATACAGTCGATTGATGATGTATCTGAATCTGTGTCAAGCTATGGCATCACAATTGACATGGTTACATGTCTTCAGAAATCCCCGATAGCATCATACCAAGCCTTCTAAACACTCGATCTAAATCTCAGCCCAGCTGTCGATCACCAACTCAAGCTAACCAAGAGCTACAAATATCAAGCTTCCGGCATCGAGTTCCCCCGACGGCTCCGAGCAATAATCCGGATCGACAAAACAGACAAGAAGAACCATCCGAAAAAAGGCACTTCAGCTGACGAGACTATTGAAGTGTTATCATAGAGGAATACTAAACCTGCCGCCTCTTCAATAGTACTTAAACCCCCTCCAAGTACACTCACCGAATGCAATAAACCACTCAATCCAAAAACAAACCATCTCTACCAATTCAAACCCCGACTCTTGTCTAGCCCCCTACACAACCACAACAAAAACAAAATGTTCTTCAACAAGTCTGTCTTGGCCGCTACTCTGGCCGTTTTCGCCTCCGGCGTTGTCGGCCAGTTGATTAACGTACGTTATTGCTACCTCCTCTGCATCTTGAAGTGACGGAGACAAAGACTAATATGATCCTAATGCATACAGATCGAATACGGCACCAGCGAGTACGACGCCCACACGCAGGAGGTGCAATTGCAAGACTTTGAGAAGCTCGACTATCCGTACGACTTTCTCCCATCTCATCCCCACTTCCAAATACTTCAACCGTCCAGACATATACTAATTAGATTCATGCAGTGGTACTTACTCCTACTTCTCTACCCCCGATATCTGCGATCTATACAGCAACAGCGAGGACGATGCCACCCTCTCAAAGATCAGTGGCAGCAGCGAGATTCCTTCGACGTACATTGAAGCTGTGTACTGCTACACCTATGAGCAGGAGGAAGAGCTGCTGTAAATGAGTTATGTCATGGGTTTCTTGGATATATGAATGGGCATGTTGATCAATGAGTGTGTAAGCTATATGCAGGGGATGGATTAATATAATAATATATATGCTCAGACGTGTTTATGTATATTCGTAAAGTGACTAACAAGATCGCCCACTATTATTCCTCTCTCCAAGAATACCTCGAACTGCTAATTCATACAGAGAAAACTTCATAAAAGTCCCCCAGCTTAATCTCACCCTGACTGCTGATCACCGCCACCTTTTCAATAATATGAAATACCCCCTTCCTCCCCCCTTCTCCTCTTCTAAGTCCCCTCACCGGATGCTATAAGCACACTTAAGCAGAAAAGTAAACCATCTTATTACCTTGCAACCTCCTACCTTTTGTCACACTCTAAAATTCATAATTGAAAGCAATATGTTCTTCAACAAGTCCTCCATTTTGGGCGCTACTCTGGCTACTTTCGCCTCCGAAGTTGCCAGCCAAATCATTGAGATATG
This sequence comes from Aspergillus eucalypticola CBS 122712, assembly GCF_003184535.1. Classification (NCBI taxonomy): domain Eukaryota; kingdom Fungi; phylum Ascomycota; class Eurotiomycetes; order Eurotiales; family Aspergillaceae; genus Aspergillus; species Aspergillus eucalypticola. The sequence goes on along the minus strand of NW_020290295.1, from coordinate 432,417 downwards.
TCAATACCCCATCCCCTTCACATCACAAGACGAAAATCACAAAGAAAACCTAGGTAGTATAATGGCTAACATGGGATAACAATTAACAATCCAAACAGATCAAATACGGATCCAGTGCATCCGAGACCAACCAACAGAGGGTTGAATTGGATCAGCTTACTGGAATGGATCGCCCGTATGAGCCCCCCCCTCCCGCCAACATGTCTATGTAAGCGGCAATTACTCTTACTTTCTACTACTGCTACCTGTGATCTGTACGACAGTCCCGAAGACGACCCGGTTCTCAGGGGAGTTAGTGGTAGTCGTGAGATTCCTACGATGTATATCGATGGTGTGTATTGTTATAATGGGGAGGCGCAGGAGTAGTTATTGTCAATGAGAACAGTTATGGGTTGGATTGGTGATGTGTGATGTGTGGGTGGGTGGTTGGTTAATGATAGTCTAGAAAATGCCTGTTTTTACGTAGATTATAGATTGTTCCCGTCTGAATATTTCTCGCTTTGCAAGAAAGGAGATAAATTGGAAAGTAGAATCTCGAAATGGATTATAGACAGACGATAGCAAAATCATATGAATGGCTAGTAGTCTGTATGGGGAATTTATTCCACTCGATAATCTTGTCATGCTATCTGGGAAATCCTTATTATGTCGATTGTTAATTTTTTCATGTTCATATAAACCGTGGAAAATATAAAGGAAGTCTACTCCCTCTCTTCTGTTGCCCGCCCAACATCTATCCCAAATCTCGGGTCGTCCCCAGCCCACCATCCTAACCCGAACACCAACCCAGAGAAATAACCCCTTCGGAGCATTTCCCTATCATCGCACCATTCCGATCCAGCAGGTAATGTATCACTCTTCAGCACATCCGATCCAGCAATCAACGCCCCCGCGCCAGCAATACTGCACGGGTTGAAAGGAAGGACTTCTTTGGTTTGCATAAAGTAGGATGCCACTAGGGTGGAGACGATCATGGCTGCGAGAAAAGCTTCAAGAATACGGGTAGATATGGCACTTTGCGTGAGACGGGTACGATTCGGGTCTACAATTGTGCCAGGGAAGGTAGTTTGGTTGTCACTAGATGGGATTCGTGCGTTGCCATTCATGGACTGGGCCATCAGGGTGCGGTAGAGATGTTCCGTTGCGTTGATGACAGTGGAGTAGTGGGATGGGTCAGTGATGTCAGACAAAGAGAGGGATTTTTGGTCATTGAGCATGGCGGAGAAAAAGGCGTCAAACGCTTGGTCTTGCTTGTTGACAGGCTGGGAAAGGAAGCTTTCGAATTCAAGGGTGGTGGAGATATTTGTTGAAAAGCCTCGGCTGGTTGAGTCATCCGCGGTCGCAGACTGGATTCCTAGACCTGGGAGTGAGAACGAGATTGTCGCGTCGACCTCGTCGATCTGCGGGTTGCAGGTGAAGCCGCGGATCTGTGCTGTGGAATTCCCATCTATCACACCGTAGAATCCCATCAGCGCCTGGCAGTCGCCAAAATCGATTGCATCTTTGAGGTATTTGAAGGCACCGAATGTAGTGCGTGTTGCGTTGGGGTAGTCGGTTGATATGGTGAAGTCAGTGGCGGTGTCGACACCCTGGCATTTTTTGTCGAGCTGCATACGCAGATCGAACATGGAAAAGGAATCCTCGGCAGGCCTGATGTAATAAACAATGTCTTGGGGGAGTGCGTCGCAGGTGAGGTTGGCGCGGAGGGCTGGGAGGGTGACGTTGAGGAGAATCGGACTATCGGATGTGCTGTTAAAAGAGGAGGAATTGGTTTGAACCACCCCCTCCTTATCGGTTAGGGATGCCTCACTGAGCGTAGGGAGAACGAGCTCGTCATACGTCCAAGCGGGGTATGATAGGTTGGCTCCCACTACAAGGGCTCCTGTGAGGCCGAGGCCAGGGTCGGTAGTGGTGGAAGAAAGAGGGCTGATGGTCGTGTTGAAGGTGTCAGTTCGCGCAATGGAAGCAGGGCGTGTGTATACAATGTCCTGTGTTGAATACAGCCCACTGACCGCCACTGTGAGCGCAGGGGCTAGAAGGACGGTAAATCCTGTTGCGCACACGGCCCACTGTTTCCGCTTGATTGCAGTAAAGAATGAGAACAATGTCAGCTTAGACAGGTGATTTTCCATAAGGCTGCCCGGTGCGGTCACGCCACCCTGTCGGAGCTCCAGGTACGGCTGGAATACCATGGCAGAGAAGTGGATGCAGTCGAAGAAGATGCGAACGATAAGGAATATCAGTGCCGGCAAATAGGCCCAGATGTAGTGGATGTAGCCACCAGAGGTGACAGTTCCGAGTCCGTCCTGACGGGCGGATACCTGATATGATGCCTCTAATCCAGCGATAATGAGAAGTGGGAGCACTATGGATATGATCCACCACCAGACCTTTACCGAAATTGGCCGCCACCAGGTCAGTGGGCCAGAGCTGGCTCCAGGACGAGTCGCTTCGGTTGCTTTCTGGTCTTCCTCGATGCCAAATGTTCCCCAGCCATCGTTATCTGTGACACGGGTGTAGAACCTCCCATCTGATAGGTTGGTGGTGAGGTCTTGCGCGTTTTTGCAGCCTGTGAGCCGTTCGGACACTTTGGGGCTGCGGCTCATTATGCTTGCTAGCCCAGCAATTGTGCCAGGATCACGCGACGTGCAGTGAACCGGTCTCCAGAGCCATAGCGCTGCAGTCAGAATAATCAATACTGCTAGGGTAGCTTCCATTATTCGGACTGAGAGCTCCCTAACAACCACTCTCTGGGTATGGGCGGAGTATGTCCCTGCGAAATTCTCGTTTGCAGAATACAGTAGGTATTGCCTTGCTATTTGGGCAGCCATAGCACTGAATGTCGGACGGGAAACCTTTTCCAATATTGATGCATCCAGTAAGTCCTTCATCGTATGGGGAGAGGTCAGATTGGCGACCAGATAGAATGCACTCGGATAGGTGCTGTTCGGGTCCGAAAGGTTGTATTGATAGGTTGTAAGGGCATGAGATGACGTATCCACGTAGTTTAGCGTATCCAAGGTGTCCTCAGCCAGAGATAGGGAAGAAATAAGTCCTGTTCCTAGCTCCATACCCTCGAACCCTGAAATTGTTCCGTTGCTAGTATCGTTGTTATATGATTGGATACTAGTCACACTTTGATTTCCGTAAAGCAGCGAGACGGATCCTTGCGATATGGTGTAGATGGGACTGCAAACGAGCGCCTGGATTTGGGTTCTGTTCTCAGACCAGTGGGCGGCGGTGAAAATCAGGCGTTTCTGATTCAGACTATCCGTTGAATCTGTATCCGTACATGTGGCGCTGAATACATCGGCATAGTATCCCCCAACCGAAGAGGAGCTTTTCTCAAAGCTTGTAAATGGATATTTCGAACAGGAAGGAGTACTGAGTGTCATATTGAGTTCATCATACTCACACATTTGTGTGCTACAACCCGAAGTCCAATTCGCGACAGTGGCCACGTCGCATTGAAGATCAGCAGAGAACATGTCGACTGTTCCTGAAATGACAGCATCGGCACCTGTAAAGAAGTGAGTGACGCGCCTAACTGGTAGTGGAGCAATCAGTCCCACCGAGTTTCTTGCCGGAGGTTGTGAACGGTTGGAAGGCATATTTATCGGTCGATCCCAACGGGTATGACAGGTTAAGCCACCAAGCCCCAGCTACAACCATTGCAGCCGTTCCATCGACCTTGGCACCGTTATACCCAGCACCGTCAAAGCTCGCTTGCGTCGCGAGTGTTGTTGGAACATCCTTCATGTAGACATTTTGCAACATGAACAGACCAGTCGAGACCACGGTGATTAGTTTGATGAGCAGTGTTCCGAGAACGGCAAGAACAACAGCCCAGGATGATTGCTTCAGGGCACGAAACAGGATGACCACGTTCCAGTCAGACACATAATCTAGCAGCAAGGATCGTGTAGCGGGTTTTGGTTCTTGATTCATGAGCTTCCAAGGCATAAGTTGTTTCGTTCGATACTCGACCTGACCCCAGAACCCCGCGACAATCGTAAGAACTACAGAATTAGCATGGTCCATCAGAAGACAATAAGCAAAGAATGTCTTACCTGCGGTCGGGCCATAGGTCCACAGATAATGATATCTTTCCTCACTCGTGCTCAAGCCTTCCTTCCGAGTAGATACTGAATACAACACCTCGATAACAATAATAAAGCATATGAATAGCACCACGAACACAGCCAGAGACACGGAGCGTAATATCACGGGCGACCACATGTGTTGCTGCCGCGCATACCCATGTAGCGAGTCGCCATCGCTCTCACTAGACACGCCCCTCACATCTGTAGATGGCCGTTTCCCGGGTAGGCGCGCAAAGGCTTTTCCTTTCGGCAAGATATTGCCCAACATTCTGGACGAATATAGGCCGTGAGCACCAGCAGCACCACCGCCTGTCAGTTGTTCCCTCAACGGTGTTCAAATCGTCAAAAAGATCTGACGTGGGGGCGGTTCGAGCCTCAGGTATAAGTAAGGACATTTTGGGCAAGGGATTGTCGCAGCGGCACAGCCCACCGTCAATCCCTGCATAGCCTGATCCTTTGCGTGCTTGAGACGCTGACGGCAAGGCTGTACGACCGTGGTTGTTGATGGTGCCCTGAGTGGGATATCCAATACCGTAAAAAATGACCTGTCAAGGTTATCCGGGTGGCTGTAGCATGATTCAGGTGATTGAGAGTATTGTAAACCCTCATGCCGTGAAAGCGATTCAAGCATTCCTACCATGGGTCTCTTGTGGATAAGTGTTGATACGAGGCTGATCCCTGCCGCCAACTCCACTTGGGCGCCACTTCATTCCAAGCAAGCGACTGCTGGTCCAACCAGCTGCTGATTTAGTGCGGAGATGATACGGGACGGGGCTTGGCGAGGTTGATGCATGGCCAAGCACGAGGCTGGAACTTGAAACACATGAAGGATGACCGGGATGTCGAGAAGAAGCCGCTTAATCAGATAGATAATTCTCCCCCAGAATACGGGCCACTGAGTCGCCATTTGACATTTAACTTGGGAAGGAATATTGTAAGCACCATGAGTGCCCACTTAACTAGTAGCAAAGGTCGCCTGTCAGATACTTAGTAGTATCCACCACAAAACCAGTAACCGGCCGGTAGCAGTTGCCAATAATATCCCACAATTAACCCTTATGTTCCAAAGGATCTCTCCCTCTAATGATCGCCTTGCTCTGCGAAAAATACCGTATCGAGCCTCAGTGTCTCTCGCGGACCACCCGCGATGCCGTAGTGCCCAGCACTTGTGCTTCAGGCGCTACACCCAATGCCACTGTAATTGGCATCGCCTTATGCGGCTGCCCAACCGATAGAGCTCGCACAAGCAAGTCTACCTATTCTTAGTCTGTTGCTTTCTCGCGCTGGGAGCGGGACCCTGATGGCAGGGTATATAAGTTAGCGCAGCATGGTGCGTTGAAATGGTCTTCTTGTGACGGATGAATGAATGGGTCGGAAGTTGCTCCGATGGCGGTCGGCGGTGAAACCGATCCGCTTTCGGGGTCCGCTGCCATGCAAGGCAGATGTTTCCATATCTTTGTTTATGGGATATTGCTCGGTTTTATTCAGACATCAGAGAAGGATAGGCATCACGGCAATAGGTACGGTCGGATTGAGCCAAGTAATGAAACTTATTAGTGTGGACGTTAGCGTGTACATTCTTACTATTGATTGAAGTATTAAGAACTATTGATTATCTGACATCGAAAGATGTTCTCTGAGTGTAACTATTGACAAAAAGCCAGTATCAATTGTCTTACAACCTATTCTGTATATACTATATAGCGGTTCTGAAATTGTTCCCCGATGCGATCCCGCCACCCCGCCTCACTTTTGAACCAAGCAAGGAAGTCATATGTGCTGGAACTAAAGACTGCAGGTCATTAAATTCACGGGTCTAATCAGACTACAGAATGCTTGCGTTCGCATGTGGCATCATGTCTTCAAGTTTGGCATGTTTATGCTCGGGAAAACTGAGAAAGAAGGGCAAGGGAGATGAGATATAACCCTTCAAGACAGCTAAGGATAGAGGTAAATTGAACCATACCTTCCATTTTCACATGTGCTTTCGCATGAGTGTCGGGGAGATACAATTGTAAATCACTCTCACATAAGCTACCTCGCCAACTTTCAAGAAAACCTATGGTCATGTCCCTACGCAGCACAATCCCGCAGAGTCCGTTTAACCAGATAAAACCCTGGGGAAGCTCTCATGATTAGCACATCTTACCGATATGGTAGGGCTAAGTTTAATTTCTTCTTCTCTGGTTTCCAGGTGCAGGTCTCATCACACGTCGCACAATGTACAACTAGTGGACTAAATATGCACCTATGTTGCACTATTAGGAATGCATCCTCCGGCTAGATCCGTCCCGATTTCGCAGTTCAAGTGTGCCCTGCTTCTTCCGGGGTATTGAGGAATTTGACTTTGATGTTTCAAGTACACTTCCAGTAAGGAACCCATGATATCAAATGCCCAAGACACAAGTTAAGCTACGTTTTAGGTTGCTGAAGTGCGCAATAGAAGTAATAGAAATCCCCTTACTGACTGGCTGTTTACTCACCGGTTCAACAGGACCAGGAAATCAATTTGCTTTTCCAGTCGACCGGAATCCAGCTAAATGTTGCACAAAGGCGCCAACTAGAGAAATTAATAGACACGATCCGCGAATCGTCTTCTGCAGAATGTTCATGGCCCGATCCAAACTTGATAGCTTCTGACTACGCCCGTACTGCATCTTGGATGCATCGAAAACTCATAGGTGAATTATTCCTTGACCTCAGCGCTGTACAGAGCCACTAGCGCGGACTAATTACAGCTACATCGTCTACTTCTGGCATTGACAAATGTTTCTACGAGGAAGCTACTACAGTAATGGCCCTGAATTCTATCGTTTGAATCATCTCAATTAGTGGAGCGGCCCTGCATTCTTCTACCGATCCAATAGGCACCATGGAACATCCCTACTAGGAGAAATACTCCCAAAGTAAGGCGATAATTTGATGCGAGGTTACATACTCGGAAAAATGTGAGCGCTACTGAAATGGTATAAGCAGAAGATTGATGAGGGGAAGAGCAAACAATGTGACCAAACCAATTAGTTTTGATCCAATGCACTCAACTCGGTGGCTCACTGAGACATCACAGTGATACGACATCCCTGCTAGTTCAAGAAATGATGCGATGTGATGCAGATGACTATCGCCTAGCTAAGAAGCATAAAGCCGTCACTGGAGGGGAAGCAATCGTTCGAGGATGGTAATGACTATCCATATCTTGTCCCCAACATAGGTTCTAAACCTATATAAACCCCCATCACTCATCAGAACCTACCTCAAAACATCCAACAACCAAGCAGCCTCAAGCCAATTCTACGAGCATCCCAATCTCAGCCTTGCAACTCGTCTTCAAAACGAATTCGAGCCAAAACTCCCATCATGCGTTTCACTGCTCTCATCGCAGCCACCATGGCTCTGGCAGGCTTTGCCGCAGCACAGTGCCCAGCTGGTGCCACGGCCAATTGCAAGCCAGGCTTCAACTACTGCGCCTCGACGCTGAATCAACTAGGTAGTCCCCTTATTTCTCGATTACCTGTCCGTGTTCCGGTAATGAAAGCTAATCATATTATTTACTCCTTCAACAGGAGACGCCGACTCGGCCATCCGCGAAGCACTGAGAGCTGCGGACTACAATAGTATAAGGGTCAACAGTCCTGGCACGTGGAACAACCTCGTTTTCCATTGCAATGATGACCATACACTTAAAGTGGAAACTCAGTGCGAGTCTGAGGCTTGGTGTGTGGATGGTGGTGTGGGCAAGAATGATTACTGCAAGAAATCAGAGCTCGGTGGTCTATTCGGTTGGTGATTTCGTTGACATTGTGTCTGGTCTGTCCTTGCGGCTATAACTGAAGGTTTTGGAGCTCTTCAATTGAGGGTGTGGGGATATCCCAATAGCTAGATAAGATTGACAATGGGATCGAGAGATTAATCATTTGTACGTTCGTTTGCCTTCGCTATGTATTGAAGCCATGGATCATTTCCGACTTGGACACTCTTATTTGTTAGTTTTCTACAGTTGTACAAGTAATGTGAAGCTTGTTCTCTCAGAAGTCGCAAGCAAACTAATTCTCTAATAACAATCACAATAGAATTTTCTATCAATTTGGAATGATAATATTCTTTTTAGTCATAAGTTGCAGTGTCATCGATATTTTACTAAGTAGGTAGTAAGCAGCATGTATAACGTTGCAAAGCTCTGCAACAATCCATGTAGCATGTAGTATCCGAGTCATAGTATCATTCAAACTAATTCATTTATCAATAGCAATTGCTCAAACAATCCCAGAACACACCAGCTTCTCTAACTCTCTCCTTGCCATCCTCAACCCGTGTTTGTCTCCAATACCCATAACCAATCAACCTACCTCAACGGACTCCCCCCACCCATCCAAACCACGACCTTCTCAATCATCCCCTCATCATCCATATCAAAGAAATTACAATTAAGCATATCCCTCTGCATCCCATCCTCTGGAATCCCAATATACCGCTGCTGCGTGGCGACTCTCCCCGCCTTCTCATCAACAATCATGCTCACAACCCGGTGCTCCATTGAGGTAGACTGAGTGATAAAATCGTCCAGCATGGCCTGTATGGCATCCCGACCTGTGAAGGTTACGTTGCCTGCCGTGACGACGGTGAAGGTTGCGGTGGGGGAGAAGAGCGACATGGTGGTCGGGAGGTTGCCGGCGTCGATGGAGGTGAAGTAGGTTGTTATTATTTCTGATAGGGTGTTGTGTCCGTTTGTGGTCATTTTGGTGGTTTTCCTTCAGACAGGAGGTTCAAGTTGCTTTGAGAAGATGGATGTATTTGGTTGGAAGTGGGATGTGATGTGGTTATAATGGTGTGTGGTGAGGGCAACGAGGGGGTTGGGGATGAAGAAAGGAGAATATTCCCGAGTAATATTGGCTTCTAGTGGGGTACTACGGTCAGTAGGTTGCTTACTTTACTATATCGGGTGTGCGGGGCAGTGATCGACGGGTAGCTATGTATTGCGAAGCTCTGTATAGTAATATTCAAGTATCTGGCTATAATCATGTACTATCCAGTGATTATTGATAAAGATGTAGGCGAACCTATGTGTGGGCCTCCACCTGGTTAATCATCGCATGCATACGCGCTGCTCCATCCTCCGCAAACATCATATCCTCGACCTCTAGTGAGTCCACAATATGCGCTCGTCCGCGGGCACGCATGTCTGCTTCATAGGTACTAATAGCGCGTTCTACTGCTGCTGCGTCTTCATCTGCTTGTTGGCAGTCACTGCGCTTCTTCGTCTCAGCCATGAGGGCATCGAACAATACCAACGCATCATACATGGCAATGTTTACCCCGTCGCCATTTGGCGTCGCCAGGTGCGCCGCATCTCCGAGCAGAGTGACTCCAGGGACTCGCGTCCACCTCGGGCTTCCATCGAGAAAAATATCCGGGTCAAGTCGGTGCAGTGGCCACGGACGCCAGGGACCCTCTGCTGCTTCGGCGAAGGCGCGGAGGTGCGGCGCCCACTCAGCGTAATACTTCAGTACTGCGGCGCGCGCTTTCTGAGCGTTGGTTATGTCGGCTTCGCCTCCGGCTTTAGTGAAAGTAGACGGGACTTCAAGACCCATATACACGCGGTAGGAGCGGTCGGACATCTGCTGTATGCACAGAGTGCAGCCTCGGGTCATGGCGAGAGAGTTGCCAGCGCCTACCATATCATCTGCTGCTGCGTAATGTGGGTTGCCTGGTGATATGCGGCCTTCAATGAACATTCTTCCAGAGTATTGTGGTTGTGCGGGGGTTATCTAGGAAATTGAATCAGTTGGTGTGATAATGGATATAGATGGATGACTACATACCAGTGGGCGGACCTTACTCCATGCACCGTCAGCGCCGACAACTAGTCTGAAGCCACTCTCCGTTGAACCGTCAGCAAATTGCAGTGTGCAGTCCGCACCATGCCCATGACCGATTTTACTGGTCCGTTCCACCCCCCGGAGTGCACTGGCCCAGCGGATGCGATGTGCGGGTAACGATTTCAGCAGCAACTGTCGCAGCTGCAAGCGGTCAATTTCAGGGGCATCGCGACCCTCACCAAACCTCTTGCGGAAATTGCCACGGAAATCTTGCACTATCAGAGTCGTTGCATCTCGACGGGCCAGCTTCTCGAACTCATCAATTAGGCCTGCTCGCCGCAGTGCTTCTTGGCCTGTGTCCCCGTGGAGATCGAGTGTGCCACCCTGAGATTGCAGTGCGTTTTCTGGCGAGGCATCGCGTTCAAATACAATGTAGTCAATACCAGCTGTCTCGAGGAGACGTGCGAATGTTAGTCCGCATGGACCACCGCCAACAATGGCTATCGGGGCAGGCTTTCTGGTGGCGATGGTGCGGGCTGCGGGAGAGTGGTGTGGTTTGAAAAATGTCAGTGAGGAGAAGGGTTTTCGTATGCTTGTAGCTTGTGAGAGTAATCGGGGCATTGCGAAGATTATGTTCTATTATTGACTGTGAACAAGAGTCGACATACGGCAGAGCTGAGCCGTTATATGAGAACCTTCGGATGGTAGTAAAACCCGAGATTGACCAACAGCGGGTGCCAGATCTCGGGCGTTACAAAGTTCCGAGGCCAGAACATTACTATAACCACTTTCAAAGGCGGGAACCATGGGCGATTGGAAACTCAATTCACATGTGGATAGGATGTATAGCTCCACCAGAACTCTTTTTTCTCAAGGACTCGCGATCGTTAATAGCACAAGAGCTGTTTCGCGGAAGCTGCACCACAGAGTTGACAATTCTCAACCTCAAGATAGTAGGGTTCCATAGGACTTTTCTACTAATAGGAAGTGATTCACAGAGCCTGCATATGTCTGCAAACGTTGTTTCGATAACAGGGGTGATCCAAATTCGACGTCTACGAGAAACGGACATTCTTTCGAGATCGTTGACAGGTATCAGGGAAGCTACTAGGATGCAGGGTCCAATCTGTAAAGCCACGAGGAATATATTAATCTGGTGGCTTGAGAAGGAGTACGCTAAGGACAGCGAGAATAGTGGTAGACAGCCGACACATGGCTTTCCCCTGGTTAACTAGGCCATGGTAGGCTAATGAACAACTAAAGATCCAGCCCAGGAACAGCTTCCTAGTCTCTTCCTGACACTAATTAGCGGCGGAACCAGCCCACCTCTATTTATACAATTGACATCTGCTCGTCGGCCGAGATAGCATCAAGCTTATCGCCGATCGCGTGCTAGCGGGGTAACCTGGCTTTCGTCGAATACTTTCCCCAGCATAGCATAGACTACCTCCCCTCATTGATTAACAGTTACTTAACAAGGATGTTATATGATGACTCACATCAGGTGTAGCTGCCGATAAGGTACTCAGACTGATGCTGCCTGATAAGCTCGGCTTATCTGTTCCATTTCTTTGCTCCTTCTCATCCCACTTCAATTGTTCGTCTGGTCCACACCCAATACACTCTTCTTGATGGTTATGGCTTCTGATGAGACTACCCGGTTACTTCCACGTCCCGAAGACGGGATTTCACCCGGTCGGGAGGATAATGAGACAACTGGAAGCATTTCTCGGGGTACCGGACTGGCCATCTTCATCGCATACCTAGGTATTCCTGCCCACTCCCTGGATTAAGCAATCGCTGACACAAATAGGTGCCTTCCTGGCCAGCACAGATGAATCTCTCGTCATTGCGACTTACGATATCATTGCTTCCGAGTTCCATGAGCTATCAAAAGCATCATGGCTGGTGACGGGATACAATTTGGGCTATTGCATTGCCTTGCCAGTTGTAAGTAGTGCTACCCGGCAATGAAGGTTTCCAGTTCTGACGGACGCAGTACGGTACCCTCGCAGACACCTTGGGACGCCAGAGGTCGATGCTTCTGGGATACCTAGTATTCGCCCTTGGCTGTCTGATCAGGTCGGTGGGACTTCAGCTGTAGCGTTCATCATTCCTCTGACTTCAGCAGTTCCCTCAGCAATTCAATGAACCAATTGATAGCCGGACGGATCATCAGCGGCGTGGGGTCTTCTGGCATGGTGGTCATGATTTCCATCATCATAACTGGTGCGACGCTGTGCTGTCTTCATTCCACGAGGAAGCTAATGGGTATAGATCTGGCGGCGCCCAGCGAGGTCGCATTATTGCGCAGCTACACCAATGTTGTGAACATGCTCGGAAGGGGTGTCGGAGCTCCGCTGGGACGTGTTATAGTGAACTCACTAGGTTGGAGATGGTAAGAGATTCTGTCTAGTTCATTTGAGTACGGCTAATAGCACAGGGCTTTCACCGGTCGGCTACCTCTTATTGTTCTGTGTCTGTTTCTATCGCGGGTGCAGTTCCCTACAAAGCCTCGCGCATCCACTCCCGCCGCGGAGACATCCAAGATGGAAAAGCTGAGAAGTCTGGATTATTTCGGCATTTTCAGTTTCGCAGCTGCGGTTTTTACCCTACTATTAGCTTTGACGACAGCTGGAACACTTGACGGAAAGCTCTCCACAGTGTACGCTCTGCTTGGGGTGTGCGCATTAGCTACCGTGGCTTTTGTCTGCCATGAATGTCTATGGGCAACAAAGCCCCTGGTACCGTTACGACTGGTCACCAAGGGTGTCGGGCAGTATTGGCTGGTGCAAGTAGTGTTGTTTAGCGGACGATGCGGAGTAGGTCGTAACGAGCCCTGTGCTGCTGCAATTTACTGACAAGCCAAGGTCACCACCACCATCACACAATACCTGACACAAGTGAGGCAAATGTAGGAGGAAGGGGCAACTTTCTTCCTCGTTCTGAGCACCATGGCTCTGGCGATGGGTTCGATCATTTCGGGGTTCTCCATCAAACGGTCAGTCACAGTATATTTCTCCAAGTGCTCATGCTGATTCTTTAGGACGAAACGGTACAAGAAGATGAGCCTCGGTTCCGCCGCGATTAGCATAGTTGCATCCACTCTGCTATTCTTCTCGTGGCATTTCGACCGCCCCGTCTGGGAAACGCTCCTCGTCATTCCGATGAGCACTCCCATCGGTATCATCATATCGGGCGAGTTTATTGGCATGACCGGTCGTGCACCACCGGAAGATATGGCCTCGTGTGTAGGGGCATACTATCTCAGCCAACAGCTGGGGGTCATTCTTGGCGGATCCATCGCACCGTTGCTGGTGCGGATGGGATTTATGCAGGATATTGCTGGAAAGTTCGGGCCGAGAACCCCAGAAGTACGTTTTGAAGTGTAGTGAATTGTCGCAGTCTAACAGAAGTAGATTGCCCGCCAAGTTCTGAGTGACGCCCGCTATGTTGATACGCTGCCGGAGGGTATGCAGGCGATTGTCCGAACGAGTCTGCAGTACGGATATCAGTTCATTCCAGGTATGTATGACATTCCCTGTGCGGACATTCGCTAATGAGCTAGTTTTTGCCACGGTGACTGCGGCGTTGTGTTTGCCTAGCTGGATCCTTACGCCGGAGGAGAGGCTAGATTAAAATTATCCATACCGGCATGGCTGGCGGCGACGCAACGGTCGGAAATTCGAACAGATTCAGAACATCATTGAGAGTTGATTTCTTCGCTTGCTGTATCGTACATACATTCATGTATTCGTCTCTATTCATGCATATCCATACCAGTTTAGTATATTTGAGGTCTTCATGTCCGCGGAAGGATTAGAAGACCCCCTCAGTGAAGTCGACCACTTGGGACTTTTCGATCAGACCATCCAGGGTCTTGACGAAGCCTAGATGCGCGGGGTCTTTGGTGAGATAATACTCTCTGTCCTGATCGGACTCAAACTCCATGACGAATACATGGGTGATTCCATTCTAGCCGTTTATTAGCGTCGATTGTTCAATCCAACGACTTCGGCAGAGATGACCTACATTGTTACCCTCCGGCGAATCCTGCTTTCCCGCTTTGAATGACTTGATGTAGGGCTGCTGAGTGGTAGGATGTAGACACTTCTCTTTCAGGGAGACGAGATGAGCGCATGTCTAGCCAGAAAACAGTCAGTCAGTTCATCACTTGCTGTGGTGTGATTTGGAGATGACGTAAGGAATGCTGACTCACCTCCTGGACCTTTTCGGGGGCGAGAGAGGCTTTGAACTGGAATTGGACGATGTGAGTGATCATATTGAAGTACGAGGGGTGTGATCAACAATAGTGAGGCGGACTTCGGGGAAGACGTTCCTTGTTGGGATAGGAAGGTGGTGGTGATGCAGTGAAGCTGCAGTAGTGCTGCGGAGGGGGAAAAGGACTGAGCAGCAACACCCTGACTGACACACCAAGACGTCAGTGCCAGTGGGACATGGGATCAGTCAGCAGGAGGGTCAGTCAGGTCACAGGATATCTTCATTATTCTTCACCCTAATATACAGTAAACAGTCAACACATATTGAATGCCGAGTGTACTCCATACGATGTACTTCATCCCAGCCAGACGGGGATCCCGGGCGGCACTTTTTTCCAATGATGAAGCTGCGACCGACGACTGGGATGACATTTCCACATTTCCATTCCCCGCCAGTCAGCCACCCCTCGTACTAATGATGATTAGATTGCAGAGGACTACTGCAGTTACTTCCGGGCACCAAGGCATTGCGCTGTGACCGTGACATTGTCACACCAGTCATGATTGGCAACGGCCACGCGGCGTCGGGGACCATTTCAATGCCAGTCGGGGATTGTCCAGGGACTCGGATTCGGGATCCTCATTTTAAACAGACGGGGACCCGGAGCCACTCCCCCACATGATTCCAAGGGGGGTAGAAGAAGGAGTCTAGAATAGACGCCGTCGATAGTCGCCGACCGGGTGGGAGGTTAATTTGCTTTGTGTCACTGTGGCACCGGACCACTCGCCGACAATTAATTGTGGAGGAAATGCATTGATTAGATGTGCCTGTCGAGGGTTAGTCAAGTGAAGCCCGAGATCATGCATACTCGGGAACCACCCAGCGAACATCTCCGCCAGTGCCCTGCAGCCAACCAACACCCAAACACAAATTGTCGATCGACAAGGTGATGGTGTGATGAGTGACATCCCAACACACCGGGTTTAGGCGGGTGATCCAGTTTCTCGGGTCCTTTGCTTCAGTCGGGGAACACCTGCATCAAATAAATACACCTCTGTTGGACTAAAAGTACACCGGCGACCCGCCCTATCTTGCAGCGGCCTCTCCACACTAGGCCTTGCTCGGGCGAACCCCTCGAGTTCTGTATGGCTTGTGCCTGGCAGTGGCTAGCTGGTACAATGTAGCCCTGTTCACATTATACAAATTCACTGGGAATTGATCACCGACTGCATGCTGAGTCGATTGGAGTGCCACTGCCAACATACTCCTTGAATGTAGGCGAAGTCTGCAAATGATCAGGGCTGGTGATGGTCCCCGAACCTCGGGGATCTCGGCATGCAGGCCTGATTCCAGAACTCGGGAATCAGCCTCGATGGAGTCTGATCATTCCATGCCACCAACCCTCCATACATTGTAAATAATATATCCTTCAATGGCCTTCCTTTACCCTGCACTTGGCTTGTGCATGCACACTCATCATCATGGCCGACCACCGACCCTCTCCCCTCGCCTGTATACCCTGTCGTCGTCGCCATGTCAAATGCGACGCTCGCATGCCCATCTGCACTCGCTGCCACAATAGTAACAGTGACTGTCGCTATGTTCGTTCACGGCGCGGCTTGCGGAACAGATCTAGTCCTGATCCACCCCCAGGCGATGTCGATCTCCTCCCAGACTTTACCACTTGGCTCAACAGCACCATTGACCTAGATGTATGCGCTCTCAATCCAGTAACCCGGAAGTCATACTGACCAACCCAGCCAGAGTTCCTCAGCCTGGACCCCAACATCGACCTCAACGATGTACATTCCGATCCTATCCAGGACCTGCCTCCATCGCCACCAGCATACCCACCCGCAGTGGCCGAGTCTGAACCCCTCGCCCACGATGCCATGATCCAGCTCTACTACCACCACTTTCATCGCTCGCATCCCATCCTCCTGCCGCGGCGCAGTCTCGCCTCCTCACTCTGCCAGCACATCCCAACGTACATCACACATATCATGCGCTACATCGGCAGCCACTACTATCCCCAGCCCGGATTCAGCGATGCGTTCCGAGCACCCGCCTACACGGCCCTTTCCGCCCCAAACGACGGATTCAAAGTCCAGGGACTACTTCTCCTCGCCATCCTCGAGCATTCCTACGGACATGAAGAGACCGCCCGGAAACTCCTCAAAGAGGCCATCCAATTAGCATGCCACCTCGACATGACCAGTCCCTCGTTCCCACGTAGCCACTCCCGCGGGAGTCCCATCCTCGAAGAAAGCTGGCGACGCACCTACTGGGAACTCGTCGTCGTGGAAGGGCTCATATCCGCATTTGGTGGCGGGCCCATCCTGCCCAGCTACAAATGGATCAACGACGAGATGCAGTTACCTTGCGACGAAAAGGCATACAATTTCGAGGTAAATTCATCCCCCACATAACCAATGAATCAACCAACGATTGTATTCAAACTAACATCCCACAAGCAACTCAAACCCCCAAAGCCATCCGCCACCCTCTCCACTCTCCCCAATTTCGACCTCCACCACATATCCCCCTTCACCCACCGCATCCTCGCAACGCAAGACCTCCGCGCCGTCCTGCAAGTAACACAATCCCTCGACCCAGACACTGAACTCCAAACCGAGACATTAGACGCCCGTCTCGCCACTTCCCTAATGCGCCTCCCCTCCTCCCTCCCAGAACCCGACACCGCCACCGTCGACGAAATGGTTTTTCAAACACAAATGATAACATACCTGTATGCCATCCCCATCCCCCCCATCCAATCCAACATTATAAAAGACGAGGCTAAACAGCAAAAATAGAAGCCTAATCTACCTCCACCACCCTCACTCCACCATCCGCCTCTCCTCATACCACCCCACTACCACTACCAGCACCCTCGCCTCCTCATCAACAACAACTACATCATCATCCTGCACCCGTCTCCGCACCTTCCAAACCCTCCCCCTATCCACAACAACAACACACATCCCCCACCACGACTCCCCCGCATCCAACACCCACTCCCAGAAACTCCTCCGCGCCGCAGACCTCCTCTCGAACCTGGCCACCCTCCCAAGTACCGTCCTCTCCCGAACGCCGTTCTTCACCTGTGCGCTGGCCATCGCGGCAGTGGTCCATGTCGCCGCGTTAGCGGGTGGACCTCCATCGTCGTTGGCGATCAAGCATGAGGATGGGACGGGGGCGGGGCGGGAACAGTCGCTCAAAGCGAGGATCGAGTTGGGGGTTGGGGCCTTGCAGGTGCTGGGTAGGGCGTGGCCGTTGGCGAGGAGGGTGAGGGGGGAGATGGTGGATGTTTACCGGGGGAGGTGTTGATCTTATCCCATTTATTCCTACCAATTAGTCTTGGTTATGTTATGGTTGGGTGCGTGGGGATCTTGAGGGCGGGGGTGGAAGATTGTATATAGAAAGTATGATTGGTAGCTATGATGATCAAGTACACGATAGATATATACATAGACGAACCATTTGAATAGTCTTTTATTTCCTTTATTCCAAATTTGTGTGAGTGTGATGGATGTACGTCAGGATATGTTGAGTTACAGCTGTCATGATCCATCCCTTAAAGGGACTCGGGAACGTCGGAAGAGGAAGTCATAGATATGGTCATAATAAGACAGACCACCACTGAATGAAGTGGATATCCTGACCAATAGTTCAACCCATGGCACCGACCATCTTATTCTCAACCCGTGGTTCACGTATCCCCAACCTAGTCCTTGGTCTCTTCTAACACAATCCCCCGACAGCAATAATCAAATTGCCCACACCAACTGAAAGATATCTGCTTCGATCCTATCTCCATCAAGGCAGATATTTAATGCCTGCAAGTCGCTAGCTCGAAGTCTCGGCAATGGTAAGTAGCCATGGCTACAAATGAACTATCCCTCTGCCTCATCCTTGGTCTGGGTATAGCAAAGGTAACAACAAGCAGCCCGATCCATATTTCGCTTTGGCACAGCTCAAGGACCTCGTAGCCTGGTACTCGAGCAATTGACCTTATCCAATGGTTCGTATTGGGGATAGATTGAATGTCGGTTCTGAAAGGATACCGGATTGTGGACACATTGATAACAGAGAGGATGCACTCGCGTGTGTCGAGGACATCACTGCCGCGAATGGGACAGTGACGTTGTGATTGGTGTATATAGACGTTTCCGGCTGCGGATTCGCACTGCCGTAGGCTTTCTGCTGATCTCCTAGATCTCGTAGGCTGGTACTTGTCCCTTACCGGTGGCGTGGAACTGAGCGTTCAACGCCGCCTGTACTTCGTTGACCTTACCTATCGCTTCTCCGTCGAAGACATAGTTGTGGGGGCCTTCGCCGCCCGTGTCTCCGAATTTCTCCACGGTACCGGGGAGGGTGTTTGTATTTCTCATTGAAGCCAGTGTCACGAGCGGGATAGTGTGACTGGCTGTATGCATTTGTTGATAGACCGATACTTGTAAAATTGTTGTGAAGTCGTAGGTCCAGATGAGAATATCCTCCCAGTAAAGTCATATTCACGACAATTCAACAGAGGAGAGTCGAGAGCATCTGCTGGTCATCGTCATGATGCTAGGTATCATCTCTTCTTTTCTTCTGATTGGAGTATGAGTTAATGGTTGAGACTTTTGTCCCTTGGATAGTTCTTGATGAAAGCACTTATTTTGCAGACCGTGAAGGGCTGTTTCTTCTCCTCATGGCTGTTGTCACAATCTCATTGTTGCCATTCTTGTAGGTAATATCGCTTGCTTTCGCAACACTCCTCAGCCACCTCCTTCGTTTCCTTAATCCTCCTTTCCATCAGTATCGATTTCGCCTACCATGGAGGATAGGTAAGCACGCAATTATGTTGCTTCCTGACTCTCGCATTCCCCATTCTGTGGGGCGTTATCAAGCAGGGAAGACAAACATTGCCATCATCTCATAATCGTTCAGAAGGAACCCATGTTTGGTGTGGAAGACATGTTTGGGATGAGATGTTATGTGTATCATAAACACCCTGTTACTTTCTTCCCATTTGAATTCCTGTCATGACCGTGTTGGTACTTTTCATCTCTATGCCCCCTTCCATCTTAAAGACATTCTCTCAGCATCCATCCCTGCAGGCACTCCCATTCTCGATGTCCTTGATGATTTTTATCCCATGGAGTCGAAGTTGAACCGACATATCAGAAATTCATTGTGTCGGAGGCCGATTGGCAATTTGAATCACATGGCCGACATGGTTCGAGTGATAACCACATTGAGTGAAAGATGTCCACTAGGGAGTTTTGGTCGTCAGGTTCAACCTCTCTTGGCTGTCTTTCTCCTATATTTAGCTTCTTGATCACTCTGATCTGTCAATTGGTCCCAATCGGCAAGCTTGATCAACCCCAGTCATTTGATTCAAGTTAAAAGAACGTCTAACTATCTACCTGGGATTGTAGCCTGTTATGAATGAAGGATACCCACCACCTGATTTTTGGTCAACAGGTTGCAGCTCCCTTTGCTGATAATTCTCCTTCCATTAGCGCCATCCATGTCAGTCTTGACTTCGAATCAACCGAGAGACGACACTGTGTGCAGTTTCTTCTTTCAATTTGAGATTGATCAATCAGTCTATATTGTATATCTCGACTGTGATTCAAGCGGTCCACTGAAGACATTGCTCGTTATCTTCTCATCACGTTCGTTATCAAGTTCTGGAAAGAGATGGAACATCTGTCAAGTTCCACGGCTTTTCTGCCAACCTTTCGCCTCTCCACTTGGCACGTTCCATGTCGCTTTCCTTTTGGGACAAAGCTGAGACAATCATGGTCGGCTGCAATTGCTTTCCTCTTCTTGAGATTGAGATTGTTGAATCAGTCCCCATGGAAGATCGTGACTGACCGACCGAGTTGATGCTTAGGTCATATTCTCTTTGCATTTTTCGTCGCGTAGAGATGTTTTGATTTTGAGTCATCAATCCCAGCGTCCCTTGGCTGGTCTTCCTCCATCCTTTCGGCTTCGTCCACTCATTCGAATAGGTGTAATTTTATCGTACCATTTATGAACACCCTGACGATCCATTACTATGACCGTCCAATGCCGCTGTTAGGAGTACGTGTGTCCAGTGGCTACATATTTCTCTCCATCTCTTTTATATATTCCGCCCAAATCCTCTGTGCTGTGAGGTTCACAGCTACCACCATACCCTCATGGTATTCCACGACCATCTCATCCTATCAATATTTTCCCAGCATCGCCGAGTCTGAGGGCATTTACAACATCGGTCTCATAATGGGAGATGAGGATTGAAAGCCCTACAAACTTCTCTCCACGTCTGAGGCGAGGTAAATGAAGAGTAGGTTCGCACTGCACTCCACACTAGCAGCTTGTCCATTCGCGAGAGGTAATTCGATGGAGTCCGAATATGTGCGAGCAATCGTGGTTGCTTTTGCTTTTTAGAATCTGTCAATCGTGAATAGAGAATCCGCTTGATTGAAGTAATCCTTTGTGGATCTTCTTCCTAGCCATTTCTCGTCAAGTCCGGCTTCGGTTCTCAGAGAGAGACAGATAATGAACGGTCTGTATACTTCATCTTGTGCAACGTGCAAGCAAAGTTGTCAAGTAGGTTGGCAACCGTCATGGCGAGCAGCGCAGCTCAACAGATCAACCACTAACTAAAGACATAGCGAGTCTGCATCTTGCTTATAAGTTATGTCTTCTGCCTGCGGATCAAAATTTGGAGATGGTGAAAATATGGACCGTGTCTCTCGCTTCTTTCAGGGTATCAGTTATGCCTTTGAAATTGTTATATAGTTCCAACGGCAATCAGCCGACGCAGCCGACGCAAAAACCACCACAGATTTGATGCTTGTGACTAGCATTTCAAGGGATTCGCAAGTACCAATCGGACTTGTCACGATCATCTAGAGAAATAGAAGTGCTGTACCACTCGAGTATATTGTTTAATTCGCGAGCGTTCGACAGGTCCATGTGAGTCTGGTCAGTTAGCATCATACACACCGCGCTCTTAGCATCGATGACACAAAGCAGATGCTCCACCATCCATGAAGCCATTTATATGACATTTGAACTATCGCAGGTCATCTTGAACTCCGCTCATTCCGCTCAGTAGACGCCGAGATTAAGCGGGACGAGCAATGGAACGAGGTAGGAAGTACCTCTCCCAGAGCATCTTGCTCATCTTACTCTATCGGTGAGAACAACACCATGGCCAGAGCGACCACGTAGTTCGATTCATTTCCTCTGTTGGTGTTTCATGTTGTCCCGCGTGGATGTTGATGAATACCAGAAACAGAGAACTGCCACTCCACGGATATGTTCTCTGAGAGTCAAAGGACAGAACGGGAGGAACGACAACACGACAGTAAGCGTCTGGTATTGTGGACGACGGTTCCGACGGCTGAGTGACGTTGATTAGGATCAACATACCCACTGATGAATTTCCCAGCGAACTCTCGGTAGGTTGGCAACTGCATGAACACGATTCAACTCCTTGGTGTGCCCGTATATGCTCACTGGCTATAATCGCCTTCGGCCGCTGCGTCGATTGAAGGAAGAACAATAGCAAGGATGCTGCCGCGATTATTTCCGGGCTCCATTGGTAAAGGTTCCATTAGGAAGTAGTTAAGCGAAACAGCCAACTAATACTTCTCCTCTTCGTTTCCCAGTTTCCTATCCGGCGTGGAACTGACCAGGGGGTTTTTTTGGGCGGTATATTCAAGGAGCAAAGCTGAATCATAAACAGGTGCGCCATTTCATTGCATCTCGGGGGTGTTCTCCTAATGTCGTTATTTGTGTAATGTCCCTTCTTAGCTCTTCCTTCTGTCTCTGTTCATATCCAGGCAATACAGCCATCTTCTGGATGCACCGTGCACACCATGCATCTTGTGTTCTGTTCACTGCTCGGACTGACAGGATGTCGAACCTCTTCCACATCGGTAAATGCCTGGGCTTCGTTGAAGCTTCAAGCACAGTGATATACCCACAACATTCACATGGCTCCTCCAAACAATCGCCGCCACCACCCTTATCTGCGTCACCAGGGGAGCCCAAGAGTCAGAGCCAGGTTCACCTGCCGTAGCATCAGGACGGCTCGCATCATAGAAAGGGTCAACTTTTGATCGGTAGTCTTCACCCAAATGCCGCTAATGACTTCTAATACCACCCTTCAGTAGGCAGCAAAGACATCCGATGATGTCTGGCTGAGTCCCAGATCCGTCCTGAGCTTGTTGAGTTCCTTCCCATTGACTAGGTCTTTTGACACCTTCGGTCTTCCACCATATCCAATTGCACCCACAATGAAGTTGTCATTGTTCTCCTCTCAACCATGCATGTTTCGTAGACGGTTGCTTACACGCAGACGGCTGCGGAAGAAATCTGTGTATAGAAACCATTTTGCTGCATGCACATAGGACGTCGGTTTGTGTTGAGATCCTTTCTGTCGCGATGGTGCTTTATGCCACATATCGCCGTGTGCTTTAATCTTGTGGTGGAATGTCTCTCGAGTCACATTAAGTCCCTGGCTGTTCTCTCTGCGACTCAGGACATGGGTTAGTATATAGTATCGTTCTAGCCAAGTATAGCCTTGACTCGGCGTGCATTTCTGACATAGCTTTCTGGGCCCGTTATCATATATCCCAGACGAATATTTCAAGACCGGACCAGGCTCGGGCAGACCATTCCTCGTATGATGGGCGCTTTGGAGACGGAAGTGTTCCATTCCTGTGATGTCCTGTCATCTCAATAACAGCAGAGCGTTATAAATGTAAGTGGGCTCCGTTCCTGGCACATACACTGATTCTGATATGACACGATAAGGGGCCGCCATGGTGTCGGCTTGTTCTCCAGTGCGTAGTTTTTGAATATAGGAAATTCCGACACAGGCATAATATGACGAATATGTCAGGTTCGACGGCGTATTCACACTCTAACCCGTTAGAAAGGAAGATTATGGTAGAATGCATTCTTCATCGTACATTCTGTTAATCGGGTAGTCTGACTATCAGGACACTAGAAAGCATTCCAACAAAGCCAGTGGTCTGATGTTGCTTTGTTGACCACCCTGGAGGTACGCAAATTTCTTTCCGCCTCCATGACAGCGACCACACTGTTTCTTGAGTATATATCCCCGATGTCGGTTTTCGCACGAGCAGAGTCCATCGTCGGTGACGCAACCATTGTCGCTCATCATACTATTGCCAGGCCGAGTGAATTGCACGTCTTCATCCTACCCCCATATTAATGGCAAATATGACGTGGTGATACTAATCAGAACAATATGTTGTCAAGATTTTTCAGACAACGACCATAATTTTCCGCTGCTTCGGTCCGAGCATACTGGAGAACGCTCTGGAGCTCAAATAAGCCGAGGCTGAAGAAGGCGACTATCACATAAGCTCATCGCGATCTTCCTTCTGCTGAACTGATCGTGCGTGTATGTTTTTCAGGGACAGGACATGATTAGAAAGCGCGTCATCTATCTTGAGGTCGCGTGAAATAGTCGTTTTCTCTCCATGTCTTGCCGTAAATTGATATATAGCGAGTTTGAGGTATAATGATAATCGAGCCAGCTAAACGGTAGCACCATGGCCGTCCGCGTCGACGTTCGGGAGCGCGATCGAATGGCAGCAGAAGCTTTGTCGAATCATTGTACCCGGAGAAACATCTATTCCTGTCGATAGAAAGTACTGCAATCGGGCAGAGCTGTTGATCCAGCCCTCCCCCCTTGCTTTGACAAAGGAGCTCAACCGGAATTCCAAGTGTGCAAATAGGTGGGTTCGCCAGCTGAGTTGGAACATGTACAGCCTCTCGACACATGTTCAGAAGAGAGTGAAGGTGTGTGTCACTTTTGGGACACATATATGAAGGTCGCGTGTGTGTTTCGGTAGATGCCATGGCGCTCTCCAGGACTGATGTATTTGGCATTCGCCGTTAGGTGCGATAAACGAGGCCGAAGTAAACTGCTAGCCCAAGATAGTGGAGACGATCTTCTTGTGTGTGCGACATTCGGCGTGGAGGTGGAACTGCTCTATCGGCGCCTAGTTTGTTCGTACATCTTGGCTGCAGTGATGATGGACAATAGAGTGTGACACAGGCCGAATGGTGAATACCTTCTATGATCATTGACGGCTGGGCAGAGGTATTGGTCATGATCATTGGTATCTTGCAATCATGCTTCTTCAGATGTAGTCATGGGGGCATTCCGCAGACACTTCTTCATCTTGGCCAAAGACTTAGCAAAACGGTCCATCTGACCATTTCCATCGACACAGTATCACAAAGGTCACATTTCTTCGGAGCGGCTTCAAAACACATAGCCACTTTTAGAGACCATTTTTTTGAACCGGGAATTGGAATATCTGGGTCAAGTACCTCAGTCTTTTGCTGTCGTACAAATGCCCATATTGAAAGATGAGCTAAGAGTTCACGCTTTCTTGTCCTTCCTTAAATGATACTTCGTCGGTAATTTCCCGACACATATCTGCCGTTTGATTGACAGTAAAGACCGCAGATCCTTAGTCAACAGCACAGTAGATCCAGACGCCATCCCGCCAGCGAGGGAGTCCTTCAGGCGCGGAGTGCGCATGTCGTCAAGACAATATGCGGATAATTTCGTGCGGGCGCATGAGAGAGTTGAACTCTAGTGGCCGGCAGTCCTTACAGCCACCGACCACCCCGCGAAAGTCCGCAGGGGCCATCACCATGGCGCTGATATTTCCCCCAATACCTAGATGGGAATAGTGTGATCCCAGTCAGAGAAGATAGGGTAAATGTAACTCCACAGTGGACTTCTGCTTCGCCGTGTGCATGTCTATTGTGCTTTCCTTGGAACGCCAAAGATCTTCTGGCTTACCAGTCTTTTCTTCGATTGGAGCTCAACTCCACCCAGTCGAAGGCATAGCTTTCATTCTCCCATCTAGAAATAATCGTACCAAGTGATTCAGCCAGCGCGGTCGGTCGATTGGCAACTTGTACACCTTGGCTTGCTAGTGAGGCGCTGTGGTTCCAGGAGAAAAACACCCACAGACAATACAGTCCTGCTAACAATCCATAGCTCTTGAACCAGCTTTTCTAGGCGATGCCACGTTTCATGGAATCATCAAGGAAAGGTGCGGTCTGCAGCTGGCGGCCATCAACCGAGCCTTTGCTTGCATTTAAGGGCATTAGCAGGTGCTGAGCAATTGTTTCTCAGGAGATCAATCTGAGGAAATCAAAGTCCTGAAGCTGGCAGCTCGGTCGTATCCTTCTCCGTATTATCATCTTATATATCTTGGTCATTGGGTAGACATTTGTCCAGAGAAATGAGCTGTCAGTGGTAATACTAAGAACGCACTTCCATTGTCCTTGACAAGTTCTCTGAAGTTTCCCGCCATTGCGTTCTTCTCAGCCTCCGTTTTCGGGTGTGTAAGTTTTGGGACATTTGGATTTCTTGGGATTGAAGCAGGGAATTCCAGCTGGAGATTTTGGTCTTTCTGTGCAGGTTATGATTGACTGCGGATGCAATTATAGATCAGTGGGCTTAGTTTGAGTTAAAGGAACAAGTGATCCGTTCATTCAACGTAAGGTCATGATATCCAGAAAGCAAATTCCCGGGTTGTCCAGCAGCGGCAAATCCAAACAACAAATGGCCACATGAAGTGGCCAACACCATGGCCTTGAATGATTGCGTAGGATTTTATCTCATGGAGATATCAAAGGGGCCCAACAACATGAGGTGAAATGATTTCAGGGGCAGACACCTCTGGAAGATCATAGTACGGAGCCCAGTGCCTTGGGAGCATGTCGGTTCAGGAGACAGTTCTGTGGTCAGAGACATGTGACTTCGCTTGAAGCAAGCAGCCCTGCATTTGATCAATATCAGTTTCGTCCCACACACACCGTGAAGCCGGTGATGTCTACACTTCATCATCTAGTGCAGTCGGGCAACATTAGAAGCCCATGGTGTGCCTCACGCCGGCTGTTATGGGATGCTTTCTGTCATTAAAACAACCTGGAGAACCTCTTGACTGGATTGTGAAAGCCTGTGCTATTTAAGGGCGCGGTCTTCGAGCCCCTCCGCCAGTTCTCTATCTATTGTAAAATGAGTCCCAAAGTCCCAGGTGTATGTGTCTTAGATCTTGTTACCTTTTCTCAGTAATGAGCGCGAGCTTAGCAGTAAGCTGTAGGCTCTATGGCCCCCATTTGGCGAGTCTCGTTATGAGAATGGCACTGTGCCCATAAGTTCGACTATGTGCTTTACTTTTCAGTCCCCGGTGAGCGTATATATCAACACTGAGGACTCTGGGATGACTCGTGCAATGACAGGTCGTCATGCTATGTCAGAAAGGTTTCGCCTCTCGACATGAAGAGAGTACCGCAAGGAAGGGATGAAGTCAATGAATATCACAGTATGCTCGAGGCATGTTAGCCATCTTATGTCTAGAATGAATACATATATAAGGTAGGAATGAGCTTGGCTGATGATGTATTGATAGGAAAGAGATGCGGTGCAGAGAAAGGGGGAGAGGAGAATGAGGGAAGGAACACGGCGAGAATTTTATAGCCAATTTTGAAATCAGTTTCCGTGGGAGTCACCGTTTGGATGACCCGCCGTGTGAATATTTTTTTTCTTTTTTTTCTTCCTTAGAGACGGGAAGTTCCCAATACACGAGTCAGCGTGAATCGTAGAATGCTGTGTGCGTCACTTAGGAGGTCTCTATTAAGGGTGGTTTTAGCGCCGTATGGATACCAATTCACGAAATTTAGCCGCTTAGATGCATCACAGAGAATGCTGTCAACATTGTTGAAAGAGCCAGAAGACTTCCCAGAATTTGAATATTGTCAGGAAATTTGGTATCATAGTCTAACAGTACGCTAATGTTTTTCGTATGATAGTAAACTGGATATGCGCATAGACCTAGACATTTCACTGCACCTGTGCAGTGCCATCACATGGTCCTTGGGATTGAGGAAGAAATCCATATCAACAGGACTTCGGTGTATCTGCGTGAATCCATACCATGCACTCAACACTGACCTATTGTAATGATCCAGGACGTGAAGTGCTGGCTTTCACGCAAGGCATCAATTTTGTCAAGGCTTGCTGAATTCACGTTCTATTGCTTCCACCATCTCGTCTACTAGGGTCAGCTTCACTCAATCACAGGGTGGGGTACGTATACGTACCTCGCATTCCTTGGATTGCCTCAAAGGCAATTGCGTGGTTCGCCAGGAACTTCGCTACTACTCGCAGGCTCTGTTCCAGCTCATCCCTCAGTCCTGCTAATGGAAAGTCACCTGCGTGCGAATCCGGCACCTTTGTAACGAAAGGCCTTGTTTTGCAACTCAGAGTCAGCATCGTATAGCCCGCCTGCATGGCGCAACTGATCAAAGTGGGCATGGCCCGGGGAACCTCATAGTTCTGGAATATGTACGGTAAATTGGTCGGAGAATCATCATTAGTTGGGTTAGGAAATGGAAGGCTGTCCAATAAAGTTACCACATTTATGGCTGCATGAACACAGATCACTGAGGATGTGTGCGATGAGAAGGGGAACTGGATGCCAAATTGTTGCATCGAAGCGGGACGCTGCAGCAAGGTCGTATCACTGGATGCACAGCCTTCATCTATGCTTTCGTTGGTGCACGAGACTGGATGCAGACCAGGCTGTTCAGAGAACATGGGCATATCTTGAAAGGCACAGTATCGGTGCAATTTGATCCGAGCGCTACATAGTCAGTCAGCCATTGCAAACAATAACCAACCAGGATACTCACCTGTGCAATTTGATCTCAGCATACGATCTCAAAGCGCTTGAGGCCACCGATTCGACACAGTTTGGCTGAGGGCCTTGTGAAGCCGACAGTTTATCCCGACACTCGAGTAGCAGTGAGGTAATCTGAGTATCAAGCTCAGACATCCGCGTTTGAATCCCTGACACATCCTCCCGGCGACGTATAGTCTCGTCAAGCTCAACGGCAAAAATACCAGCTTCATATAAAGCTTGTTGGGCTTCGACACGGAGCCTCCAACCCTAGAAGGCATAAGCAAGGGTTCCTCCGACGACTAAACGGAAACACACCTTTGGATATGGGGTCACAAATGAAGGATCGTACACGTCAAATGAAGCCGGCTATACAGGATTAGTCAATTGCCTACCTTGCTGCCAGATGTAGCACTCACCATGCCAGTCACCGTTGCCATATGACTTGCGGCCATATACTACGAAATTAGCACTGTCTGAAGGAATAAAAATGGCTAACAAAACCAACCACAAACCACCATGACCTACGCCGGGCCAAGGCATACTCATTCTCCTCCAGGGACTCATGCAGTCCTAGCCTGAAGGCCATTTCCAGAGCCTCATTCGCTAACCTGGCCGTGTTATCGAGATTCCCTTGCTGGCCATATTCATAGAAGCACAGGATGGATAGTGCAATAACTCCTTCGAGGCACACAGGGAGTTTTGAGTGAAACGGTGGCCGACCGATAGAATCCCGCAAGGAGCCTTCGAACCCACCGGGAGTCCGTAGCGGCTGGTAATCCCGAGCAATCACCGCATAGGCAGCTTCGGCAAATCGCAGCGAAACCTCTCTTCGGATGGTGACATATTCTGGTCTGGCAGGATATTCCACATCTTTGTGGGGGACCAGCGCCACCATCGCTGAGATGGCCAGCGCGAGTGGACTTGCCGGCTTAAACCCATCCGGATGGTCCACCCTGACTGGATTGTGGGTAACAGGCAAACGATCAGGCGGAGGAAGGATGGGATAATATGGATGTATGAAAATGTAGTATGCATCCAATCTACATCGTGTCAACAAGATTCGATGCCTTATCATTGTCTTCCCCGCTTACATGTCCTCATTGCTGCCGTATAGCTGGACCTTGTTGACAGGCTGAGCGGGCTGCAAACCCCGGAGGGTCTCGACTGGGTTTCGGGGGAAAACAGAGTCGAACATGGACTCTATTTCCGCCATTGGAGTTCCAACGTTGCGCAGGGTAGCGCTGGGGCCACATAGTTTGGCCAGTTTCTGCATCCATTCTAGACTCGGCAGTCAGCAACCGTTGATCAGCAGGACTCGAGAGGAAGGAGAGAAGAGGTGGAAGGCAGGTGGGCAGGAAGTATACCATTCCCATCGAGAGTTGATGCTGTCCCCGCAGAGGGGGGTCCTTTGGTTGAATCCTGAGCCGAGTGCGGATCTGACATGGCCTTGGCATCTAGTATGCGCGGGCCGGGAGTGACTGGGGATGATGCCGTCGTCTTAGCACGGAATATATAAAGACTGGAGGGATTCCTGACGAAGGGGCCAAAACACCGTTTGAGACCCGAGCCATAGGAACGGAAGCGCCCCCCACGGCTGTCAAAGCAAAGATCAGTCAAGTTTTCCGTCCGAACTACTGCAGCACCTCCCCGGATAATCCATGAACCCGATCGGTCCGTCCAGTAGTTTGGACAAGGGGAGGGGGGGAAGCTGAGCAGTAGCACCAAGAGTACTGACAGGACGACTAGTATTCCCTAGTCTCTCCATCCATCTTCCAGCACCTACCCATCATTGTGGCCCGATTGGGTCGAGGTTTTCATCAGATCCCGTTCCGGACGCCGTCGTCGCCCGGCTTCTGCTGGTTTTGTTGTGACTGTCATCGCTCCCCCATGGTCAAGACAGTATTCCACAGAATAATTAGGAGATGCGGAAAGGAAAGAAGACAAATGCCCCGGCCAGCAGTTCGAAAAAAAAAAATATTTATATGGTGGTCATCAGGCGGTTCAAATCCCGACAAGCGGGCTAACGGGGATAGACAGTTGGGAGGTGGGATTTGCTTCGCTTCATGACAAACGAGAGCTGCGCCCTTGCAAACAATCATCTTGGCAAATGACCGGTACGGCCAAACCCGTGGTTGCTTACTTGGCAGTACTGTGTAGGTCGGGATTACTGGGTATCGGGAATGGCTCACACTCGGTTGGCGCTACTAGTAGTAGTAAAAATAGTAATAATACTTAGTATTGGCAGTAGATAGAACAGCTGATAGATGGAAGGACATTCCAGAGTTCTCGGGAGGGGGGGAAAGAGTGGAGGGAACGGAGACTGTAGCCGGTGATTGAACCAAAGGTTGTACCTGTTCAGGCCTGGCGGTGGGGAATCAGCAGCCCAAGCCAGACCCCGGGCGGCTGGCTCATTCTGCCTTCTTCTGCCTCTTCGGCCGAAGCTGCAGGTTGGGACCCACAATAATGGAACACGGACAGCCCCTCTCTTAACCCATCTCTTCTACCACTACGTACTACTGCCACTACTAAGGCTACTAGATAATTCTAGTCTCGAGTCTCCATCACCTTTCATTCGGTCAATTTCCTCCATTCTCCTGCATCCCTTGACTTCCTCTCTCCTTCGGCTCTGCAATACATAATCCTTCTGCACCTCCATTCGGCACTGATCGATCCCCGCTGTCCTATCCTGTCCTATGATCTATCCCACCCTTCTCGAACCCGATCGTCATATACATCTCAATCACAAACCACCTTGTCCTTCCCCCACACAAGCGCTTGCTGCCGCTAGACGAGGAGCCTGTCTGCACACCATTATTCCAAAGCGAGCGACACCTCATGCAGCTGAATGGAGATCGTTCGTCTATTGACGTTGAATGTCACAGCGATGTCCAGACGGAGCGATCAGAAAATAGTTTTCCGGCTTCATACTTTCCCGTGTCGTGCCTGACGCCAGTCGCACCCCTCGACACTCCCGGAAGAACTCGGTTGCTGCTAAGCGAAGTTCCATCCAGGCTAGATGCACCCCAAGGCAAATTCGGGTGCCGTACCCAAAGGGGGAGAGACCCTGCCTGGCTGCATCGGATCCATGTCCATCCCCTCCTAACCAGCGACTGACATCAAAGGTTTCGGGATCTGGGTAAAGTCCCTCATCACGGTGCATGGTGTAACTCTGCGTGCTGACCGTCGTTCCTTGAGGAATCTGGTATCCGCAAAAGGTCACTCCGCCATTCGGCACGCCCCGAGGCAAGGAGCCGGGGGCTGCTCCATAGAGCCGTAGGGTCTCCGTGATGACGGCATCGAGGAGCGGCAGTTCCTCCAACGCAGCTTCGTTATAATTCGAATCCAGCGCACGGACCTCTTCTTCCAGATCGTGCTGGAGCTTCGGCTGCGACAGCACAGCCCATACCAGGTAAGTCAGCGTGACAGCAGTAGTATCGGAGCCAGCCACGATCAGATTGCCCGCTTCAATCACCACGTCCTCCTCAGAAAGCGTGCTGCTCGTCTTCTCCGATTCATTGACTATTCCGGTGAAAATATTCCGCGTGGAGTTGCTATTCGCTCGACTATTTGACACCGCTCGCCTTCCATATTCAGTAAGATAGTCGCTGGGGCGAAACATCTCCTGGAAGGATGCAAGTGGGACATATCGGCCAATGAGTGCCACAAGGGGAAGCTCTACGTTGATTCCCGAACCCATCATGGTGGACTCCAAAATATTGATATATTTGTTTTTCTGCTGACCATTAGCCGAGTCTGTCATGCAGCAATGGGCACTTTAATAACTCACCTTTCCATACTGCAGCATTTCAAATGATTCACCGAACATCAAATGACCGCTGACATCTGTGGCGAGAAACGTCCACCACTTCAGAACATCGGATGTCCCATCCCGCAGCAATTCACCGCGAATCCGAGACACTGCTAACTGGACTTTTTCCCTTACTACGGGCTCCCATGTTTGTCTTAATTCGGATTTGGAGAATGCACGCGCAAACAACTTCCTACGCGCAGCATGTTCCTTGGGATCCCGCAGAGTAAAGACTCCCGGATTTCGGTCCCAGGAGAACTTTTGATACCATGGGGTCTTCAGGAAGGCCGACCCGACACGATGGATCTCTTTGAACTCGGGCAGTGAGGAAATAGAAACCTCGTCCGGAGCAATACGCACTACAGGGCCATATTTCTGGTGCAGATCGTGGATGAAGTAGATGCGCTTTCCCGTAACGATCGATAACTTTAGCGGCAACCTTGTTACTCTTGTGTACAAAGGTCCCGGTATGTGACGAAGGGGAGATCTGAGGAACGTGTAAGTAATCTATACCATTGGTCAGTAACTGCCTCATCCTGCAGAGGATACTCGTATGCTGCGGTGAAGCTATGCATACCTGCAAAACCCAGATCGCCACCACAGTCACAATGCACAATGCAACATGTTGCTCCATGTCAGAATTGAGTCAGCTTAACAGTTGTTCAGAGCAAATGAATGGAATTATTGCCAACAAAAACAAAGAAAGAGAAAAAAAAAAAAAAAAAAAAAAAAACTATCCTTGAGAATTCGCCCTTTTTTTTTATATGTACATCATCCCGGGTCACGCCCTTGAGTCACCCAACGTACGCTCCTCATTTGCTGTTCGGAGCCCGGCTCCACCCCCGCTCTCCGCACGCGGCTATTCTGCTCGAAATACCATCCAGGCCCCTGGTTTCGAAAACCCAAAAGTACGATCAGAGACTTTGCTCCACCCCTGTCTCTTTTTTACAACTATGACACAACGTTTAATCAGGTACAAATTTGCCACTGCCAGCTCTATAGCGATAAGATGAGGCGTTTACGGCAAGACAATGCATTCTCGCATGCCAAGCATGAAGCATTGTCCTACACAACCGCAAGACTAATAGTATAGGGGGCAGATTTTACAACTTAGTCTCGAGTGATCTTGCTCAGAGAAGTGAATTGAGGGCATGAGTGGGTTTCAATTGCTTGTGATGCGTCATACCGTGTAGCGGCTTAAATGCTCCAATTAACATATTGCTCGCACCGCAGCCATCCAGATCGCCATCACATCCACGCAATCACATCAAAACAAAAATGTGACTCATAAATTCATTCTTCATTCGCATGAACAAACTTAAAAGCAAGCTGGAAACCTCTCACTGACCAAGGAAAGCAAGCATGGTAGCCGGCCAGCGAGAACTCGTAGCATATTTTTCGTGCATACCCCCTGATATAACCTACTGCTACTCCGTAGATAGCCACTTCCTTTCAATTTACCGTACTATATTATTCCCTCAATCAAAGCGCGAGAGCCACGATTCGAAGCGAGACGAAAAGGACAGACACCCACAAAATACCATTATGAGAGAGCATCCGACATCCTTCACAGCTAATAATCGATTGATACGCTCGTCTAAACCGTGGCACCCGATGATAACCAATCCAGTAGTAGCCTAGACTACCACCAGTACTACAATCAACACCTACTTCGTCAGTAAGTTACCAATCGCCCTATTATTCCAATCAGCCCCATGTCTCTCGCGAATAGTAAGTAGTAATAAAATACTCCATTTCGTATCATTGCAAAGGTATCATCAATCAATCATATCGTGATTCTCACTCTCTTTAATACAAGCCGTAGACCACAACTGATTAACTAATTTTACTTTGGTAGATAGTAGTATTAATAGTAGTAGTACTTATTACTATATATCATGCTAAAGACAGCGTCCCGACCACGAAAGAAGGGGAGGGAAAGATTACACTTCTCCAAAAATGCAATTCTATCATAACAGAAAAGAACTTTTATTGATATTGATTCCGCAGTGCACCATGTCTGCCAGTAATGAACTAATGAGGAGAAATAGAGAACGGAAAAAAAGAAAATGTCTGGTATCATTCCTAGAGGTATTCAGAGAAAAGAAGAAAAGGAAAGGAAAAGTCCGGTGCAAGGTATATACATGTGCATAGAAATGTATGCAAGATGAAAGGTAGGGACGCTCATGCTTCTGCTTCTCCGCAGCCTTCTGCGGAGAGGGATAGAGGTACATCTTCTGATCGAAGGATAGATGTTGGGGTCGTCAGAGAATGAAGGTGAATCTGGAATAGCCGCCGCCACCTCAAGTATAAAATAAACCGTATATAGTAGTACAAATATAGGCGTGAGAAGTAGTATAACATAGAAAATGAGGAAGAAAAAAAAAGGCATTATTTCGAAGACATTCGGTGGGCGACTATCTCCCCCACATCCGTGCTGACGAGTCATTGATTCTCCCATGGTGGCGGTCTGAATCCTTGCTCGAGCGATCGCTGCTCTCTTCGACTTCATTGTCGAATGCGGGTTCAGAAGTGATCTCGATTGTCGTATGTTGGTACACCTTACCCATGGGGGTCAATTCAACGCCGGCAGTCTGCACGATGTTGTCGGTGGAGCCGTCGCGCACAGTTTGCTCGAGATCATCATCTTCATGATGGACGCCCTTGCGCAGAGCGCTAATGTCCGTCCGATTCATCTTGGGGTCCGCGGTGATGGTGGTCAGATGGTTTTCTGTAGTCTTTCGGCCCTTGCTGCTGGCGAAGCGGTTGTAACTGCGATCGTGGCTGGGTTCGGATTCCAAGATCAGGTTTCGACGGGTCAGAGTGTAAAGCAGGGCGTCCACCAGTCCGGAGCTGGTGATCAAGGCACCGGCAACACAGAAGTAGGCTATACTTGGGGAGTTGCCTTGCGCGGTCGCCATTCGACCTGCGGCAAGAGGGAGCGATAGAACAATATAGGCGATCGGATAGATGACCATGTATCCGATGACGCGGCGAAGGCGCTTGAGACTTTCGATGTGACTGCTGCCCAGAATGGCGGATTGCTTGATCCGCATCCGCAGCTGGAACCACATCACAGCGTACAGACAGACCGTACCGAATTCGGCCAAGAAAATCCAGATATAGTGAGTCCAGAGACGGATGGATTCGTAGTCTTCGCTGATCCAGCACTAGAAGCGCGAAAGTTTAGTTGTGGGCCCCTTTTGATGAAGGAGAATGACTTACCCAGGCACCTGATGGGATAAAGACGTAACGGCCATGAGCAGCAAGGGGGATGATGACTAGGACGGCGACGAAGATCCAAACTCCAATGACGAAGCTGACGAAGACCCGATGGCTCATTTTCCGCCCAAGAGCGACGAGAAGGAAGGTGTGAAAAGCGATCGCCATGACGAAAAGTCCACTTCCTGGGTCTCCTACCTGCAGCCAGAATCCTTGGAGGAAACAACCCGCCGAGTCCGCGGATATCTTATCCTCTGCAATCCATTTAATGCATATCAGGAAGGCGAGCGCTTGTTGGAGATCGGCCAACACGAGGTTGTAGATGAGAACCACATATTGATTGTAACCAATGTACCGGGCATAGGAACCGCGCCAAAAGATGAGTCGATAGCTGATGAAACAGATCAAGGCTAGTGTCGCTATGAAGGATAGAACTGCCATGACAGAGACTGCAATAAGACCTTTGCGCTGCGTGCTTGGGAGGGGATCAATGTCCAGAGTGACGCCACCCGGGCCATAGATCGTTCGGCGGAATAGGTCGCGTCCCCCTTCATCGAATGCCCCCAGGGCACTCAAGACATGTACAAGACTCATTGTTGATCGGGTGTTGTAAATCGGATGCCGGGGTAGGCTGCGGTCATTATTCTCTTCCTCAAACGGCGGAGACAGCTGCAGCTCGGCTCGGGAGATAGGACGGTGATTTTTGTAGGATCCCCGGAAGAAAGATAGTGGGTTGGGGCGATCTAGATAATTGCTGGAGTGTCGACAAGAATGGGCAAAGTAGTGCAAGGCCGATCTGTGTTCGAGTCAGGGGTCAAGCCTTCGCACGTACTTGCCAGGACTACCCAAAAAACAGTCGAAAGGTAAAAGAAGAGGGGAAAGGGGACATTGCGCGATGGAAGTAGGAAATGGACGAGCCACCCACGCACATGGAAGGCTAAACTACCGGCAACGGGGAGTGGATATGCTGTGGAGGGCCAGCCCTTTACCACGCAAAGCTTTTCGCCAGGTTAGTTTTAGATCCTGCTGCTCATGAGCCTACAGAAGTGAAAAGTGAAAACTAGGAAGTCAATCAGTTAGTCGAAGCTAGTTCTACCCCATATCACGGTCTGGGCCGACGTATCCTGTGCTGTCCTATGGGAGGAAAAGCCCAGGGTTGCCCCTCACGGAAGTCAAAACCAAGGGGCTCTGAAGTCTGAACTGGGAAGGTCGACAAGGTCAGCAAGTACTCTGACCTATAGCGGCCTAGCAGTATATACAAGTGGTTCCTGAAACCTTGAAGTTTGGATGGTAGACCCGGCGCCAAGCGTAGGGGACGAACGTGGTTTTTTGGTTCGGAATGTTTACTAGCGGGCTGGTACGGACTGGTTCCGGTAGCCTAAATTCGACTGTCTACACTGGGAAGTAGATAGGAGCATTGAGTTAGGGAGGATAGGATCATCTTGCTTCTTGCCACAGTCTGGCAAGTTGGCAACCGGCGCAGGTGGCACAATTCGAGGATGAAACTTCAAACCACCATCGTTAGGCCGTGTAAGATTGGCCTATCAAAGGTGCAGGGTGTCAGGGGAAGAAGCATTCTAACGGGACCTCGGGTCTGCGAGGAGGAGCATGGTAAATTGTGGGTTCGACTTGTGCCGCGGCCAAAGGAAAGCGGTCCGCGAGTCAAAACTTGGACCAAACAGGAGTGGCCACTCCCCATACAGTACCATGGCCGCGGGTACAATAATTTTTGTCACCAGGACTCCCAGTCTCCTTCGTTGTAAACGATGTTGCACAGTGGGCAAGCGACATTAAACTGCTCAGAGCAACACGCCAACAGACACCAACAGAAATTTTTCGAACTCTTTGGCCACTATGGAGCGCAAATTTTCTTTCTCACTGGCATAGCGGGAAACGCCCCAGTCGGTATCGCGTTAGCACCGCCGAGAGACATTGAGCGTGCCATGTCATTGATTCCAGAAGCCTGAAGGTCCCGCTTCGCGGATCGGCTTAGAAATTGATTTGGGAGATCCACCGGGATACTACAAGTGTAAATCATGACGCTAGGTTGCTTTTTGTTTGGGTAATCGATTACCTTGAAGTAATCACGCAGCCGAGCAATAGCAGGATCGTGACGATCGCAGACTTGGACAGAACGATTGGGTCAAGCAAGCACCCGCCTCCAGCTGCACTGGGCCTCGATCGTCCCTGAGCGGCAGTATCGGAATGCCAGGGACTACAAAGTATGTATTCTGGGTCTCACGGCTGCGATGCGGTATCTGAGGGAGGAACCATGGAATGGCATAAGCACACGGCAAGGACCCTCTCAGTCACTGATGATACGTGTAAGGTGTAATGGCACCATGCAAATATAGAAGTGTCTCCGACTCCTTCTGAGGATGTGTGTAATTTTATCAATCGTTGTCGGTGCGGTGTTCTGCAGGTGTATTCTGTTGCGGCTAACCAGCAACTCAGGGTGGAACACTTTAATAAAAGCGGGAGGCACTAGTGTATCCGAATAAGTTTCAACTTTTCAAGAGCCGTCAACACCAAACAGGCATATTCTTGTCGAATTCTGCAAAAGCGCCCTGGAGGTGACGCGGCTCACTCGGTGACTGTATTGTAGTGTCTCCATGATGAGGATCTGATACCATTGTTGCTACAATGGCACCAAGATCGGTTGGGTTTAGTGTCGAGTATCAATGGATCCCTGGCCACCGCAGTCCTTCACGAGGAGTTGATAAGAGCCTTTTTCATTAGTACACCGCACTACTGCATACTTGTCCTATACATTATCTTATCATCCCTCTTAATCGACTCCAATTGTTCCTCCCTTGTAGGAAGGAAGGATAAAAATGAACAGCTGGTGTGAGTCGAGGCGGTCGTTCCACTGCTTTCCCCGAGATGTACCATGATGGATCTGGTTGGCGTCAACAGAAGAACAGCAAAGGAGACAAAGTGCCTTTGGAACACCGTTCATGCTCCAGCAAAACTTCACCCCTCATTTAGGTGATTCTTCGACTATCAACTTTGTAGTAATACAGCGGTGTCCACAGAAACAGTATAGTCAGCCCGAGTGGAGATTCGTACTACCCAACGGTTTTAATCAACCCAATACCGGCATTGCAGGTGACCGGCGCTATTGCCCAGAAGAGGAAGGTGTCGACAAATCACACCCTCCCAATGATTCCCACTGGTCTGACAAAAGTACTTACTAACTCCATCCATTCGACACCTACTTCGGGACTGTATTGCTCTTCTTGTCGAGCCAGCTAACTCTCCGCCTCTGCCAAAGGTCGTGTCTTTGAGCTTCATCGCTGTGTTCGCGATGCAGCTCGTTCTATTTTCAAGTGTACCGCTCTGGTGACGCTGCTTTTTCAAGTTGTGTCATCTGCGTCTGCCCTCGTACTACCGAGGTCAGCGACCGGTTTCCTTTGGGATGGGTGTATAAGTTCATACTGCATCTCCATACTAGGTACAATGGCCTTGCAGAATCTTCGGACTAAACCTACATAAGGTTCCTTGGTACATACCTACGCTCCTTGGCTAATGAGCTTCTTTCATTGGTACTTCACAGCAGGAGAACACGCCCCGCTGAGAGATCCCCCAATGCTGTCCTGGTGTTACCAAGCATACTCTGATCTCTTCTGTTGGTCCTGTTTCTTATGGCCTCACATATAAACACTCGACGCAAAGCCTCGAACGTTTCGTGAACCCATGACAATCCCGGCCTATCCCATGCGCCTGAAATTGTGCTCACAACTGGGATCTATCAACAGGCTGACTATCAGGTGTATCTTAATCTTCACATGCCTGGCAGACCAGTGTAGACTGGATTGACAACCGTCAGAAGCAGTCATCTTGCCGCTGCCAGAATGCGAAGACCCCTTTCCAATAATGAGACCCTCTCAAGCTACTTCCTGAATCGTAAGACTATCAACGTGGATGGTCTCAGGAAGATCACAGCACATGCTCTGAAGGCCTTTGGCGCCAAAGGTCATACCAAAACAGCAAGATGTACCTTGCCAAGATTGGCTATCTTATGCTACCATGTAGGCAGGCATGTCATTGTGAAGATCATGACTCTATCCATAAACGTGCACCGAACTTGGAAGTTAAATGGTCCTCACAAAGTGGCCCGTTACAAGGGGAACCGCATTGATTGTGAACATTGCCGCGGGGCAGTCTATCACAAGCCGCACATGCCAAAAGGCATATAGCCTGAAAAGGACTACATCCCAACAATGCATCTACAGTACTGAAAGGCTTCAACTCAAGCAGTTCTGAGCTGATATATTACAGCGCAATCGTGTAAAATGGACATTGCTTGTGACTCGATGCCTTTCCTATGCCAAGTAGAACATGTGGACTAAAGCACATGCAGATTATTCTTACGGTCGGTTCGTCCAGTTAAGACATTGTTTACTGATCTCTCCGAGTCAGCGCAGGATAGATCTGCTCCATGATAGATCTTTGTCGATCCAGCACACAGCTGCTCTCACGAGAACAGCGAGTTTAGGTAGGATGTCGTCAACGAGTTTCCTTTAAGGAGTAGACCCGTCTCGAGACATTGTCCATAAACACCGGATTGTTACCGTCACGCTGGAACGAAGGTGTCATGGCCGTTAAGGGGGTCCACAATCTGTGGCGATCACTATTATTGCTACCATGAAGAGGAGTGTTCTTGGCGCCTTCGCATCCAGCGTCGGCAGCCCGGCAGAACTAGGCATTACTCTCCGCTACTGCCAAGGGATCGACATTCTGGCTGCCCCTACGGTAATTGTCTATGGTCTAATTACCCGTCTTTTAGAATCCTCTCGAATTAAGAATCCGTCACAACTTAATTTCGCATTATCTCATGACACTAAATTTAATGCATGCCTTGTCTCTGCTTTGGTGGCTGCTTTTCATGCATGAAAGTCATTGCCTCATGGGCTCAAACTACGAAACTTTGACAGCTCGGAAAGGGGTGAGATAAAAACTCTTCACCTCTTGGCAGTCTCCAGTTAAATTACTTGGCTGCCCCTCAAGGCCAGCGTCCTGACTCGGCCCAATCCCGTCTTAGGGCGCCGACGGAAGGCTCCAAGCGTCCAAGGAGCCATTCACACCGTGTGGGACGCTTCATCTTCAACAACCGAAGTCCCGAGAAATCGGTAAATCCAGCCCGGTGTCAGTCACCAGGAGGGATGCTCCTATGTGGTGTATAAACCGCTTTATGCTCCGACGCCGAGCACTGTTATCCGTTGATGTCAAATAACCTTCCGATAGGAAGACTAAGCAACAGGTGCTAACTAGTTAGTTATTGTTTTATAACCCCGAAAGGCCGACTAAAAGGCAGCTTGTTCCCGCCTGGACAGTCCAGTGGGAAGACATATTCCAGATACCCCTCCCTGTTCCCCAACATGCTCTTTACCTCCTGTCTCACATGATTCGTTGATGTGGAGAATAAGTTTACAATTGCGAAGAATCTGTTTGTCCCTTCGCGCACATTCCTGCCCTGGTGGCTTTCGCTTTCCGGAATTGGTTCCACGAATGCCGAGACCTTACTATCTCGCGATAATGTTTCCACCATGGACTCTGGTAGCTTTCGGAACTCTCGTCTCCAGCAAACAACACCAATGACAGCCTCTCACAAACTCTCCGGCCGGCCACCGAAAGCCAACTGCGGGCTTAGCTTAGAAAAAATGAGCAAGGCGGGGTTTAACTTCGATAAAACCGCAGGGCTATCGCAACTAGTGTTACCCTGTTAATGGGCAAAGCCGACCTCCCCTTTTTGCCCCTCTTCACATTCCATAGTCTATCAAACCCAAGAAACCCAAGATCAAGTCGAGCCGTGCTTACTCGGAAGGGTTGCTGCCGAAATTCTAAATTTGTTTTCCCCCTCCCGGGTGCGGAACCAAAAAACCTCGTGGCTACAGGATCCATTTTCTGGATGAACCATGGATACTCACCAGCTGATCTTGAACCAGATGCAGTAAGTAGCACGAGCATCAATCACTTGAAAATGATAAGGTAATGAGAATGCACGGATATCGAAGCTGATCCGGAAGGTCGAAATCGTCCACCCTATCTATGGAGCTGCGAATCTGGGGTGGGTTGCGCCGACTCAGATCAGGATGAGGAATAACTGAGTTGGGCTTAGCTCGAAGCACACTTTATGCTCTGAACCTTGTGATGATGAGTGAGAAATTAGTGTCTACGAAGAAAGGGGAAGGCGACTACCCCATGAACAGAATTGGGCTTGCTTGATTTCCTCTGCAGAAGGCATCGATTCACTGATCTAGACAGAGAGCTCTACACAGGACTGAGACAGCCCCTGAGCAGTACCATCGCGCTGCTTTTTGCTACATTCAAGGCATTGGTCACCCTTGACTGACTTACTAGCTCACTCTCCGTGCAAAGTCTGTTGTCATCAAGGGGCACCATATATCAGTATGGAAATCAACTGAAACGCCTCAAGAACAATGCAAAGCCATCACAGACACATCTGCGGGGTAACAGATGATAACAAAGGAATATAACCAACGGGAGTTCTTCAATCACATTGATTGAATCTTTCCCCGCTTCGTATTCACTTATTTTATCCTTCGTTGGTCTGTGGGAGGAAGGAAGGGAAGGCGCACCTTCGGATTCCCCCACCTCGTATTCTATAACGACCCGTCTTGTTTCCCCCCGCAGAATAGGCAGACATTTCTGGAATAGTGCGGATCGAGACAGAATTCCTTGCCTTGCTGTTGCACCTCATCAAACTCACCGTGTGATTATCCAGAGAAGTGGTGACGAACTCGGTAGTGTACTGAAATGGAAAAGGACGGTATAGTCGGTTCCAGATCATAAGAGCTAGGCTATTTAGCAGAGTAAGAGAGGTATATAATACTGACATCAGTAGAGTATTCTTCAATTGGGGATTATACGACTACTCATCTGTAGATTCTCGCTGGTTCTAGAAGGAAGATAATTCAATTGAAAGATCAATATGATGAGCCAATCTGGGAAAGAAAAAAAAATCCATCTGAAATAAAGTAGTAATAGACAGATCCAGATATATTTATATAAATCAAGTGTAATATATTAGGTATAGAAACAATGAATGTTGTCTAGTAGTTAGTACTGATAATTGACGTCCACTTCCAACATCGCTCGTGATATTTCGATTTACTTCCTCCACAGGAAGACATATCACTACTACCCCCAGCTTCAACCAGAACACCAAAAGTCGTATTAATAACAAATAGTAACTGCAGTTATCGAGCAGCAAGTATATCTACACAGATCTATGCACCTAACCCACCAATATTCTCAAAACTAAAGACCTGTCTATACGTAATACATCCCCGATGGTGCGATATATATATACATATATATATATATGTACCATAGAAAGTTACGATGAAATCAAAGGCTACTACTACTAGTCACCAAACTACGAACAAATAACTAAATGGAGAGAAACCAGAACTAGCAGAGTACTAAGTGATAGTTGTAGTAAATTCTGTATTGTTATCATGGGTAGTTACTTATTGACCAGACGGCATTTCAATAGCATTCAAAGCTCCGGGTAAGCAACAACTAGTGGATGTAAACTATACGATAGTACATTTGAGAGTAATAATGTGTTCTAGCTGACTTACTCCCTCTTTCTCAATCACTCACTGTCGATCTTTTGGGAATATCAATGGGAATATCTGCATTGACCTCTAGGGCTGTCTTTTACTTCTATGGTTGAGTTGTAGTGTTTTGAAGTGCTGTTGGTATGAGGGACTTTGGCGGGCAGAAGTCAATCCAATCTATATCTATGGACATTCAGATTCAGACAAGTGTTGCCTTATGTTACAATCAACTACAGAGCGAGTGTGAGGGAAAAAGAGTAGACTCAATTTAATTTCGAAAGCCCATCTCCATAGTATAGACAAATATACTATTCAAGCATAATATCTAAATATAAAAGGACACCTATATGCAGCTGGTATTCACCGATTCATAAAGTCATAACATCAGGGGGGTGCGTATGTACAACGAAATCATTATCGTTGTCAGCAGTTGATGGGTGGGAATCGAGAAACAAGAAAGCCGGACGAACAGAACAACAGGAAGAAAAGGAAAACCTCGTTAAAATACATAAACATTAGGTGTCGTGCATGTCATTTACATACACACCCGCCATCTCGACTTCCTCGAGTCTTCAATGCGTTGATACATTTCATCATCTTATCTCGTCTCGTCTCGTCGCAATTCATGGATTCGTGGTTCCGTGCGCCTCGTTTGAATGTCGTGTATGACGCTGAATGAAATGAAATGAAATAAAGAGACCATGCGGATGCGGTTGCGCTATTCGTGTTGTTTTGTATATGGGTTGAAAGGAGTTGGTCGCTATCAAGGGCTATTGCCATGGATTATCTTCTCCGGGAGCCTCGTCGACTGTCGTATACTTCTTCTTCGTCCTCCTCTTCGACAGGAGCAGGTGTCCGTCGTTCAGTACGACGCTTTGGACGGCGTCGGCGGTTGGAGCTGATGTTGCTGGCCGAGTCATCTGGGGCCAACGACACGGCATCGTCCAAAAAGTCGTCGTCTGCACCCTCGTCCCATACGCCTAGGCCAGAGGCTGGAGTCCCCAGGCGAGCCTCCACGTAGGAACCACGACGGTTCTGGTTTGCAATCGACAGCCCTGCGCCACGTTCGCGGAGCGCGCGCCGCACCACCTCTGCCTTGCAGTGAAGGGCCTCAAATGCATCTTCAAGTGCCTCCATACCGAGGTAGATGTCCCGTTCAATCTCTGCCAGAGCCGCGATTTCCATTTCCTCGTCCAGGGCGATCGGGCCACCAAATGAAGCTGGGGCAGGCGAGGGAGATGGGCCATATGGCT
Source organism: Aspergillus eucalypticola CBS 122712 (assembly GCF_003184535.1). Classification (NCBI taxonomy): domain Eukaryota; kingdom Fungi; phylum Ascomycota; class Eurotiomycetes; order Eurotiales; family Aspergillaceae; genus Aspergillus; species Aspergillus eucalypticola. The sequence goes on along the minus strand of NW_020290295.1, from coordinate 388,672 downwards.
GACTAGCGGGTCGGATTCCCCCATCAATTGGGTTTGGTGTCGGACCGCGCGAGATCCCGCCGGTGGTGAACGGAGTGTTGGATCGACTGTAGCTATAACGTGGTGGGGTGGAGCCTGGTGCGCCGGGGAAGGTGTCTTCAGCACCACTCCGCAGAAAACCATCAAACCGACCCGAGATCAATATGTCCCACTCGTCGTCACTGATTGCGGCCAGGGTGGCGAGAACATGGTGCATGCCGGGATTGTTCAGCATATAGATGGCAGCTTCGGGATCACGCGGAGCGGAGGTTAATCGGTACAGCCGCTGGATAGCGAGCGAGGATGATACCAATGGTGCGGGTCGGGGCCGCGGTGGTCCCTCCGGTCGCGGTGTAGGCACTGTAGAGCCGAGGCCGAGAAGGGCGGAGAATAGTTGACGTTCATGAGGTCCGAGATGGGTTAAGATGGCAAAGGTCAGGGTTTCGTCATCTACCTCCTCGGGCGCGCTCGTAGCCTGACCGGACTGCTCGTTGAGCCACTTGTCCACCGCAACCTTCGTCTTGCGCGACTGACGAATAAAGTGGTCGCGATACTCCTCCGGCACATCAATGTCCAGCTTCTGCATGGGAATATGTTCCTCCCCAGACCAGTTCGCATCAACCACAGCTGGGTTCAATATGAAAGCCGGCCAGCTGGGAAGTTCACGGCGACCCGAGACAAGCTCCAATACCTCCCCCCAGCTGACGCCTGACGGACGTTCTTCCATTGTCTCATGCTCACACATCAGACAATTGCAGTACTCGCATGAAATGTCACGGGCAAACACCGCTTCCAAGCGATCGAGCAGGCGGCGCGCGACAGACCGATACCCCGTGGCAACCGCTAACGACCCGTTCTTGGCCATTACATTATTGTAATCCTCGAGAAGTCTGTTGAACGGTTCAAATATCTTGGTTGCCGCGGATTGAGAAGGCGATGGCGCATACGGCGAACCCTCGGGAACAGAAGGGCCGAGCATAGACTTCGGAACACGGTGGTCTAGCCCACCATTCTGTAGAAGATAGTCCACCTTTGGAATCGAGACAGGAACTTCCGGAGGAGGAGGTGGCGGTGGTGGAGCACCGTAGGCAGAGCTCGCTGTGGGTGGTCGTCCATAATCATAGGCAGCGTCAACCGGTGTACGAGCCCCAAAGCTCGGGCGAGACGAGGCCGACGATCGGGTCTGATTGCGCGATGGCGGCTTCTCTGGACTCTTCGGCTTGCGAGAAGCTGTAGACTGATGAGGCGGCGCAATGGTTGCGTCCGATCCATTTGCTGAGTCCGGACCAACGTCGCGCACTGTCGCGGGGGAGCGAGGGGGAGTGGCATGGGTGGATGACCGCTTGGGGGAAGCCGTTTCCTCGACGATCTTTGATCGGGTCGAATTGCGACTGGCTGTCCGTGACGGCAAATCAGACTCATAGCTGGAACGCTTCGGTTTTACTGTCTCCGACCGTGTTGGCTTGCTCGTCTTGGAACCCTCATCTTTCTTCGACCGTAGACTCGAGGATGACCGTGTGGACTCTGCTCTAATCCGAATCTTGGTTTTTGGCTTCTCTGGCTTCTCCTCCGCTCCTTTCTCTTCTTTACTACCCACAGTGCTTGCCTTGTGTGATTGCTGGTCCACGCTCGTCAGCGGCGGGCTGGGGGGCGCTTGGTTGTTATTCTCGGCACGGGTCTTCGCATCTCCATTGCTACCTTCTTTACCTCCCTCGGTCAGGTCGGTCGGATCTGGTGTCGGGATGCTCGGTTTGCTGATGACTTCTTTGCTGTGGGCTTTGGAGAAGGACGGATATGGGAGGCTGGTCCTCGACTCGAGGAACGAGGCTGTGCCCGAGTGGCTGGCGCTGTCGACCCCAGGCATGGAGGAGCGGCGCTTTTTGCGGGAATTGGAAGTAGACGTGGAAGGGGTTGAGGCGCGGCCCGTGGGAGTATCGGGGTCGTGTTCCTTGGTTGAAGTGCGGGAGGTCTGTCCGTGGGACGAGCGATTCTTGCGTGGTCTGGATTTGGATGAAAGGGTCGAAGATGAAGAAGTCTTTCTCTCCCGGTCCCTATCGCGATCTCGTTCATTTAGTCTCAGCGGTAGAAACATTATGTGGAAGAAGGTGGAAAGGTTTCGAAAAAGAGGGTGAAAGGAAGGGTAGAAGACGGCAATAGAGCGTTGTCGTTCTTCCTTTCCACCCCTTGTTTCCTGCTCTCGTCCCCACTGTCCGATCGGTTGATATTTTTTTTTCGTCTAGTTACCTCGTTTCAAGTGATGATCAAAAAAAAGTAAAAAGCAGTGACCGAGGAGTAGTCGTCAGCTTCCCAAGAGAATGTCACGAAAGGAAGGGTGTAGTCGGACGACCCGAGACCCGATTGATGTTCGTCTGGCGCTTAAGAGATATCGAGGAATGCAACTCTCACTGGTCGAATGCCTGACTAGGCGCTTGTGCCAAACCACCAAAGGCGCTGCTGAAGGGCATGCAACATCCCGTGGGCGGCGGGCCGGCGGGGGGGAAGACGAAAAGAGGAAAGTGAAGAAGATCACGACGATTAGCTAAGGTGACAGAAGCGAAGAAGAAGGGGGTGGAGGAAATAAAACAATCAAATAGCGAGTAGTTCAGGGACGATGCATAAGGGAAAGATGGCGAGCCAAATGGATGGATGGATGGGGGATTTTGCGGTGAGAGACGGGCTGGCGGAGAGGATGGATCCCCGCAGCGATTATTCGGTGGTGGTGGGATTTTCCCAAGTTTAGCAGCAACTAGAAGCTCGGAGACCACCGGTGACGTGGTGCTGCATAGAAACCCAAATGGGGAGCACAGAAAGGCAGTTCAGTACAAATAAATAGCAGCAAGGACCACGCCACCGCGATGGGCTGGTCTGGATAATGCTGCTGTCTTGGAGGGATAATGCTGGGAGTGGTTCACTTTCTTGTATTCGGTAAGGTTGTTTTTCCCAGCAACCAGAAAGAAAGAAGATCAAAGTTCACGATTAATTAATTAATTAAATTCATCGCGAGGGGCGTGATCCCGTTGGCCTCAGGCATTATGCTCGGCTTGTGCCTGAGGCAAGGATAGATGGCTACCCAATGACTCACTCACTCACGCACTCTTCAAGTGGATCAGCACAAGCGAAGTGGAAGCTGGTAGATCGTATCCAAAAAGGATGAAGCCTATTTTGGTGATTACTTAATTGATCGGAAATAGTTATATGCCAGATTAGCTGCGTGGTCATCTACACTATACAGAGTACCCTAAACTTGTAGTCATGATATCGAAAGACATTTACCCGTTGTATAATATGAACATCTAACGGTATCAACCGAGTCAAGCTTCCGAAGAAAAGGTAGTCTGTTATCAACAGGGTATCAAAACGCTACCACACCCAATGTATAAGCGTAGCAATAACTCTCCTCTTCCCTAGATGCCAAGGCCTAACTCCATACTGTCAATCCATTCGACGCCTTCTTCACAGGCGACATCTCCAGAACCCAATTCCCATCCTCCTCATGAGCCACCCCTCCTCGACGTGCCGCTCGCATCACTCGTTCACTCGCCGGTGTTCTCTCCCCAGTGTGTCTATCCCACACCCAACCCTCTTTCAGCCACATCCACGTCAAGTACGCCCGTAGCTCTTTATCTTGCGGCAACACTGATTTCCACTCAGGAATGAATGATGTCTTGGAAGCTCCCTGACCTCTCCAATCCGAGGCAAGTCCTCGGAGTTCGTCACGGCAGAAGATCCTCCAGCTGTCCAAAGAATAGGGTCCGACACCAGGGAGGTGAGCAATCTCCCAACCCACGCGAGCGTCATCATCAGCAATGATTTCATCTGCGCCAATATCACGTCCATCTCCCTTGCAGGGGTAGTGAAGTTTGCGGTAGCGCTTTCCTTTCGTAGGTGGAAAGGCCAACCAGGTCTGGGCTAATGTAACGCACTTTTTCGCTCGCTGGTTCTGAAATCCGAGGCAGTGTATCATAGATGCCAGGGTGGATGGGTCCGTCGATGCCATTGCCTCCACCGTGGGGAACCGATCAAACACTTTGAATAGCACTGGAAGCGCAACGCCCCCGCGAGTACGGTTCAAGAAAATGGTGGCAATCAATAGACGGAAAGGATCATGGGCAAGTTGCTCCTGTACTAATCCGAATGATGGCGCATCGATGGGCGGAAACGGAAGACATGAATCAGGGTCGACCAGAGGTTTGGGAAAGTATGGGGATATCTTCTGAGGCCTCAGACGCGGTGTTCTGGGCAGCACAGAAGCAGCCCCTATTGATGTTGCTTTGGTCGGCGTGCTTGGCTCTACAGCCTCTGGTGCACGCTGTACTTCAATGGGTGAGACATCGAGAGAATAATCAAATGGAATATCATCGAAACCGCTAGGTACATCACTCAAGTCTGAATCAGTAGAAAGGAAATCTGATGAAAGATTCAGCTTGGATAGGAGAATTCGGGTTTCTTCAGGTACCCGACCGAGAACATTCTCTGAGTGGGTACTTCTTCTCTCTTCGCAATGCACATTCCCTTTCTTCAATTGCAGGGGGGCGATGAAATACTTCGACCTCACCTCATCGCTGGTGATTGAACTTTGCGAATCATTGGTATCTATAAATCCTCCAGATTCCAGAATGCCTCGTCCAACATAGAAAGATCATCGACCACTGTGGCAGTGGGCTTTGCTGTTTGATTGGCTTCTTTGAAATCACGGCCTTGTTGAACGTCATCTGCTCTCGTCAACAATGCGACATGTTCAGTGTTCGTAAGGCTTGCGCGAAAATGTTTCTTCTTTCGCTGTTTGCGATTATCACGCTTCCTTCTATTCTTTTCTTTCTTGGACAGCACACGATCGGGATGCTGCGTTATGTCGCTCTGCAGGCATCCAGGCTGCTGGGTTTGCGTAGCCGAGGGGAGTTCATCTTCCGCTGAAACAGGCTGAGATAATCCGGGCTTCTTATCCTCCTCACCCTCTTCCTCCTCGTCCTCTGAATCACGAATGACGTGCTGGCCTGGGGATTTCGAAGAGAAGTGAAGTGTCATGGACCTTTTGATAAATGTTTGCTGCGATGGGAGTGTTTCGGTATTTGCCCCCTCGGTTTGAGTGGTCTTCTTCTCAACGGAGCTTTGTTTGTATCCTTCCTCAGAATGTGGCGGTGATGGAAGTCTGTGATTCCCATCATTATGTCTATCTGCGGCCTGTCCAGCAATTGGGGATTTGACCGGGACATTCTGCGTAGTGACTGGTTCGGGACTTTCGTTACCACCCGGGCATAGATCAATAATAATTGCCGGCATGCCCTTAGCGGCATCTGTAGTCCTTTCCCGGCTGACCTTGGAATGAGACGCGGAAGGCTTCGCTATCGAAATGTTTGCGTCCGGACCATCAGTTTCACACTTTTTACGGTGTCCATTTGTGATGGGTTCGAGCGACTTTCTTTTCTTCGATGTAGTCTTCTTTTCCTCTTGTTTCGATGTTGTCCCCTGGTCATTGCTGGCGCCTCGCTTCCTCTTGTTGTCCTTATCAAAAGACTTCGGTGGGCTTGTTTGCTCATCCTTGATCTCCTCGCCAAATCCAATACCATCCAGACTCATTTGGCCATTGCCATAGAGCTCAAGGTAGATCTTTTTGACATATGCAACGAGCTTTCCAAGATCAGCCTCTTCCATACCAAGCGATCGACTCTTACGACGTAATTCACGAACGAATTTTCGTCGCGCGGATCGTAGCACAGGATATTCGCCTTTCTTCATGAAAGGGTGGGAGCTGATGAAGGTAAGCAGTTCCATCCTCTTATCTAAGTCCACAGACGCGAAGACGATGTCCTCCTCAAAGGCGTCATCGAGAGTTTCGCCATCATCGACGATCGTGTGTCCATTAGGCCCAACCTCACTCGTACTAGACTCGGTATCGTTTTCTTCGTCATTCGAGTTCATGCGACTGATGTGTCTCTGTGCCGCCTTCTGAGTCTTCGAGCGCTTTTTGCTTGGGAAATAAGGCGAGTCCACGTTTGCAGATTGCGTAGCAGCGGTAATTGCCGAGGTGCGGTGACCCCCGCTTCGTGTCATGTCATCCTCTCCGTTTATACCATCGCTACCGCTATAATCGTCAAAGCTGTTCTCAAAGCTTGCCTCGTCTGAAAGTATCTGATCCACCGTGCGTTGGGTCACTTCATCGAATGAATTGTGGAGGTCGACGTTGATATGCGGAGGCGAGATCCGGACCAAAGGGAACGTGGAGACTCCCTTGCCACCTGCCATGGCTGCGTTGTATATTATTGACGGTCTATCTGCTAGGCTCCGTTTGGTAGATGCCGACTGAGTGTGTATAACAAGAGTGCAGCGGTGTGTTGGAATAGATTGTAGATGTAGAGGCGCATGGTCAGGAATTCGAGAGAGAAGAGTCAAAAGACTAACACGGAGAGTGAATTGATTAGTGAACGAGTACGCCATACCTCTCTCTCCATCTATCTGCAGGAGATCCACTCACAGGAGTAACACCAATCCGCCATATCCAGAACCTCGCAACTCCAACAGCCATATGCGCAAGCTAGAGCAGCCACATCGACCGCGAAAGAGTGAATGAATCCAACACGAAGGAGGCCTTTCTCAGTAATTCCTAATGGTAAGGCTTCAAGCCATTCATCCAATCGGCGAAGACGATGGAACTCTCAAGTCATTCACAACCGACGACCACAAGGCGAGGGTGAAGTGGAAGCCAGTGGAACAGACAGAGCACACATTCCTCATTCTGCTGGCGCGCGCCGACGCGGAACCCGGGCAGCGCACGGGCCACCTCTGATAGATCACGCCCGCCATCTGATGTGTCCCGCCCCTTCCATGTCAGGTCCTTGCATCTGTTACAGACGCGCATCAGACCGATCGACTCGAGGAGTGAAAGGGGGTGGCAGGCTGCAGGGATTGTAGTCGGCGTACAAAGTACTGCTCTACTTTTTCTAAGTATTCACACGTCGTGATGTGCCTTGGTAGGGTTATACCCATACCACAACAAAGTGCGGAGATACCATGCGGGGCGTCGAGTAGACGTTTCTTTGCGTCGCATAAGATTAGCAGTACATACCTGCCTCGGACATTGTCATGATTCGTTTCAATATTCAAGTCTAATGCTATATGTATACTTTAACCGTCAATACAACCCAAGTCCAAAAACTGTGAATGTAAGACAAAAGGTATCGCTCGCAAAACCCTCATATATGTATAGTCAGGGTGGACATATGCATTATGAATCCCTCAAACAGCAAACCCTCCAGAATCAGCCTGTCTAGGCTCCCCGGCAGCGTCAAAGGTGCCATTCGGTAGAACTCGGATGGCCTGCGCCGTGCTCTCCCCTGGACCTACCCAGGTCACATTGTGACCTCTTGCCTCCATGAAGGACACAGTCTCATTGTCATAGTCGTACTCAAAGGTGACACGATTCGGAACCAGTTGATCATGAAGACGCGGCTGGGCCAAGGCCTCTGCCGCTGAAAGACCCTCGTCGACAGCGTGTATAATGTTCTGGATGGTGGCAGTGATAATCCGACTACCTCCTGCCGAGCCGGCGACGAAAAACACTGTTCCGTTAGGGTGTGTAACAATGGCTGGCGTACAAGAGGACAGTGGGCGTTTCCCGGGTCGTATGAAGTTTGCCTCAGAAGGGATATAGCCAAAAGAATTGGACGAATTGGGAATAGAAAAGTCTCAAGGAAAAGTCAGTAACTGGGGTGAGCGGGAGCAAATATGAAGCATACCATCCATCTCATTATTCATTATGATACCAGTCTCAGGAACCATGACTTTGGAGCCAAAAAGCAGATTGATGGTCGTGATGGCAGAAATGGCAAGCCCACTGTGATCAATGGCAGCAATATGCGAGGTACCCGGTCTACTTAGGTCAGTTGTCTGATAATACTATGGTACCATCAAGATTCACCCACGTTTCAAGACTCTCATACCCCTGCGGATTGTAGGCAGACACGGCTTGGGTATGCTGGTCGGAAATGTTCTTTCGAATCTCTTCAATGGTGGAATCCGCTAGCATCATTTCCTGATACGTGTCCATGCCATCGAGGAAGAACGGATCTCCTAGATTAGTCCTCTATATCACGAATTAGCATCGCCTCCACTGATTCAGCTGGCTACTAGTTAACTAGAGCGGATAAGCGTACCAATCCATATCCAAACCGTATAGCCTCGTCCAATCGATGAGTGCTCAGGTTCAGAGTATCCGGACTAAAAAGGTTACCGTAAGTACCCAGAACTTTGAGAACGTTCAGAGCTACGATACCACTGGAAGGGGCTGGGGTGCTAGTAATCCGATAGCCGCGATAATCAATTTCTGAGATGTTGCGGATAGCGACCGTATAATTGGCCAAGTCCTCAAGCGTCATTGTACCGTTAGCTTTCTGTACCGCATCTATCATGGTCTTTGCAATCGATCCAGAGTAGAAGGCATCGGGGCCCTCTTTCGCGATGGTCTCCAGTGTGGCCGCATAACGTTTTCGCGTAATGGTATCACCCAGACCGAGCCTGGTTCCATTGGGAGCAAAGTCGAGCGCCCAGGTAGGGTCCTGAGAGAGGAAGTCTTCGTCGTCCCCAACAGCAGCTTTCATATAGCGGACCAGATCCTGCCCGACTGACCACCCCTCCCGTGCGGTTTGGATGGCGGGCTGCACAACAGTTGACCAGGGGAGCGAGCCATACTTGTTGTGGAGATACCCGAGACCACGCAGTTCCCCAGGAACGGCACTTCGATTATGTCAGTTATTGCAGCATCCAAGAGCCTAAGAGGGCTCACCTTGCAAGGCCCCCGCTGACGGAAGCCTTCGTATTATTCTCAAACATATCCTGGAAAGCGGCCGCCGGGGCAGTTTCGCGGAAATCGATGGCCTCGAAAGAGCCTTCAGGGGTCTTGACCAGCATGAACCCACCTCCTCCAATTCCACTATGATACATGCCTTCCAACTAACATCAGGTCCAAGCACTTTTCCAGTTATTGTAGGCCAACTCACCAACAGTTCCAACGCAGAGCATTGTTGCAACCATCTAAGTCTGAAGTCAGCAGGGCGCCGCATGACGACAGATCGGCTGGATCGTTCTCACCGCGTCAGCTGCATTTCCCCCCATGTTTATAATATCTGTTCCATGGCGACTGCAGATAGCACTTTCGCTCGCCACTGCACCGCGCTTCCCATCCTCCAATTTACTCGCTCGGTCAAGCCGGCGAGTCGCAGATCCAAGAGGCGAGGTGAGCACACTTGGCAGATGTATCGTTATTATGGTTAAAAGGAGAGTCGACAATATTGTGAATTTCGCAAGGCGGAACATAGTTGAAGCGCTGGGTCGCTTATCATGTAACAAGGTCCACTGCGATCGCCCAGCCGGGGTCTCCCAGGTTTCGAGAAGTGGCTTTAGGAACAGAGAGCGTTAGAAACACAATTTAATAATCGCGCAAAGTTGCACGAAAGAGGGTTGACAGAGCGACTCGGTCTAAGTACCTGCTTCTCCGCATCTTGGCTCGAATTTTGCCTTGGCTGGTAGGTCTCCATGCCGCAAAGAAATTCGACGTCGGGTTGGGGAGGGTCAAAGCGAAAGCGTAGATACGTCCGCGAGACTTAGCAGGTGCGGAGGATCAGCATCGGAGAGCCCTTGTGAGACTTTGCGCCAGGATTAGAGGACGCCCTATTCGCAGACACACACTACCCTAAGAAAGTAGAAGGGAGAGAAAAGAAGACCTGCCCCAGCGAACGCAGGGAAACAAGAAAGAAGGAAAGCCTTCACCCCGGCCATATCGGGGACAGCCCTGGCCGAGATAAGCAGCGAGGGATTGTGGATGCCAGCCTGCAATCAAGAGTCATGACTGGGACTCCGCATTCTTGGGTCGTGCTTATCGAGGGCGGTTCCGCCAACGGGAAGTCAGCCGCCACCCGCGGGCCCAAGTCACGCGATAACGCTGGCCGGGTTCGGCCTGCTCACCGTAATGAGCCGAACCGTGACCTCTCCAATTGAAGTGCAGCCATCACGCCAAGCTCGTTGAAGTTCCCCGGATCGTCGAGTCATGGTATGTAATCGCCCATAGACGTGACAGAAACCCTTACCTCACATCTTTGCTTTGACTTTTGACTACTTGATAGTGTCACATCATTGTCGCTAGTTATCTGCGCTTTCCTCCCGTATATAGCAGAGCCCATTCGCAACAGTTTCTCGTTTGCCCCTGTCACCTTTTAGAGCTCCACGGCCTCCTTTGTCCATGTAATGGTTTCGGTCCAAATAGGGGGGATATCTTCCTCCGATTGCAGGACTGTTTCAATAAGACGCCGGCCCCAGTCGCGGACAAACCACTTGTCGGAGAGAAGGTGCAATCCTACCCCGTAGTGTAGAAATAGCACGCGGCCCACCCAGTCTCCACTTTTCAGCAGAGCAATGTAGTCTTCGCTGATGTTTATGGGCCACGCAATGATGCCACCGTTTGGGCCACCGAACGGCCATCGTTTGATGGCTTCATGAAGAATATCCCTCGTATTTTGGTATGTAGTCTGGTTCGGCCCACCAAGGCTGGTGAATTTGTCTTGCACCCGCTGCAAAGACTCCAAAATGGCACTTGTAGTTATTAGCATTACTTGACTAACTTCCCGCGGAGATTTTAGAGACATACCTGCGTAGTTTGATCTGAGATTCCTGTACACTAGGGATATATTAGCATCCTGTTGTTATCCAAAGAAAGAGGGCAGGCAAGTACTGGTAGGGATTTCCATCTTGGTCGACCTCGTCATCCTTATACTTCAGCCACCCCTGGAGGTCGCCCCGATACTCCATGCCGCTAAGCTGCTTGAAAAGAAACGCGCAGCCCGCTATGAGCTGTCGAATCTCCAAAACATGGGATAGAGGCTCGAATGTATGTTTGTCCTGGGTAACACACGGGTAGGCTGTTGCGCAGAGCATAATGAAGATGGAGCACAGGAAGGCTGGTGCGCAATTCTCGGGAGTCATTTCTGCGAGTACACGGGTGAATGCTGAACATGCTCGATTCTGGTATTTGAGTGCGATTTCTAGCCATGAACGGTTATCGTGAGTGTTCAGGTACGCTAGATGAAGAGCAGACAATCCTAGTAGGCTGTCCAGCAAGAAGGCATGAGAGACCGCGATCCGTGGGACGACCACTTGGAAGTGGTGAGCATCTAGACGGCCTTGACAGAGCGTGATGTATGTCTCTGTAACATAGTGGTGGAATAGTTTCATCTCAAGCATCCTGTCTGATTGCGATTCTCCTTCGGGACCAGGAAAAGCATCAGGCATATCCTGGGGTGTGGATGCATGCTGGCTGTCCGCTTCACTTGATGGAGGGTATGTGCAATCCAATCTTCGTTTCTTGCATAGGCCACATCGTGGTGTCTCTTCGTCGCACTACTCCGTGGGTCAGCATGAGACCAATAGCACGAATGATACTGCTGGGAGGAATGGAACAGCATGTGTAGTGTAATTATACCGACGACTGCGATGGGGTATAAACTGCCGATCCGGGGAGCGGGAAGAGGTAGCGAGCCAGTGAGAAGAGAAAGAAGATAAAAGAGAGGAAGTCAGACCTTCACATGCCGTTTCTTACATTGGAGACAACCCTTCCGGGACTTGGTATGACTGCGGCGGGAGGGCATTCGGAAGAGTGCCAGGCACGGAAGGGGAATGACGTAGTTCGTCAAGGGCAAACTTATCTAGTTCCGGTTAAGGTGGAAGCTGCGCGACGATAGTACTGGTAGTCTTTGGTTGTAATGAATAGGTTAAGCAGTACTAATAGTGCGTGGGGTGAGAAACATCAGAATAATTACGGCACACAGTCCGATAGCAAGAGAATCAATGCAGCGGACAGACCAAGCCCAAATGCAGAAATATGATAGAGAATGGCTGTTGGAGATGGAACGATGGAAATAAGAGAAACAAGAGCTGCGGGTAAGGCCCGACTGTCTATCCACCATCCATCGGGATCGGGTCTCGCCGTTTGGGGAATGGAAGCTGGTGCCGGGCCTGTGGCCTTTGTGGCAGGTTCTGCCGGTGTCAGCTTATCTAACAAGGCTGCTGATTGGTGGTATCCTGCTTACTCAGCTATGTACCTGACATGGGCGGATCCTGTGGAACTTTAGTTGTACAAATAATGTTATTTCTTAGATGGACTGAGCCACAAGGACCATTCATTTGCAATGCTTTTGGTCGTCTTCTATCCGCGTGGATGCCTGTTCCACACGTGATTCAGAGTCCTCTTACTGAACCGTCAGGTCAGCTCGAGAATCTTACACTAGGCTCATATACAGTCCAAGGCAGCAGCAACTTATCGTCCCCACTCAGGACCCCGAGTCGCTTCACGAGGGAAGGAAGAAAGTCTTCCAGCCTTGACCGTCCTACACCGTACGGGATATACTATCTGGCACTCACAGTCTTCATTGTAAACTAGGATTTACAAGATTCCTCGTTCATACGCCCTGCTTCCATCTCCAATGGGTGTTCTCCACTCCAAACAAACCGAGGCTGTTATACATCAATTTATATCGAGGTGGTATCACCTGCTCCTTTACATCTTCACAGCATCCATACGTGCGAGATGACCGTTCATCACTAGTAGTCGCAAAGCATTCTTAGCAGGTATTTTCTTGGGTATATCCTCATGCTGAACGAGTAGTGGGGCTCAGATGCCCGGTCTTCCACTACGGGTGACTAGCAGCCCATTCATCCAGTCAACGTCCGAAATGCGGCCAGATCCCTGTCAATACCACGTGACGGCGGTTTATGGGGGCCATTGAGCAGGTTGAGCATTGCAGAACACAGATCAGCCAGAAGGAAATCCAAGGTGCATGGTACCAGTGGTCCTCTAATCTGAACGTGACTGCTCAGATCTTCCAGCTCTTCGACAAAAATGAATGCGGAGAACTCCTCCCCGCACCAGCGGCAACGGTTTGGATCTACCAGGTCGCGGAAGGGCTGCATTACATGTCGGTGAGCGAGAAACCCTCTGTCTACCTGCTCTTCTGGGTCAGTCTGCTAACCCTTCATCTGGCGGCCACGACAGGATCCGTCGCGTCAAATGTGATGAACGCAAGCCGGCTTGTCTTCGGTATGCAAACATTGGGATGACGCCTTTGCTGTGGAAACCCCACACTAACCTCCCGGATAGATGTACCAGTACGAACCGAAAATGTGATGGTTATATGCCCATGCATTATTCGATACGCATCGCAAAGCAGTTGGCACAAGTTACTGCGTTTGTCAGTCCGGCTGAGTCCCGAGCCCTCGAGTTCTTCTTTCGCAAGTCTGCAGCGTATCTAGCTGGTTACTTCACTGCTTCGTTCTGGACCCGCACGGTTTTACAGCTCAGCCTGACCGAACCTACGATCCGCCAAGCTATTGCTGCGATTGGGTTTCTGTATGAAGCAGAGGGGATGTCTACGACTCCGGCAATGGCACACCGTTGGCAATCTTCCAAGTCCGACTTGGCACTACATCTTTATAACCGGGCCATTCGCACTACCATTGATAAGGTTTCATCAGGCATAGACGCGGTGCCTCTAGTCATAGCAGCCAGCATCTTGTTCGCGTCCCTCGAGTTTCTCCGAGGAAATGCTACTGGGGTTACATCGCATATCACAAGCGGGCTGAATCTGGTGCGGTCCTGGCGGGCGCAGCGAGAGCGATCCTGCTGCACCCAGAGTTCTCAGACAAATTGGGTGGATGCTGAATTGGCCCCTATATTGAACTTTTTTTCTTTGAACACGTACGAAATGTCGGCACTCAAACACCTCGTCAGTGCGCCACAAGAAAAAGTACATGTCAATCCCGTGGATGCTCAAGGCAAGCTCTTAATGGACTGGCGGTTCCGAACATTCCATCAGGCACGCATCGCCCTTCTCGACTTGATGCTTTACTACATCGGAGAATTCCCCAACCGGCAAGAGTTGGCCAGACTGACGAACCTCCCGCACTCACCCGTGCAGCAATGGGCCGAAACTTTTGAGCATGCCGCCAAGCGATGGGTGGCAAGCTTTGAATTGCTAGTGCAACGGAAGCAGTCGGAATGCGGACCGGCCATAAATAACGAGATTGATGCTACTCGCATGTTCTGGTATTGTTACCGTCTAGGACTTGATCGGTATCGTGTGGCTAATGAATCCGGCTGGGATGACTTCCGCGCTGTCTACGAGGATATTGTCTCAATTGCCGAACGTCTGCTCAGTGACTCAGACCACTACCCGGATGATGTCTCCAAAACGATAAATCTGGACGTACAGCTGTTGTATCCGTTGCAGGCCGTCGCCTGGAAATGCCGCTGGCCGGACCTTCGCCGTCGAGCCCTGGATCTTCTACAACGGATTCCGAAGCAAGAACTGATCTTTTATACCCCGAACTATCACGCCGTCTGCACACGGATCATGGAGCTTGAGGAGGGTGCAATATATAAAGAAATGCTTCCCCCAGATCACGCCCGCATCTACACTTTTGTTATCAGCCCAACTCCGGCAACGACGGCTGATCACCCTTTATACTCCATCACGTTTACCACCTTCCCACAGGGCCGAAGTAGCGAGCCACACTTTCACACAGAATCGCTATGGCTTCATCCTTCGCAAGCGGGGGTCACGACAACCGTGCCACCTCTTGATATGATGAAACACCGTGGCTGGCCAACGGTCGCCCGAACGGATGCTCATCTGCAACATGGTTTAGGGTAGATAACACAGCCTGATGTTGTCCTGCAAGAATACGAGGCACATAGAATGAGTTTGGCCAGACAAGCACAGCATATGTTCAACCTTCCACACTGGCCTTACATCGAACGAGTCGATACTTAGTATTTTCTCGTTATCTTCCTGTTAAGTGATGTCGCGTCGACGGTCATTCCAACCCAACCGGAACGGTATACCATACAGGTAGCAGTCTAGATACAGTCAACTTAAAGCAAGGCACTAAGAAGAATATTAACTGAAGGAAATGTTATAAGCGAAGTGCACTTTCCACAACCTTGATCCATGAGGGAGTGATCCTATTACTTACCATTAGCCTGAAGCCCACTTGTCGCTTACAGCTGCATACGGTTCATATTTCGACCATTGACTGCTCCTGCATTGCCCTGGACACACTTGATATTTCCTTATCTGGCATGTAGGTGCCCAATCCGAGTGGGTTTCCAGTGTTACGTCTTGGGTGTATCTTGTGATTCACATCCACTCCACTGACCCACCCCGAAGCAAGAAGATGGAGACTCATAATACACCTTTAAACAGCAAGCACACAATGCATATATACTAACTATAGGACTGTCCTAGATGTGATAAAAAAACAAATCACTGGCGACAAATATGCTAACTGGCCGAAGATTCGGACTTGTTCAAAACTATCTAGCGCTTGCCACTCGACCCACTTCAGCCCCGTCGAGCAAGAACTGCTGCAATTTCCACAAAGCTCGAGCTACTACATGCTAAGCATGTTTCTAGCTTCTGTATACGCGTCTTCAGGGCGCAGCACCAATCGGAACGCCGGGCCGACCATTACTAGCACTATTGGGCTTGGTCAATGTGCACCAAATTTAAGCTAGGAGGCGTTTGCTTGAACAGGCTGAGGGATAATAAATTTTCATCAAAACATAAATACATATGCAAAGATAGCGTGGCTAAAGTACCGAAAAAATGAAAGAGCCATCTGATTTGTGCTCCTGTATTCTCCCTGGCTCGATATGAGGATCAAAACAATATGGAACGGACACGAGCCACCAAACAATGATGCTGAATCATCCGAAGCCTGGAAATGGCCTGTCCGTGCCAAATATGCAACGCTCCTTTCATCCCGAACTTCATCGTCTGCTGCACATCCCGACGAGGAGTGGATTCATGGTGTCCTCCTCGGTACATGGGCCGCCGGAGGCATCTCGGTTCTGAATATTCTGCTAGCGCTCATTGCCATTGGCATCAGCTATTCCCAAAGCGCCAACTCGCATGGTTTCCTTAGCACTGAACTGTACAATGGGAATTGCACATTGTCCAGTAGATGGGCAACGGGCATCCATGTTGTCATTAACCTCTTGTCCACCGCCCTCCTCGAGGCCAGCAACTACGCCATGCAATGCGTGTCGGGACCATCCCGTACAGATGTCGACAAAGCTCATCGAAACCGCCGTTGGCTGGATATTGGGGTGATGAGCTTTCGGAACTTTCGAGCCATGAGTATCAAGCGGAAACTTCTCTGGCTGGTTTTGCTTCTCAGCTCAATCCCTATTCATATGATGTTAGTAATAGTGACTCCTACCCTGCCACCACTAACGTGAGTATCAGATATAACTCAGTGGTATTTTCATCCATCTCTGCGCTCGATTATGGCACAATGCTCATTCCTGATGATTTAACGCCGACTGAGTCCTTGGTCGGCGCGGGAGGAAGGAGCGCCTTCGTGAAAGCCATCGGCAGCACGCCGGAGCTGATTCAGACTGAAATCTTCAACGGTACCTTTCAGAATTTGAGTAATGCTGAGTGCGTGAAAAAGTATGATGTGGAATATAACACGCATCTCGGAACCCTGATCTTAGTGGCTGAGCGACAGTACTTTGGCAATGCAAGCAGTCTCCAATGGAGCTATTCATCAGTATATGACTACGTGAAGAATGTGGGGGAAAGCAAAGTCGAGAAGTTAGTTGATGAAGGGAAGTGGACAGCCGAAGGAGTGGAATGGACTAAGCGAACAATTGCTGTTGATACCCAGGAAATCCCCATCTCCTACTGTATGGAAAAAACCATAACCCAGCGGTGTCGGCTTCTTTTCAGTCCATCGATTGCGCTGGCCGTGATTCTGTTCAACCTCACCAAGGTAGTCTGCATGTACTTGACTGCCAGAACGGACCGCTCTGAGATCTTCTTGCGAGTAGGAGATGCCATATCGTCCTTCCTCGCCCAGCCAGATCCCACAACCAAGGGCCGCTGTCTCATGTCCCGGGCTGATATGGCTCGAGGGCCGCATCGATGGGAGCCATTGCCCCGATGGAAGGAGCTCATACGAAAGAGAATTCGCCGTGACCCAGAAAACCAGACCGACATTCCCATGGAAAACCGTCGCATTTTGGAGCAGGCAGATTCTTCAGAAACCTTCCCGAGAATGCTACCACGTCGAAAACGATGGTTTCAGGCGGCCAGTTTGTGCCGCTGGGCGAGTATAGTATTCATGTCCGTGCCCCATGCCTCGCATATCCTCACAATCTAACCTAAACGTACAGGTTCGCCGTCTGCTTCTTCATCTCCTACTTGATATACTTCGACCTAATCATCGAAGGAGACGGCTGGTCCCTCTCCGAGCAATGGAGCCTAGGATTCGGCTCCGCCAACTCCCAAACTAATATCCGCTTTCCAGGAAACAACATGATCGCCCTCGTCCTGCTAAGCAACACCCCCCAACTAGTTTTCTCCATCATCTACTTCACCACCAACAGTCTCCTCTCCTGCATGCTCGTCACAGCCGAATACAACGACTACGCCATTGACCGGAAACCCCTCCGCGTCTCCTGGCCCCGCGGGCAACAACGCTCAACGTACTACCTCGCCCTGCCTTACCGCTACAGCATCCCGCTCTTCATTATGTCTGTTGCCCTGCACTGGCTGCTTTCTGAAAGCTTTTTCTACGTCAACATCACGGTGTATGATGTTTTTGGCCATGAGGATACGAATACCTCTATCAAGGGTTGCGGCTTTTCTCCTATCGCCATTGTTATCATTACTATCCTGGAGGGTGTATCGTTTTTCTCGCTCTTAGCGCTGGGGATGAAGAGGTTTCGGTCCCGGATGCCGATTGCAGCACATTGTAGTGCGGCGATTAGTGCTGCGTGTCATCCTCCTCAGGGTGATGATGATGCGGGGCTCAAGGCTGTTGCGTGGGGCGAGGTTGTTGGGATAGATCAGTTTGTACGGGTGGATTTGGATACAGGTGTAGAGACGAGGTTTATGGTTGAAGCTGGGGATGGAGGTGGAGGTGGTCAGGAAGATTATGGTCATTGCACGTTCACTTCGTTTGATGTTACGATGCCGGTGAAGGGGAGGCTTTATAGTTGATATTATACCACTACCACTATAAACTTGATGCTGTTAGGAATTACTATATACCTTGATATGATAAAGCTAGCATAGTTATGAAAGATCTATCCAGTTGAATTCATCTAGAAACGTACCATTCATTGCAACCTCTGGACTAGTGCTTCACACCATCAACAGAGTGGTTACTCAACACTCCACCAACATCACCATCTATACCCTCCAAGTCCCAACCTCAATCACCAACAACGCATCTACAACAACTACAACTACACCTCCATCCCACCCCCCCAACTCGGCGGCCCCTCACCCACCCCAGTCCCCCACTCACTTTCCTCTTCATCCTCCCCTCCACTCCCCAACTCCACCTCCAACACACCCCCGTTTACTAAAAACTCATGACCAATCCAACACCTCGTATACATCTCGCCATCCAACCACGCCCTCTTCACCACCTTCCCCCCAACACCCACCCCAACATCCCCCCTAACCCTCACCACCGCCTCCTTCCCAGTGATCCCATTCCTAACCCTAACCTCCTCCACAAACGGCGCCGAAATCAAATACACATTCTGTCCCGGGTTCGGGAACAAGCCCATGATCCCAAACACCGTGAACGCCGCCATTGCCCCGGAGTCGTCGTTGCCGGGGATACCGGACCGAGAGGTATTGAATACCGATGGGATGAGAGTGTGGATGAGACGCGAGGATAAGGCGGGGCGCGAGGCATAGTGGTATTGGTAGACGGTCAGGAAGACGGGTTCGTTGCTGTAGTCTGCTAGCGCCGTGGAGTGGAATGTGGATAGCCGGGATGTGAAGGAGGTAGGGCCGGAGAGGTAGCTGGTTATTAGGGTTGAGAGGTCGTGGGGGACGTAGCTATCCATTTATTTTTTATTATTAGTAGTAGTTGGTTGTTGTATTGGGGGGATTAGGGTAAGGGGGATATGGGTACGAGGGTTGGGGGGCATACAATTGATATTCCCAAATACTCGATTCAAACGTCTCCGACGGATTACTCGTCAACGAGCACCACGTCGGCCCCGTGGCAAGGGGACTACAATCCATCGGATCCTGATGTGCCCAAGTTCCATTACGATACTTGGGTTGGAAGAAGCCCACGAACCCCGTATCAGTGCCATTCGGGAAGAAGGAGCGTTGGTCAGGTTTGAACAGGTTCTTCCAATTGGTCGATCTCGCAAGATACTTCAAGTAGTCGTCTGTCTTATTTAGTCCGCGGGCGACAGTCGCTACGCAAAAGTCGTTGTATGCGTATTCCAACGTCCGGGAGATACTGCGCGAGTTGGTGCCGAAGCCGAGGTAGTCGAAGTCGTGGTAGGGGATGTAGTTCAGGGTCTTCCAGCTTTGGAGCCCGCCTCGGCCTTGGTAGGACCATTCTAGGGGCTCGTTCTCGGCGTCGTTGACCATTGCTTCGTAGGCTAGGTTCCAGTCGATATCTGTGAGGTTCTTGACGAATGCGTCGGCGAGGACGACGTCCGCGTTGGAGCCGCCTTGTGTCCAGCCCTTGCAGAGACTCATGCGGCAGTCTGGGAGCCAGCCTTCGTGGCGGTAGGTGTCGAGGAGACTGCGGACGATGCGGGATTGAGTGGTCGGGTCGATGATGGTGAGCAGAGGGTGTTGGGCGCGGAAGGCGTCCCAGATGCTGGAGATGTCAGTATACCAACCACGCTTGCAGTGATGTAAATGATTAGGGCAGGGGGGGTGGGGATACCAATAGAAAGAATCAAAGTACGGCTCAGCACTCTCCCAGAGGGGATTCTCCCCGGTCAGATCCTGCGGA
Source organism: Aspergillus eucalypticola CBS 122712 (assembly GCF_003184535.1). Classification (NCBI taxonomy): domain Eukaryota; kingdom Fungi; phylum Ascomycota; class Eurotiomycetes; order Eurotiales; family Aspergillaceae; genus Aspergillus; species Aspergillus eucalypticola. Next base: position 368,827 of record NW_020290295.1, on the reverse strand, counting down.
TCCAGCATGGTTCTATAAATGCCCGTCCAGAACATAGTCTGCAGGGCAGCACTCGCACTCGTATTCCCAGGTGTCATCTCAACAGGACTCAACTTCTCCCTCCATGCATCCTCCGCAGCTGCCCGTATCGCATCAAAGTCCTCCAACGGACTCGGAATCTCCACTCTTGCATTCTCACACGCCTTCTTCGTACTAACATAACTGACCCCAACCCTAACACTCACCGTCCCATTACCAGGCCTCTCAAACCTCACGAACCCACCGGCCTGAAGATAGAAGTTATTAAACCCCCGAGTGACAAACAACTCCTTCCTCTCCACACCCCCGGCATCATTCACCCAAACCCCTGTATCTTTCACCCTCGCCCCCGCGAAATCCACACACACATACGAAGCATACTCCCCAGCCCCGAAACTGGGCAGAAACGTCCCACTGGCCCTAATCCCCCCGGTCCTCTCATCCACACTAATCGACGCATTCTGCCTACTCTCCCACAAGTCCGTCAAATCCAACAATATCATCGGACTCAACCCCGTATCCGGGAAATTAAACCGAAACAGCGCCGCATGCTGCGTCGTAGTCATCTCCGCATGTATGTCATTTGTCATCGTCAGGGCAAAGTACCCCGGCCTTGCCACGACCGAGCCATTCTGGTAATGTACGGCGCGGGCAGACTTGGGAAAGGGACAGTTGTCGAGGACATCATCGACGCAGTATTGAGGGAATAAGGGAAAGTTGCCTAGGGAAGGGTTCCCGCCGGTGCCGGAGTCGTGGAGGGCCGAGAAGCCTGTGATGTTGCTGTTGTCTGGGGAGAAGCCTGCAGTGTTTTGGCCGTCCACGTCGGCGACGGCTTTGGCCATGCCGTAGGGGAGGTTCGCGCCGGCGAAGACATTGCCGCCGTTGGTGGTGCCGATGAGTGGGTTAATGTGGGTGAGAATGTCGGTGCTGCTGTTGGTATTGGTGTTGCTGCTGTGGGTGAGTGGGAGGAGAGGAAGGATGTGGAGGAGGTAGGGCTGGAGGGGGCGCATGGTGGGGGGTGAGTGTGCTGATGGGAGTGTTGGAACTTCCCTAGGGGATATGTGACACCAGATACGGGGAATAGAGGAGGCATCATTGTTGTGGAGGGGGAGATCGACAGACAGCAATGCAGGGAGACATTCAAGCGGGGTTATTTATGCAGGGATGGCAGGGATAGATGCATACAGAGGATCAATAGATTTAAACCTTGAATAATAATACAGGGATATTAAGGTAGAACAATAAGATTGTAAGAACGTAAAACACCCAACATTCACCACCCCCTCTCACTATCCATCAACAGGTACACATCCAACTAAATCATCGTACCCTTATTCTGCTTCTTATCAGTCCGGTAATTCTTCCAAACCGCAATCGCCGGGAATCCCAACGCCAAAATCGCCGTGCCAGCAACAGACCCATACATCTGACTTCTTCCCCAGGCATAATCCACCGCAGTCCGGGTGGGCGATCCCACCGGATAGGTCATCTGCGTCGTATACCCACCCAGATAAATATCCGTCGTATTCGACTTCAACTCCGCAGGAAGACGACTCTCCAACGCCTGCGGGAAGATATTGGTATACACCGCCGCAGCAACAGCATACCCAATAGCGCCGCCCAGACTGGAAAATAGCCCCAACAGCGACAACATCATGGGCACACCCTCGCGATCGGCAGCAGCCATCACCGCCATATCATCACCAATGACGATCGTACCGCCGCCGAAGGCAATGAAGATCTGCGACATGATCACGTAGTTGATGTCGTTGCCGCCTTCGCCGCGGAAATGGATCATCAGTCCAGCACCCAGACAAAGCAGTGGCAGTCCGAAGAACAGACAAGTGTACTTGAAGTGCTTAGTGTAGCGGATCCAAAGACCGAAGACAACGCCCCAGAAACATGATCCGACGTTGTAAATCTGCGTCATGTAGCCGGTCATCGACACGCTGAGGTTGAACACCACGATGCAAAAGTCGTAGAAGTATAGGTCCCAGCAGTAGAAGCTGAAATACGACACCGCGGACATAATACACGCTCCTAGCACAGTGCGCTGTCGCAGCAACTCATACCGCACGAAGTGCTTGCGCGTGAACCATTTCTCCCACACGGCAAACGCAACCAGCAGCCAGAAGCCGACGATGATCATGGCGATGAACTTGGCGCTCTTGTATTGCGCGCGTCCGTACTGTTGCAGACTGAAGGGGAGGAGGAGCAGGACCCATGCGGCCATGAGCAGAAATGCGCCAATCACTGGCTCGTTAGTATAACAGCAAGTAGACGGGGGATAGGGCACGACATACAGTCAAACTCATGAATGTAGTGAACGATGGACTGCATCGTCGTCCTTCCACTGTCCTCCTTCTTCAACAATCCCATGCTCTCCGCCTTGCGCTGGTAATACTTCAACACCACCACCAACGGCGCAAACACCACCGGCATAACGATAGCAAACACCCCATACGCCCAGCGCCACGTCGCCACCTTGAGGAACGACTCACCCGCCAGAGGGCCCGTAAACGCGGTACAGATGAACGGGGTGCTAGCAAACGCAAACGTAAACGCCCGGTTCTGCAAGCCGGAGGTATCGGCGATATAAACGTCCAGTACGAGGTAGATACCCGAGTAGCCCACGTAGAAGAGCACATAGCCCGCAGCATAAGAATTCGGACCATCACACGCAGCCAGCACAATCAGTCCAATGGTGTAGATGACCACCCATACGATTAAACCCTCGGCACGGCCCCAGATGTTCAACGTCTTCGCGATCGGCAGCTTCAGCACGCCGCCGATGATGCTGTAGAGGATACTGGCTGTGCTGACTTGGGGGGCGGCCTTGAAGTCGGCGTAGGCGCGGTTGATGACGGTGCCGCTGATGGAGTTGTTGAGGGCGAGGAGGAAGAAGCATACCCAGATCCTATACCAGTTAGATGGATCGTACGTTACATTGGAAGAAGGGTAAATACCAAGCATAAGTAGCATAGACAGCTTTCTTACTCCAGACTAGGGCCGCGGCTTCAGCTTTCTGCACTCCCAGCTGGGCATCCTTGGTGACTTGGTCCGGGTGAGCCTCGATTTCTTTTTCGTTTTGCGCTTCCAGACTCAGTCGTGACTGGTCTGAGCTGTAGAAGACGCCGTCGTCATGGCCAGAGACGACTTCCTTGGTCTGGGACTCGGCAGACACAGAGACCTCATGGTTGGCTTCGGTGGTCGTCTTTTCCTCCTTGAAGAGGCGCATGGTTAAGAAGAAGAGAAGTGAAGCCTTATGCTTCTTAGAGTCGTATATGACCCCTAGTAACCCCAATCGCCAAGCAACCTAGAATAAAGAAAGAAGGAAAGTAAAGAAGGGAAGGGATGGAAGGGATGGAGATCAAATCCAGGGAGGAGCAGGAATCATCCGACACAGTCAGACAGACGTATTTGTATCTAACCAACAAGCCAACCAAAAGGATAATAATTAATCACTACCCGCACGAGACGCGCTGCAAAGCAGAAAAAGATGGAACTAGGTTAAGAAATGAACGAACGGCGGGGGGAGGGGGGAAGCCGATCACTTAAACCCCTAGCTAGACTCTAGAGAGTCAAGAGTCAGTGTCAGCAGCAAATGCCATCCATGCCAATGAAAATAAAAGAAATAAAAATATCCCACTGGCCCCGATCTGATAACCCGCGACGGATCAGATAAACTGCCCCATCAACACCAATCAAGGACTGCGAGTGACAAGTGCGACTCGGTTCGTGAAAAAGTTCACTGGGTTTGTTGACGGCTTTGATTTGTTCGGCGATCGCCAGTCCGGATGGTTGTCTCACTTGGTCAGTCTTGTAGTGTATTCCCGGATTATTACTGTCTATGGTGTGGTGATGAGAGATGAATATATTACCTCTACTCCGTAGATTGATAGGTAGTGATTAATTGATATTCCCATATCAATCTGATAACATCCTACTCCAAGTGAATAAGTCAACCCTGAATGTGAGTGACCAACACTAACCCAACACCCGATCGTCATCAACGGAAACTCCGGGTGGAGTACGGAGTAACAAGACAGCAAACAGAATCTCAGCTGGGAGCACAGAATGCAAATCAGACCCAGTCCAATCCAATCCACTCCAATCGATCCATCCATCCATCGGCGTGCCCGGCTCATCACCCCTTCGTCGTTATCATCATGGGGATCATCCCACGTTGTCGTACACACGACCACGAAAATCCTCCGTTCCTTTTCTCATTGCATATTTCCTTCCGATGGGAACATAAACCTCCATCAACAGTAAACATAATTCAATTGATTGTTCGCACTGAGTACAAAACAACCAAGAAAATATGTACTCCGTACAAAGTAACAGTACGTAGTAGAATCTGCACCAGGGTCCAGTCCAAACCCCAAAGATTCATTCTAACTTCCAAGGGTCCTTTCCTTTCCCACCCACACGGCGCAAAGCCAGCAAATCGACTGGACGTCTACTCCAAGTGTGGACCCACACGACCAATCCAGTAAATTAAATTCTCTCAGCCTGAGCCACTCACTCACTCACCGAAACAGACATGGTGCGGACGCTAAACAAGACTTTCACTCGCGCATCACACCGTATCGTATCTAGACTAATCACTACGTACTACACCAGACTAACCCTCAAAAAGGAGAATATGATCAGCGCAATCGTGCCTGACGGGAAAAAAAAAAGCTGAAACGAAAGATCAGCATAGCACGTACGTATCTCTAGTGTGTTTTTGCACGTCCAGTCACAATTGATCTAATCTTATCAATTATCATATCTGATGATTGTGATTCGATCTTTGGGGGGGAGGGGGAATTTGTCTTCCGATCACGAGGATGTTCATAGTTTGTACTCCGCACATGCACATGGGGTTTAATTACGAGGTGCGGCGGTGGGAAGCTTGATTCTTTGGTAATGGATTGTTCGAGGAAGAAGTAAGCATTAAATGGGTTGGTTTTCTTGGTATGATTTGGGGTTCCGGGAAAGCGGCTGGCTTTGGCTGGCTGGTTCATGATGATCTTGGTGGGTGTTAGTCAATGGGAATGAATTTATTTCTAAAGCTGGGATGTGGGCAATGGGGGTGATTCTATTTCTAATGATGTTTCTACTTCTTTCTTTACCAGATTGGTAATTAGTATGCTAAAAAGGGTATAATATTTCTCTCTCTTCATCCTATTTGTTATTGCTTTTATCAATTACAACATCCATTGTGTTTTTTTCGTAGCTTGAAACTACCCAGCCGCCATATATGCACGCTAAACTTTGCAACAATGGGCCATTCATCATGAAAAAGAAAGCACGACATGAACATTCCCACACTAGACCCATAGAAGGGTTTAGCGTTGGAAGAATCACTCATCAACTCATTCAGAACTAAGCATCACCCCCACCAGCAGTCGAGCCATCCTTCTCTCTCTCTACCGACGACCCCTGACTTCTCGACCCCTTCACTCCCGACCGAAGTACCAACTTCTCCTTCTTAGGCTGTGCCGCATCGCCAACATCCCGATCCAGCGCAGCATACATAGTAGAAGTAGACCACGGTGCTACAGCAGCCGGAGTAGCCGTTCCAGACGTAGACGCAGAAGAAGGAGCTGAAGCCCGTCCCGCACCGAGAGTCAGATTGCTTCTCTTCGAAGCAGCCACCTGTGCCCAGCCGCCCTCGCCGGATCCATTGGTATGTGCGCGTGCCGCTTCACGTTGGGCTTTGGCCTCCGCGGCGGCGAGACGCTGCGCTTCTTGTTCCTTTAGGCGCTGGCGATCACGCAGCTTGACGCAGTCGCCCACGCTCATGCCGCCGATACCAATGGCCGTGCCGTTGCCGGTGCCGAACACGGGCGGAGTCCAGAGAGTGGACTTCAATACGAAGACGTGGCGGTGGGGTTCCGGGTCGAAGCTTTCGCTAGTGAAGCCCCAGTCTGCTGCGAGAGAGTGGGTGAAGGCGCGGAGGGAGGATTTAGCGGGTTGGAAGCGCGTGGATCGCTCGGTTGATGTGGTAGCTAGGGTGTGGAGGGTGGATTCAATGGTTTGTAGGGTGGACAAGGGGTGGGAGGAGGAAAGTTGGATGTAGATGTCGAGGGTTTCGGCGGAGTAGGGGAGGTTGGTAGAGGTGAGGGATTGCGAGACGGTGGTTGTTGGGTTGATGTCTACTCCTAAAGCGGAGGCAAGAGACCGGTTCCGTTCAAGGCGAGCGCATTCATCGTCGCATGATAGCGGTGTCACGGCTGGCCCGCGCTGCGCTTGCTGAAGCTGGCCCTTGGAAACAACGGCCTTGGCGGCGTTGCAGCGACGCTCCTGGCGGAGTCGTCCACAGTCACATGTTACCGTGATCATGGACTTGCAGGGCGTCTTCTCCGGGCATGGATAGGGTGCATGGCATGGGTCGGTGCAGGGGTGGCCACACATTGTCTTTGTCTTGCCGCATGCCTGCTGGCAGGGCTTCGTAGCATCCTCGCACTCTCCAGGCCGGTGACAGTGTTTCTGGCAGGTGTGGGAGCCGCATTTGAGCAGCTGGCCGCAGACCTGGCCACAGCGGGCGTCCGTAAGCCAGCAGGGCTGATTCTTCAGAACTTTCTTGCCGCAGAGGCAGGTCTTCTCTGTCAGATATGGACACTTGGGGCAACTTTCGTCGTCGGTATGGCAGTTATGGGACGTCTGAGGATGGCCACACGGCTTGGGACGCTCGCATGGAAACGAGCATGCCGGCGGCTGTGTCCCGCAGGGCAAAGGCGGATGCAAGATAGATCGACCGCAGTTACACGGAATCTCCTCGAAGATAGCCTCTCTGCAGGTGTTGCAGGGCCCCTTGTGACAGATCTCCGGGCATGTGTGCCGTCCGCATTTCAGCATACGGCCACAGACCCGGGTACAGATATGCTCAGCCTCAAAGTCCTCGTCGCTAGGCCGCAGGTGAGACTTGAGCTTCCGGCGGATAGCCTGACGCTCAATGGCCTTTTGCTCGCCGGGACAGCATCGCTCAGTGCAGGCATGACGGCCACAGTGCAACCCGGCCTTGCAGATACGAAAGCACTGCGGCGGTTGCATCTCACCCTGAGGACACATTGTTGTGAATGTGTTGCGTCCACAGCGGCACTCGATGGGCACGTTCTGGAAGCAGGGCCCACAAGACCCGGTATGGCAGACCTTGGTGCATGGATGTCCACAGGCCAGCGGCTTTCCACAAGGCTTGGTGCAATTCGGGATCGGATCCTCGCAAGACGTCCGGGGTGAATAGCCAGCAATCTGGTCCAGAGGTGTCTTTCCGCAAGGGCAGTCAAAGACCACATCCGGGGATCGCGGACAGTGAGCCGGATGTGCATCTTGCGCATGGCAGCTTTTTTGGCAGAAATGAACACCACAGTCAAAGGGGCGACTGCACTCATCTCCACAGCTAAAGCAGCCAGTCCACTCCTCAATGTCGTCCTCCCGCATCAATTCACTATCCAACTCTTCGTCCTTCGAACTGCACAGCATCTCGGTCTGTACTTTTCCACAGTAACACCGTGCTTCGATCTTCTCTTCACAAGAGCCACACAAGCCTTCATGACACGGCCGGGGACAGGTATGCTCTCCACAAGGTAGCAAATCACCACAGATCTCACCACAGCTCCAGCCGTTCTCATAATCCGTATCCTGGCAACGCTTTGTCGATGAGTTCCTTCCACAAAAGCAATCCTGCGTCGGCCCCATAGCCGTACAAGGCGCACAAGGCCCAGCATGACAAGTCGCATCACACGGATGGGGACAACCTTTGCGCGTCCTCGCGCAAGTCTGTCCACACGAGTGCGGCGGCAGGCCAGGAAACGAGCGCGGATCAACCTCCTTCTCACACCAGCAAGTATAAGTCGAGGGAAATACTTCCTGAGGCAGATTGCAACCAGGACAGCGCCACGCGCGAGGCGCACTACTCTCCCCATTCTCGCCATCCTGTCGCTGAGCAGCCGCCGCCCCCTCGTTCCTCGACCACTTCTTCACGCAGCTCAAATGGAAGACCGTCCAGCAGAGCCCGCAAGACCAGACACGCGATCTCTTTCCCAGCTCGCTGGTACAAATCGGACATTCGTACAAATTGTACGCAATATCCTCGTGAATTCGAGTGGCGATGTCGGAAGCCGTTGATTTTGTCGTAACTTTCGCCGGAGGCGGCGGTGGCTGAGACCGAGGTTGTTTCTGAATATTACCACCACTGTTATTGTTATTGTTCTTTGCCTTCGATTTTCCCTTGCCTCTCCCAGTACCAGACGCAGATGCTGCACCGTTGGGAACTTCTTCCCTTGGTTGCTGCTGCTGCGCCGGTGCAGCACCAGGCACAAACACAGGCGCATCGGCCCTCAACCCTGCCTCATCCACCCCGTCACCGCCCGGTATGGCTTGACCATCCTGCTCCTGCTCCGGCCTGGTCAATCTTCCTCCAAAGGTCCGTCCAGCGGGAAGTGTAGCCTGATCGCCACCGCGTGGCCGACGACTCGCGCCTGCCCCTCTTCCGCCCCTCTTGTTGCCTCCCCTCGGTCCTCGCGGCGGACGCGGTGCATCTCCGTTCGGTGTGGTCTCCGTAGGCGGTTGACGTTGAGTGTGAGGCTGTGCGTCCGGTGCTGCCTGAGTCTGCGTTTGCGTCTGAGCCTGAGCTGAATTCGCTGTCTGTCGACCGCGGCCACCACGGCCTCTACCGCGTCTCGGGCGCGGGGTACTGGAATTAGAATTGGAGGCTCCAACAGCCGCGGAAGCTGGAGCTGGAGCTGCAGAAGTAGCGGACATGGTCTGCGTCTCCAGGGTCCTTGAGAGTGGGTGGGAGGTTTGCGGTGGCGGTGGTGGGAGGACAATCATGCACCAACGCTAATGGGCGATAACCGCCGATCCAGATATTGAATGAGTAGTAGTAGTGTGAACGGGGAAGGGAAAAAAAAAAATAAAAAAAAAAAAAACAACGAGGGAATACAACAACTCTTCCTCAACAGTAGACACACTACCCGGGCAGACAAAGGAAATGAAAGTAAAAAGAAGAAATGCCTTGCAGGCTGAAAGAGCAGATAATTGTAAGCGAAGAGAAAGCGATCGAAGGGATGGAATTTGATGGTGGTTCGGATGGTTCCTGAGCTCGGAGGTGGTTCGGGTGGCGACAGATGAAGATTTGATGGAGAAGTGGCAGCTTTCAACGGGTCATGTCCCACCCAATGATGGCTTGTGGATTAACACTGCTAATAAACTACAGTGTATTCATGGCAGGATTTTAGGGAATTAACCTAATAGGGTTGTACCAGGGGCTTATCGGCCAGTGACTCATGCTGGAAGAGATGCTGCGCCTTCGAGTCATCCTGTACCGCATATTACTCATAGTGGGACCGCATATTCTACAGATTCTAGATCCGAGGATTAGATTGCAGGGGGGGAATAACCAATGATTGCCAGCGAAACCATTAGCTGCAATCAATAAAGCCAATATACATATTGAAATGAATCTTCAAAAAGCCATCCACACATCACAAGCGCTATGCACAACAAAAATAGTGCAGTCAAAGATATCAGAAGAGAAGAAAGGAAATTATTTGCCTCCATGCCATGCTCGTATTACCCATCAAAATCAGAAGAAAAGCACCACTTCACCCCGTTCATTCTGCTTCAACCGCAGAGTCCGCCACAGCTCCTTCTCATCATCGGCTCTGCGCTCCCGATCCGCACGGCTGCGGCCTTGATCGCGTCCACGGTCGCTGTCGTCAAACTCGTCCGTGAAATCGCGGTGGAATCGCTTCAAAACCTTGTTCACAGAGAACCCGCGCGTGCTTTCGGGGCCCTTGGTCACCAATGAGAGGAAGTGAGTAGCCATCTGGCGCTGCAGGCCATCAGGGACGCCGCTCTGCTGGTAGACCACCACTTCACGACCGTTATCGTCGTGGCGAGAGTCGGTGTGCTCGATCTGCTTTTGACGGCGCGACGGCCGATCACCGTCCGTCTGAGCGCTGCTCTTACGCTTGCTCTTGCTAACATCAGACTCGGTCTGGCCGTTCGAGGTGTTGCGGACCTTGGGCAACTTCTTGGAACGACCCTCGTCTGGAGACCCGCGTCGACTGGCCCGGGCAGCCTTGCCAGTTTCGCGGCTGTTCACGCTACTTCCTGAAACCGACGATCCGCCAAACATGGACGACACAAGACGTTCAGCGCGGTTCTTCATCGAAATTCCAAGACCATCACCATTGGCGTCCTTGTTGTCCCGGCGAGAACGCTTGATGGGTGACGAGGGGTCCTGGTAACGCCGACGCGGGTGGTCTTCTCCGTCCTGAGACGGCGAGCGGAGCATCCGATCCAGACCACCAGTCAGACCAGAGTGCTTCAGCATGGGCGTGCCCGGGTTGTTCAGAACGCTGGATGGCGCATCCAACATGGGGGTGTCAGCTTCTTCCATGTCGTGATCATCGGTGCGGCGCTTGCGCTTCTTCTCACTGGTCGTGCCGCTGACCTTGTCCTCGCCGCGCAAACGATCCTTCTTCTTCTTCGGTGCCGGAGTCATGAACTCCATGGAGGCGTTCGGGGCTTTACCGTCATACACCGACTGGTTAATGGGTCCAGCACCATAGGAGTAACCATTCTCCTCGTATGCGACATCGTAGTTCTTGTTCTCTTCCTCCGCATCGGTGTCGGCGCGGGTCAGAGATTTGCTGGGCTCGAAGACGGAGGGAGCATTGGCGACCATCTTCATCTGCTCTTTGGATCCGCCTAGAGAGACCTTGGACGCGTTGGGGGTCTTTTCTGCCACCAAGTAGTCAAAGACATTGACTTGCTTGTCTCCGTTCTGCGTAGAAGTACCCTGGGACTTGTCGTTTCCAGCCACAGGGGGAGTAGGAGCCGCGGGCGGGTTATCGGTGTCGTTCGCATCTTCGACATACGGGGCGCGGTGACCATGAGCATTGTTTTGCTTCTGATTCTGCTTGCCATTGTTCTGTTGCGCCTTGCGTTGGTTCTTCGTAGGCTTCTCCCTGTAGAGCGCGCCCTGGTACTTTTGCGCCTCGGTCATACACGACTAAGAAGACATGTCAGTCGCCCATTCTTGTTCACAAAAGTGCGCTTGCACTGTCCCAACAAGAGCCCGAGCCCTCAGGTCCACCAATCAGACAAGCAGATATAGCGCAGAGAGTTCCGACCCGTTGGGCGAAGCGCAAAGTATATAGTTCACGGCAAAAGTACAAGCGGAGGGGTAGAGCCATACCGTATGCGACCGATAGTCAGTCCCGTAAAAGTGCACCATGCAGTCGATGCAGGTGAAGGTGGCGCCGCGACATTGGTTGCGATGGGGATCAAGCTTCTTCTTGGTGAGGATATCACCGCAAGCCTAGGGATCGAGAAGAGGCAGCGAGTTAGCATGAGTTCCAGCAGAGTTCCGCGCAGGATGCTGCTCGTGACAAACGAGAGATAAGGACAACTCACCTCGCAGGAGAAGGAAACCATATTGAATGACCCGGCGATGTGGTGCGCGTACTATTCAAGTGTCTGCACGAGTCGGGCCTTTCCCAGTGATATATTGAGAACTCAAAGTCGCAAGGCAAGAAAAAGAAGAAAAGACGGCGATTGAGAAGGGCGCTAGTTTGTCGGGACCCGCACTGAACCTGTCGGGGAATAAGCCGACCAAGCGATGGAGTATTTTCTGGGACGAATGGATCCCTGCGCGACGACGAAGTCCAATCCAATTAAATCCAACTTAAACAAACGCGCGATGGTGGTAGTCGTGGTAGTGGTGGTGATTGTTATTGTTGTTGACGGCGCAAAACAAATACGAGGGATGGTCGGACAAGCCGAGCAGAATAAGCAAAGCAGGTCAGATAAATAAATGCGGACTGGATCCCAAGCACTCGGCGTCTTCAAGGAAAAGCTTCCCTGCTCTCGTCTCGGCGTCTCGCTGCTGTGCTTTTGCTTTCTTTTCCCTCGCCAAAAAAGAAAAGGGCAAAAAAAGGGCCAAAAAAGTAAAAAGTCCAGAATTAACTCTGGGTGGCGCTTATCTGCTTTAGGATTGTTCCAAACCTTATGGTAGGCATTTGGTACCTGACGAATCAGGCCATGACCCTCCAACCCCGCAATCAAATCCAAGAAGACAAGATAATGAGATAGAATTTATGCGCCTCCTTTTTACCGCTGAGAATACGACCCGCTCAAAGAACAGCTCCACTGAAAACATCGAATACAGCATATCTCCTCTTCATACTCATCTTCCACCATGACCTTCAGGAGTCAGATTGACCTGGGCTCGCAGACCTGAAACGCGCCCTTCGGTCGACGAGGCTCAGGAATCCCATGCAAACGCCGACATGATGACCTGTGGATCAAGTAGACCACGGGTGTAGCGCTTGCACATCCGGACATCAGCACGGACTTATCAGGAGACCTGACGCCGTGCAGCAATATGGGCGGATCAACCAGTCACCAGCCAGCTTCACCCGCCTTCACCGGGTCAATTAGTGTGGCGCTGGGTGCGAAAGAAAGACGATCCTACAGATGATGCGGGAGAATTCCGATACGAGTCCGTCGCCAGCTATCTAGGCATAGTGATACCTCCCTGTTCCATAGGCTTGAGGTGGGTAAGATCGTCAGTCTACAGTTGATTAGACTTTCGGTGCGAGCCACCCTCTGGTTGACAGCCAGGCTCGGTTCAGCGATGCCGCTGGCGCTGGCTTAACGACATCTATTTCTATTTTTGTGGCCCGGGCCGCGCGCGAATCAGGCATCCTCATGGCGGAGTGTTTCATCTATTGGAAGTCAGGTTTCAGCCTTGTCGCTGACACTTCCAGCGTGGTGTCGGTAATGCTAGTTGACTAGTTGTCTATATCGCAAACTGAGTAATCGTTCATAGAGCTTTGCTGTAGCGGAGCGAGGCAATACACCGTGCCTTGTTGTGTTCAGCAACAGGCTACGTTAGTCTTGGTCAGCCGCGCCAGTCAGATGCATCTCTGCAGTCATGCGCGCGATGCCGCATACTTTCGCAACCTTACCGGCCGCCCCGGCCATCGCTTGCTCGCATCTGCTGAGAACCTGCTAGAAGCTTCGTTTACAGCTGTGTGACTGCAGAATCCCTGTTACCCTCTCACAATTTCTGTGTGAGAAGCGAAGCCCTTTCCGGGAAATCCGGGTGCTTACAGGGCAGATGAAATTCACATGCAAAGTACAAAGTCTGGACGATAATGCGGAATTTGAATGAGTGTGGCTGTAGAAATCATACGCTAAGGTACTGCTCCTGGCCCCATGCACCCAGCGATCCTGCGCTGGTGGAGCATGCAAGAACAAGTACTGGGTATAAACGCAACCAGGTGCACGGATTAGATACCAAGTTCTGCGGTTCTGTTCAACCCCGCGTAGTCCTAGATCGTCTGATCAGTATCTTCGCTCCCGTGGTAATCAAAGGAAGTAACTAACGGCTCCCTGGATATCTCAACGGGCGAAACGGCATCATCGCTATCAACCTCGTTTCGAGCAGCGCTCTGACTCTTCTTATCCTTCAAAGTTTCACCACCCTCGCCCTCCTCGTCCTCGGCGCAGCCGCAGTCGTAAAAGTCCCCAATATTATTGCAGTCGAAGATCGGCTTTTCGAGCATGGTGTTCACTTCGTTGTGGATAAAGCAGCCCCATCCTGCAGCCGCGTTGCGCGAAGAAACTTGCGGCGGGTACTTTTTCAGATGACCCTGGAAATGAGAAGCGCACTCCCCACTGGTAAATAGTCAGCAGCCACGATCAGCGCAGAGAGAAAGGAGTGTGGGTAGGTACCATGGATAGAGTCGCGCAAAAAGGTAGATGAAGGAGCGAAGAGTTTCCTGCTGCTCCTCCGTCGGGTCCTCGGGGTATCGAGCTAGCATGGTATGGAAGTACTTCCATGTCGCACGACCCAATTCGGCTCTGCCATTGGTGGTGAATAATCAGTAAATGTCAAGAATGCGAAATAGCATTTGGCTTTAGCCTACTTCGCGGTTGCATTCCCCAGCCGGGGCATCACAACCTCGCCCTTGGTGAGGTCATCTTTGGAGACCACGGCCTGCGTAGCCTTCTCCAGGTGACCAGGGGCACGGATCGCGGGACTCGGCGGTCCTTCAGGTCGGATAAAGAAAACAAAGAGCAGGAAGACGGCAATCGCGGTACTGATGAGAATGCGTCGAGTAATCTGACGGTTCGCCATGGTGGGTACGAAAGTGGTGGGTTTCAAGGATATCGCAAATCAATGCCGTCAATGGCGGGCCAGATCGCCAAGTGGCCCGTCTAGGGTATGCTTGGTACGGGGGTAGAGGACTCGTGTCCTGTTTAATAAGAGAAGGAACGACAGGCGAAAGAACGTGGAACAAAAGGAATATACAGCGAAACAACGGCGGCGAGTATGTAAAATGAAGGAATTAGGGAGCTGGAGGTTGCCAGCAACGAACGGGTGGGATGACTATTGAACTTTGCATGATGGCATGAGCCATTAAATTGATGGCTTGACTTGGACGTTTCCGCTCGCCGATTATCCACGTGGGGCCGTGCCTTGTGCAGCGCCACTATGCTGCTGAGTCATTATGTTCTTTAGCAGTGCATGGCATGCCTACTACTACGAAGCTATAACTTAGTACACAGTACGATCGATCGTAAGAGTCGCAGAATATTTGTTTTAACACAACTGGTCCATTGGACTAGATGAAATTTTCATTAAATATAGACGATCTTGGCTGCTAGGTCTTTCCTAATTCTAGTGCGAACGCGTAGATTCACAACTCATAAATCCATGAGTGCAGTCAGCCAATGCAGCCAGATGAGACAAGCCAAACACCGCCTGGGTTTGGAAGCAGTGCGAAAATAATGAGAAAATAGCCAGAGTCAATAACGCCATGAGCATGAATATCATGAGACAAAAAAAGGTAGACTCCACGCAGGGAGCAATGACAAAGAACAGGCGAGCAAGTTGCTGTCGAAACATAATTGATATGGGTACAGTGTTCGAACCAATGCTGCGTTGGATTAAGGGGTCTGAATTAGAAACCGCAGCAGATGGACTGTTCGGGGACAAGTCGTAAGGGAAATTAAACTGGGTGTATAAGGAGCAGTTCTTCTTCATGTAGCGACAGCCACATGTGAAGGGCACTGTAAAAGAACCTTGCCCTAGACATGACTGCGGACGAGTAGTCTTCGCAGAAAGGGATATTGTGAGAGCAAAGGGTCGAAAGTGGTTCATGAGTTCGTTGGCAGTTGGTGAAGGCACAGCACCAAGGAAAGCATCAGTGTCATCAGAGCGATCCGAGATATAAAAGTGACCGATTCACGTCAATGGCCGAAGTTCGTGGTGCTGCCCCAATGCCATCTGGGCGGCCGGTTCATTGACCGTCCGCGAGGACTTCCTCCCTCACAAAAGAGAGAATATGCTCGAAGTAGCCGGGCTCAGCAACACTGTCATTGTGTCCTCCATTTGGAAGTGTACGCCAAACCTTGCGGTCGGATTTGCAGATAGCAAAGAGCTGAGTCATGTTGGATGGTCTGGTCATAAGCTGCATGTTAGTGACGTGCTGGGACTCAGCTTGTACAACAATTCCTGAGGGCACTCACGGGACTATCTCGTCCTTCAGCCCACTCAGGAAGAGAACGGGGACCTGTGTGATCTTAGGTAGGACATCCTCGCTGGTCCAGTATTGGTGGCAGAAACGGGCAAGGTAACGAGCAGGAGGGAAGACCCTATAAGACGAGTCAGCATTGCCTGGCCTAGGACGTGGATAACATCGCCTGGTCGGCAACCAGTTATAGAGCAGGACTTACGTGGGAATCAGTTTGCGAATACTCAGGAATGTGTTTTCAAGGATTAGTCCAGCGATCGCACCATTGCCTTGATTGTTGGCAACCAAGTTGATCGCCACGGCTCCACCCAAGCTCTGTCCATATACGACAATCTTGCTGTCTCGGGTTTCCGGTCGCTGTTGGATATATTCTAGCCCCGTCTGAGCATCGATTTTCAAGCCCGCCTCGTCCGGTGTACCTGTCGACAGACCGTAACCACGGTACTCCACCATCAAGACATTACAACCCAAGACATCTTGTAGAACCTTTGCGATGGGGATGCGATGCCCGATGTTTCCGGCATTTCCATGGAACATCAAAACGGTGATACTCGGGCCTATACGTTTGCGCGAGGGGCGGATGAACAGGGCATTTAACGACTCTCCATCGGGGGTCGGAATTTGTAGATCTTCGTAGTCTGTGAGTCCAAACTGTTGGGGCTTGGGGACATTTGTCCGCGCATCCACGGGCACGTTGCGAGGATAAATGAGTTCACTGCAAAAGGGGTCAGCGTCTAACGACACACCACTTGAGATGTTCTCCATGGACGTCTGTGATGACGGGGTACGAACTTCTGCTTAAAGTACAAAAGACCGCTGGCTACTACAGCCAATCCGGAAGACGCTAAAACTGGCAATCGCAAGAACTGCACGGCACTGTTGGCCATGCCGGCGATACTCCATGACGGTGGGGGCGGCGACTCCGACATGGTAGTAGACTGGCTAACCAGGCAGTGTCGCGGAGAGATAAGGCGGTGCGGCTGGAACGGAAGAGGGTGGAAATGCTTGAATTGACGGTCGCAGCGCTGGAAGATGCAGGAAGGGGGAAAACTCAAGTGGTGAGGGTCACGATCCGGCGAGATACCCTGCAGCCTGGAGCGGGAGATAATGCGTCGGTTTGTTTCATCGGGGGCTGCTTTCTATGGCTGGGGAAAGTCGTTCAGGAGGCTTGCGGGGGAAGAGGAACCACCCAGTAGGAACGTGGCTGTCTCTCACCGCCCGGCGGAATCAGCTCCAGCTGCCAACGTAACGCGTTCACCTGCCTGGAGAGCTCCGTCAGAGCTCATAACCACCTCTTTGACCATCAGTCACGCTGCACTGACGTTTGCTTTCCATCCACGCTTCATCGCCATCACACCCTATTTCTTTCAGTGGCATAGATTTACATAGACAGGAACTATCCACATTCTCTGTCAATTTTCAATCAGCCATCATGGTCGGTCACGGTATGACGGGGATGCTCGGCGAGGGTTAGTGGTCTCGTGCTATGATTTGATAATGTGTCGAGCGGGAGTTGATGAGTTATTGCAGATGGCATCCATGTTGATATGAACCACTTGAAGAGCGGAGAAGTAAAGTATGTTCCCCAACCATTTGCTCAATGAGACTTGAGAACGGTCACTAACTCATCGGTACAGCCTAGGAACATCGATGTGAGTTTCGGTCAGCCCCCGAGGCAATGTCCGATATGTTGACGAGATACAGCATGGCGATCAACTTCAAGGATGGTGTTATATTGGGTGCAGACAGCCGGACGACAACCGGAGCTTATATCGCCAACCGAGTCACCGACAAGTTGACGCAGGTCCATGACACAATCTGGTGCTGTCGATCAGGTTCCGCCGCGGACACCCAGGCTGTGGCAGACATCGTGTCCTACCACCTCAACATGTACGCAATCACCAACAACGAGGCACCAAGTACTCAGGTCGCCGCATCGCTGTTCCAAGAGCTATGTTACGAGAACAAGGACATGCTAAGGTAGGCATACCACCGGGTCAGTCTGGAATGAGCAAGCTTTGTTGACCAACAAATCATAGTGCCGGTATCATCATCGCTGGATATGACCCGAAGCACGGAGGTCAGGTGTATTCGATACCCTTGGGCGGGTCTCTTCACAAGCAACCGTACTCCATTGGCGGATCCGGATCGACCTATATCTATGGGTACTGTGATACTCACTGGAAGGAGAACATGACAGAGGAGGAAGGCATCAACTTCGTCCGCGGAGCACTGCAAGAAGCAATCAAGTGGGATGGCAGTTCGGGTGGTGTCATCCGACTGGTGGTGCTGACGTCTCGGGGCGCCCAGCGACACCTCTACCTGCCGGACACGGGCTACACTGGACCGGGCGTTACCAATTAACGAATGTATCTATACGGGACGATGATTTAATTGTTGTTAGCTGCTACACGAGCTATTCATTTGTTCTACAGAGTAGTGCTATTGCCTCAGATTAAGACAGGAGAAATTTCCAGATCTGAGACTGCTAGATATCAATCTAGATGGGAAGCATCTTCTTCACCGAGTGGGATATTAGATTTAGGGGAGGGGATGTGATAGCGTGGGTTGATAGCGCTTTTTCAGGAGTCGCTTCCCGTCATCTTATAGTTTGCTTGCTTGAGGCACTATCACTTGACCAGTATGCCAGTGACCGTTAGACTGACCCCAATAAATGGATCCGCCCTTATCTAGGAGAGCCAGGGTCACTAGACGGGGTCGACTAATTCCGGATATCCCAAGCTACGGGACAGTAGTCTTGACCATCCATGGATCCCACGCGCGGAGTATGGCACGATCACATCATCTAGACTAAATACCAACTACGGAGTACCGTTTAGATTAATAGCTTCCCCGCTGCTTACCCACAGACTGAACTTGAGAGCCATCAACTAATTACTGTAATACTTACTGTCTAAGGAACTGCTAGCTTGTAATTAGGGGGCCAGGCCAAGATAGATGGTAGGTCAATGACGGCTGCCATTGCCTCCAGAGCGTCTGGAGCCGCCACCAATCAGTCGGCGCTGCTGGACACCTGCGCGGCAGAGGAGCCGCCATTCGCCCATTGCACCCCCAAGCAGAGGATGATCCGTCCTAAATGCGACTATCTGGTTTAGGCCTGAACAGTGAGTGAGGGTGTGCGTCTCCTTCTTCTTCTTCTCTTAGTCGTAGTCTCGCCTTATCCTTCCTTCTTCTTGGGATGATAGATAGATAATTAATCAATCAATCAGTCACAATATTACTCTCTAGTTATCAGGTAAGTAGTAAGTAGTTGGTGAAGATAAGCAGGTATTAAGAGTGGCTGTTGATGCGATCTCATGACGACAAGGGCTTCCTCATTCTGCGCGGTCGGTAAGGTGGACTTGCTTGATATCGCTGCAAGGAACCTTCATGGGGAGACCCTGCTGTACCAATCAGTAAGGATGTCTCCGGTGCAGCCTGGACCGGAGTAGATCCAGTAGAACAATTAGTGATGCCCAGTATGTAGGTTGAATCAAAAGATGATGGATCATCTCATGGTATCATATCTTCGTCAGGTCGCATTCTTGCCTGTCTCACCCTGTCAGGAGAACCTTCCAGGTGTCAATGAATGCTCGTCTTTATTCGTCTTGCTTCTCCTGCCATTTGATCAATCAACTTGGGGGGGGGGGGGAATGTAGAGGGTGTGGATGTTGGTAATATGGGCAAAGGTGGATGGGAGATGATTGACTGGGCCATGGCCGGGTGTGGATCCCAACCTTGCCGGGACGAGAGTCTCTTGTTCCCTTCCTGCATCATCCATCCATCCATCCATCCATCCATTCACTCACCCCAAATCCACCTTTCCCATCGTTCTCCGCCACCCTATTCCCCCATTCCCCTTATCCTCCGTTCCCCTCCAGTCCGGTTTCTATAACCTGATAGTGCTCTCCGTACCTGTCTGCTCATCCTTCCTCCTCATTCCTGCCCCATCTCGCCCCGGATTGTTCTGTTCTGTCCTGTCCTGTCCTGTCCTGTCCTGTCCTGTCCTGTCCTGTCCTGTCCCTCGCTGATTCATCGCAATGGACCACTCCAT
Source organism: Aspergillus eucalypticola CBS 122712 (assembly GCF_003184535.1). NCBI lineage: Eukaryota > Fungi > Ascomycota > Eurotiomycetes > Eurotiales > Aspergillaceae > Aspergillus > Aspergillus eucalypticola. Next base: position 349,210 of record NW_020290295.1, on the reverse strand, counting down.
TGCCGTCTATCGCTTGTGATTCCCTTCCCGCTACAGGCTTGGGTCGGGTTCACGTTTTAACTGCTTTGCTCCTACTCTTACCTTTTACTCTTGTAGCTACTACATACACACCCTCCCCTCCCCAAGGTGCTCTGACCCTTCACGCCACGATCTTCCAGATCTAGACTGTCCTCCCATTCTTGGATCATTGACTAAAACTAATCATCCTGCCGGTATCTCTCCCATTCCCCTCTCGCTGTTTGGTGCTTTGTCCCTCTTGCGATATGCCTTACGCGGAGGAATCTGTTCCTTGTTTGGCCTTCCCCCCCCCAATGACATGACCCCCCTCATCACTGGTCTTCAAAGTAATCGCTGACTTTCGGCCGCCGGCCCTGTACCGAGTAGAAAGCACCCGCGTCTGACCTCTCTAAACCCCGTCGGCTCTGATATGGGATCGGTCGTCGTTAACCATCCGCGACCGGATTATATGGATACCTCCTACAACATGTTGGGAGGCGCCATCACTTCTTCGGAATCAGTGTATCGGTCCTCGACTCATCAGCAGCCCTCTCACCATCCTTCGTCACACCTGGAGTCCGGGAGCTCTAGGTCGGCCTCGTCCAATACCACCCCCACCTCATCCACAGCCCCGCCGTCAACCTCCGCCGCCGGCTCTACTCGCCTCCCCTCCCACCCAACCCATGATGTACCGGCCTACATCAGTCGGCCCTCTCAACCCAGTTCCCAACCATCCACGCGAGCCTCCTCTGCCACTCCGGGATCTGTTTACACTCATCCTCCATCAGCCTCAATGACCTCTACCACCTCCCACCATCCATCGCGCCCGGGCTCCGCTTCTCATCCTGCAGCACACTCTTCCTCTCATCACACTGGTGGCAGCCATGCAACAACAACAACAACGGTACCAACCTCGGCACCGCATATGGGGAGTCAGTCTTCGCCAGCTTCGCCTCAACTAAAACCGACCTTCCAGTCCCTTCGCTCCTTGGGGGGTTCCGAGGCGAACTCTCCGAGTCGGATCAAAGTTCGTGATTTGTCACACATCCAAAGCTTTGCCAGCGAAGAGTTCCTTGCGCAGAGGGATCAGGCACCCGGGCAGTGGGCCCAAGAGCGCCAGTACGAGATTAGTTCCATGCCGGTCACGGACATAATCGAGATGGTTGCTGGACTGCTGATGAAAATCACAACGACGAATGACCTGCATCACGAGTCGGTTCATCGACACATTCCGCCCCCGGATGGCACCACCACTCTGAGCTCCCAGGCTACCAGCGTGCTTGCATTTCACGGCAAAAACGTGCCCAGCATCAGTATTCTCAGCTATCTGACCAGGATACACAAGTACTGTCCTACGACGTATGAGGTCTTTCTCAGTCTGCTGGTATATTTCGATCGCATGACGGAACTGGTCAATAAGGGCCAGCTCGACCGGTTACGACGTCGCTGGGATGGCACGTCTACCGTGCCAAGTGGCAACAGTACACGGCCATCGTCGGCTGAGCGGTCGTCGACACATACGACACAAGCGTCGCCGTTGGTAACCCCGCCATCGTCGTCGGGAATCGCAGCCCAAGACCCGTCCAGTCCGTCGTCCATATCGCCCTCTCTCCAACCACAGGACGAGGAGGATCAGTTCTCCCACTTTTTCGTTGTTGATAGTTTCAACATTCACCGGCTAGTTATCGCAGGCGTAACTTGTGCCAGTAAATTCTTCTCGGACGTATTTTACACTAATTCTCGATATGCAAAGGTGGCTTCCTCAGATATCATTCATTAGACTATGATCTCTAACTCGTTTACAGGTTGGCGGACTGCCGCTGGTTGAGCTCAACCACCTTGAACTTCAATTCTTACTGCTGAACGACTTTCGCCTATCGATTCCTGTTGAAGAGCTTGAAGCATACGGGACGATGCTTGTGGAGTTCTATGCGAGAGAGATTGTCGCACAGCAACAGCAGCAACTATCTCAGGCGATTCCTCGCTCGATAAATCCCTCTGCAGCAGCGGAAACGCCGTCGGAGGGAATGTATATGCGCACGCGCGAGAAGCAGCGGTCTGACGAGCAAGAGGTCCGCCAAACGCCTACTCCGCCCTAGCCAAGTGGTCTTGGACATATATCTGGTATATTCCCACATCAGAAGTGATGGGATTGTCTGGGCGTGCGGCCCCATTGCAAGTTCCTCCGTTGGCACCCTGTCTGTCCTCTTGGTACATATGTTAGCACTGTCCTTTCCACCTCATGGTTCGGCTTTTCATATTTCGTATAGATTATACGCTCGGCACTCTGGCTCATGATTCAAACGTTCTATAACCTTGGTGCTTCTTATTCCTGTCTTTCATGTCTGCCTCTGTGTACACAATTTCCGCTTTGCATTTTGTCTGTTTCTCAACATTGGCCGGCGTTTTCGGGGTTCACTGTTTGTTATACTGTTGTTAACTGACTATTGTCGGAGGGATGCTCCGGGTTTCTGGCTATAAATTCCTCTACAGGAGTTCTTCTCGTCCATTGTACCTACGCTTTGTTTGTCTATCTTCGGCCTCATCCAACTGGCCGAGTTTGATCTTGTCAGCGCGCGGAGCGAGTAATGAAAGTATTGAGTAGTTTACTGCAAACCTGATACTGCCTAGCGGGAGTGCTTGAAAGTGGCAAGATGAAGTTGAGGTGCTGTGTATCCACCGACCCATTGGTATGGGAAGTTTAATCTCGGCGCTAAGACGTAGAGCGTCGTGCCTGTCGCGAATCCTGTCAGGAAGTGGATATTACATCACCAGCGCTGATCAAGACATCACCATGATTCAGAACCAGCTTCCCCTAGTCTTGGGCTCGGCACCCACATCAGAGATTCTCTTCCAGATGGGACAAAAGTGGAGAAGACCAAGGGGCTAATTCCCCGTGGGAGGACAATGGCATAGCATACCAAGCAATGTATGCATACATCATAATCCGCGTCCGGAACCGCCAAGGCGTGATTGCAAGATTCAACATCCGCATCTCCCTCTAAAATACAAACCGAGAAGAATGAACCGTTTCCAGAGGACATCCTAGGTCTTAAATGATTCGAGGAGTATTAGTATGTTCATCTTCTAGAGTACGGGGTCGGTTCCGGGAAGGGAATGCATACATACTGGCTGCCCGACATGCCTAAAGACACTGGCTGGAATGCAGTGGACCGGAAACGGGCCGACCCTACAATGAGAAACACGGCCGGACAAGCGAAAGCGGATGACAAAGGGCATTGTTCATTGTTTATTGAGTCGTCCGGAGTGTGTTAATCTTGACGAGGTCGTCAAAACTTATCAGATTATTCTTAGGACATGTGTTGTGTCACCAGTGAAATATGTTGGGAGGTTCGATACTATAGTATACTTTTGGCATGGGTCTGGAGAATGGACGAATTCACTCTCTCATCGCCTAATTCATGGCCGTCCTCATCAGTTACTCATTCTGTCAGGAAAGGCCTGCTTTCATCGTTAGGTCTGCTTCGAGATACCAATGTCCTACCTACGGGGATTATATCCGTAGCGATGAGGTGGAGTATATAAATGTATAAGGTTTCCTTGTCTTCCAGGATGTAATATCACATTCAGCAGCATCATTCTGTATCCTGTCAAGCAATTGCAGTCCAATTGAAGCTATTCAGCCCATAGCATCTACTTCTTTTCAATACTATCCAATCCTCCATCCACAAGAATATACAGAACATCTCAAGACTATAAACCACCACCATGGTCCGCCAAACAACCTGGCTACTGCCTCTCCTGCTCCTCCAGGCCCTCCCCTTCGCCGTGACCCGTCCTACAGCCGTGAATGTGGACGTGCAAGTGCCCGATGCAGACGCCTGTACCGATGGCCAGGACTGCACTATGAACCTCCACGGTGGGAAGGATGACGATGACGATGATGATGACAATGACAACAACGATATCACAGACCAAGTCCGTCATAAACATCATCATAAAGACCAGGGTGATGATGATGGCGACGATGACGGTGACTGGGATAGCGACAGCGACAGTGACAGTGACTCCGACAGCGACAGTGACTGGGACGATGATGACTCTGATTCTGATTCTGATGATGAAGAAGATGACCACCACCACGGCAACGGCTGCGACAACGACAACGACGTGCAGACCATCACCATCACGACCATTGAGCCGGGGTATGCCTTCCCCCCCTCCCCCTGCCCTATTCCACCTCTATATCATCTATACACAAGACTAACAATGAACCCAACCAGCCCAACCCAAATAATCACCGTGACCACCACCGAGTCCAACACAGCCGGCCCCATCCCTCCACCAACCGACTGTCCAGCCACAACAACCACAACAGAAACAGCAACAGAAACAGCAACAGTCTCAATCCCCGGTCCAGCCATCACTACAACGGCAACGGCAACAGCAACAGCAACAGTGACAGAAACCGAGTCGGACATCATCACTGCCACAATCACCGATACATCCACTATAACTCAACCCCCAGTAACCACTACAGAGACTGCCACAACAACAAGGACACACACCATCTCCTTCACCATCACCGACACAGATACGATCATTATCCCCGGACCGACTATTACCGAGACGGATGTGTTAACTGCTACTGTGACCCTCCCTGCGTCGACGGTGACAGCGACAGAGACGGATGTTTCTGTTTCGACGATAACCCTCCCTGCTTCAACCTCTACAATCACCCTGCCCGCCTCTACAGTGACTGCCACAGCAACAGTCACCACAACCGATACTTCAACCTGCCCCACCACCACCCCCGGCGGCGACGGCGGCGACGACAACGACAACACCTCCGGTCTCGATTACGGCCAATGCTCCGACCCTAGCATCTCCTACCAATACGGCCTGGACGGGCGGACCGAATGGAGTTTCATCACGAACAACCAAGTGGATTTCCAGCACGGGAGTTCCACGACCATCGATACGTTGATGAACTTTGTGTGTAATCGGTTGATTAGTCCGTGTAATGCGCCCCAGGAGACCATTGATGCGTGCTATGCGGCGGAGGATCAGGTGAATAGTAGTGGGCTTGTTGGGGAGGATGCGGCGGATTTGTGGAATGAGTTGATGGCTTAGTCTGTCTACTTCATTTTATTTCAGTTATTTATGTATGGGATTTTGGAAAGGGAGTTAGGGTTGGAGTTAATTGAGTAGATGAGGATGAGTTGGCTTTCTTTTGGATTTGCTGGGTTTATTGCATTGTTTGATTGATCTTGTGTTTGCTGAGTTGGTATGTTCTGTTATATTGTGTTCTGTTCTGTTTCTGGATTGGTGCATCTACTATATTGTCTGCATTAGGGTTGCTGCATACTTGGTTAAATGTTTAATGCATCTGCTCACCACTCAGTCACTGAAGTCCATTCCACCAACTACAACTACTATTTATACTCTACACTGAACACTGATGGAACAGCAATGACGATCCATTCCAGAAAAAAGAAGCAGCAAACTAAAGACAGGCAAACTCCCTGTTCATCAACAATAAAACAAAACAAAAGGAAATGGGAAAACAAAAGCCAAACCAACACCAAACGCCCGGGCCATATGAAATGAACAAAAGAAAGATAATAATGAACCGTGACCCAACGCCATAAACCCAAGCAAATGTGCCATGATGCCATGGTCTTTGAACTATCTACTAATAATACCACCCCACTCACTCCGCATGGACTCAGTCCAGCTATCCCTCCTGATCAACAATCTCCCTGATCTATTTCATTCATTAGCTTCTTTCCTCTTCATCATCTCAAGCAGCTGCTTACCTCCAACCTCTCCGTCACCAGCCACCAAACTCAACCCAAGACGAAATATTCCCTCCCAGTACATCCGCATGATTGGGTAACATTCCGTCTACATTTATCAGTTAGCATATACTAATCTACACTGGAAGTAATACATACCTTCTTTCGCTTCCGGTGAAGCGTAATTAGCCGCCCGGTGTAGCTCCGTCGGTTGTCGTCGTCGTCGTCGTCGTCGTCGAAGGAGGCGTCGATATTGTCGTATTGTCGATGGCCCACCACCATCTACATGCTTTTAGCTTCTCTTCTCTACATCATGTCAATAGGAAGCTACTTACCCCCAATCGGCCTCCGGCGATTCGGTGTCGTCGTTGTCGCTGTCGCTATCGTCGTCGATGTCGCTGTCGCTGGTCGGTCGGTCGTCGTCTCGTCGGCGTCGTCTCGTCTCGTCCGTCTCGTTCGTCGGGAGCTACAACGGGTTGCTGACGCTCCGAGTAAGGGACTACGACTTAAACCCTGCGTACAGGTGTGCGTCATTACCCCTCGTGGTTCGGGAACCCTCGCTCCAGAATCCTATACAATCGTCAGTGTTCGCCCCACACTCACTGGTAACAGACATACCTCTCTTCGGTGCATAATGCGCCACCAATACCACAGCAGGATACACGCCAGCATCTGCTACCCGATCAGCAAAACCTGGATGGTCTGTTTCCCCCAAAACAGACCAGAGCCAGTCCATGAACAGACGCTGACAAAGGAAAAGCGAGAATGAAAGGGCGACTGGAAGAAAGTCAAGGAGACAAACGAATGTGGGTAGAGAAGGGTAAAACGAGTGACAGGAACGGGGAGGAGAACGACTCACAGCCGGAATCCACCACGTTGCCGGACCTTCTCTCTCAGCATGTTCCAAGCCATGAAGACCGTGGCCGGACCCCAGCCTGGCCTCCTGGCAGCAATGCTAGCCAGGCGCTGGTACTGGCATCCGTCACGTCCACACGGCTCCGAGGCAGAGTGGATGTCAAGCATCACATATGAGTCTGAACCCCAGTATGTGGTGTACTTTTCCATCTCACCCTCCTCGTCTGGCTCCGCACGAGGAGTGACTTTCCAACCCTGCAGGTGACCCATGGCCGCCAGCGGGGCGGGGAAGACATGCTCGCGCCGAACTATCCAACAGGACACAGGGATGATGGTATCCTCTCCGAAACGAACCGACTTCACGGACTTGGCCTTACGTCCACCTGCCCCAGCCTTGACCAGAGCAGGCTTAGCAAGAACCTCGTCGATCCGCCTGAGCGCTCTTCGAGTACGTGCCGCCATATGTGGGCTGCGAATAGCCCGGTCGGACGGACCAGAGGCTCGTTCGACTCGGGGGGAAGGGCGGGTTGTCGACCGGTGTCCCTCGGGGGACTTCTTGTGCCCCTCGACCTTGGGTGTAGCAGCCCAAGGCCGAGAGCGTGCCTGTCGAGAAGCCCGCCTTTCCTCCAAGCGAGAGGAAAGGACGGAGCCTGTTAGCGAACGCCCTGCCCCAGTGGCAGCTGGGACAGGTGGGGAAGCAGGGGAAGGAGTGGATGGTCTCACGGAGACCGGCAGTTGCGAGCCCTGTCGCAACTGGGCAAAAGAACGGACGTCAGGCGAAGCTGACTTGCGGGGGAGGGAACGGACACCAGTCGAGACTGGCAGGAGAGAGCGGACGACAGTTCGGGGGGGCGAAACTGTCTGGAAGGAGCGGGAAGAGGTGATCTCGTAGTTCCGGCGAAAGACGAAGCGTGCCGTGTGTGCCGTGGGAAACGAAAGGAATGGCGCACTCGACTTGAACCGGTCGGCTACGGGAGCCTTCTTGTAGGGCAACCCAGGTATCCAGAGGTGAGTCATCTGAAATACCTGGTCAAAAAACGGATAAGAAGGGTAAGGGGAAGGCGAGGTGGAAGAAAAGAAAGGTACAAGGCAGCGGAAGCAGAAGCTATAAAAGCTGAGCTAAACACGAATGGGCTTGAGGGGACGCAAAGTGATATATCACAGTACTAGCATCAAGGGACCAAACGGTGTGAGGAGGGAAGAGAAGAGAAGAGAGAGGGCTGGGGGGGAAGAGGGCCATTATGTACTGGGGGGATTTACTGTCGAGGCAACTACTCTTCATGAGCAGAAAGCAGAAGGAACGCTATACAGAGAAGGTAGGAACACCTCGTTGCCATGGTAGAGTCCCGGCGAACGACGAGAATAGCCACGATATAGGAAGGACCATACGAGGGAATAACAGAGCGTTACCATGTAGCGGGTCTCCTCCTTGAGGAGAAGGTAGGAAGTGTTCTGTATAGAGACTCTGGAAGCTCATGGGATAGAGTTAGAAGCAGCACAACGATGACTAACCAATCCTCCCACCTACATGATATACCTACATAGGGCACGCACAGCAACATATCAGGCCAAGTCAAGCCAAGCTCATGGCAAAGCAGCTGGCGTCAATCCCGCGTGTGTAGATCATCAGCCCTATGGTGGAGACAGCCCACTTCATTCACTACTCCATGTTTATGAGTCTCAGGTAAGGAAGGAACGTGTTTCCTGGGAGACAAAGTGGGATGAGGTATTGAGTGAGAAGGAAGGAGGATGGGAGGAGGAAGGGTAAGCAAATGACTTTAGGAGATGGGTATGGCTGTCTTGGTGGGCAGTTTTTATGGTATCATGGTGTAGTAATGAGTGAATATAGGGTGGAGTATCTAGGGTTGGAAGATTGCATAGTAGTAGTAGTTTGACCGTAGCGGTGCGATTTCATGAAAACTGTTGGCTGCGCGTTCATTCTAAAGTTGTTCTTATAATAGTAGATCAACTTGAGGAATGGAGTGACAATGTCAGAAATACTGTTGTTCTTAAAATGGGATCATAGTATATGGTGGAGTATGAGACTACAGTGGAGCAGGATACGTTCATGAAGACTGACTGCAGTAGACTAGAGCAATACCTGGAGGGTAGAGTGAGATATTGTTTTATCCCAACACTACTAGTACTATGTAGTAGTCAGTATCATCATGATATATATGTGTGTGTGCATGTGTCTCTTTGGTTGGCAGTAATGAGTAGTATGGTATAAACTGAGGAGCGGCACTAATATATATAGTAGTATTCAAGACATATACTAAACTAACCACCACAATAGACATATTAATTCAACCATGGCGCAGGTAACGTAAGTAGTCCATCCAAACACAAACACGTGAGTTGGAAATAATCGAAAACAGTGCTTACACTAGAATGCAACATATTCAAGGCAGCCATCATAGTCGAATGCACGTCTCTCATTACCCCATATCATATCATAACATAAAAATGCAACAATCAATAGGAAATGCTGCCGGAACTAAAAAACTAGAATAACAACAATAAAACACAGCACAAGTACAGCAGAGACAATACAAGAAGAATGCGTAGCCAGAAGGGCTTCCAATGGCGCTATCACGCCCGAGTTCCCAGCACAACCAAATCAATCCCTCTGGCTTATGTATGCAGTATCCGAGACCTGGTATCAACAACTCCCAATGTACAAACCTTTCCGACGCCGACCCTGACTTGTTCCAATTGATCGTGATATCATTCGATCCGTGGAGGACTGGTCGACTTCTTGCCAAGGGGGCTTAGACTCGCTCTGCACTTAATTGTCAGTACTAGACCAGGCGAGTCTCTAATATTGGCAATAGTCACGTACGATCTCCGTCTTTCGCCCTCCTTCCGGAAGCCTTCAATAATCTTGGCCATTTCCTTGCGTCCCGACCGAGCATCAACCTTGCGCCCACCAAGACTCATGCTGACCTTCTCATTGGCGTTGGCAGTGAGCAATCTCTTCAGTAACAAATGACGCATGCTCAAACAGACGAACACGCCACAGTCACTCCCGTTCTCCTGTACTGGCGAATCCTCCAAATGAACGTAGTTGATGGGTCGTCCCAGTAGAGCCGCGAATTTCATTGTCACCGTCCGGGCTTCCCAGAAATTGCCCGGTGGCAGCGAATCATAGTGAAACGCTATCCCGTCCACGATTGAAATCAATAATAATGACCAGTGTGTGCCTCCCTCTGCTTCCGTGACATTGCGACAATCGTTGATTGGGAGGAAGACATGTGTGGTTCGAGAAAAATCGGGAAGCGCTTCACGCAGAGAATGTGGGTTTGGCGTTTGCAGGATCATGAATGACATGCTCGGTCGAAGGAGGACGATGTTGGAAGACCTGTATTGGACGAGAAATTCGTGTTCAAGGTACCTACGGTTGTTGATCTTGTGAGCCCCATGGATAGGAACTTTTCAGGTAGGCAGGCAACTTACTCCTCCCAGAAAGAGATGACCTATGATCATGACTCGAATGTTAGCTTCCCATGAAACGGTAGAGTAGATCAATAGTAGAATCTCACGAACATTATCGGTCAGCCAGTCATTCTTCAGCGACTGCATGTCCCCTCGTGTTACTGTATCCGTTTGTTAGAGACCAGGGATCAAGGAGGCGTCAAAAGGCGGTAGATTTGTATCTTTATTCTGACAGAGTAACGTACATCGAACATCATGATCTATCAAGCTCAAGTATTAATAACCATCTACATCTCTCAACATGCAGTGTGGAAAGAAAGCGAGAGAACTTACAACTTAGATACGCATCATCTGGGTTCAACTACGCCACGTTTAGTCTGTTTCCCAAGCCGACATGACCCCGCACATGTGAAGGGCAAAGGACGAGGGACAGAGAACTCCCGTTGACCTACAGTGTCGCCAAATCGTCTCATCCTCCTTTGTAATTTTCCCAGGCCGCCGTCACGCATTGTGTTCACTCCAAGCAGATTATACTGGTCGCTCTTGCCGTCGATCTAATTGTTCGTCCACCGAGGTTCCGAAGTGTCGAGGAATAAGGTTCCGATCACAACCAACAAGGAGGGAGACAGGGCTCGAGAAAGGCTATATATAGGTATCCTTGGGTGATTGCGACAGCCCGCAAGACGAATGGGTAGACGAAGGCCTAGGCAGGGGATGTTGGTATTCGTCTGCCTGGTCCGTGGGTCTCCGTGGGCGGAGGATCAATAGAGACAGGTGGGAATCGGCTGGTCGATACGATCCCCGGCTGTGGTGCTTGGATCACATACGGCAGGACGTCGGGGCTCAACTGCGAAGGGTAGAAAATCGGAGCGAGGGAGATGATGCTAGTTCCAGCAATTGACAAACCGGGGGGAAATGGAGACGATGGCCGACGAGCGAAGGTGCAAGTTCCTCGTCGGCCGGCGATCCTCATCAGCCAATCTCAGCCACTCTGGGGAAGGCGCCGCCAGACGTCACCTGTGGCGGTGCGCTCACGTGGTTCAGCCCTGTTACGATAGCCTATTTTCTATTCCACTAAGGATATCGAAGATGCATAGATTGTTGGGTAAACTTGGGTTCTATATATTAAAGATATTATTGTAAGAGGCACACGCTAAGCAATTCATTCACTTCAAGCAAGGGGTATCTAAAAGTACATCTTAACATCTTTCGTCCCACGCAACAATTGTCAGGAAAAGTAATATCAAACTCTCTTGGAGCACACATGGTCACCGATCTTCCATCCAGTCAGTCCGGTGATTCAACATTTAACATAACATCAAATCAGATAAACCAGATAGTTCGCCAACACTATATCCTGCCCGACCCGCTGAACGTAAGCAAACAAAGAAACAACAGATTATAAGGCAAATGCTAGGTAGCGCGCCGTAGAAGACGCCAGGTCAACATGGGCCAAAAACAGAGGATGATGAGCTGGTAAACAGAGCTCGTTGGGGGCCTAGGCCCCTGCCAAAATTGGCGCACGTTGTCAGAAACTTCCACGTGGGAAAATATAATGATAAAGGACGTTGATTGCAAATTGCATCTCAGGCTGAAAGCTTTGCAAAGTGCTTATTCCAAATCCATCCAACCTGATGGGTAGGGTCGTCCTGATTTTTGGCTAGCCAGAGCTCTCCTTTCTCCGCAATGACATCAAAAATCTCACCGACCACATACGTCAGGTAAGGATAGCCAGCCTCGCGTCGTGCGCGGTCGATATTGAACTCATAGATGCTTGCCGCGAGGAAGAGGACCGCTGGCTCATGGGGAGGTTCGTTATGAGTTGGTGCGTTATCCTGCGGGTTGTCTGACATTGGCATCGCTGATGAGAAAAATCCCGAGTACCGTCCATCAGGAGACATGGGCAGCTCCTCGGCCTTTGCGCCATCGTTCCCATCACTCGAAGGACCAATAACGTCCACCAGGAAGGGTGAGTCGAGACTGAGCCGGGGTAGGCTTGGGAATGCCTCGGTGGTGGAGGTCGAAGCTGGCACAGACGCAGTTGAAGCGCTAGTGATCTGCTGCAGCATCTGACTTCGTGGGATTTCGGCCGTCTCATGCCCCGTACGGCCCGAAAAGGTGGAATCTGCCCGGTGGCGGCCAGTGGATACCTGAGATTGAGTATCAAAGCTGGGCGAGTGGAACGAATGACTGCCATTGCCAAACTCTTGAGACACCTTGGGCGAATCCTCCATTGTCGATCCCACGCGTGTACTAACACTATTGACCGTAGAAGGCCGCCGCGGCGAGCTGATGGTGGCTCCTGTTGAAGGCGTATTGAAGTTGACAAGGTTGACAGTATCAGCAAGCAGGGAGCCATTGCAGATGCCCAGTGATAGGACCTGCGATTCAGAGAAGTTGAAATTGCAGGACCAGTCTTCCACGATCTTCTGGATGTCTTCCGGGAATGACTCGAAGAGAGAACCAAGCTTGTGCTGTAGTTGCCGGAACCAAGTAGTTTGTATGTGCACGAAGTTTTTGAGACACGCCTCCATCAATTTGGCAGTCAGGGCGTAGAGCTTTGGAAGCTCATCCTTAAGGGTCTCGTTGAGCGCCACAAATTGCTCTCCTTGTTCGGTAGTCTTCTTATCAGGCTTGTCACCCCGCTCTTTCGCGCCTTTGAAGCGGGCGTAGTCCATGAGGCGCTTATCGCGCTTTCTCATTACTCGTTGAGGACCATCGTGAAGCTTGAGCAACGTGACCATCGGGTCAATGACACTCTTTCGCACAACCGCAATCTGTATGATATTCACGAATTAGCTATGAAAGCACTACCAAAGGGGTTAGAATCTGGGAGGCTCCACTTACGTGTTCAGGCAACGCCACAGTCATTATCTCCGCAACAGTGGTCTTCAGCTCACGCCACCTTCCCTCCAACTCTGCATAGTGAGATGGCGAAACATTGACGAAACCTTGGATCGCCTCAACGAATTCATTGAATCCGTCCATGGAGGTCTGCACCTCGCGTGTATACATTTCTGCGTCGCGCATGACAAGTTGCAATTGGAAGAAGTTGTCTCCAAACTTCTGGGCCAGTGTATCATATTCCTTGTCCTCGACCATGTCAGAGAGGCCGACCTGCTGCCTCAACTTCTCGGTACGTCGACCGAAAGCCTTCGACAGGCCCGCCCTCACGTCGGACTCTTTGCGTTTGCGGCCGACCACCTGCCCCACCAGGTCTGCCCGTTTCTTCATCTCGTTGATACGCACAGAGATATTAGTGACTTCCTCTAGGGCATTGACAAGTGCCGGGTGGTCGGGATGGTCGTCGGGCGTGGAATCGAGCAGTTCGGCCAACAGAAGGGGATATTTCAGAATTCTTTGCACTGGCTTCACCAGGAGAGAATCCAAGTCCCACGCCGTCGTTAGGTCTGAAGCCCAGTCTCGGCACTCTTTGAGCCAAATAGCAACCTTAGGGTTGCGCTGCAGTGTCTGGAGCTTCTTATTAGCAGCATCATGATTTTTCAAATAATCCGCATAGACCTTCTCCATGTAGCTCATTTGGTTCATGAACGCTTGACCAATGTATGTCATCTTATCTTTGTCCAGGTCGGATATGCCCGCTGTGCTCGAATTCTCGGAATCAGTCTTAGAAGAGTGATGGCGGGCACTACGCTTGCTACTCCAGCGTTGGGACTTGGGCATCACGTAAACGCTCTTAGCTGCTTCCTTCAGTGCATCTTGGAACGCCATCGAGAATTGCACGACCTGATCGGAATTCGCAAATAGGATCTTGACGTCCTCCGAGGAAAGATCTAAACAAGAACTCGAGGTTCCTTTGTAGATATCGTCGACGACTTTCATGTCTCGTCCGAAAGTGTACTCTGTATCGACAAGTTCCTTGATCACATGTCGGCGCTTTTTGAGACGACGTTGCTCCGGAGATGGTGATTGTGCCTTAAGACGGGATGGCTCTGATGTTGAAGGAACCAGCGAGGTGGAAGACGAGTCAAATGTTTGGGGAGACGGTATAGGGTCCAGCCTGCGAAGAGAGGAATCCTCGCTACTACCGGTGCTCTGAACAGGATCCAATGGCGCAAAGATGCCAGATATGATAGTACTTAGGCGTTGCTCTGTGATATTGACATTTGAAGGCGGTTGCATTCGCTGTTGCGGGGCGACATTCAAGGTCGGTATGTCTTCGTCTGGTGGCTCAGGGACCGACGGCAACTGCTTTTCGTGGGAGTCAAGCTCTTGAGGCTGGTGCACCTTGATAGCCAGACCTAATCCTTCATCGGCCTCTTCTGAACAGGAAGTTTGATGATTCGGGGTAACCAGCCGGGGGGTTGTAGCACTATCATGTACAGGACCTGTGTCGCCGTTTTGTGCCTGCAAAGCAGACTCATCCTCAGCAGCAGCCACTTGCATCCAGTCCATGATCGAAGGGGAGGCATGCTCCCAGTCGTCACGCAAAACTAGACTTGCTGTATGTCCCGGCCGTTCCAAAGCAGGAGAGTCCCGTATACGAGATACAACAACCGGGTCACCAGTTAGACTGTCGGATCCCTGATCTGCCTTCTTGTCCGAATATGTCTGTGGTGGCTCCGGAGAGGCGCGGATTGCTGGCAACGGAAGCCCATGACTCCTGCCATTTGCCAGCTCCTGCAGATAGAGTTGTCCAACCCTCTTCGAATCCCAGCCACCTAGTCTTGCTAAGCTGGAAGCGTTAGAGAATGCGAAGCCATTCGGGTGAGATATCGCTTCTTGTCTCCCATCATTCGCGCTTCCCTTCTTTGGAGATACGGAGCGCAGTATTTGATGGTCGGTTATCGACGGGGTGCTGGAAGATGCAGAGCAGGACTGGGTCGCGACCTCACTGTCCTCAGTGCACTGTTGTAGCTGGGAGAAGTCATCTCCGCTGTTGTCGCATTGCTCGTCGACGGAGTGCTGATTGCGAAGGGATGAAGACCAAGAACTCATGCTCCAACGATTAGATGTCTCGCCGTTCATCGGACCATGTCGCATGTAAATATCACATGACTCCGGGTTATCGCTG
Organism: Aspergillus eucalypticola CBS 122712; assembly: GCF_003184535.1. Lineage (NCBI taxonomy): Eukaryota > Fungi > Ascomycota > Eurotiomycetes > Eurotiales > Aspergillaceae > Aspergillus > Aspergillus eucalypticola. The sequence goes on along the minus strand of NW_020290295.1, from coordinate 334,129 downwards.
CTGTCTGCTTGATCATCGAAAGCGAAAGCATTTCTTAACCTAGTAGGCAAGGCATCCCTCTCATCGTTCTCGGAGAAGCTACACTCCTGCTCATCGCATGACGAGCTGCTTGGACTGGACTCGCGAATATTCATGATCTGACTCAACAGAGTCCTGTGAGAAGTATGTAGGTCTTGTCGTGACAGCTCAACTTGGGGCTCGGTATCGAAAGCAGTCACATGGGTCTCGTTAGACTCCGAGGTAACATCAGACGCCGGGGTGGCGTGAGACTTGGGCTCATATGTCAAGTCCCTTTCTATTATCGCTGCATGTCCCAGAGTCGGGGAATCCATGGTCATTAGGTGTGCATCAGAAGCGCCGTCTACATTCTCCAGTGTAGTAGGGACGTCAGTGTCGACATGGAGCTCGGGAAGTGGCCGAGAGTCCTTCGTTTCGGGTACCTGGTCTACCTCCTCAGTCGGGGCTTCTGCTGCCTCCTCAATGACGGTCGCGCTATCCTCGGCGTGGGGAGAAGGCTGTACTTCACTCTCCGTGGGTTGCGGTGGTTCAGGGGTGGATGCGCGGGCGAATTCGAGCCTATCTTCCTGGGCATTTGCTTGACGTCTGAGTTCAGCAGCTTTCTCCTCTTTTCGCTCATTCTCCTCGACGGTACGGTTGAAAGCCTGTTGTATCTTCTGTCGCCTAGTCGCAAAGTCGACATGGCCGAGCTCCGGCAATCTTCGTTCGCGCGCCCGGGAGTTCCTGTATTCCCGATCGCGGTTGATCTGCCTCTGAAAATTTGATACCGTTTCGACTACTTTCGAACGAGACGATTGAGTATGTGCTATAGGCTGGCGTGGTCGGGAGCTGCGTAGAGGGGGTGACTTTTTCGGGGGAGGAGCGGCAATGTAGGCTTCTAATAGCGCATTTCTTTCAGGAAGCTGCTGGCGCGACCGACCATGAGCCATTTCCCCCTTTGCGCGTGGTGAGGCAGCATAACCTGGTAGTTGATCATTTTTCGGCATATCACGCGGGGATTTGGGCGAGGGTTTGGGAAGGCGGCTGGTGCCTTTTGGTGGCAGATGGACTTGAACGGCAGTACGGTTTCCGGAATGAGTGCCGGCTCTTGAAGGGGGAGGAGACTCGTCTGAAACGGAAGGCGAGTTCAAGCGGTGGGATGAAATCGGAATGCGTGATTTTGGGGTATGCGGGCTGTTGTCCGGGCATGCTTGGGAATTGGCCTGCAAGGGGGCCGGAACCGCCATGTGGGAGTCGGGAGGGTTCGCTCCCACCTCGATCGACCAATTTCCAGGAATATCACTCTTCGTCCTCCGGTGAGTGTTTGTATTTGACCCTGTACTGACAGACTCCAGAAATGGTGTGCGTCCTAGGTACCACGCAGTGGGTGTCAGCGGCGTCACACCAGCCGACGGATCGAAAGGGTCCAGGAAAGCTGGATTCGGGCTAGGAATGATCCCGTCAGAACCTCGACGCCGTATCGTCGACGAAATTCCATATCCAGGAATCTGCGGACTCGTATCAATTCGAAGCGGTTCGCCAAGGGTAGGTCGTCGAGGGATCGCGTCTGATGAAGCGAAGTTACTCGAATGATTGTCATCAATGCTAGCCGTCCTGAGTGAAGCTGCAAGAAGGTCTGACGAAGACTCTGTGTCGAATACACTCCTAGGTTGCCAGTGGCCAGACTGTGGCCTCGACGAAAGGTTGGGTGTTTCGCGCTGGCGAGGGAGGGCTCTAGATTGCGAAGAATACTGGGTAGGACTGGTCGGGCTGGCAGCTCTCGAGGTTACCCGCGACCGGGCTGAGGATGTGGAAGGAACAGGAAGGACTTGGTCGACGTTGTTGTTGAATTTGTTGATGAGATCTTTGAAGGATGTCTGCCCCGATCTCGCCGCCGAGGCCCGCACCGATGATCCCCAGGCAGGTTCGTGCCCAACGCCTTTAATTGATGAATCGGAAGCGGAACGATACTGGCCCAGACTAGTATTCGTGGATTCGAGCAAGTGTATCGGTACTGAAGAGACACGTTGGAAAGGTTTCGGGGGGTAGTTATCTGCGGCTGCGTCGCTGCCCACTTCCACCATGGGATGACCGCCGCTCAGGTCGAGATCTTGCTCGTCCTTTGCGGCCACGGTGGGCAGGTGTGGGCGATAATAGTCGTCTGGATCAGGTGAAGACCGATCGTAACTGTTGGGATGACCTGCGGGGGGTATGCTGGTAGGTGTAGGGAAAGGTTGCAGGTTTGTGAGACCCGGCTGAGTGGGATACGCTTTACCGGACAGAGGAACAGGAGTGGAGGACAGGGCGGCTAGATGGTCTTCGCGAGAGCCATTCGACAGGGCGTCATAGAAATAGTCGGTGGTGCTTTGGGAGGATAGGCGCTGGAACTGACGGGGACTGCCGTCAAAGAGGCCAGAAACGTGCTCGACATCACCCTCGGACATCTTGCATTCTTCAGGCAGAGAATCAGCGGGATGCTCCTTTGTGTATTTCTCAAAGAAATCATCATGATGGGGATTTAGAAAAAGAATGAAATGGGAAAGGAAGTACCCAGCAGATTGGTTGGCTGTGATTGCTCCAGTTCAAGGGTGCTAATCTTGCGATGCGTTGTTCACAGCTGGTAGGTCACGGATGCTATTGCAGGTTAACCGGCCAGAACTACAAGGCACAATCGTCACCGGGTAGTACCACCCGAGCACGGCGTCATATTTGAGATCAAATGTGATCACCAAGCCAGCGGTGGGGGACGATCCTCGACCCGTCTGCTAAGGACCGGAGGAATTGTCCCACTATTGACCAACCCCTCCAAATGGAAAAGAGGCGAAGGAAACCGAAGCCCGATGGATGATTATCGGGACAAGTTCCAGGGGAGTGTGAGATGTGAACAAGGTAGGGTGGAAAGGTAAATTCCGGTGGGAAGGACAACGACTAAGAGGAACAATGACACAGCACAGGCGGAAAGAAGGAAAAGGGAACCCTGATGACAGGCCCAAGTAAGACGGACGGGGACGAATGTTTGCACGGCGTCTAACAGGGGAGTGAGGAGGAGTAGGAGGGGGAAAAGCGAAAAGGTCCGTTACAAGCGGGTCGGAGGAGGGGTTTGCTGAGGTCAAAGTGACAGGGTAAGACTGCAGTAATAATAATATAATAATGATAAGACGGGGGAAAAGAAGGAAGAAAGAAAGAAAGAAAGAGTAGGGAAAAGAACGGGGATGACGAACAGGTAGGGTCAGTAGCAACATGATACTCTTCAAATAGAAATCATGGGCGACGAGCCCAGAATCGGCCTGATGGTCCTGTCGATTGAGAAGGGCTGCAGGTGGGCCAACAACCAGCAGCCCTGTTTGAAAGTGTCCGTGTTTCTACTTATTTTTGATTTTTATTTGGTTTTTTACTTTTTATTTTTTATTTTCTTGATTGTTTTATTTTTTTTTTCGATCTAGTTTTAGCAGGTTAAGTTACTTACGATAGCCCTCCTACTAAGAATTACTCCATACTAAATTTGGTATTAAATTAGTAGCTGCGACAGTTTTGGGTGTGGGTGCGGAGAAGGTGGATTAGGGGTCGGCGAACAAATTAATTAATTGGAGGAGGCAGAGGAGGGGGGGAAAGAGGAACAAGAAGAGAGAAGAGGGACAATCGGAAAGCTGGAGCCACCCACGGATGCATTCTACTGCTAACTATGGATGTGCAATAAAGCGATGATTCTACAAGACGACATAACTAAGTAATAAAACCAACCCAAGCTAGCCGAGAAACCCTCAAGACGAATGGATCGTACAAAAGACATTGAATGAGGAAAGGGAAAAGAGCAGTAAAAGGGTAAGTAAAAGAGGGTCTCAATGTCTGATGCCCATTCAGTCTCATTCCCCCTCCCCCCTCCCACTCAGGCCCGAAAAAAAATGGGCCTGTACATCCGAATGGTTCTGGCTTCGCGGGAAAGCTCCATCAAAGGAAAGATTCGCTGTGTACGGTATTGTCAATACCTGAAACTCCTGGCCGCTGATTAGTACTAACTACTTACTACTACGACCTGTTCGCTATGGAGAACGGACACTAGCCGGCGGTCTAGTCCAGGTCTTAGATCTTTGAGAGACGGCTTATTGTGCTTAGATGACGAAGCAGATTAGAGTTGATAGATAAACGACTAGTCAACTCATTCATTCGCTTGAATAGTTCGAGAAAAAGTCGGTATTTGATCCATCTTGTGGCCACACCCTGGCTTTCCCTGTATGTAAACAAAGATAACAGCCCCAGGGGGGAAAAGGACTGGCAAATTTTGAAGATCTATCTACTATCTAGATCGCCAATTACTGCCGATCCCACCGATTAGTGGCCGGCTTTCCCGCAGTCTGCATTTAGTGAGGCAGAAGGAATGGCTATATGGTGAAGGGAAAGACCTATCCGCTGCGAGGCATGCTAGCGCCTTATCAGTCTTCGGATCAGGAGACGTTCTAGAGAAGAAAATTTCTTCTAGATCGTTTGACACAAGGGAAGAAAAGGGAAATGCAAAAGGGCACAGAGTTTGATTACATGATCCGGCCCTTCATTCCCTGGGTTGTGTACCATGGGACTCGGTCTCATGCGCCAGTCTTTGTTTGATTACTCTTCTCAAGCCCGTGGTCGTCCAGTCTTGTCGGGGATGAAAGATATTAGTTGAGGGATTTCTCCTTCGTCGAAATTTTCCCTTGTTTGTCTCGCAAGTGGCACAATGTCAACGTTGAGTCCTGTTCTTCTGGCAAGTATATAGGATCATTGATAATCATGTTCCCTTTCTGATAGTTATGCTTGTGCTCAATGCTTAACCCATCATCCTTGTACCTTACGTATTGGGTGCGTACTGCGTACGACTTACATACGCAATACAGTAATCTATTGTCTGATGCTTCTAAACCAGCCGATGAAGTTCCACTGCCTTATTGCTCGAGTCAGTTACTGCATGGAAGAGTACTTTTCTTTCCATGAGGACATGACAGATAATAGCATACATTCTACGATGTTGAATCAGTACTTACCTATTGCTACTATCAATTTGTCCATCCCTGAAAGGTAGGTGGCAGCTTTGCGTATAGGAGATGTGACTCCTCTCATGAGATGATTGGATGAAGTGGATATTCCCCGTGATCATCCGTCTTCTCCCTCCTGGATGAAAAGCGCACTCGTCTCTGCCTTTCCCATCCGTTTGACAGTGGCACCGTGGGAGTAAGGGAGGAGGAAAGGGGTCATATCTGCCATGTCGGTGAGTCGGAATAACTACATCGAGCCAGTCCCAACGACACGAGCATGCCTTTATAGGTGTATTCGAGTGGGACATGAACATAAAAGTGCCTATTGTGACACCTGAACGAGCCATACTATTGGTCTGCTGTAGGTCTAGTAGATTAAGTACTACTACCTGCGGAAAGTCCTCATGAGGTAGAAAGGATATGTGCCGCGCCTTATCAGCCTACCCAGAACCAGCCGAACTGCTGCCTATGTGTCTTTATCATACACAAAGTGTGAATTGTGTTCCACACACCAACCAACTGCACAACCCATGTAGATTCGTTGGTTTGCATAATCATTGACAAGTCTGCCTTGATTTTTATCCAGTGCCGTAAGTACGGCTGACAGTGACTTTGATTTTTCCGATTGTCCTTCACTTTTCAGAGATGAATCACTACTGGTTAAATTGATCCGAACAGCACATTATGCCTGCGGGACGCATAGTAGTCGACTCTATTGCTTCTGCTCTGGTATGTAGCATGCATCTGTCAATATCCCGTTCGCATGTCACCGCCTGCAATAATAATCATGACGTACCTGCTTCGCTCCACTAGGCCCAGTCATGGGTGGTCGTGGAAGAGTCTAATTTAGTTTAGAGTGCTCCGTGGATGAATATACTTTGTACTGGCAAGTGACACTAGTACAGAGCATCGTGTTGCAATCTGAATGGACGAGTAACCTCGACTGCTTTCAACAAGTCCCGTCCTTTTTACCGGCACTGCTAGAGATACCATCGCCGCCACGGACTAACAAAGGACGTCCTTTTAGATAGGACAGGTGCCCTTACCACCACACCGCTTATTTCACAGCCATGGGCAATTGGGCGTCCTTGCAGTTAGGATGAAAAGTACCACGGACTGATTTGCATGATATAATTATACGGGGCAATCGGCAGTTTCATGCAGCGACATTCAACCTTCTGTTGGCCTACTCTTTTCTCGTTCTTCACCCCTTCCTTCGGGGGGAGGCGTTTGCAAAACCAGGGCTCCGGGACTTGGGTCAGGTACCAACAGACAGACAGGAGACGGAACTGTCTGTCAACATGCTTTGCATGCCTACCAGGGGCTGTGGTTTTCAGCCAGCCTGTAGCAGAAAAGAAAACTTACCCCCCCCCCCAGACTCCGCAAGGCGAGAGAGGCTGACGCGGTGGGGACGCAATCAATTGCGATTGATTGACCACCGTCGGGAATGCTGGTTCTTGGTACTACTTGCTAGAGCCTAGCGGCGACCTTTCTAGACCGCCGTCGTTCCAAGGATCTGGCTCAGCTTCCCCCATCCTTGTCCGTGCGAGTACCGTGGCTACGATAGTTGAACACAACCTCATTATGATTTCTATTCTTATCCGGCGGTGTCTTCAGGAACAAGGGATCGACGGAAATTCAGTCTGATTGGATAGATTTTCTTTCCTTTTCCAACCCAGTCTCGTCCGCAATCCGGATCCGAGTTCCGGCATTAGCGAACAATGTCGTTTTCACTTTCCCTTTGAAAATGAAGGCATGGTGAGTGGAGAGAGAAAGGAAGAAAAAGAGAAAGGGAAGAAAAAGGAGGGAAAAAATGTGTGGGGCACACGGATCCGAATTTACTCAAGTGGCCCTCTCTTGTGTAAGTGTATCTCCCTCTCAGACTCATCAGTCTTACGCCTTCACCCTTGCTACGATACATCTTCCCGGTCGCAATAATGCAATGGTAATGAGTTAATCCAAATTCAACCACTGACGGAGGAGCTGGTCACCCGACGGCCCGCCGGATGTCGCCTTCTTGCATCCGCCATCCCTTTGACGGACACGCCAGGCTCTGTTCTGCCGCCTGCAATGTAGTCTTTTAAGGTTTACACATCCTACGGCTGAAGAGTGAAGAGCTCCTTAGCTCGGTTAACTCGTGATGTGTCGGTTTTTTCCATTGAGGTCATGAAAAGGAAAATTCTTTCCGCGCACCAATCAGTTAAACTATGAACCGCCGAGCAGGAGTTGGCAAAGATCGGCGGTCGCTTACAGATTCTCCCTTCGAGAAGCGAGCATTACTGATCCGATGCCGCCAATGACCAGTGGGAGTGTGGTAGCCTATATGGAGCAAGGGATCCTTTTTTAATCCGCTTCGATTGACGGTTTTCTGTCAGAACGTGTGACCCGCGCTCCCAAAAATTATTCTTGAGAGTTGCCTGTAGATAGCCGCCTTACCCTGACGATCTACGTTCCCAGAACTCGTTTCAGGAGGAGCTTCGCTCTGGAAGTTTGAGTGAACAATAGTCCAATGAAGCGGATAGTTTCGAATAGTTCGACGACGCAGGCAAGAAGCTAAATAGAGTTCGACTTCAAACAGAAGCAGTGGTTCTGTTGCCTTACCAGGCTTCCCATTAAGGAACGTCTCCTATCGAGCTACCGCTTGGAAGGTTCGATTATTGACCGTTGTTCTCGGGATATGCGCTGGCGAGTGGAGAATTGTTTCACTCCCAAACATGGCGCCCCATGTTCTTCGATCGCTTGCGGATTTCGACTCGGCTTCTCTGGGTCATCTTTAAGGGGTTTTTGGTTTTCGTTCATGCTGGCGCATGATCCTGAGTAAAGGAGCAGTGGCTCTAGGTTCCTGGGAACTGGAAAACGGACATGGCAGAATGAGCAATCAGCAAAGTTAGTAGGGGTATCCGTAGCAATTTCGGTATTGGTTGACTGGTTGCAGAAGGTCGGTAAGGACGGCTGCTCCCGTGATCCCCGGCTGTCGCGTTGCCGGAGCGCGTCTCAACGCGCTTCCCTTTTGGGGCATATCACAACACCTGGCCGTCATACCAAATGTAATGATCAGACCACCCATCCATGTGAGGCAGACAGTCGCTTGCATTAAGCGAACTGGTCCTGATTGATTCAAGTTCTTTCCTAATGGGAAAGAAGAGGAAGAGACCCATTAAGGGTGACCGTGCGCTGGAGAGGTTGTCGCAGCCATGCACCTCTCCAGCATCCACTTGTTTCAAGGGACAGCGCAGCCTGGCTCGTGATGATGCTGCAGGGCACTCTCATCCAGTCATCTCACTATACTATTCTCAGGTTTTAACGCTGAGACAGTACCTTCTACGCCAAATACCCCTATCCTCCAAATCCCGCCGTCGGAGAATTGTGTCAATACGTCATGAGCAGGCTCCTGTCGAGACCAATGACGATGGTGGTTCAGCACAACTTGCTGAATTTCTTGATACGACGCTGATAGGCATATTGACCGACTCGCATCCGACATGCAACGAGAAGCGCCGGCAAGAGCTAGCTGCATTCACGCAGTCGCAGTCCAGATCTGAACAAACCAGCACGGACACTGGACCAGCATGTGCTCAGGCAGAGGTACAATCCACTTTTTTCTGGATTGGCTCGATAAGTACTGACGGTACATCATAGCTGGTAGATTTCGTCATATCCTCTCTGTTCAGTCGTGACAAATTCTCCCGTCAAAGGCCCCTTCATCTATTGACCCGGGGCTTCAGACGTGAGAGCGTGCATCCTGCTCATAGGAAGCGAACGATCTCATGCAGTATTTCAGGCCTCGAGGTGCAGTTCCCTAATGACAGTGTTCAGCAACTGAAGCGGGCGCCATGGACAGAAGTGCTTGGCTTGTTGGGAGACAACGGGGAAGAGATCATGCTAAAACTTCTCCTGGATTGTGGAATATTTGTGGCCGTTAATCAGCAAAGAGGAATTTATTTCCAATTAAGTGGTAAGCCAGCTCCATAGGGAGTACAGTACACTACTAAGATGGCAATCTAGGACTCCCTCTATCAACACTTGAACCTGTAAACAAGGTGCCTCAAAGCCATCTGGCTCCAAAAAATGCACTTTCCTCTGTGACAAGCAACCCTGTACCAGCGTCTGATCGCAAGGAGACGAAAAAGAATACAAGCACTTCTGACTGCCAGCCGACCACACAGAAGCCAGCTCCTGTTGTCTTCCATCGCCGACGTATTCTGTATGCTTCTCCAGTGCTTGATTCGAAAGGAAAGATACAGTTTGGGATGAAGAGTCGTGAGTCAGCCAAGATCAATAGTTTGGCCCCTTGGCTAACGTTGCAGATGTTCTGAACCGTTTCCCTTCTTCCACATCGCTCGCGCACACTACTCATGTGTTGAAATACATATTTCCCAAACAGTTTGGCTTGCACAATGTCTTTTCGAGCGTGTCAAATGGGCAAGACATATTCAAAGATTATGCTTATCGCGAAGATGAGATTGCAAAGTTAGAGAAGGCAAAGCGAGCCCATTCAAACTCAGAAAGCATGATCCCCAGACGACTTCAAGGCAAAGCTGTAGAGTTGGTCCAGCAGTTGCAGAACCGGACTAAGCACTGTTCCTATGCGCATTTGCTCAATTATTATTGTCCTGCAGAGGTATGCTCGCTGATTCACCGATAACATTGTAGGCTGATGCTAATAATTTAGCGTATTGGACCGTGGAAACTCGGCCCTGAACCGTTCGATGATAACAAATTGTCGACATCAGAGTCTTTGATCACCCAGTCACGACTGTCCTGCCGCCAGGCATCTTCTTCAGTCCCGGATGGTAGTCCCTCGGTAGATCCAAGTATCAGCGACATGCCAAAATTACAAGCACCGAAGCTCAGCTTGACCGACTATGCGACGCCTGCCTCATCTGTCTCCGCCTTCTGCAGAGCTGTCGTGAAGAACCTGATTCCCCCTCAATTCTACGGAACTGGTCACAACAGAATTCTGCATCAAGATAAAATCCTGAAGCATGTCGATCAATTCGTGCAAATGCGGCGTTTCGAAAACCTGAGTCTTCAGGATGTGTGCCAGGGGATCAAGGTTCATTGACAATCACAACCACATCCTTGTCTTCTAATACTAACTGTATATTTTCAGGTTACTTATATACCTTGGCTTGAGCCTCCTTCCAATACAAGACAAGCACTCAATCCCTTGCCACACAAGCTGTCGAGGTCCGACTTCGAGAAGCGAACAGAGCTACTTCATGAGTTTGTGTACTACCTGTTCGACTCAATCCTGATACCACTCATCCGTGCCAACTTTTATGTCACCGAGTCCCAATCTGGTCGAAACCGTTTGTTCTATTTCCGGCACGACATTTGGTATCAGCTGACTGAAAGACCGATACTTGAGCTCAAGGCTGGCGTTTTCGAAGAGTTGGAGCCAGCCACAGCCCAGCGTGTGGTAGAGAAGAGATTAGAGAAGAGCGGCATGGGATATGGCTCCTTACGACTCTTGCCTAAATCAACAGGCATTCGCCCTCTCTTAAATCTCAAGCGAAAACCTGTACTAACGGGCCACGCAAAATCCGGTAAATTCTGGAGTGTCAATTCGGTTGTTGCCCCGATTCATAGCATGCTCCAGTACGAGAAGACACGAGCGCCGTCCAAACTAGGCTCATGTGTGCAGTCAGTTGGGGAGATTTATTCCCAATTGAAGATCTTCAAAAGACACCTACAGAATCAGGGCTCAGTGCCTCCATTGTACTTTGTCAAACTCGATATCCAGTCTTGCTTTGATACAATCCCTCAGCAAAGCCTGGTCCATCTTATTGAAAGGTTGATCACTGAAGCCGCCTACCATTATACCAAGCACGTCGAAATGACGCCATCTGATGAGTTCAACATCCTGTGGCCATCGCACGAACGAGCAAGCAAGGCTAGGCGGCGATTTGTCGGTAGAGCAGCCCCTGCTGCAAGGCCACAGCACCTGGCAGAGGCGGTGGCCAACGGCGAGACCAGCCAGAGGCGAAACACCGTCTTTGTCGACACGCTCATGCAGAGAGAATTCAATGCGGAAGATTTACTCGACCTCCTCGATGACCACGTGCGAAACAATCTTATTAAGTTCGGGCGGAATTACTTTCGGCAATGCAATGGCATTCCCCAGGGCTCAGTGTTATCGAGCATGCTGTGTAATCTATTCTATGCAGACATGGAGCAGCAAGTACTGGGATTCCTGCAGTCAGACAATGCTTTACTGGTTCGCTTGGTTGACGACTTCCTACTCGTCACCACCGAGTCCTCACTGGCTATGCGTTTTCTCCAGGTGATGATCCCCGGGCAGCCTGCCTATGGCGTCTCAGTCAATCCAGCCAAAAGCCTGGTCAACTTCGCCGCCGCTGTGGAGGGGATTCAGGTCCCGCGTCTCGTGGATACTCGGCTCTTCCCTTACTGTGGATGTCTGATCGATACCCGTTCTTTAGAGATCTACAAGGATCATGAGCGCATTCTGGAAGGGGGGCAATCCGTCGCCACTAGTCTCTCGAACTCGCTCACGGTCGAACTGACGCGAGTACCGGGCCGGACTCTTCACCGCAAACTGCTGGGGTCCTTCAAGCTGCTCATGCATCCCATGTACTTGGACAGGCAACACAACACGATTGGGGTAATCCTGTCGAACCTGTATGCAAACTTCGTCATATCGGGAATGAAGATGTACCGATACTTGAAGTCATCCGGGCAGATGCACCCAGCCCCCGAGGTGGTGATTCGAATCATTCGAGACATGATACACCTAGCCACCCGCATGGTCCAAGCCCGACGTGAGGCGAACGTACCAGCCGCAGCTGGTCGCGGGGTGCATCATTGCGAGGTTGAATTCCTGGCTGCCGCGGCCTTCCGGTTCGTGCTGGGACGCAAGCAAGCCCGATACGCGCGGGTGTTGGGCTGGCTGGATGTCATTCTCCGAGAGAGCCAGCCCAATTCCCAGACCCAGGCCTGGCAGCTGGGGCAGGTGGTGCGAACCGGCAATGCGACATATGGCGGCTGGAAGTTCTAGAGAGTAGAGACTAAAGACAGCAGATGACCGACCGAGCGTGGGAGGCTAGACCCCCTTGCTGAATGTAGATAGGCTGGGAAAGAAGATGCCGAATGGGCATCGTAGGGTCCGCATCGGAGATCAAGGTTGAGCAAGAGTCCAGACTAGCATAGAGTCGACCTGCAGAGTGCAAGCACAGCAACAACAAGAACCGGGAGCGGGTGATGTAATTTGGATGCGGTGGCCTTGGAAGGATGAGAACGGGCATGACGACAGGATTACTCTGTACTACGTATCGAACTAGAAACAGCACACACGCACACACACACACACAAACACTCCCCGATGCGGGTGGCGTCCGATCTCAAAGCCCACTCAGTTCGGAGTGGAACGGAGGGGGGGAAAGTGCACAGAAAAGCCTGATGCAGGATTTGTAGCCAATGAATCTTACGGTATAGGGTGCAAAGGGCAGGTCAGTTCCTGAGATTCGATCAAGAAACCTGGTTCCGAACGATTTAGTGTCGTGGGGTGGACGCAGAGGCCGAGGAGGTTTTTCTGGCTGCGATCGGGCACTTACCGCGACCGTAAGTAACTAATACCTAAGTATGGACGGTGTACCCAGTACGGAGTAGTTTAGGTATCCTCACTAAATACTAAGCCCTAATCAGTTAGCACCCATTTCATCTAGTTAGTTAGCAGCTAACTAAGTTAGCAGTTATAACTAGTGACTAAGGGAGAACTCCAGTCCGGAGACCCGCGGCTCGTCGGCCGGGCCAAAAAAAACAAAGACGGGGCAGGGCAGCACACATACCACGGATCTGGTGGCCATGGACAACGGAGAATTGGATCAGGGGGTGAGAGATCTGAAGGGAGGAGCCCTGATGAAGGGAGAGGAGGAAGAGAACCTTGGAAAAGGGGGAGGCAAAATAGTTGGGCGGGTGTGGTTGCCCATCAACGGTAAATTGTCAACAAAAAGGAATGAAGTTCCATACAAGTCTTCCAAGGTCATGAGGATTTATCCAGGGTATAGACTAGCTACTAGTATCTACGTAGTAGTGACTGTGTGCAGCGTTCAGTTCTCTCCGTCTCTCTTCTAATTTTCTTTTTTTTTTTTTTTTTAATTCTTCCTCCTGGGCAATTAATAAACGGGTGGGAAACCCAATTAGTATCAGCCTTCATTTCGGCTGTGGCGGTGCGGGTAATGCTTTAGTAAACTTGCAAACCAACACTATACCACTCCGAGTTGACTTACCCACGACTACTTCGACTAATTGGACTGAACTCGATTAACAGGACTAACGGGACTAACTGGAACCGTTTCCTGGTGAGAAGAATATCCACCCTCATTTCACGGTCATTATCGTCCCTCCATTAATCCGTGCGCTGTTCGAAGCAGACATCCTTCTGGAAGAGACAGCCAATGATCGCCAGTCCATCGCCGTCTAGTGCCTCCAGTGGGATTGGCCAGGCCTTGTCCAGAACTGCCGTTTGGTTGCTCGTTTGCAGCCAGCTTCTCTCTCTCTCTCTCTGCTGGTCTGATTGCATCCATCTTTAGTACCAACTACTACTAGTACGTAGTATTACTGTATCCCCATCCTAATCTTATCCCCATCTCCATCCCATCCCATCCCATCCCATCCCATCCCATCCCATCCCATCCCATCCCCCTTCTCCTCCTCCTCCTCTTCCTTCTCTTCTGCTTTCATTCATCCTCCTCCACCTTCTTTTTCCCCATTCATTCCACCTCCCAAATTCTCTCACACTCGCTCTTCTTTTCTCTCTCATCCTCATACTACTTTCGTTTCCTTTTCTTTTTCTTAATTATCTCCTTACATTCCAGTCTTTCGCTTTAGTCTAGTCTAGTCTATCGTTTTCCCAACTCATATCTCCTCCGCGCTGCTTGTCTCATCTGCCTCTTGTCTCGGTTTTTGTCGGGGATCGTTTCATCTCTCTCTCTCTCCGTCCCCTTCCCCCTTCGGCTCCGGCCCCCAAATGCACTGCTCGCTGCACGATTAACTCCTGAATCCCTTGAGTGCATAGTAAGAGGAGGACAAGAATAATACGAAACCAATTTGAAAAAGAAAAACAGCCTCGCCCCCGACCATCTTCTGATCCGCCACTTTTTCTGCCGCTTCCATTGCATGCAGCATCCTGCTTGGGGTTCTTCCGTCACACACCTATTAATCAATACCATCCGGAGATCATCCCACCTCTTCAACCCCCCGTCTTTCGGTCGATAACGGCTTATTTTCTTTGTCTTCATTTCGCGACACCATCGGACGTGTTTACATCGTCTTCCTTCTCGTCCTTGGTATACGCAGCTGCTTAACGATCATCCCCCTGAGGTTCTTTCCTTACTCTGATTTGGGGAGATTCTCGAACTCTGCAGCTTTCCCGCCGAAATGACAACCGTTTGTACGACCACCCCGAATTCCCCTCCTGACCTCTCCGGGTCCAAGTCCTCCAAGTCTTCCTCCTTTCGTTCCTCCTCGCAACACTCCGGCCCCGAAGCCATCTTCACTGATATCTCCAATTTCGAAGAAGTGGACCTCCAGGATGAAGTGCATGTCTCCTACACCAAGGGTGCAACCCCGTACGTCCAAAATGCTGGGATCACACGAGCTTCAGCGGCCATCATGCAGAAATCGGCGGTTGCGACAACACGCGATCTGACCGCCACGAAAACAAAGACACCCTACCCTACCGGAAAGCAGGTCAATGGCACCTTGGCTCAGCCGGGCCGTGGTCCCAAGCACCGCCCCGGCAATCAGCGGGATCCAGCCTCCACCAAGCAATCCGCCCTCCAAGTCACGAAGCCTCATCGTTCGCGTTCCTCCTCCCCGCTGCGACCGACATCGAGCTTGAGCTCGTCGCCGTCTACCCACAGCCTGTCCCTGACCCCCGTCAATACCCACACCCTCAACCGGAAACCCTCGTGGCAGCGACCGCGCAAAACCGTGCAGGATTTGGAGGATGAATACCATGACTCCGATGAAGAGTTACCCGAGGATGCGAGTTTGTGGAATGTTCCCATCTCCCCGCGGCCGGTGCAGGATCGAGCGCCATCCCGGGCCTCCAGCCCCAACGGTCGCAGTCCAGGCCCTCGACCCCTGCCGCTGTCGCATTCGGTATCCGATGTCACTCTGCCCCGGTCGCCTTCCGGTTCGCGATCTCCCACGACCCGCAACAATCGTTCCAGCTCTGCAGGACCTGAGCGCGGCCAGATCTCGCCCCGCAATCCGCGAGCATACTCGTACAACAACATGATGTCGGATTTGTCGGAAGAAGCCAAGATCATCACGGAAGCTTTGGAGTTCCACGCCGATGAGCGCCAACGCCAGCGGGGAGAGCGTCTGCAAAGCGGGCTCTCCTCTCTCCGGTCGAGCGAGGAGTCCAAGCGGGGATCCAAAAGCACCATTGAGCTGCCCCCGTTGCAGAAATCCAACATCATGATTGATCCGTTACCTCCCAGCAAGGAGAAGGAGAAGGTCCTGACGCGGACGCGGCCCAGCTGGCTGCCTCCGAAGGACCAGAAGGAGGAGAAGCGGCATTTGAAGGAATACAAGCGGATGATGGCGCAGGCCAAGGAAGCAGGTATGTGACTTGTCTCGTTCTGCCATCTTCGACAACTGACCATTCTAGATAAACGCCGTGCGGCGAAGGCTGCTTCCGCGAAATGCGAGAAAGACAACACTCGCGAGACTCTGCAGCAGATCTGGGACGAGTACGTGTACCCGAATTGGGATAATGTCATTAATGAAACCCGCACGCGGGAGTTATGGTGGCGCGGAGTGCCGCCTCGGATCCGGGGCTCGACCTGGCAGCGTGCCATCGGCAATGAGCTGGCTCTCTCCGAGGAAACATACAAAAAGGCCTTGCAGCGCGCCAAGGACGTGCGGGCGCGGCCCGAGGGCGATTCTGGGGAGACCAACAAGCGCATGAGGGACTGGTTCGAGGCGATCGACGCTGATGCGTCCAAGGCGTTCCCTGACCTGAACTTGTTTCAAGTCGGCGGTCCGCTGCGCGAGACGTTGATCGATGTGTTGCAGGCGTACTCGATGTATCGCAGCGACGTGGGCTATGTCAGTGGCCTGCATGTGAGTTCTCTTTCATGCCATCCATCAATGATTCATCACTAACTATTTCTAGACCATCGCTGCCCTCCTTGTCCTGCAATTCCCATCGCCATCGTCCGCGTTCCTGGCCATGGCCAACGCGCTCAACCGGCCGCTCCCTGTTGCTTTTCTTACATTGGACCGCGGGGCGATCGGTCGTACATATTCACTGGCGTCTGCGACGCTGAAATACAAATTCCCACGTTTGATGACGCATCTGCACGAGACGCTCCGACTCAGCGACGAAGAGATCTGGGAGCCGATGTTCCGGTCGCTGCTGACGAACGGGCTGGACTTGGAGCGTCTCAGCCGGGTCTGGGACTGCTGGGTGTTTGAAGGAGACCGGATCATGATCCGGGCGGCCGTTGCGATCCTTGGATGCTTGCAGCCCCAGCTGTTTGGGTACACTAAGCCGGACGACCAGAGTCGCAAGGCGGTGCAGGACATTCTCAGCTGGGGACCGCGACAGGGGGGCACTCGGACGCAGGAGCGACACAGTGCCCCGGCCTCCGCAACTGGGTTCGGAGGGGGGCAGATGGCATCTGGCATGGGCGACTACTGGATGTTGGGCTCGGCGGGTGACGAGGACGGATTTATGCATGAAGTGCGCGAGGCAGGCAAGGTGCGGTGATGCTGCTGCTGCTGCTGCTGCTGCTACTGTTGGTGCCTCGCAGTCACAATTTAGATAATTATCTTCTTTTTCTTCGATGAACATATTACTATGGCAGGGTAATTCGCTGGTCGGTGATTTGATGGACTGGGATTCTGTCGTTGCATGGTGTATGATATGGAGTATTGATAGACACAGCTATTATATTTCAGCAGCTTACAGCTTACAGCTTACCTAGAATGATGCATTGCATGCAGATAGTAGGACAAAATAAACTAAACTACTACTGGTTCGTTCAGATCCGTCCCGCGGTTCAACCCAGCCCCATATTTGGTCTGGATTGTCGTGGCGCGGGGTTGTCTACTAACTAGAAAATTAGGATTGATTGATTGGTGATGGAAATCCCTCATCTACATCAGTTGGGACTGGCGGTGACGGTAGGATGCTTGTGACCCTTGCTTGATGTTGTGCAGGTGGCAGTAGCAGGTACAGTTGGTTTCTGTCTGATAAGTTAGCAGCTATATGTATGTTGTACGACATACATGGTGGTAGTAGTAGTAGTAGTAGTAGTAGTAGTAGTAGTAGTAGTCTGGCAGTCTACGTGAGTGGTGATGAGATGTCATCGTACCCTACCTACTCTCCTACTTTAGTAGGTAGTTATTTTTTCAGCCTTGAAGTAAGTGATTCTGATGGTGGAAGGTGAGCGATCCTTCGCGCGGCGAGGGATTAAGTTGGACGTGCTGGGACCATACATTTACTAACTAACTAGCTAGTTAAGGGTTGTCTGTCAGGAGGTAGAACCACTACTTAGTACCTCCGCACTCTCTGACTGATCGACAATTGCCGCATACTTTCAGTCCTTGTAGTAGTAGGAGGAGGAGCAGAGGTAAATACGTGATGGTTCCCCATTATTACATCTACTTTACCCTACTTCATTTCTACATAGTATACACTACTCTATACTCAAAGAGAGGGAAAATGCCATCAACAATAGCAATCGCCAAAAACTACCTATGTTTCAAACTCCCTTTCTCGGAGTACTCGTTCTCGTTCCCTTCGGTTCCTTTTCCATGGCATACACAGTCACATACACATGCACATACCACTGCTACAATCTCAGAAGCAAACACAGACACAACCATCATATCAGAAGAGAGTCCTCTCCTCCCTCACCATCACCACCACCACCACCATCTTCAGCAACAACAACAAAATAATACACCTCAATCACTCAAAGACAAATACGGCACCTGCACCACCATTCTCCACTACGGCAACTCCAGCTCCGTTCGACTTTACACCAACACCAACACCACCACCAACACCACCACCAACACCAACACGAAACGAAAAATAATCCATGTGATCAAAACCCTCCGCCCAACCCCCTTCTCCACCAAACAAACCCTAAAATCCACCCTCGAGTCCCTCCTCTCGTCCACCCTCTACCATCCACATCTTCTCCACACTATTGATATCATCCCCAACTCGCGCGGAGAAACGTGTCTGGTAAGTGAGTATTGCGAATTAGGTGATCTCGGGACGTATATCTCCTCCTCCTCTGCTTCCCATGGGGATAGTGTTATGCCAGTGAGAGAAGCAGATAAGATTCTGTATCAAATAATGAGCGCAGTGGAGTTTCTTCACGAAATGGGGGTGGTTCATGGGTGTGTTTGTGTGGAGAATGTTTTGATTTTTTCTGGAGATGCGAGTGGGAACGGGAATGGGGTATGTGTCAAGTTGGGGGATTTGGGGGATGCGAGGGTGTTGGATTCTCAACTCTCTCACGACCATGTTGGGGTGAAAGATGGTGGTGGTGATGGTGGGTACTGCGCTGCATGGAAAGAGGATGTATATCCCCTTGTTAGGGGATTATCGATGGGGATAGGGAAGTTTGAGGAGTTGGAGGGAAGATGTGATAGAAGGAAGAGGATCAATCCTTATGCTGCGCCGGAGGTACTTCATCATCCTCCTTCTCCATCTCCTTACTCTTCGGCTTACTCTTCGGCTTATCGTCGACGTGGGTATGGGAATCCTTCCCTAGGGGTAGCAGGGGATGATGATCCCCGGGCTGTGGATATCTGGGCTGTCGGGATTATATACCTTGTCCTCAGACTGGGGAGGATTCTCTGGCGGAGTGCGAGTGAGGAGGATGGGCGGTATGCGGAGTATCTTGCGGGGAGGAAGAGGAGGGAGGGGTATGGAGTTATTGAGGGGTTGGGAGGGGTAAGATTATCCCTTTTCTCTACATCATGTTCTTGTTGGTGGCTTGGGATACTTGGGGTAGTTGTGCTAACGTGTGGTGTGTGTGTGTGTGACAGGCACAATGCAGAAACGTGGTATACGCGATGCTAAACCCCGATGCCAATCGACGGATCAAAGCATCTGAAGTGATGAGATCAGAATGGATGTATAACCTTGATGTACATCAATAACATACATTCATCATACATTTCACACTCTCATACATATTAGTACACTAAACCGTTCCAGCAGCCAACACATACCCCCCATCCACGACGACCGTCTGCCCATTCAAATACTGATTCGTACTAACAAACAGCACCGCACTGGCCATATCCTCATCCTTGCCCGGTCTCGCCGCCGGCACCTTACCCTCATACTTCTCCTTCGCCAACTGACTCTTCTGCGTCTCATCACTCTCGCCCGCCGTCATCTCACTCGGAAACACCCCCGGAGCAATATTATTAACCCGAATCCTCAACCCACTATCGGCCACCTCATGCGCCAACATCTTGGTCAAATGAATCGCCGCCGCCTTGCTAGCATTATACGCGAAATGATGCTGCGACACCTTCACAATACCCGAGATACTCGTAATATTCACCACAGTACTACTCCACCCCTTCTCCCTCTCGGACCCCTTCTGCAACAACGGCAAGAAAGCCGTCGTGGTGAAATACAACTGCATGACATTCGTCCGGTAGGTATCTTCCCATTCACTCATGGGGGTCGCATCATCGAACAGCGATTGCTTCAGTTCCGTGGCGTCGCTGGGTTCCGTGTTATCAGTGCTACTGCTGATTCCTGCGTTGTTGATCAGGATGGAGAGGTGGGATTCGCGCGATTCAATCTCCTTTACGAGCTTGCTGATGGATTCTTTGGATGTGATGTCTGACACGATCGGGATGATCTCCCCGCTTATGTTCTTGTTGTAGAGGCTTGCTACCCGGTCGAGTTTCTCTTGTGTTCGGCCCGTGATGTACACTTTTGCCCCGTTGGTCGCGAGTGCTTGGGTCGCCATTAGGCCGATGCCGGAGCCCCCGCCGGTGATTAGGGCCACTGTTAATTTTTTATTAGCTTGCTGTTGTGGTAGAGATGTAGGAGGAGGGGGTATATGGGGATGGTATAGGGTGTGGGTACCTTTGCCCTTCACGCCGAAGAGATTCTCCAGCTTAAAGTTCTCGTTGCTTGCAGAAGCCATTTTGTGTAGGTTGGATTGGGGTCTGGTGGTTGTGTGAGAGAAGTGGTGTTTCTGTGTGGTATGTAGTGGTGTAGAGTTGAGATGTCTGCTTGAGGTATATATAGCTGGACGGATAGTATTACTGGTGCGGATTGCGTGGGTAGGACGTAGTAGAGCAGCACGAAGGAATTGTCGCTGTAACATGGTGAAGTGGTGTCTAGTCTAGGGTTGAATCCGGTTTATATGTGCCACTGTGCATGGAGATGGTGATAGTAATGGTGGTGATGGGGGTGGAGATCATCAGTATGACGTGAGTTGAGTATGAAGTAATGGTGGTCCAGCCATGGTTGCAGCCGCAGTGGTCATAATGAGTTAACAGCTAGCAGTTAGCAACCATTCCGAGAAATTAATTGGCTTTTGTTGATTTAAAATAAACTGTTACTGCGATTGTATATGCTAGTACTAAGGTGGTAGGTAGGGCTACAACTTCGCTCTAATTCCCTCCTCCGCCGGTACCACCTCCACCATCATCTTGCCCGTATTCACTCCATTATACAAATCCACCAGACTCTTCGGCGCCGACTCCAACCCCCCTTTCACAATATGCTCCTTGCGCTTGATCTTGCCCTGCGTCAACCACTTGGCCAGATCCTGCAACGCATCCGGGTACTGCTTGGCGTAGTCGAACACGATGTAGCCCTGCATTTTGACTCGTTGCGACTGTCACCGTTAGCACTCCCAAGCAAATAGCAGGAAAATCTGGGAAGGGATGGTATACTTACTATAACCTGCATGATATTCGCCGGTCCCTTCGGCTTCGCCACATTATACTGGCTAATAGCACCACAAATAACGAACCTAGCAAACTGCGCCGCCCGACCCAAGCATGCATCCAGGATATCTCCACCCACATTATCAAAGTAAACATCGATATACTCCGGCGTAGCCTCCTTCAACTGCTTCTTCCAATCCTCATCCTTATAATTGATCGCCACATCAAACCCCAACTCCCTTACCAGAAACTCACACTTATCCTTACTCCCCGCAATCCCAACCACCCTCTTCGCTCCCTGAATCTTCGCAATCTGGCCCGCAACCATCCCCGTCGCGCCCGCCGCCCCAGACACAACCACCGTATCGCCAGCCTTCGGCTTCCCCACATCCATCATCCCGAAATACGCCGTTAGCCCAGTCATCCCCAGCACGGACATCGCATCCGTGGGCTTGCACCCCTCCGGCACGGAGATCTTCTGCGCTTCTTTGGCGCCTAGAACAGCGTATTCCTGCCATCCCGAGTAGGCAATCACCCAGTCGCCGACTTGGTATTGGGATGTCAGACTGCTGCCGACGGAGAGCACCTGCGCGATGCTTTGGCCGCGCATGATGCTGCCGATTTTCACGGGCGCAATGTATGACCGTTTGGCTGTGAGCCATTGGCGCATGGCGGGCTCGAGGGCTAGGTAGTGGATGCGTACGAGGACTTTGTCGGATGGGACATTGTTCCTGTCGATGGTCGTGGTGGTCTTGAGGTTGAAGGTGCCGCTTGTTACGGATGGGTCGATGGCGGCTGTGGGGGCCTTGACGTAGATGAGTTGGCGGTTTGTGAGTGTCATTTTGGTTGCTTGTCTCTCTGTTTGAATAAGAATCAACTGTATAGAGTAAGTAAAGGCAGTAGAATGAATAGTAAGTGAAGGGGATCGGGCTGCTGAAAGTCCATCTTTTTGCCGTTGACCCTGAGCCGTCGTGAACCTCGGCTCGTTTGCTTCCACACTAGGCCTTCGCTCTGTTTGTAGTAACTCCTCCGCGTGTCCCCGCGGCTGAGCTTCTCTCCTAGATGGGCTTCGGCTCGGAGTTATTGTGTTGGCTTTTTGATTAGTCGGTCTGCCTAACAATTTGTGATATTTCTTCTGCAGGGTATGGTTTTAAGGTATTCACTGTTAGTCTTTGGTTTCTGCATCTGCTGTACTTTTTTATGTCATGACATCATTATTGTGTTCTGCAGTCTTATCGATAAGGTATCACGTGATAGTATATTGGTAGGCATTGCATTTAAGTTGAATCGAATCATCAGCATCCATTATCTCCAGTTGTGACATTCCTGCGACTGGTCTCATTTGCTCATGTTATTCACTGAACAATATGCACGTCCATGGCAGTGGTGCTGCGTCTGAACCATGGTATGTCCTGCCTGACGTCACCCGCTGATCGATGATGTCGAAGGCTTCAAACCCTCTCCCTCGCCTCCTTATATAAGATGTGAAGACAGACAGTGGGGAACGAACACTACCTAACATCATCATCATTAACATATAACAGATCAAACCCTATTAATTGACATATCACCATGAGCAGTACTCAACCTCCCTACTATTCTTCCACCTTCGGTGAACCCAACCAGAACCCCAGCGCAACTACTGCAACCGGGACCCAAGTTGGCAGCGGCATCACCAGCACCGGTCAAGCAAATACCGGCCCTGCGCGCACCACTGCCGGACCGCATCAATCTGATCTAGCCAACAAGGCCGATCCCCGCGTCGATAGCGATCTGAACAACCGCGCTCAGTACGCCCCTGGCGCGACAACCACCGGCAACGTACATCCGCAGGCCACCCAGAACGTATCGAACCCTCAAAGCTCCACCGCGGGCCCTCACAAGTCCTCCCTTCTTAATAAGCTCGACCCCCGCGTCAACAGCAAGACGGGCGAGATGTCTTCCAAGTCGACCAACGCAACCGGCTCTGGAGCCATGCGTGAACCTACCGACACCACCGGCGGAGCCGCTTACCAGCAACCGAACCAAGCGGCTACTGCTGCTGGAGGCGCTGCCTCCAGCGCAGCTGGCTACAACACGGCCCCGGTCTCGGGATCGCAAACCACCAGCGGAGTAGGATACCAACCGACGCAATCATCCGGTAGCACATATGGCACCCAATCCAAGTCGGCAGCTGCCGGGGAATCTGTTGGCGGCGGTGTGAAGTCGGCAGCTGCAGGAATCCATGTAAGTCCCGACCATCAGTCGAGTCTAGCCAGGCACTTCATCCGTAGTGGCCGCGGTCTATCCGACACTAACGAGCGGCTGATGCTGACCTGAAACACAGGGAGCGGGGGAGTCATTGCGAGGCGGGCTCACAGCTGCGGTCGACAAGGCCTTTGGGCACGAAGAAGGGGCCGCCAAAAACTCGGCCATTGCTGAAGAAGGGGAGCGAGAAATTCAATCGGGAAACTTCAGCAGAACCCAGCGGTGATTTTGAACACCATGGTCTCTTGTGATGGAATGAACCCCGCCTTTTTTTCTTTTTGGTTAATGAGATACGAATACGCTATATGCTAGTTGTTTTTTTTTAGTGTAAATTATGAATATGATGTGTACCATGACGCGGAGTTTCCTTTGTTGCGTAAAGGTCGGTTGGACCAAAAGATGGCTCTAAATTAGCACGTAGCAACCCGGGTTGGATGAGTGGACGGATTGCCAGTTAGCGTCGGGATAGCCACATTCCGGCGTGCTGACATGCGGAGTCTGAAAATAGTTGTACTAATCTTTGCTGTGGTTGAGATTCAAGCGAGGGACAAGTGGTAGGCCAATGATGGAGAGAGTAAACGACACAGTCCAGACTACTGTCTGACTGTACTCAGTCGAACAGTGATCAGTAGTGAATGAACAATTGTCTGTTGTGATGTGGCAATGAACCCGCTGACTGTCAGCTGATTGGCGCCTGAGGTGCTCCATCTTGATCTTCTTCTTGATTTACCCCTCAAATCATCTTCTCTCTCATTTGTTCTGTTGCTTCGGCTGCCCGAAGAAAACCGAACCAAGCTACTTACTATGACGATATGCAGCTACTTTTACTCTGTTTGGTGATATGATGCGATGGTTATGCTATCGCCCTGGGGCATGATCTCATTGCAATATTATCTTGCCAATGGTCTGATTGTATGCAGTATCTTACATGCGAAAATGCCATCTACGGAACTCGAGAATGAACCCATGGACCGTGTGGCTCTTCGCCGATGCTCTCCGATGCCTCTCCACCCAATCTCTTGCTGAATCTCTCCCCTTCATGAACTAACTCACAACCCTCCCAATCCACTGGTGAAGCCCAAGCTGACCTCAGCTCCGCTCCGAGACAGCAAATCCTCCTGGTGATCAGCCACTGACTTAACCTCCAGCCAAGCATCCCACTAACGCTCAGCTATGCTGAACTATCCGGCACTATCCATGGTCGGATCCCAAGATTAACCCCGTCGCGCGAGTACAGCCTTTCCTAGTTCCTCCTACACTATTGCTTGCAAGCTGGAAATAATCGCCGCGACTGACAGGAAGCTTCTTCCGGAACGCCCGGAGGCTGTGCGGTGGAACCTCTCTTTTCTCTGACTTTTTTTGGCCCTCTTGCTTAGTTTTTCCGTTTTTCTCCTCCCCTGCTCGTCATGGTTTATAATCTCTTTTGCTTTTCTCCCTTCCTTCGACGGTACCTGTCCATTTCTTTTATTATTATCTTGTGTTCCGTCCACGCTCTCTCGCGTCCCCATTATTGCCATGACTCCATGCGTTTGATTTGCTGATCGCCTCCAGCACGCTCCAGTCTCGCCCCCTATGGAGCCACCCTAACGCGAATACGAATGCTCCATCGCAGTCATTCAAACCGTTAGTTTAGTGCGCTACTCCATAGTAACCCATCCATCTATCCACTCTGACATGTGATGGATCCTAATTGAACTGCCCTCTCTAGTCTGTCTCAGCCTTTCTCTTCCCATCTATTCTTATCTTCCCTCATCACTCGATTTTTAAAACTCTCTCCCTGCATGGGTCATACATAATCTCCCCTCTTTCTCCCCTCTCCGCCCACCTTAACCATGGCGATTCCTGCACATCCGGCGGGGACCAATGGTCAGGTCCCCGTCATTGCACACTCCTCGCCAGCTGCGGAGCACTCACCCACCTTCACCGTCAATTCGAGTTCTGACAGCGAGGATCCGAATCTCCCGGACGCCGTCCGCGAAGATGAAGCCAATGAAGTCGTCGGAGTTAGCATGAGTCGCGCCCAGAGCCGTATGAAGGCGCGCCTCACGCCTGCGGAAGAGAAAACCCGTATGATGGAACGGCAAAGTAGCTACTTCGACACAATCCCGGATACGCCGGAACCGGAGGGTCTTTTTGCATCTGAAATCACCGACGAACCAGAAGCTTTGCCTGAAGAACCGGCTGCTAAGCCGGGTGATGCTCAAGCCTCTTCAGCGGACTTGGCGGCGCCACAGCGTGACAGCGCCCGGGGATCCAAAGACGGTCAGCGAACCAGCTTCACCCGTTCGATCTTGAAATCCGGATTGCCCCTTCGACCCAGGGCATGGTCCGGCGACTCCTTGACCAATATACGCCTGAAGAAGTTCTTGCCAGATCTATTGACTAAACGGTCATCGCTTTCCTTCCGACCCGGATCGTCATCGCAAGTCCGGGCTCGCAGTCAGACCCTGAAGCCCGTGTCAAAGCTGGCATTGGAACAAGAAAAAGACGAATCAGCGCTGCAATCCCGGCGCAAATCGTTCTCCGATCCAGAATCTAGAGATAGTCCCGAGGAGCAAGTATCTGAACTCGATCCTCTCGGGGGCGCCACGACTGCTAGACACTCTTATGCGCGAAGGCCCAGCACAACAGGCCGCCCCCCTTCTCTTCTACGGAGATCATCTTCAGACCAGTCTTTATACCTGAGAGCTTCGTCAACCGCATCGTCTCTCGAACAGCGTCCCCGTTATGAGCATATCCATTCGCAAGTCAACAGCCGGTTCAAGGCGATCAAGGACAGCCTTCAGGATTCCAGCAGCCGGCTACTTAGTATGCCCACGCTGCACCTGCAAGACTTTCGAAGTGATTGGGGCTATAAGCCTTTTTTGTCTGATGTCACTCATCGCAGGGGCCACACCTACGCCACGCCAGAGCAGCCGCCCTCTCCTCGGGAGATGCCGGGTGATGACTCGATTCCCCCTCGGGCCCGTTCTCCGCGGACCAGTATTAGTGCACAGTACCCCAATTTGACCGAGGCCATGGCCGAAATGACCGGTGATGTCGTTATTCTGGGAGGCTATCGGGGCTCAGTCTTGCGGTCCGCCAAACCGCCGCAACGCCAACTGTGGGTTCCGATGAAAGTCGGCCTGAATCTTCGCAAGGTGGATCTGGAGGTTGGCTTAAACCCGGAAGATGAGGAACGCATGGAAGAAACCATCATTCCGTCCGGCGTGTTGTCCCATGTTGGCCCAGTCGATATCTGCCGCCGGCTGATGAAACGCCTTAAAAAATGCCCGAACGCCGTCAACGGGGATCTCCGCGTCCACGATTATGGCTACGACTGGCGGTTGAGTCCGCATTTGCTCGCTAAGCGACTAGTCAAGTTTCTAGAGGGCTTGCCCTGTAACGCCCCAGACGTTCCCCGCGAAAAGCGCGGGGCCTATGTTATCGCCCACAGTTTGGGCGGCCTCATCACACGGCATGCCGTCAACCAGCGACCGGATCTCTTCGCAGGAGTCCTCTATGCGGGCGTCCCGCAGCACTGTGTCAACATCTTGGGCCCTCTCCGTAATGGAGATGATGTGCTGCTTAGTTCTCGCGTCCTTACAGCTCAGGTGAACTTCACCTTCCGTACCAGCTTCGCCCTCCTTCCCGAGGACGGACACTGCTTCATTAACAAGCGCACGAAGGAAGAGTACCGTGTGGACTTTTTCTCGGCTCAGGCGTGGGACGACTACCGGCTCTCTCCTTGTATCAATCCGGCTCTTCCACTTCCAACCAGCAGAGGCTTCAAGGACAACCTGCCACTTCTCGGGAAGCGCATCTCCACTGTCCTAGGCAGCAAGGATAGTCTATCCTCGACGGATGATGCCAATGGCGAGCAGGCATCACACAATCACACCCAGAACCCTAATGAAACAGCAAACCCCTCCAATGAGTCCACCGGAAAATCTGCACCGGTCTCTGCCCCGAACCTGGAGAGCGCGGTAGGACCAACCCCCAATTTCAAGGGCTCAGCCAATACCAAGGCTACCACAACCACGACCATACCCCGTGCAACAGCCGTGACCTATCTAGAGCGCACTCTCGCAGAGGTCCTTCGGTTCAAGCAAGAGCTTGCATTCAACTCCTCGCATCAGTCTCAAAACAAATATCCACCCTTTGCCGTGCTATACGGCAAGTCCGTGCCCACCGTCTACGGAGCCCGCGTCGAATCGCGCGAGCGCATCCCATATCAAGACGCCTACGACGATCTGGCGTTCGCCGCCGGCGACGGCGTCTGTCTTGCCTCCGCGGCCATGCTGCCGCCAGGATACCGGATCATCAAGGGTGGTCTGGTAAAGAGCGACCGTGGACACGTCGGACTTCTAGGTGACCTAGAAGGCGTGGGTCAGTGTCTTCTGGCGTTAGTCAGAGGCCGACAAGAGGGTGTTGGACTGGGAGGTGAATCTTCCCAGCAACAGTCATCTCCATCATGATTCATCATCCTCAAACCCTCTCTCTTCTCTCTCCCCTCCCAACAAGACAACATGCATACATACATATGGTCACTGTTATTCCCGCCTATGCATACTAGAAACGATACCCCTATCATTATAAATATTGTTCGCACTGCATTATCCTGTTTATGACGACTATGAAATGAATAATGAAACAATATTCATATGGTATATACAAACAGTGTATTGATATGTCGATTGGTTTGATGCTGGAACAGCATCCCACTTATCATCACCATGTTCATACAATTTTCATGACTAGATTTAGTCTGTATATTATATCATCGACAATTCAAAGAGTTGTTCACGGCTGTCTTCTTTGCTATAGATACGATGATCCTTTCAATTATACTCTCTTCGAATATAATGACTACTACGTAGTATTAATAATATAGATCGCCGGTCCACAGTTAGTAGTACTATGAGCATATGATAAGTAGATAGTAACATGCGGCCCTAAGAATGTTTTGAATACCATTAGCAACTAATCTGTGGGTGATATCCAGCGCATAAAGACAGTGAATTACTTCATGGAGATACTACTAGTAGCAAGTAACATTGAACTTTAGCACATCGCTAACTGCCAGTCCCAAGAGAGGTATGCAGGTATGCCAATCAATACTATGTTCATCCTTGATAGTAATTGAGGATTAGTAGTATGGATCCTCGGGATCCTGCAGGATGAATGTGCGGGGTCTGAGTTTATCTGATAGGTTCTATTCTTCTTCTTCTTCTTCTTCTTCTTCTTCTTCTTCTTCTTCTTCTTCTTCTTCTTCTTCTTCTTCTTCTTTCTTCTTTCTTCTTTCTCAGTTTACCATCCAATCTCAAGGTCATCTACTACCAACCTACCCTTTCATACGATCACATCAATAGATAACTATATCCCCACACTGATTATACATCACACCCCTGGAAAAAGAAAGACATCAACTCTGATCAATGAACCGTATCTCATGAACTCGATTATACCCGTGTGTCTAACCATCTAGAATGCCGATAATATTTTGATCATAAGAAAAGAAAAAAAAAAAAATATAATGCGAAAGAAGAGAAGAAGCGCGCCCTATACATGACAAGAAGAGAAGAAGAAAAAAATAAAATATAGCAAGATAACATTTTCGGCTTCACGTTAACCCGTTCTCGAGTTGGCGATGTTCAGGACCAGAATATCCGTTGCGCCAACCTTGGTCAGGTCGTCCATGACCGTCGCGATCTTCTTCTTCTCGACCATCGAGCTTACAGCAACCCAACCGTCTTCTTCCAGGGCGGTCACTGTGGGTGCGCGCTTGCCGGGGGTGATCTTGGAGGCGGTGGCCAGTTCTCCGCGGGGGATGTTGTACTGGCACAGGACGTATTTTTGGGCGGCTGCAGAGAAGAGATGAGTCAATGGCGCGGATCGGGTAGTATAAAGAAAGAAGATGGTAGGAACTTACTGATGACACCGCGGATACGGGAAGCGATCAGGTCAACCAGAGGGTTCTGGGTCTTCTTGGACTTGACCAGGACGGAGATAGTCTCGATGACGGTGTCAATGGCCTTGAGACCAGCGGCCTTCATGGTCTCACCGGACTCTATGGGCTTGGTTAGTTGCTGAATGGCATGGTAATGCTGAGAATGAGGATAATTGATCATACCAACAAGATCGACGATGCCGTCAGCAACGCCCAGAGCGCAAGCAGCCTCAACACTGCCGCCGACGTACTTGATCTTAGTGCTGAGCTCGCTCTTGTCAGCATCGCTCTTGCCCTCGAGCTTGGCAAAGAACGCTTCAGTGAGGGCAGTGAAGCTGGTGACGATGTTCCGACCAATCAGCTGCTTGGCCTCGGTGATGTCGCCCTTCTCCGGGACCTGCACCTGGAGCTTGCAGCCGCCGAAGCCAAGGTCCATGACCTCCTCCACGTTGGAGACTTCGCCGCGGGGCAGCAGCGCATCGTGTTCGGCGATCTGGTCGCGACCGGTGATACCGAGATCAACACGGCCTTCACCGACGAAGGTGGGGATATCTGCCGCGGGAAGGAAGATGAGGGCGATGGGGAGGTTCTTGACCAGAGCGATGTCCAGGCGGGTTTCGCGACGGAACTGGATGTCGCAGCCGGCCAGGAGGTCCAGCGTAGCTTGTTGGAGACGACCCTCTGTTCATGGCAAGACAGGCGTTAGTCCGGTGCTTGGTTTAGGGGCCATTGGTGGGTTGGACAATTTGGGGGTGCTTTTGCGGTCAGGGAGAGTGAGTCATGGCGGGAACTTGCTTTTAGGGACAGCGAAGAGCAGTCTTCCTTCGAGGCTGTAGGGGATATGTTAGTAATTATATATGTATATAGTGAATAGCATGCTGCGATCATGGGGTTCAATGCTTGCTACGGGGCAATTGACTCACTGGTTGACGAGATCCATACTGACGATCAACGGCGCGGGGTAAACCGGCAAGCAATTGGAGATGACAGGGAAGAAAAGAAAGGGAGCAATTGAAGAATCAGAGATAGATCCAAGATCCAAGGGACTGTCGAATATCCTAAAAAGGGTATTGCGAACAGAAAAACAAGAGTTAAGCAGAGATCAGAGGGAGGGAGAGGAAGAGGGGGGGAATAAGCAGCGTAGCGGAAGAGGAAGAAGATGCCGCAGAAAAGAGTCTGAAATCCCGTCATCGGAGGGGCCCGCATTTCACGGATACCTCAGGCCAGCAAAGATTCAAGGTTACCTTGCTGCCTGACATATCTGCCTCATATATCAGGCTTTAAGAGGAGTCGATTACCTCATCACCGGCCTGACATTCCAGCCTTAGTTTACTGCCTGACGGCTCAGGCCACATTAGCCCTGAGCCCTCGCCTTTAGCCCAAAACAGAAACCCAACCCACACAAGCCGCAAATCCCTCGATTTTCACGAACGGCTTCAACTTCTGCCAACCCCCCCAAAACGCCATCTTCACGCATCCCGTCAGTCCTTCGCTGTCGTCAAGCCCAACTCCAAGATGGATTCCGCCAAGCAGCCCGCTAAGCTCGTCAAGGTCACCCGTGTCCTCGGCCGTACCGGTACGTCGTGAATTTCTCAATTTATCGAATTTCGATGCCTTTCGCCTGGGATATATACAAATCGCGGAGTTTCCGCGACCGCGTGTGGATGGCACCTTTGGTCTGAGAGAAAATTCTAACGAGCATTTCACTTTTATAGGATCCCGTGGTGGTGTCACCCAGGTCCGCGTCGAGTTCATGGACGACACTTCCCGCAGCATCATCCGTAACGTCAAGGGCCCAGGTATGCGATTTCTCCGCTGATTACAATTGATGATAAACATTTCCTACGGCTATGGTGGTGGCGCTGGTTGGACCGAATCGAATCATTTCCCCAACGAAGAAAAGAAGAATCCCGCGAGAAGAATGGCAAAGAGTGAAAGAATATGTGCGCACGCATCGGAAGTCAACAACACCCACGATTCTATCAGCGAACAGTACGAATCTCCGAACCCAACACAACGCACGCAGGAACTGAAGAGGGGGAAATAGAGGGACAAGCAGTATCGCGGGATAATCTCAACTCCACGGGGAAATATCGCATTCAGTCCATCCAGCCAACCAACCAAATAACCAGTCGCTCCATCATCTCTAAACCCAACCCATATATGGCACACCAAGCTAACCAAGCCCCTCTTCGTCGGAAACAGTCAAGGTCGACGACATCCTCTGCCTGCTCGAGTCCGAACGCGAGGCCCGCCGTCTCCGTTAATTTCCTTTACCAACAACTCCGAGTTTTCGTCAACATCTTTTTCCCTCTCGAGGCTATGTACCCTTGCTTGCGTTGGAAATGATTATTCTGGGAGGTCTGGTCGGGAAGGCAAAAAAAGAACTATCTTAACTTATGGGCTGATGCGGCATCCGGGTTGTTATGGCTTCGTTTGAGAAAAAAAATTCTTTTGTTGTTTTTCTTCTTCTTATCATTCCTGTGTGTCCAGACTCATATTTCCTACTACTGGGCTTCATATAGAGCGAAAGTGAGAGAGAAACAAGAGAGAAAAAAAAAACGAGGCTATCAACCTGAGATACAAAAAACGAAGGAAAAAAATTTGAAATCCCCACGGGCGCGAGGTGATCTTCTATTCATCAAGTCTCTGTCTAGATTACCCCCTTATTTCTTCTTAATTTTTCTTCCCTCGTGTTGTATGCACGATGCACTTCGAATCGGATGGACCTTTGTGTGTGAACTTGCTCAGGTTGGGATCTTAGGTGGTATTAGAGGAATAAGGTCTGCGGGGACATTATACCTTATGTCGGTCTCTCGTGAGTGAGTCCTGGCTTACGATTCATGTCCATTCTGCCTGTTACCCATCGTAGATATCACTGCCCTACATGTAGAAGATGAATGAAACAGCGTTGTGGAGACCCCGCTAATCACGAGTCATTTGAATGTTTCTCATAAATCTATGTCTAAAGCCTAACGCTTTTGATCATGCAACGTCGCCAATACGCTCATCTCGATAGAAAGCAATAACAACACATCAATATGCTTATTACAGCTGCTCGGCGCTGCTGATGAGGCGCTCAATCATGTTTCCATCCTTGGTGCCTTCCATGACCTCTCCGACGGCCGTCACAAGACCAGCCAGTTTCCGCCGGCGGATTTTCTCCTCCAATTCTTTACTCTTCTGCCGGGCTTGATCCAGCAATGGCCCTGGCAGGTTTGCTAACCGCGCGACGTTCAGCCCGTAACTGCGGTGTGCCACGCCCTCACCTACTTCGTAGAGGAATGTGATCTCTTCGTCTGTTCCGGTACCTGATTCGGTAAACCGCATGTGCACGTTGCGTAGTTCGTGGTCTGCAAAGGTATGGACCATTGAAGAGAGGTGTTGATAATGGGTGATGAAGAGCGTAAGGCTTCGGATCGACCGTACCATGTAGTCAAGGACAGCTTGTGCGATTGCAACGCCATCATGCGTGGACGTGCCCCGGCCCAGTTCATCTAGAATGACAAGTGATCGTGGAGTCGCTTGCTTGAGGATGTCTGCAGTCTCGGAAAGCTCGACCATGAAGGTAGACTCGCCAGCTAGCATGTTGTCGAAAGCACCCATGCGTGTGAATACAGCGTCCAACATACCAAGCTTGGCCGACTGCGCGGGAACATAAGAACCTATTTGCCCCATGATGGCGATGAGCGCTACTTGTCGTACATAACTGGACTTTCCGCCCATGTTGGGTCCGGTGACCAGAAGAGCGCGTGTCTTGTCGCTGTCCAAGTCGATGTCGTTTGGCACATAACTGTCCAACAGTAACTGCTCGACCATGGGGTGACGTCCCTGGTCCACTTGGATGCACGTATGGTCCGTATATTCGGGCTTCACGTAACCCGGTTGACTAGCTATAGTCGCCAGAGCTATCAAGCAGTCAAGCGTGGCCAATGCCTGCACACTATCCCGGAAGGGCTGGTATTTAGTTGCTATATCAGCGAGAAGGGATATGAACGCCTTGTCACACGCCGCGGCCAACGCTTCTTTGTGCTGGTCACGCTGTCGCATGAGCTGAATGACTTCCGGCGTATGAAACCTTGATACTTTCTTGGTGCCGCTCACTTTCACCCATGATGCCGGCACACGTTTAATGGAAGCCGAGCTGTTCTCGACTTCAATTAAATAATCAATCCCCGCAACAGACTTGTATTCGACCGTCTTCTTCCCGAGCTTCTGGCCAGCAACAGAGCGATGCTCCTCTAGCTCGTGTTCAACACTTGCAATACCGAGCTTTTGGTCACTGATATCTTCTGTCTCTTCGGTTTCGCGAAAGAAGGTATACTTATCATCACTCTTCGCAGCATGCATATTAATCTTGTCAAGAAAAGCTATAACGTCTTCCAGGATCGTCGGGAGACAAGTGATCGCTTCATTAATGGCAGCAGACGCAAAACCGGTATCCGCAGGTGATTTCACGTCAGAGAATTCTTGCGCAATCATTTGCATCGTCTGCAAAACGGTGAGGAGTTCCGGTCGAGTACACTGGTTGTCTTGTTAGTCTTTATTCAGGTGATAAAAAGGTAGAGACGAAGAACTAACCTTGCCGTAATAGATCCGGATCAAGCTCTTTTCCAAGTCGCTCTTAACCTTTCCAAGCAACCCCTTGAGCCGCTCTACCATTACCGTCTTTTCTGGATTTTTCAGCTCTTCAACGGCGTTCACCCTCTCTTCCAGCCTCGACTTATCCAGCAGAGGACGTCCTACCCATTTCCGGAGCATGCGCTGTCCAAATCGCGTTTGTGTCCGATCAAGCGTCCAGAAGAGACTGCCCTTAGTCGTATGGTCCGTTTGATTTTGGTAGATCTCGAGGCTCATCAGAGTGTTCCCATTCAGAAGCATGTGTGATCTGGAAGAAAAGTGTTGGAAGTATTTGGTCAACTCGAAAACATATTCCAAGCCGTATTCTTTCATGTGCTCAATCATGGACGAAAGGCAAATAGTCACTTGTTCTGGTAGATTGAGCACCTTCTGAAGTAGGCTACTCGCCTGTGCATCATCTGCGGCACTGGCCGTCTTCATCTTTCCTGCATAAAAGCTGGAGACATGGCTGTGTGACTCCGCGGCGGCAGTCTTCGACTTAGGCACTCTTTCCACGCGGGTCTTGTCCCCGAAGACGTTCAACTTGCTGCCGGAGAGATGCTGGACGAGCTTTTCCGTAGCCTTGGAAAGCTCGCCAACAATCAAAAGCTCGCAGGGTGCAATATGCAGCAACCTCGTTTCGATTTCACTCCTCATGAACCCGTCTTCGAAGTCGTCATAAACAATATCTCCTGTAGCCGGCTGGACAGCAACAATTCCCACTTGAACCTTCTCATCATTGCCCCAGCCCTTTGCATTTGTCTCGGTAATGCACAGCAAGTAGCCGGTTGCTGGTGAGGCGCCACCAGATGCTGCAGGCATAGGCCCTTCTAAGCCTTCCGCATCGTCAATATAGGTACCCTTGGTGTACAAGTTTGTGAGTTTGCGCACGAAAGGCGCATTGCGGTTATCGCCCGCTGCTTTCAGAGCAGCAGTCTCGATTTGTCTCACCACGCCGACCTTATGACCTGCGGCAACGAGGCGCTTTACATGAACGTGTAATCTGTGAACCGGTATGCTAGCGGAGGCGAAACGATCGAGGTGTGCTTCAGAAGGATCTGGAATCGACAAGACCTACGTTAGGCACGATTCACTAATGAAGTAGGAGATGGAAAGGAGGCGACAGAACCATACTCACGTTCGTCAAATCTTAGTTTTCCAGGGATACAGACTATAGACAACTCCTTTGCGGCGACCCTCGCATCTTCACCAAAGAATCGGAACTTGTAGCCGACTTCAACTACTAGGACAGTATCCATATGCTTGCGCTTGATGTCGATGACCTGCTTCTCCATTGGAGTGAGCTTGCTTCCACCTTTCTTTGCAGCAGCTTTGCCCTTGGCAGGAGGAGGTGGTGCTGCTTCCTCCTCATCTTCAGCCTCAGCCCCCTCCTCGGGTGTAGCTTCGCTGATAGCATTTCTACCAATGCCAATGAGACAGTCCGCACCACCCAATTTCCGAACGAACTTCTGGTGTAACGCTTCTCTCTCCTTCTGTCTTTGTCTAGCCTCAAGTTCACCTGCCGCCTGCGGCACTTCCGCTGCAGTGTTCACCGCAGGTGAGCTGCTGAATTTGAATATCTCAGTCCTCTGGCTACTAGTCAACGCCGGTGGTCGCTCTGTAGTGGATGTTGACTTCGGAACCTCTTCTTTGCTTGTGGGGTGAAGGCCGTTTGTTCTAGCTCTTTTAGGGGCCGGTGCCACTATGTCATCCTCCTCATCATCGGTCAGGGCGGTATCTTTCTTTGGCGCTCGTTCCTTATTGTCCGCTTCCTCGGGGGTTGTGGCTGGGTTTTTCTCTTCAACGACATTGACTGGAGCAGGTTGAGCTGTTTGTGGTTTCTTCGTGAAGAAGCTCGCGAGGGTTGACTGCTTCCGCTTCACTCCCGGTGACGAAGAAGTCTGTGATGAGGGAAGAGGCATTTTCTCTTTGTGATCGAAACCACTGACAGTCGCCGAGGCAAATGATCTTAGCAACACCGAGGGGAAAGGATTCGCGGTGGCGGTAGCGCCTACTGGTCGCGCCCTAGAGTCCGATAACAACCTAGGACCTCAGTATTCATATGTCAGACATCAATCAAATCGCATCAAACGGTATCCGGAGCCAAATTATTCGCCTTAGCGTCAAATGAGTATCCGCGGGTCGGGGACCTTGACGCGTGGAGGAGCTCCGTCACGCCCGTCACGCGTAGTTCCCTTAATTGCACTTGAAGATGATATAATCTTTATGCCTGAGGCAGAATCGACCACTGAACTACTTCGAGGCATCGAGACTTCTTTCTAGACGGAGTATACACTTTCTCTCTCCTCGTTCCCCTGTCTTTCTCTTGGTGTAAGCATGATGTTGTTGGAGTTATTATACATTATAACATACTAGTATACAGTGTCAAGGGGCGTCGTCTGACAGTCAATGTATAGCGGCTACCATTGAGTTTGACCTCCATGCAGTACTCACCCTCCAAGTATTCATACCACGTAACGGGAGTGCTTGTATATTAGACAATCCTAAGAAAGCTACAAAGCCATGTCATTTTTGGTTCCGAAGTCGACTAAGATTGTGCAAGGGCCATATGAAGATATAGTTCGACCCGCAGAAACCGAACTCAACTCAGGCCACACAGGCGAGGACCAGAACTTAGAACGAGCTCCCGTCCAGGTAAAGTCGGCCAAACTCGCTTTCATCAACTTCTGAAATTGTTGACTCGGGTGAGCCAAGCTGTGGTTCACACTGGTTGTTCGATCTAAGTTCTGGTTTTGGAGTATACACTGGACCATCGTCAGCGGGCAACCCAGAGAGTGAAAGGGCCAAAGGGTTGAACGAGTATCCAGTGGGGCTTTCCTGGTTATTGAACGATCTGAAGCCGACAGGTCGAGAATCTCCAAAGAAGTACTGCGGTGGGTAACAGATTCCGCTGGTCAAATGCTCCGTGAGGGAAGGGGATTGCCAGTCCATTAGAGGGTCAATGCGGCCACGAACATCCAGGAGGGGTTCGATGTTCTCCTTGTCCATGGTCAAATCATGCGCTCTTCCAGCCACTGAAGGATATCGGTCACCAGGTGATAGTGGATAAGCATCATGATGAAGTGTGAAATCCTTGAGGAGGTATAGAGGATGAGAGGGAGCCGATGCCACAGCATGAGTTCCATCATCGCCATGATTATGATCCGTAGAACCAGCATTACACTGACTTGGTCTATCATGAAAGACGGTAAATCCAGTGCGAGGTTTTAGCTTTGTCCCATTGAAGGATAATTCAAATTCGTCCATGTCATCCCGCGACTGCCATATTGAAGCAGCCGCTGAGGACCTAGGGATCCCTTGGGGATTTGTGTATCTCTTCCTCTTGTATCTCTATCCACCAGTTTCTCAATGCGTTTGGTAGTCCTTCTGGTTCGTTTCCTACTTTGCCCACGTTGGATGTTAGGATCAACTTGAGAGAGGACCCTTTTGGGGCGATTTAATCGACGTTTGGGAATGGGCGTCTCCCCTTTGAGGGGGCTGCTGTCCTCAAAATTACCTGAGATCACACGCTGCTTCCGTAAAATTCCGGTAGGGGAAAAGACAAGCTCTGTGGGCTCCACACAAAGGGACGTCTTTTCCATGAGCTTCAAGATGCTTTCGTCCTTCTTCTGATTTCGTCTGCGTCTCATTTGTTCGGTAGCCGAGTCAAATATATCCATACCAGGCCACAGCACACCCTTCAGTCTGGCTATCTCATCTGCTCTTTCCTTTTCCATCTCATTCATGGTGCGAAAATAAATGCTGTCAGTTTCATTATCGTCGACAAATGGATCGCAGCTGTATTGGTCGGATGGCTGAGGAGCCACGTCTGCTTCGTTGTCCGATGCCTTTGCCCAGTACAATGCGGTTTGCACTGGGATGTCCTCGTCCTCCACCCTTTGCAGTGGCTCTTGTTTCCAGGGGCTGCATAGAGCCTGTGATGTCTTTGTCGGTGAGGTTACTGGAGCTAGCGAGTGGTCTTCCAGTCCAGGGTAAGTATGCGTGAGATTATAAGACGGGTCACTAGAAGCGGCATTGGCTGAAGAGTATGGCGTGCTCGCATTCTCAGTCTCAGGTTCCGCAATGACATACGAACGAGAGAGACGCGGGTCCAGATAATCAGGCAGTGGGTTCTGGAATGAAGGACTTGCAGTATATACTGGCACTGTAGCATTATCAGTCTCGCTCTCCGTATATGACTTCTCGTGTATCTTTTTCTTGCGGGCTTCTTTCGAGGACATCCGATCCGAAAGCAACTTGGCCAAGTTGTTTCTCTTATACCATCTGTCATATTCATGTAGCAAGGCTACTGCTTGTTGCTCTTGATGACTGCGTACTTGAAGTTTAAAATAATGGGACAAGTGGGCCTTTGACGAGATATGGGTCAGCAAGTGCGATACATCGCTGAAAGTGGGCCGCTTGGGGCAGATATTGCACAAAAGTGCAGCTGCATCCATTTCGGAAAGTGGTGTAATAGGGACCGGCTCCTGATTTTGGAAAAGATATCGAAGGAAACAACAAGGAGAAGTTTCTATCAACAACAGATGTGATAAGCCGGCCTCGGAAGGAAAGAATGAGAAGCTCTAGAAGAAAAGGCGTTACAGGAAGATGGGGGCCCTACCCGGCTGACTTTCTCACTGTTATATTTCACAATTAGAGAAAGAGCTACCAAGACCAGCTTTCTCCAGGCAGGCAGGTATCAATACAGACAGGGTAGCAAATACAGTAGGCCAATCGATTGATCATAATTGACACTCATACTTACCAATTGCAAGACCTCTATTTGGGGGATCTCAATGGGCGACGCCAATACAAAATAAATGCAATACGTTGTAGTATTCACTACAGTAGTTTCGTTTATGTGGGTAGGTGAGAACACAATACTTCAGCATAGACAAGGGAAACGTATCTATGTATGATACACAGTCCGATTATCAATCACACAATTCATCATTTCGGTGCAACTAGTGTGAGAGGCATTACCGTAAGCCAATTTCACACCCTATCTATATTCTATAAACTAGAACGTCTGAAGACTGGATTACCAGATGAGCCAACAACTACTAAGTTACTAGTAGTAGAGTGTTAGTACCGTTTGTCGAACTACTATACACTACCACTAAGTACTGACACTATATATATATATCTTGGTCGTTCTGGGAGCCCGAGCTTTACTACTGGGATTTTTGAAAGCGTGTGTTCTGATCCGTATAATCAACTAGCAGCAAGGAAAAGACCACAAATCGACCAACGTCGTAGTAAAGATAAGCGTTTGTTACATGGCTAGTAAATGTTATGATGGCCATGGCCTTTTTGCGGTTGCAGACGAAACGGACGGCATGCGTTTAGCATCTGGCATTCTAAAGAAGCATTGGCTGAGTTATGGCTACGATGCAGACACTAATCACTTCGAAACTTTATCAATCAACTCCAAGGATACAACAAATTTCATTCATCTTCCAGGTTGATTAATTAGCTACTGTATATCTTGACTATAATTACGGTTCATGTGCCACTGTGTCTTAACAGCCTTTCCGTAAGGCTATTGTGAGGGGGTATGAAGCGGAAATAAGTCACAGTGCCAATCACTCTTCTCCTGCCTTGTATCCCATAATCCATGGAGAAAAAGAAGAACGGGTTATTAGATTGCAGGAGGTGAGGCCTACGTCAAGAAAAAGTACTCAAGAGGTGATGTCATCATACAGCCAAAGATTACCGTTGCAGATATTTCTGTGTAATTGCCTTCGGCATACAACTAAACGAAAAAATTAGCTATCCGCACTAATGCGTTGCGCAGGTTGCATAACTCACTAGACTGGATCTACTTCTTGGATGCCATTGAACTTCAACAGACTCAAACCAGCGATGGCAAAATGGGTGTGAAACACATCAACCATGCTGCCTGGTCTGTCTCCGATGCCCCCAGCCTCCGAATCCTGAACTGCGTCAGTGCCATGCCGGTAATGCCATGGCGAAAGGGATAACATACCTGACAGCGCAAGATGAAAGCAGAGAGCTTGCCACCATCGATCCAGTGGAGTTTGTCGATCATAGCCAAGCTCGCACCAACCCACCAGCTATAGCATGCATCGGGCAGTTTCTCGGGCCTTCCGTTCAGACCACCATTTTCAACCTGTCTTTCGCTGAGCCAGCCCCCAAGACGGTCCTTGTTTACCAAGTCCAGTCGTCCGGCGATTGCCAGAGCTCCTACGCAAGTGAAGATTTGACCGGCATGTGACTCAGCTCCAGGTTGGATGCCATAGCCACCGTCTAAGTTCTCACACTGCTGGACATAGGAAATGGCCTTGGGTACATCAACTGTGTGAAGAAGCCCGAGAAGGGAGAGTGCATTGAACGCGCCATACAGAAAGCGTGTATCTCTCTCACCCCATTCATCACCCATGAAAGCGCCAGTGTCTTTGTCCTGTAGCCCTGCGATGAACGAGCCAACCTTCTCTTTTCCTCCTAGACCGCGCTTCTCCAGCTCATCCACCGCGTCTAGGGTTACGAGAATTTGCACTGCCGACACTGTGTACAGCATGTGTGCATCATGGCCCGGAGCTGCTCCGAAGCCTCCATTCTCCCGTTGACACGAGAGAACGAAGTCAATGGTATCTTCACGAGGAAGGACATCGGGACGGCCAAGGAGATGTAGAGCTGTCAAGCCCCAATACACCCCATTCAGGCGAAGATGTTCTGTAAGCCAATATTCTAGCTCATCCCTCCTCTAGCATCACCTGTCAACCATCTTCCCCATCATGAAGAGAAGAACCATGGTTATAGTAAGAATGACGCACGCTGTCCAAGTTCTTGATGTAATCCACATGTCTTTCGACACTAAGGTTCAAGTTGGATTCAGTCCCAGCAGCCCTACCAGGACCCGAAACTAAGGACATTTTTGTGATCGGATTGCTGAAAGCAGTGTGATTAGTGGTTGAGCTTCGGACTAGTCAAGAGCTTCCTGCTCGCGCTAGAAAGGTAGCCTTATGCGCTGTCCCGACCAAGGCCACGAAGCTTGTGCCTGCCAACACAGGGGCGATCAAGGCGGAGAAGCAGACGCGAAGCTTTGGGGGTGGCAAACACAGGGTCGTCAAGAGAGGCAACCGCTGCACGTGTCCCCCTCACTGCAGGTGAGGTTAGTATGAGGTGTCTTGGGAGGTTAGTCGTGGACGACTTGGGAAGCTGGGAGAGGGGGGGGAAAAGCAAGCTTCGGGGAAAAAGTGTGTGTGTGGTGGAGGGCGGTTGGTGACGAGAGGGAGGGCTGACCATCACGTGATCAAGCGCCACCGGGAAAGCCGCTGGGCCAAAAAGCGGGGCCCATTGTTTCAGCCTGGCGTTTAGGGCAGGATCGCCGTCTCCCACGGACAGCGGTGTGAAACCCCTGAGCGCCAAAGACTGCTTGCCCCTGGGTCCCTGCTCGCTCTGAAATGTTCGGTGGCTGGCCCTTGTGCCGATGCCATGGAGGCCGGGCTCCCGCGTCCCACTTTGGTCTAAGTACAAAGTAAGTTGGTGGCAATGTCAATCAAATTTGTCAAATGCATGTAAGTCCAAGGTAGGCAGGTAGTATCGAAGGTTTCTACCGAGCGTAAGAGAGGATCCTTGTGTGATGATGAGCACCAGGTGCAGAACTGCAGGTATGAATGGGGAATGTGGGTTCTGTCTTCTCTACTCCGATTGTACTAGCTAGGCATAATTACGTAGTGCCGGGCTATTGACTCGGTATGGCGTAGTAGTCATATGAGTCTTTCATTGTCCCACGTGTAATTGTGCCGTCTACTAAACTAGATACTGCTATGTATATATCTTAGTAGATTATCTAGCCTCCAGGCAGAAATTGCTAAACGGGAAACGCCCAAAACGCTTTCGCATAAGTGCCATGAGGTGCAGGACCCTCAGCAGTCCACATTGATGATTAGTCCCATTTATCCTATGTCAAAAGCAGCAGATTGTCCTGGAGTCCTGAAGCGGTAGGGGGAGCACGCTACCTTTGCTAACCGGAAGGGTTGCGGTGATTTCTCCACCACTGCAACGAAGCGCTAGACCACCAGAGGTGAAAAGCCGCGTGCTCTTTGTGGTGGCAGCGTATGATGCCCCGTGGAATTACCGGAATATACTTCACACATGGAAGCGCCAAAGTATGTTTTGTTTTCAGTCCAGCATTGCTTACCAAAAGGAGCGCATTTTTTTCAAAATGACAGTTCCAGGGTCGTAAACCTGCTCTAGGGCTCTCTTGCTTTCTTTTTTCTTCCCCTTGTCTATATTTAGCCATCCGGAATGTACCGTGCATAATAAGAGGCATAACCAGAAAGTGTAGACATTTGGTGCTATAAATGTCATTGGTAAAGCGGGGCAATAAGACAATGATAACCATAACTATTATTCGTTCAACGGTGCCTAGGAAGCCAGTAGTACCTGGGTACGGGGTACACTATCCAGGCACCGACTACGCATTAATTCCTCTTTTTCCTATCATCCCCACTGACTGTATCAAATTTGTCTTGACTGAACCATGGTTGACCACCAATACAGCTTCAAGAATCAGACCACTGGCTGGGAGGTTCAATAATTAGACATTCTTTTTAGATCTATACAACCAAACAATTTGTGAACAAACAACTCATTTAATTTATATTTTTTTTTCTCACCATAAAGACTTCGGGAATAACCCACGCAACAATGGCGGCCGTCTGCGGAGCCGACAGAATACTTTTAGTGCCAAAAGGCTCTTGGACTACTGCATACTAAGCAGCCAGATAAGGTGCCACTCAAATGCTGTGATGGGCCTCCGCGTCAGGTACTCGTGTCTCCCGGGTGCTTCTGATTTGGCTCTGCAACTGAAGCCCCGTCCACAGGACCTTGGTTGACCAATCCACGGTCGCAATAGCTGTCTCTTAGACCGGGCATGCATCATCCCGCCCAAGGCACCAACTGCCAGACCCGATCTTTTCTGGCCAGTCATTGTCACCGCTTCGAGTGTTTGGATGGGTCCTTCCGATCTTTCGGTGTATATCCCAATGGCC
Organism: Aspergillus eucalypticola CBS 122712; assembly: GCF_003184535.1. NCBI lineage: Eukaryota > Fungi > Ascomycota > Eurotiomycetes > Eurotiales > Aspergillaceae > Aspergillus > Aspergillus eucalypticola. Next base: position 291,392 of record NW_020290295.1, on the reverse strand, counting down.
TGTACTCCGTCCACGCAGGAGGTGGCCATTGCAGCCCCGGGGTTGCCATCATCACAAGGGTTATTGCGCAGTAGCGTGTTCAGGGGCAACCAACCGACAGGCACGAAAGATAACTAACTATGTACACAAAGTGTAGTCTACCTACACAACGAAATTTACTGAATCTTCCAAAAACTATTTTTCTCTCCCTTCTTTGGCCTCTTGTCTTTCTTTTCGATAGTGATGGATAGTTGCGAATTATATAGCAATTCTATAGCAACAATATACTTTGTAGTCAAGAGTTAATTTTTTGAATGTGGATTTGACTTTCCTTTCGGACAGCCTCTCGATTTTCTCCCCCATGGGAAGTTTTTAACCTTTCCAGTTTGCTCCCCCTCTCTTCCCCCAGCTGTAAGGTACTTGGGTATTTCGGTGACTATTGCAGATACTAACCCATCAATACGTGGGTTGGACCAACGTCATCCTCCTGGTACCAGCCACGAGTTCCTTTCCCTTTTTAACCTCTATCCCTCAAATTTGGTTTAGGGTGCTTCATCAATTCTTCACTTGATATTTTTCTTGGATTATTATTACTATTATTATTAACATTATTATTATTGCCTTTTTTTTTTTTTTTTTCCTATTGCCTACCAATATCTGGCTCTTGACTTGAAGTTTGAAACTACTATCGATCAGTAAGAGAACCTCTTCCAGCATTCATTCTCTAGGAAGGGAGTAACATGCTAAACCGTCCTTACCTGTTTGAATTACAGACATTATCCACTATCTTTTTTTTTTTTTCTCATTACTATTATTTTATTCCCTTCCCAAAAATCCAAGGGCATCCATCCACCTGCCACTTATCTGGTTGTCTGTGCACTAAAACGATAGGCTTTCCATAATCCCATAAGCACTCTGAAGCCACCCAGTAACTATTCCGGAGCCTTGCAACGCTATCTCCACTACCGACTCCCCCCTTAAAAAAATACGGAGGCTTCTTAGCCTGACACACAGCCGCGCTTGCATAACACCATCCAGGAATGTGTCGTCGCTGCGACATTCAAGTCTGAACACCTCCAACACCGTGCGGACTCGCGCTCTCGTGTTTCTTTGATCGCTATTACCACTTCTTCGGGACACCCGTCAAGCGGACGCAAATTCTTTGTTCGTCCCTGTCCCTGTTCCTGTTCCCTTTATTTTTATTCTTTTTTAGCATCTTCATTGTCGCTTTGGGATTAGCTAGCAAATTCGCCGACACCTACTCGTCCCCTTGGTACGCCGACCGCCCTCTTCAACACCGCTCAGACACACAAATCGAGAATCTTAGGCGAGCGTCTATTTTTTTGACCACCTCTATCACCACATTTAAATCACCAGGAGCAACAGTTCACATCGCTGTTCGGTCGAAATTGTCGTGGGAGGGGATAAGTAACAACCGGAGGGGGAGTCTCAATCTAACATGAGGGGCGGCGCAATCTGGTATGTGTGTGGTGACTTTATTTTTTTTTCTCTTATTCGAGTCGAACTCTTAATCGACTGTTCACTATCTGCTCCCCTCAAGAGAGCTCATTTGCCCTGAGACTGCTTGCTATTCTTAGGGGGATGGTGTTGCAATGCTCTTTCCTGGGGTGTAGTAGCTTTATCCAACAGATCCCTACCCATGATTCTGTATCCAGTGCACCGTCTCCCCTGCCGTGATCCTCTCAGGAACGCGTCTTGAACTTCCATCTAGCTAACCACTATGCGACTCTACATTAGAACCATCGCCCTGACATATCCTTGCAGAAAAGCAACAGCCCCCTTCACCTGTGCTCCGCGAGTCCAACATATCCGGAAATATTGGCCAAGGCTGGTCCGGTTCCAATAATTTCCTTATCAATATCCATACACCACTCAAATATCGGGTATTCGCATTTCTTTTGCCAAGGGAGCGCTAGGATATTTATGCTCCCCGAGACCAATTCTTCGTGGCTCTCTCTTTGAAAAGGAGTAAGTTCTAGAATCAGGAGCTTTGCCGGGAGCCGGATCATATCCAAATTTAGCACCATCCATGAGACCTTATGGATGCTAACCTGTTTTCGCCCCTAGGTCCTTTTTCATCGTCCACTTGGTGTCGCAGCCGATCCTTGACGTACTATTATTTTTCCTCAGCCCAGACCGCGTTCCCGGTTCAACTTTTCAGGGTCACCTGCTGACCCGCGATTGACACCTAAGATGCCATCGAGACAGTCCACTGTTCCGAATTTAGATCTTAGCACTTCCACTCTGCAGGCGGATGCGAAGATCTCGTCTCCACTGACGCCCGGTGCCCAAAGCTCCGAGGGGCCAAGTCCCCTGACACCCCGTTCCCCCAAGTCATCATCGAGCTCGCCCTTTTTCAAAGGGGCCACTATCAGACCCGTCACACAAGATTCAAACAGCAAGTCGAGTAGCCCTACGTTCCCAGCAACCTCTCCGAGTATTGCCCCTGCGGAACCAGCTACTCCGGGTATCACGGCTATACCCCAGTATCCTCCTTCCCCGAAAGACACCCCTAAGCACACGCGTGATCAGTCACGCTCTTTCTTTGCGAACCTCAAAGCACCAAAGTCATCACATAGGGCCCAACGTTCGGATAGCTCAGGGAATTCGGGCGAAAAGCCCAAGAGCCGCGGTAGTTCCAGAGATCGCAAGACTCAGATCTCAACAAAACTCTACGAATCAACTCCTGATCTGCCAGGCGCTATTGAGCGGGCAGCTCAAGAAGAGAATCGTAAGTGAATACGTCGAGCCATACATCTGTCTCGTGCGCTGACAAGTCCATTCAATAGGTGGTGATCGTGCTGAGGAGAAGTGTCCCCAACCAGCAGAGGTGAAGAAGGTGGGTACGGAGTCGGACGCCTTCAATCTAGCCAAGAAGAACAAGCCACGCTTCGCAAACCTTCTCTCTCGCTCCCGCTCGATCAGGCTGGACGACTCGTCTATGAGCAGGATAGCACATCGGCGCCCATCCACTAGCCTGATGAGGCTGGAAGAAAACACCCGGAGGGAGGTGCAAGAGCCCCCGAAGACTGCCCCACGTCATGAGCGCAATATCAGGACGGCTGGGAATCCTACGGCTCGCAGTTATCCCGCCGACCGACCCACAGAATATCATAACGGCCACATGCGTAAAGATAAATACTATGCTGGATCAATGGTTCCGTCCGCCTCACTAAGCCAGGTGTCAGGCGCATCCGCTGCGCTATTCAATAACCTCAAACAACAGTCAAGTGGTGCCGCTGATCGTATCGGCAAGGCTGGGAAGGGTTTCTTCGGCAAGATTACCAGGAGCGGGAGCACAAACGAGCGGGAGCTCGTGAATGACGACAACTATGTTTGCTCAGTCATCAATCTGCCACTCATACAACAGGCAAGGCGGACTCGTATCGCAAAGCGACTTGAAGATTGTAGAGACAAAACCGAGTTCTGGATGCCTGCTCTGCCTTACCGCTGCGTCGAGTAAGCAATATCATGAACCTGCATGTTGGATTGGATGTGCTAACGACGTGCTAGCTACCTCAATTTCAAGGGATGTGAAGAAGAGGGACTCTATCGAGTCCCGGGAAGTGGGAAAGAGGTGAAACACTGGCAAAGACGTTTCGATACAGGTACCTCTCTTTTGCTAACTCTGGTTCTTACTGATCGAGTCTGACGTTTCCATTCAGAACTTGACATCAACCTTTTCGATGTGCCAGACCTCTATGATATTAACACTATTGGCTCGATGTTCAAAGCCTGGCTTCGTGAGTTGCCAGATGAGCTCTTCCCCAAGGAGACACAAGCCTTAATCGCTGAGAAATGCGAGGGTGCAACGACCGCGCCACAAATGCTGAAAGATGAACTTTCCAAATTACCTCCTTATAACTATTACCTTCTTTTCGCCATCACATGTCACCTAAACCTCCTGCACTCCTATGTCGACCAGAACAAAATGGACTACCGCAACCTTTGCATTTGCTTCCAGCCTTGCATGAAGATTGATGCATTCTGCTTCCACTTCCTGGTCTGCGACTGGAAGAACTGCTGGCAAGGCTGCTGGACAGAGAAAGAATATCTTCAAATTGAGAAGGAAATGGATGAAAAGGAAAAGGCGGCCCAGGAGAAGGATGAAGCAGTCCACGATTGTCAGCAGGTCCAACAACCTCAGCAACACCAGCAACCTCATCAAGCTCAAGAAAGCCACGAGAGGGCTGTCTCTTCCGGTAGCAGCCAACCTGGACAGGAAGAAGAGCCACCGCGTCCCGAAGTACCGAAGAACCGCAAGCAGAGACCAAAGAACATTGAGACCTCGCATACGAGAAGCATATCACAGCTTCCCGAACTCGGGCCCCCACTTTCCCCGATCCAGATTTAAACAACATTTCATATAGAGCTTTCACCAGCGATATTCCAATACGCTGTATCCACCAACATCCCATTTCCTTGCCCGAATAGGCTGGCCTACATGCTCGAATTTCTACTTCACCATGTGTAGGGCCTGGGACTGGATCCGCAGGTCGTGCATGATGAGTGAGATTATACCTTTCGATTGTGATCCGGCTCCTACACCATTTCCCATTCTCTTGCTCTAGACGTTGGCGCATACATGAACTTTTAGCTTTTCATCTTTATGCCTTCACCAGTTTTAGTTCCGCGACGATTTTCCAGCTATATCGGGCCACCATCAGACTGCATGCCTGGCGCCTTGGAGTCGGTTCAGTTCAGGCCTACATGACGCTTTGACTTTTGTTGTACAAATCTTTCTCTTCGTCTTCTCTTTCCGTCGTTGCTCAATCACATTTCCACTTCTTGGCACCGTTGGCGACATATCACCTTTATAGCCTTTTCTTGTTCTTTTGGAATCATCATATGCATGTTCTTTCCTTATCTCATTTCCTACAGGCTTATCCATCTATTGATTCCCCACTCGAGCTGTGTTACGGTGCTTACCCCCCGAATTTGGCGACTCATGACACTTTTTTGGTCCTTGCTTTGTACTATTTCTCATTTCTTTGGCGTATGTTGGTACATAGCTGTAAGATAGACCAATGACAGGCGATGCATCAATTTGAAGAGAAATTGAAATGAGTATTGGCAGGCTGGGTGGTCTATTGGTATTTGGAAAATATAGAGGCGTATCTACAAGCGAAACAGTAGTATAGATGAAGTCAAGTAGTATCCCCAATTATGGTGCGGACCCCATAGAAGATCGAGAGATAAGACATTTACTTAAAGGGGGTAGTAAAATGTGATATTGCTTTTCGAGCCCGGCGAGACGAACAAGTCCCAAACCAAAGGCAACATTGACAGACATCCAAGCCCAGCGACTCCAAACCGAACGCCGTAACATTTGAGCCCCAGGTGAAAGAACGAAAAATTAACACCAAGGCAAGATCCGCAAAAACTTGTTATACGGCCTCGACTCTTGACAAAAATCGTTATCAGACACAACAACAACGACACACACAGCACATATTACACATCATCAGTTTTTGTTTTTAACCACCACCCGACTTCCGGCTCTTGCGCTCATTCGCTCTCATTTTCCTCTCGTTGCGGCGTATCCTGTCTTTGCGTTCGGCGCGAGATAGTCCACGGATCGAGCTTCCCTTAGCGGCCGCTTCTTCTTCCTTCTTCCAATCCTTCTCGTTCACCTCAACAAGCCATTCATCATCGGACTTGTTCTTGCCCTTGTAACCCCAGCGAGGAACCCACTCGCCCTTCTCCTCATCGTACACCAACTTCTTGCGACGCTCCTTGTCAGCCAATGCCGCACCAGGCCTGCTGCTGTATTTGCCAATACCCTTCTTGCGGGCGAACAGCTCCCACTTGGTCGGGGGCTTGGGGGTGGGAAGGGGCTTGAAGCGAGGGAGAACGGTGGTGGGAGGTGGGAGAGTTAGGAGGACACCCTGTTGGGAGGAGGTAATGGGGCAGGTGGTCAGGAGCTGGTTGAGAAGAGACTGGGTGCCATCCCGGGCTGTGGCCTTGAGACTGACGTCCAAGGGTTCGGAGCGGGAGATCTCGAGAGGGTTGGGGTCGTTCGCAAGCAGATGACCGAGGTCGAATGTGTAAGGGGTAGGCTTGGAGACAGTTATGGGACTAATAGCATGATCATTGAAGAATCAGTATGTGTGTTTGTTCAAGTTCAACGGAGTTTATATAGATAGATGATAATCTCTCCCCACGCAAATGGGGAGGTGGATTCGACTTACAGTCTCTCCGGCTTGGGCTTGGAGTCAGTAGACGCCATTTTGTACTTCTGTCGCGCAACTGGCGAACAAGATACTCTGGGAATTGAGGTTGAGAGTATCACACAGGGACTCCGGAAAAAAGAATGGAGAACTGGGCGCAAAGGAAACAAGTGATTTGACCGATCGGGTAAAGAGGAAAAAAAAAGTTCGGGAGATAAAATCGCCATGCTGCTTTTAGGCCTGTTACACCGCCTTCGGGTCCAGCGGCACTGACACTAGTCCCAAAGGGGCAAGGGAGGAGGAATCTGAGTCGAGGCTCCAAAATGTGCTCCGAATTTCAATCCATTCCATGTCTTTGGGCGACTCCTCCTCCGCGCAATCCTCCGCTCCCACCCCCCATCCCCGCCGCAATCAATCCCAATTGACCGATTAGGACGCTGGCCACAGCGCCAGTGTGTATCGCAGCGCGATGGTTTCCTCCTTCTGCTGGAGCTGCCTTACGCGGCTTCCTACCGCTCCCCGAGCTATCCTCCCGCCGACATTAACAGCACAGCGAGTAGCAGCATTCCACTCGTCAACGCCGCTCCTCGCAGGAGCTAAGAAGAAGGGCGATTTACCGGTTGCCAAGTACCGTCAAGCTAAATCCGCCAAAATGAAGAAGAAGAAGCCCGTTGAGAGGACGCGTCCTCCGGCTGTCGGAGAACGCAGAGCGCTCCGCAAACGCATCGTCCTCAGCAACCCTAACGCTCTTGAAGTCGAAGGCATGCAGGACCTCTCTGCCGAAAACATGGTGGATGCGCGCCTTCGTGGCTCCATCCTGGGTCTTCCTGTGCCCATGCTCGATCAATTGAGGGCTGTCCAGGCTTTCAAGCCCAAGCAGGGCTGGTCTATATTCCGTCGGCCGGGAACGGTGGTGAGGCGTGAGACGCTCGAGCTGGGAAGACTCATTGATGGTATCTCCGCTGAGGAGGGTGAGAACAAGGGAAAGGTCGTCAGGAAGATCATCACCGGTGTCAAGGGCTCCGGGAAGTCCGTCCACATGCTGCAGGCCATGTCTATGGCTTTCACCAAGGAGTGGGTTGTGATCACGGTTCCTGAAGGTGAGACCGTCACTCATGCACTGATATGCAGCTACGCAAACAATACTAACAACTTCCCTAGCCCAGGATCTCGTCATTGCCAACACCGCCTACGCACCCCTCTCCGATGAGAACCCGAACGTCTACGTCCAGAACGATGCCACCGCCGCTCTTCTGTCTCGCATCGTCACCGCAAACCAGAAGGTTCTGTCCAAGTTGACCGTCTCCCAGCCCCATCCCGCTCTGAAGACGGCCGTCAAGCCCGGCATGACCCTCGAGGCTCTCGCCAAGCCCGGTATCCAGGACCCCGCTGTTGCATGGAGCGTCTTCCAGGCCCTGTGGACCGAACTCACCGCCACGGCCCCGGCCGCCGGCTTCGAGAAGGGCTTCAAGCCCCGTCCTCCCATGCTCGTGACCCTGGACAACCTGGCCCACTGGATGAAGGAGACCAAGTACAACAACATCGACTGCAAGCCCATCCACGCCCACGACCTCGTCTTCGTCCAGCACTTCCTCTCCCTCCTGAAGCCCAGCACCGAGGCCGGCAAGCCCTCCCTCCCCAACGGCGGTCTCATCCTCTACGCCACCTCCGGCTCCAACAGCCCCACCATCTACGGCTTCGAAGTCGCTCTCCAGCAGCTCGCTGCCCGCCAGGCCGGCATCAAGCCCTCCTCTCCGGAATTCCCTCAACCCGACCCCTACCTCAACGCAGACAAGCGCGTCCTCGCCGTCTTCAACGACTCCGCTTCTACCAAGTCTCCCGCCTCCAAGGACGGCTCTCTCGAGATCCAGACCATCGGCGGTCTCACTCGTGATGAGGCCCAGGGCTTCATGGAATACTTCGCCCGCAGCGGTCTCCTCCGTGAGAACATCACCGACGCCTGGGTTGGCGAGAAGTGGAGTTTGGCCGGTGGAGGCGTTATCGGTGAGCTCGAGAAGCTCGGTAGACGTCTGAGAGTCATTGCTTAATGGTCTATCTGTCTGTCTGGTTTCATCTCCCTCCCCATGGCGTGCATTAGAGACTCTGTATGTGTATGTAAAGATTATACTGGCTTGCCATGTGCTTTCCCATTTTGTTGTCTTCTTTCTATCTCCCCATTTCTCTTTTCCCTGTGACCTCCATCCTGCTGTGCCAATGGATGGGTTCGAGACATCTATCTATCTATCTCCCTGTATTGTATTTTATCTTACTATCTTGATCATTTTGGGCTTCCTGCGCGTTCGTCTTCGTCCCTGTTCTGTCTGTATGCATATAATGAAATATCGAAAATATGTGCTACTCTCCCTTAAGCTGTCATAAGTGGTGTACCCGTTAGGTTGTTCGGTATGTTATCTCGGCTATTCTTCCATGGATATATAAGGCCGTTTAGGAAGGTGTGCATCGTATGTGCATAGTCTACTAGTATAACACTATACCAAGAGAGGGGATTGAAGACAATCGATAGTAATGAAGAAGAAATGCCACTGTCCAATGCGGAGAGAGTAATCAAGAAATAACAACAGATCACACGCCAAGTAAACGAACCAATTCGAAGAGTAGTGTAGCGGGATGGCCAACAGGCCAAACATCGTCAGGTATGACATGAAGTGTATAGATATATAAAGAATAGAGACAAAACAGACTATATCACCAAGATTCTATCTGCATTCTTTGTCATGAAGGTTTCGCTTTTTTCTTCTGTCGCGTACTTTCAGGTCGCCTGTTTCTTGTTAGGTGGGTGGTGGTGGTGGCATATATTTTTCATCGAGATGAGGCCCGCCACAGTTGCAAGGTCCTCCGAGAGCACGCTCCAGAGTGCTAGTGGAGACACCCGTATCGAGAGTGTGAAAATACGGGATGCGGATCTCATCACCTTTCTTGATGTCTTTGATTGACCACAAGATGATCAGATTAGGGTTCTCGTCGCCGTAGTAGGCCCAGCTGGCGTTGTACTTAGTAGGACACGCATGGTTGAACAGACTGTGTCCAGGATATAAATATAATTTGGAGAAAGTGGGCCAAAAATTTGGTAAATCATCAGTCGTCAGGTCAGCTTCCAGTTTTGGAAAGGTTTTACTCTTGATAATGTTCGTCTTTTGGAGACGCTTACCCGCGCAGGGGATGGCGTTGACAGTGAGCTTCTTCAGGATGAGTTGGATGACCCAGGTGTCCAAGCTAAGGTCGCGGAAGATGTCGACGCCGAGTTGTAAGAGGATATTAAAGGGGACATGGACGTTGGCGGTCAGGCTGAAGGGAAACCTTCGATTGGCCCAGTTATGGGGGTTTTCAAGCGCGACAAGCTCGTCGATTTCGTGCGCCATGAGGTTGGGGTCTTGGGTTTCTCTTCGGTGAAGGGTGATGTCGAATACTTCACGCAGGAGGAGACTCAGTAAAGTCGCCTGTGCTTCAAACGAGCACTCGTAACGTGGACGTTTGTTGAGGTCTAGGACTTTTACGGGCCGCATGGAGTCGTGTAGCCATTCCCAGTCTTCACCACAGACACGATAGTGATACCGTGCTCGAGCATTCTTGGCGCAAGTTGGATCGTCATCGTTTAGCGCAGGGCAGAATGGGATGGGGACAGGCTGTGTGATACATTTGCATGCTTCACGGACATTCCCTTGTTCGAATTCACGAGTGTATTGCTCCACATGCTCGGCGGGCAGGGTTCTCCGGCAATTGTCACACTTTAATGGTACCACTTTGATGGGTAGCTTTGGCAGCTCGAGATGGCCTCTCATTGGGGGATTTTCGACAAAGATGACCTCATTCTTCGCAATATCCTCTGTCGCAATCACTTTCAGTTGTGTGTCACCTTGATCGTTGCTGGCGGCAATCCTGCACTTCTTCCAAGGGAGGCTTTCATTCTGGTTGAAAAAGACATCTGTCGCCTTATCTGTAAAGGCAACTGCAGCACGATCAATGTCGTCTGCATCATGGGGATATATCCTGTCCCCTGAGGTGTGTCCGGCTCGAGATTCGTAATAATAGTACTCAGTATTTGCCTTGGCCGTCTTGGCTCTGTCAGCAACGGATTCCATGACTTTGGCGCGCTCTTGAAATGGCATCAAGTCACGGTCTGCATTTACTGTCCTTGCTCTAAGAAGACGTCCCCTTGATTTATAGTCGTCCCAACACTGGAGCGCCATGAGACTAAGAGCAAGAACGTGCTGGGTGGCCTTCCGAATAGTGGGTACGAAGAAATTAACCCCATTGAACCTGCGAAACAATGTAGCTTCCGCAGATAAATTACCCGTGATAGGATCTCTAGGTTGAACCATAATATGCTGTTCCAGAGCATGCCAAATCCGCGTATAGAGCCCAGGCTGGAGACTTCGCCGATGTGCATCATAAAGAACGTCACAGAGATATTCTGCTCGATAAGCATCCCCGATGGCGAGGTCAAAAAACGCTTGTTGGTAATGGCAGTAAGCCCGGCTCAGCCAATAAGCTGGGTTATATGGGCTGGCAAGAATAGCACAAGTGTACATATCCAATGCACCTATACCATCATCGTCGCTGATCTCGATAGTGTACTTTCGCGCGTCATCTCTGTGGACACCCCATTGCGACAGATCACTTCGAGGCAGGACGCAATATTGATGATACACTTTGCGTTTATAGTCCTGAAGTCGCCGGCGTAATACGGGAACCGTCCCTTCAGTTGAGAGGTTTCGGCTCCCTAGGGCGGCTTTTAGCTGGAGGGCCTTCATGTCCCTGATAAGCTGCCCGTCCACCTCATTAAGATCTTCCGTGGCTTCCCCAAGATCGAGACCCTGCCCTTCGAAGATGTCGCGAAATGACCAGACCCTGTTGTTCAGCCCGGAATTGGTCCATTCCCTTTGCCAATCTGTAGGATTAATTGGCGTTAGGAATCTTTCGTCGTGCATCAAGTGGTCATAGACATTCCTTGCGAGCGCATGTGCTGCGGGATTGTCGCCCGCATCCCTGGGCTGGGTATAACGGGGTTGCTCTCCTAGGCTGTCTCCAAGTACAGTGTCTGGGAGGGACCAGAAACGATGCGCGATCCTTGCATTTTCTCTGCTCACATGCGGTGCCCATTTTGTTTGATCAAAGAGATCAGGCCTTGGGGGAAAGGAAAATGGGTCAAAGTCATCGTTATCATCATCGTATGGACGTTTGGACATGATGCTGCCAGTTGAAGCACCTAACCTAGTCTTCGAGAAGTGGCTCGTAGCAAAATAGATCAGACATCAGGCGATTCTCGCCAATAGTGTACTAATAGAAGGACTGCTGGGTAACCAAGAATATCGCTTCGAGTATGTGCTGCTGCCTTGCACGGTGGTGGGAGAGGCAAACAGAAAGCTTGGAAACGAAATGATATTCGGGGCAGATAATGTAAAGGAAGTAGCAGCCGCGCTTTATAATACGAGCTTGTTTGACTGATGAATCCCTGGTAAATACCTTCTTTGAGAGGCTATAAATAGAAGAGGAGATATCATGATGAAAGATTCTCACAAAGAGGATGTTGTACCATAAAGTTACAAATTCTTTGTATGCGTCGCCATTGTGTGCGCGAATTAAGAACCATCAATTCAGAGAGATTAGTAGCAGTATATTGAGCTCGTTGACATTGTTCATTTTGAGAGAGTGATAGATGGGTCAGGGTTTCTGGGTTCCAACTGTAATCGGTAGATCTACCAAAGAGTAGTATAATATAGGGTATTATATCCCCACCGGAATGACTGACAATCCAACCAATAAGTATATGATGACTATCTAGTTGCTGTGGGGTCATCAGTGTTATTATCTGACACAGTATTCCATGATGGCTATTCTTCAAGCAACCCAGAATTGATTTGGTCTAACATTATATCTTAGATAGTAAGTATACTTAAGTTGGTAGAGGTGCTGGTGGTAGACACTGGGATGATGGCAGTTCATGATGGTGGAGCAAGTGCGGGAAACGCAATGAATTAGTAGTAGTAGCGGCGTCGCTGAATGGTGGATATAAATGGATTGTGGCACAGGGACGATAGCATCCATTGGATTAAAATTTAGCGACTCGGCAACTTTCAAGCGTGAAGCTTTGCTGCTCCTGATTCTCCCCAGAACTAACATTATTTTTGTCACTTGCATGATTGAGAAGAGGGCAAGAGGGAAGGAAAAGAAAAGAAAGGAAAGAGCGACAGACAGAGAGAATAGGAGAGAAAGATAAGGCACAGAGAGTGAGTGGACCTCCTTTCCGGTCAGCCGATCTGCCTCGTGGCCTGCCTTAGGGGAGCAGCTTGTCGCTTGAGGTCATCCCTCCTCCTCTTCATCTCCTCTTCTAATAAACATTCATCGGGGGAAGACGACCTTGCGGAAGGTTTTTCTTTCTTTCTTTCTTTCTTTCTTTCTTTTTTTTCTTCTTCTTTTCTGTCTCTTCTTTATTTTTCTTTTGCGACCAGCATCAACGTAGCGGAAGAAGAGTTCCTCCCCTCTTCAAAGATGTATGGGTCGCAAAGTTCGGGTCCTCCACAGCCCGAATGGCGTCTGTCTTCTTCCAACACGCAGCAATCGGCTTCATCTCGCCATCATCCTCCGCAACAACCATCATGGCGCGCTTCTTCCCCGCCCCCTCCGCCGCCCCCTCCGCGTCCGACAACCACATCATCATCTCCATACAACCCCACCATCTACGGTCAAATTTCCAACCCTCCTTCAGCAGTTAATGTTCATCCGGGTACAAGCATATCCCCCGTTTCTGCCGTTGCGGGCTCCGACACCACTTCATGGGGAGTCAAGTACAACAGGCACCAACTTCATGCGCAGTCGCCCCCACCACTACCTGTGAGTGTTGTTGAACGTTTCATTGATTTACCCCTGATGGACTCCCACAATATTCTGACGAGCATAAACCAATTAGCCGCGGCCTTCAAGCACGGCGCAATCACCACAGGCGCAGTCTCCAGTTGTGAGCCCGCTAGACCCAAACAGACCTTTACCAGCTGCTCCAGGCTGGGCGACCCAACCAGCGGATAATACATCCTACCAGCAGTGGCCATCGAATCCTCCATATGCTCCCCAGCAATCTGTCAGCGCTTCGCCGTTACAGCCTCCACCACCGCCCCCAGCTAATTCCACTGGTTACCAGAGCCCAAGTGCCCAGCAGAGCAACCTATGGCAGCAACCACCTCCGGTTCCTCCTCCTCCCTACTCTGGTGCCCCCCTGGGTCAGTATCACGATTCCTCGGTGCAGCAGCCAGCGACTTTGCCAAGCCATCCACAATTCACCGGCAATAATGCACCTAACCTGGCCATTTCCCAAGCTCCAGACCCCAAGCCAAGCACTCCAGTATCTTATGAGAGCCAGCCACTACCCGGGCCTCCACAGGCTCCTGTGGCTGCGACCTTGAGTACAGCACATGGAACACCGCCCGTCGTTCCTCCACCGGTGCCTCCCAAGACCAGCCCTCTCAATGCCCCGACTAGCGCTTCTGTCCTAGCCTCTGGCGGGCCTTCAGACTGGGAGCACCTGACACCCACTCCAGGGAGTATTGATGATTTAGGTGCCTTTGGTTCTCGGCCCCAGGATGGGCCCTCTTCGGACCCGCAGTCACAGGTGTCTCAGAGTCGCCCGACAAATATTGAAGAGCCGGAGAGAAAGGCTGAATCCGTCAGCCCTATAACGCCTCCGAGTAATGCATTCCAAACAACGAGTCAAAGTGAAGGCCCTTTGACCAGTCAGACCTTGGTAAAGGGTACTCCACCCCAACCAGTCAGGATGGATAGTACTGGATCTGTTCAGAGTAACATCTCCACTTCTGAATCCGCTGAAAGCATTGACGGCATCATCGAAGCTTGGAACCGTCCTATCGCGCAAACATCAGCTGAGCAGAATCCTCAGAGCTCAGTGTCTCGGGTCAGCACAGGCATTTTGCCTCCTTCGCGGAAGCAGAGCCCAATCGAGACCCCGAAGCCTAGACAGGAATCGATAATTCCTCGAAAGCAAGTCCAGTCTGGGTCAAGCTCAGTGGATTCGAACAGTGTCACCAACGGGCCAACTACGGATAAACGGACAATCCTCCCTGCCTTTGTACCACTCGATCCGTATGATGATCTTGATCCCTGGTCCAAATCCTCGTTGGAACGTTATGTCGCAATGCTTCGAAAGGAGGCAGTGGCTGACTCCGACGCGGAACGTTTCAATATATTCACAGCATTTATGGCCAAGGAGACCAAGTTACGAGAGATCCTGTTCAACATTGAGCCTGAACTGGCGCCAGTGGATGAGAAGCTCAAAGAGAGTCCGCGGCAACAAACGCTCACTCCACGCGCATCGACCAAAGACTCGAATGATGACGTGGGATCCGGTCTTATACCAGTCGAAACCGAAGGCGGTCCTGTGGTCTCGAATAGTGGGGGTGACGACTCGGAAGATGGCAGCTACAGTCCTGGAGGACGTCCCATTCTTCCCAAAATACAGACACCCAGCGTAACAAATTTACAGAGATCTGCCTCGCTTACGGGGAGCAATAAATACCACACTGATTTTGTCGCTCATGCTACGTCGTCACGAGCGACATCAGTGCCACCCTCCATGCTCGGTGATGCCCGACATGAACACGCCTTACCCCCTCTGACCACCAACCCTCCACAGCCGATTTATACCCCGTTTCGCTATACTGAAGGTCCCCAACGAGGCTCTGATGTGCTTGTGTTTGATCGGCCTGCATATCAAGCCTATTCCGACCTGCGGCAGGCGTCAGCTGAGAGTGGGCGGGTAATGTCGAACGCTCCAGCACCTACTCCCGGAGATAGACCTGGTTCAGCAGTGCCCCCGCGTCGGAATGAACTTGATGAAACGTTCATTGGGCTGATAAGGGAGAAGAGCGTTGCCTACCGAAAGAGAGCACCCCGGAAAACGTCCTCTCCGCCACCACTGCCGGCTTCTCTCAGACATGGAAAGCCAGCTGGTCCAGTTGACGACTTGCGGTCCATGGCTTCATCGCCGATGTCCAAACAATCGGAAAGCTCGTGGAATATGACGACTAGGAAGGATCTGGAGAATTACTCCAATGACTTCTCGTACATTAGGGAGGCGGTAAAGTCTTGGGAAGTTTCAAGCAAACCGCGCAGAGAGCAATTGGATAGGGAACGGATCCAACGCCAGGAGGTGTCGGAGAAGCGCATCGATGCGCTCTTTAATGGGAAGGAGATTGGCTATGCCGATATCAATGTACTGGAGGAGGAGTTCCGTCAGAAGGAGGCTCGTGCTCAGCTAGACGAAGAAAGACAGGAGTTGGACAAGTTTGTCGCAGATGTTTTCGAGCCTTTGGATCAACGCTTGAAAGAAGAAATAGCTGCGCTTCAGGCGCTCTACGAAGCCGCGCTTGCTCAACTTGATCATGAAAATGGACGGGCCAAGTCTGCGACCACTGACAGGTACAATCTGTCGCACACAATGAGGACGGTGAATGAAATATATCGCAAACTCGAGTTACGTTACCAAAAACGTCTCGAAATTGCTTTGGATCGGGAGCGCCGGCGGAAGAAGGCTGAGAGGCGGCCTCTTGTTTTCATGGGCGACTCCGTGGCGCTGAAAGGCGTGGATCACGATTTCGACCAGATGGAGAAACGGAACATACTCGAAGCGGCTAGAGAGCGAGATAATAGAGCTAACCGACTGATGGACTCGTTTGACGATGCCATCATGCACGGGTTGGGTGAAAATCAGAGCCTCCTTGACGAAGTTGCTGCGAAGGTGGCCAAGGTCGATACCGCGACCATTCGCTCGTCGGGGCTGCCAGACTCCGAGGTGGAACAGTTGCTGAAATCAGTATATAACCTGATTGAGTCTTTGCGTAAAGACTCTGAGTCCATCTTGCACAATTTCAATATGGCTGATTCGGTACTCAACGATGCTGATTACAGTGTTTCTGTGGCCGAGGCGCGTTATTCAAACGCCGATGCGGATGTTTTCCGCCGGCTCGATGATGAGAAAAGGAAGGAAGACGCAAAGATCCAAGCGGATCTCATGTCCAAACTCGAAAGTATCAGGTCTGGGCCTGCAAATATAATTACTAGCATAAATGGTCTCCTGGAGTCTTTAGGCAAGCCTCCTATAGTTGATCAAACTGGTTCTTCATCACAGATGCCTGCCGATACTCTTGCGCCGGTATCCCAGCATCTCACGACTGATATTGCACCACGGAAGCCCGAAGAAGATCACGAGCATCAGGAGAGGCTCCGGAAAGCATTGGAGAATGCCAAAAGGAGAAATGCGGCGAGGATGAACACTGAAACAAGCCGCCCTTGAGGATAGCTATTAATCACTTTTTGCCAGACAGGTCTTTGACGACATGACGAATTTCATAGTCTGTCTCTAGTAGACAACGGTAGATGCTTTTGGTTCCTAGTTTTAGCTTTTTTCTTTCTCCGCACTATTACCCGTATTCTTAGTCGTTCTGTATATGATTGATACTATAAGCGTGTATAGGCTCTTACAAGTTCATTTTTACATAAGCTACGTACAATCAAGAGAGATCGAGAGTATATGATCTACTGTCTCATTGCGAATTGTTTTGAGCTTCTTGAAGTGAGAGAGTAGAAGAAGAGCCGGCGTTGGAAGGAGGCTCTTGCTGCCAGTGGTCACGGGTCCAGCTCCCCACAAGACAACTCGCAGTCACTTTCGGTCAAACACCAAAGATTTCCGATTACGCAGAAATTACAGCCACATTGCGCTCCTCTGCTGAATGGATCATGGTTCTCTGGCGCCATTCGTTTATATGACGATTTCGAAACAGCAGTCCCACGTTCAGCGCTAACTGAGGAGTGGCCGAGCACCTTTGG
This sequence comes from Aspergillus eucalypticola CBS 122712, assembly GCF_003184535.1. Classification (NCBI taxonomy): domain Eukaryota; kingdom Fungi; phylum Ascomycota; class Eurotiomycetes; order Eurotiales; family Aspergillaceae; genus Aspergillus; species Aspergillus eucalypticola. The sequence continues at coordinate 274,368 of NW_020290295.1, read as the reverse complement.
CTGTGATCCTCTATTTCCTCTTTGGCGCCGTCAGGGCTCTACTCCACTTTGAGATAAGCATACAATAATATGGTGAGCAATGAGTAATTCTTCGTGAATACCTGGGAGCTGATTAGTCCGGTGAGAGCAGAGTTTCAATCTCATCAAACTGGGACCCAGTTTACGGAGCCCAAGGCATGCACTATGGGTATTACCGGAGCTCCCAGAGTCAGAGACCCCATTGTTACGTTATCGGGAGGGAATTCAAACATTGATACACACCAGAATTTACGAGTGCTTGCCAGTCTTGCGGTGGCATGGAAGGTAGCCACGGTAAGAGGATAGGTGGAGGCACCGCACACAGCCTCAGGGTGGCTACTCTCTTTGTTCCAGTGGTACAGGCTTGCGCTGTACTGAATGTCGCAATCTAGTCCAGCTCGGTATCTCCGGTGGTCGCAGAGGGAAGGAGAGATAGGCGTTCCGAGTGTGTGGTCGAGAGAGGGGCGCCTATTGATTCCTTCCCGCAAACTCTCTACAAGCGAATCGTGGGTCGAGTTCACCCACCATGGAAACCTATAGTATCTGAAGACCCAGTTCTGAGGCAGCGCCGCTTGTGCCACATGGAGAGAACGTCTAATCAGGCTGCATAATGCCGCAGATGTGGTACGAGAGAGATTGCGGCGCATCACGAAATCCGGTACCCTTACTTGCGGCCTAAGGCGGATACGACAAATTGGAACCCGCAGCCCAGAAGTTCTCCCTCCGACTCGATTACGAGGCTGAGGAAGGGAGATCCCTATCTTTCGGCCATTTGATGGCGTAGTAATGCAGTGCCACAAGATGCATACGTATCACAGGGAAGGATAATCGATAGTATAATTTTCCACCATAGGAATTCCTCCGTTGGATACAGCAATATGCTGTCATGATGTGAAGAGGAGTTGCGCAGCTTGCGGCAACACAATCCGAAGCCAGTGCTTCGACCGCGTCCCCTTTTTCCTAGCGGTTGCCGCCTGACATTGGAGCCTGTGCCAACTGATCAAGTACCTGCTGCAACGGTGCAGATTGTCAAGGGCCTGTGCAGTATTCCTTCGACACATTCAACTATGTTTACAGGCTGGTTGGATGTGCCAACTCGGCTGCACATTATGATTCGTACACACAAGTGCGCATGATCGCCGTTTGGCTCTTAATATGGTTCAGTCGGGAGGATCCTGTGATTTCATGGTTCTCCTGCCGCTACTTCTGATCCTATAGCTACACGAAATCTCTCACCCAACATCCCACGCAGCTTGTAGTAGCTCTACATCTGTGGCGCAGAATCATCATGTCTCCTGTGCCAAGTGGGTGGGCGTTAACCGGACACACTAACCGCAGATTGGAAATTCCAGATCATTGTGGAACGTGTATGCTTGAGTATATCCAAACGATGGCTCATTACTCATTATGCGGCAAAGTCGGGGCCACTGACGGCGGGTCCCAAGGCTCAGTGGGTTAGTCAAAATACCAGCAGTAGTTCATATGGAAGCTTCTATTGTCTCTTTGGTCGCTGTGGCAGAGGCGATTGCGGCAAGCTTGGAGCAGTTGCTGGTACAATGTACCCGCTTCCTTCCTTGGTTCGGAACAAACTCTATATAAACTGACCGGTCTCGCCGCGGAGGCCAGCAAATACAAATCCAAGCCAGGGGACACACAAGCCACAGTAAATTCCATTGCCATATAACTCTCAATGTCTGCTCCCACAAGACAATTTCACGACCTCTCAATAACAGGCGACATGCTGACGACACGCTCCCAGCCCGAGAAAGAGCCACACACAGATGATAGCGACAGCAGTGAGCTCCTGAGAAGCGAAAGTGACGAGAGTCATGCTGAGGGGGATTCAGCTGCGTCTTCGTCCGTACGAGGCAAGTCAGGGATCACCTATGATCTCGCCAGGCTTGACTCAGACACCGAAGCCAGGGCTCTCGTTGGGTTAACGAGTCAGTTCAAGGTAGTCAGCTGCTGTACGACACGAACTGGGTTTGATTTCCAATTCATTGAGCAGCCCCGAGTTCATCTCGGTTCAGAGGGGTATACGTGCACCTGCTCGACCTTCTTAGGCATGCCCAATGTGGCCTGCCAGCACATTTTCGTGAGCAGCCTCATGCCCCCACCTTGAGTAAAATTTTCCTTTCTCTTCCGGTATCCTAACACCAAGTAAAAGTGGCTTCTTGATCAGCTTCATGGCTGCTTCGTCCCTCAACCGCCTCCCTCCGACATTCTTTTGTCGAGCGATGGACGTCTTCCGAACTTTGGTCGCGTTGAACAACTGCTGGATGGCAAGCTGGAGACCATTGCGGATCAGCTGTGTTGGCAATATGTTCGCTCCGAAGCCGAGGGGGGAATGAGCCGACAGGACATGGTCCGGGACATTTTGTCGGCCTTTAGTCCGGTGATACTGCCTGCGGAGTTCCGTCTCGATCTTGTTGATGATGCAGGACAGTCGCGTACCCCTGAGCAATGTGTTGTGCAGGGAGACTTTGAAGCCACAATGTTTCGGCTTGCCGTGCACGACGACGGAGTCTATTCCAGTCTATGCAAGGCGATGCCGATTGCGGCCTGTGCGGTGATCTTCTTTGACAAAGTGCATCAGAGATTGCGGAAGCTACTAGCAGACTTCGACCGCTACTGCCTTACAGGACAAGCTTCAAATGAGGCTGGAGATTTGGACGTGGAGACTGTCATTCTAAAAATTCAAGAGAACGTCGACCGCGTCCGGGAAAACATCATCGCTCGAGCACCGCACGGTATGGAGGGGGCTGCGAAGACTTTGGTCACATTGCTGGAGGATATCTGTGGCCGTAATAAGGATGCGCTGGAGGGGAACGAACGTGGCCGAGTGACATTCCACGGAGAGGACGAGGATCAACGCAATCTCTTCCACCAGCTTATTGGCAAGGCTGATGAAACTGGTGAATTCTTTATTCTTGATGCCCTAGAGCATGTACCGGCTATGGCGCTCCACCAATTCGTGGGCAGGTTGAAAGCTATTCTACACCGGATTGAAGTGGATCGAGCTCCCAAGGCCTACATACTGAGACTCGATGCGTTGATACGTGCTGCGGAATCACCTCTTGCCAATGCTGGTCAAAAGCGACCGTCTTCGTCTACAAGTCGAGGCTACAGCAAGCGCACACGGTGAGGAATCTCAGGGTTTCATTCCCCTACTTTGGAGGGGCCAGTTGATTTGGTTATTGTTATTGCATGGTTGGTTGGGGCGGCTTTGTCATTGATATGCATTATACACCACTGTTTGCATTACGGAGGCGCGAGACTGTTTCAATTTGATTAACCAGATAGATAAGCTACATCATTTCTCCTGTGGCCCTACTATCTAGCTGGTCTGGCATCGGCTCTCTGCCCATGACGTTATAGCATTTCCTTTTGCCTCTTAGCTTCTGCTTTGTCTCTTGTGCAAGGGAACAGCACCGCCACGGGCTACCACGGTACCTGTCCAACTTTTGTTAGCGGGACGTGACACAAGCACCAAAGCAGCTCCCAGACAGTCCCATGGTTGCATTCGTACCAGAGGAATGTGTCCTGGCATGATCAGCCAACCTTAATACCACCCACTGCGTGCTTCAGGTCCCGAGGGAACGGTTCAAATTCCGAACGGCCGCCCCAAGACCAAGGTTATCAACCCCAAACCGGCCATTAAGCAAGGGACAACAGCCTGGTTTTCCCTCGCACCCAGCTACCCATTCCAAATATACACTTTCTCTGGTATCATTGAATTGCTGGGTCGGATTCCCCCGACGCAAAGCGGCCCTTTCAGAATCTGCTTATGACGTCTATAGACCTTGCTAGATATTATACGTCTGGTAGCTAGACCAATAGGCTCCTCCCGGAGAAAGGTTCACATCATGTGTCCTACTACATGCCCATGTCTGACTGAGACCCTCCTTCCCAGCTGCTCGGTACGCAGGCCCGTGGACTCGGGACTGAGCAGGAAGAGTCGTTGGACAGGAATTGCGCAGCAGTACGTAGTTATGAAGTTATCTACCATCGAAATGCAAGCATTGAGGGAACTGTTCGGGACTGTTCGAGTAATTGATCCCTTCCTTCGGAGTCGCTGTAATTCTTACGAATGAGCTCATGCATTGCTTACTAGCTATACTGAATACTTTTTCCGTCCTTTTCCACTAATCAATCCTCTTCCTTCATTCCGGATACTTTACCCCCTTCGCAGTACACAGATGCCACCATCTCCAACCAGCACTAGACCCTACTATGGAGTTACTAGACGACTAGATAAACTTCAATAAATACTACCCTGCAGATCCTCCGTAACACCCCAACCCCAATTTCCCCGCAATCAGCAGCACAAAGAAAAATAAAACCATTCCAATGCCACCTAAAGACTAGCACCACACACCCCCGCCCAACAGACAGACCGGCAGAGCTTCTCCCCGGAAATAAGCGGCCTTTATGCATAAGAATCACCTGGGAAAAGTCGCTTCGACCCACCCACCACCACCACCACCGCCGCGTCACTTGTGTGTGTCACTTACTGTCCGCGGGTTTGACCTTAGGGCTGGATTATGTAGGCAAAGATCCCCCGGTTATTTCATCAATTGGCCGGCTGGCCCAATGGTAAGGCGCTTGACTACGGATCAAGAGATTGCAGGTTCGAGTCCTGCGTCGGTCATTCTTTTTTATTTCTTCTGGGCTTTCTTTCTTTGTGTTTTGTTCTCTTATGGGGACGGGGACTGGTTCGTGGAATTCTTTTTCTTTTTTCGGGGTTGTTGTGGTTGTTGTTTCATTTGCATGGTGGGTCTGTGTGTGTGTCTTTTGAGGTTCTTTATTCCCTGTCTTTGTGTCTGTCTGTTCATGGGACCATCGTTTATAATGTTACTGCGGTGATATTCTTCTTTTTATGTGCATCGTTCATTTCATGTGTTTCCTTGAAATATATATTTGAGTGAACTTCCATTCGACCTCCAGCTAACTCCTAAACTAGACCTACACAAAAACACAAAGAAGCAGCCACAGACGTCACGTCAAGATAAATCGATAACAACCCTACCCTGCAACTTCCCCTGACTCATCTCCTCGAACACGCCCGTCAAAGCATCCATCTTCTCCGTTCGGAAATGGGCCTTGATGATCCCTCGCGCCGCGAAATCCAGCGTCTCGATCGCATCTCGCTGCGTCCCCACCGCCGATCCGGTAATCGTATAATGCTGCTTGATCATCTGGGCAGGAAACGCGGTCGCAATCGGTTGCGGGTCGTTCTCGGGGATTCCCACGCACACGAGGGTACCGTTGAAGCGCAGGAATGGTACGGCCTGGGCATAGGCTGCGTTGGCTGAGGTGCAGACGATGACGGCGTGAGCGCCGAGACCCCCGGCGAGGGATTTGACGTGCGCGGCGATGGCTTGGCCCTTGTCGTCGGAGGGGAATTTGGTGATGTCGACGAAGTGTTCAGCTCCGGAGGCCTTCACGAGTTCTTCTTTGCTGCCGTGGTCGATTCCGATCACGCGCAGTCCCATGCCTTTGCTGGCTAGTTGCACGGCTATGTGGCCTAGGCCGCCGCCAGCGCCGGAGATCACGACCCATTGGCCTGGTCGGGCGTTGCTGCGCTTCAGGGCTGCGTAGACGGTCACGCCGGCGCAGAGCATCGGCGCGGCTTCGTCGGATGCGAGACCGTCCGGGATCGGTGTCACGTAGTTGGCGGGGCCTAGGGCGTATTGCTGGAATGTGCCGGGCGTGTAGTATCCGGATATCTTTTGGTTGAAGCAGGTTCCGTCGGCGCCTGCATGGCATGGTTCTGTCATTGATTGTCAGTATGGACTATCTGGCCAAGAGAACTGCATACGCACCGCAGCTCTTGCAGACGCTGGAAACCCATTTGATGCCTACCCTGTCGCCGACCTTCAGGCCCGAAGACTCGGCTCCAGGGCCAAGCTTGACGATCTTACCGACACCTTCGTGGCCACCAACTTGACCTGGCTGTGTCGGGTAGGGTAGAGATCTCCACTGGACGAGTTAGGAGGTGATTGGAGCTAGAGGTACGTCTGTATACTTACGGTGTTGGTCATTACTCCAAGGTCGGAATGGCAGACGCCTGAATGGGTTCTACAATAGCCATTAGTCCGATGGATGCACTCAGTGATTGGATAAAACCATGTCCAGCCAGTTCGGGCTGAAGGTAACACATACAAATTGATCAAGACCTCACCCACACCAGGCTCGGGCACATCTATCTCTACGACTTTGGTGGAGACAGTGCCGGGTTGGTCATAGATGGCAGCCTTCTGCTTTGCAGGGATCTCTGGCACAGCTGTACTGCCATTGCTATCACCCACAGACATAGTCATCTTCGTAGTATACTGGTATCTTCGATGTTGTACGGAGAGGAAGGGAGGTCGATAAAGGGTGCGAGGAGCGAGACTCAGAAGCTGCAGATCAAGGGCGCAGCATCTCTTTATCACTGGGGAACCCAGTCGACGCGCTAAATGCACTGGGATCATCCTGATGGATCATCGCTGAGATGGGCCAAGAAATGCACTTCACATTATGGTGTCGATAGTTGATTCAAAGAAGCAATGAAGGTTGCAAGTAGCCGTAACCCAGGCACAAGCTGAAGGCGAGTCACATCGTCATCCACCGAACCCCGCTTTTTTTTTCCTTTTCGCATCCAGAGAACATGGTCGGCCAAGTGCCAGTAATAATGAGAAGCCAAATCCCGGATATCACCCCCACCACTGATCAATTTAGTACCTAGGCATCAGCTGAAAGAACCCCGCATTTGAAGTCACATCGTTTTTGTTGCGGAGTGTGATCGGCGAGGAGTGACGGTCCGCCCCAATTTGTGGTTCAGTCGCGGAGCTGAACAGAACACAAAACTATCCAGCAGAAGGTCGGATAAGCCCAGAGTTATTCCTTCGGTATATAAATCTGCTGTTGGAGCTGCCGAAGGTCCTCACCATCTGCCAAGGGGTCTGGCCAGTGAGAGAGAGAGAGAAGTAGAGAGGAGAAGGCAGATTGGTTGGTCGTGATGGAGTCTGGACTGCCTGCGCTCGGGCTAATGCATCCCCGATCATCATCCCCTCGTCTGCTGACTCCAATTGCATGATGTTCACCAGACCTGAATCACTACTTCCCCTCTTTCGATAGCTGTTCTGTTCTCTACTGCACAAGCATTCTAACCAACAAGTCTCTTCTTAATTCTGTAGTCTTCACTATCTCCCTCTCTTCAATCATCCCAAGCAGCACTCAACCCCGCATCCCCGGGAAGATCACCATCTCAACCCCTCACAAGCACATCAAACACGAACACGAAGACAAAGAAAAGAGAAGACAAAAGTACCACATCCACAACAATGCCAACCCCAATCATCGACTCCCACATCCACCTCTTCCCAGCATCCCATCTCCCCACCCTGGCCTGGTACACCCCCTCCAGCCCATTAGGATCCCAGCACTCTATCGATGAATACCGCCTCGCAACCACCTCCACTCCCACATCCCCGGAAGAAACAACACCAACAAAAACAAACCCACACTACCTCCGCGGCTTCATCTTCCTCGAAACCGACCGTATCTCCTCAATTGAAGAATCAGATCCAACCCGTGGCTGGTCCCACGCCCTCGACGAAGTCTCCTTCCTCACCCGGATCATCACCGGAGACCCCATCCCAGGGGAAGGCCACAAAGATGTAGATCGCCATCTCTGTCTAGGTATGGTACCCTGGGCGCCTGTACCTGGGGGTCCTGCTGCGCTAGAGAAGTACATTTCCCTCGTGAGGGAGCGGACTCGCACGGAAGAAGTATTCAAGAAGGTCCGCGGAGTGCGGTATCTCGTCCAGGATAAGCCGAGCGGAGTCATGCTAAAGCCTGAGTTCATTGATGGGTTAAAGTGGCTAGGAAGGCAGCAGTTGGCGTTTGATCTGGGGGTGGATGCGCGTCAAGGTGGGATGTGGCAGTTGAGGGAGGCGGCGGAGATGATGAATACGGTTTATCGGGGGGTGGGGGAGAAGAAGGATAGGGTTAGGATTGTTATAAGTATGTTTGTTCCTTTATTTCCCCCATCAGTTTCTGCTCCTCTTTCTTTGGGGAGGTTTGGGCTAACAAGCTATCTACAGACCACCTGTGCAAGCCGAACCTGCGTCTGCCGTATACGTCGCCCGACTCGATCGCTACGCATCCTGATTTCCTGGAATGGAGCTCCCTCATCACTGCCATGGCACAGCATCCGACGGCGTATATGAAGCTTTCCGGGGGATTCTCGGAGCTTCTCCCGCTGACGGCGGATTCGGAACCGGATATTGCTTCCCTAGTCGACCAGGTCCAGCTGTGGACGGATGTGGTCTTTGATGCGTTTGGGCCGGAGAGAGTCATGTTTGGGTCTGACTGGCCTGTGTGTAATGTGGGTGGAGGCGGAAATACAGTCGCCTGGAGACGGTGGAGGAGTGTGGTGGAGGGTATTTTGGAGAAGAGGGGCTTGTCGCAGGAGCAAAAGGAGGGTGTATGGGGAGGTGTTGCCCTCAAGGCATATGGGATTGAAAGTTAATACTTATTCAAATCATATATTGGAAGCATGTATGTATGCATGTATGTATGCATGTATGTATGTACACCGATTTCCATGACCAAGTATATCCACAATAAAGATATCATCATCATCATAACATATCATTATCTACTGAAGATTCACAAAAGCACCCCCATCCACCAGTATCTGCGCTCCAGTCTATCCATCCACATTAGCACACCCTTCCCAAACATAGAACAAAGGGAAAATAATACTCACCACATAACCACTCAACTCCTCACTCGCCAAAAACACCGCCGGCCCCGCCAAATCCGGCGGCTGGCCCAGCCTTCCCAACGGAATCCTCCCCTCCATATACGACCTCTTCACCGGATCACTCATATCCTCATCATTCAACTGAGTCCGGATCGTCCCCGGCAACAGCGCATTACATCTGATGCCATACTTGCCCAACGCAACCGCACACGACTGCATAAGACTAAGCACGCCCGCCTTCGTAGGCGTATAATGCGTTTGCTGTCCACCCCCGACAAGCGCAGAGATAGAACTAATTCCGATAATAGAGCCTCCCGGTGGCGATTGAGCTAGTGCCATTTGTCGTGCTGCTGCTTGCGTTGCCCAGAATGCGCCGCTTAGGTTTGTGTTGATTGTGTGGCCGAGGAGTGGGGGGTCGACTCTATACCGTTGGAATGACATGTGGTATTTAGTATTGGTTCTTTCAGGGTGTAAGAGATAAGGGAAGATATCTATTTGTGAATGGGATTGGGGGGGGGGGGAGGGCCGCAACGTACTCGAGAAACTCCTCAAACTTGCACACTCCCGCATTACTCACAAACACGTCGAGTCGGCCAAAGGCTTCCACGGCTTTAGATACGAAGTCCCGCCCCGTCTCGGGCTGTGTTACGTCCCCTGCGACCAGGATAAATCTGCTGCTCTGCTCGCTGTCGCTGTCGCTGTTGGATCGGATAATTTCAGATACGTCTTTGCGCATTGCTTCGATGAGGGGCGCTTCTTTGGGTCCGCCGAGGTGGTTTACGGCTACTTTGGCGCCGTGGCGGAGGTATTCGAGGGCGATGGCCTAGAGAGAAGATAATGTTAGGCTGGCCTGGTAGTTCAAGTGAGTTCTGTTGTTTGTTGCTGTGTCTTACCCTGCCAATACCGGTTAAACCACCTGTGATGGCGGCAACTTTGCCGACTAGGATCTGGGGGAGAGGCATTCTGGTGGTGGTTGCTTCTGGTGATGGTCGATTGGGTCTTCTTTGAAGGGAATTGAAGTGAACAGAGGGATAATGCGAGCTTATAGTCCTGGATTGAGTGCTCGTCTTGTGCTGGTATTTTTGGTCAACCCCGCCGGGGAGATTCAGCATAACCAAAGAAGTAAATCTACGTTCAAATAAGTGGAGTCGGTCTCGGGCCTCTCGTGGCATTGTTACCCCGAGACCACCCCCACATTCGGCATTTACCCCACATTGGAGGATTGCTCGCAAGTCTTGTTGAGGATTGTTCCATTGCCCCTATCTATTTGTTCTGTAAAAAAAAAAACTGAAACAAAGGTAAATCATGTATACATGTATAGGATATGCTAATCTCGTCACAGGTTGAAAATATGCCATCAAGCATCTTGTAGAAGCCGTAATCTAGAGATGTCGTAAAAACCCTGCTTAAGCAGTGCCGTTAGATTCCTGCTGGCTCTCAGCTGGGGCAACCAGAGCCTTCTGAGGCGCAGGAGTGAGAATGGAGGCTGCTGGGATAAGAGGCGCAGCAGGGTTCAGCTCGAGGCCGAAGCCCGGCTTGTCCAGGATCGAAACATCCAGGTGTCCCTTGGTAGGGATGGGTTCGTTGAGGAAGAGGTTTCCGAAGACGGGCTCAACAGTGTGTCCATCTGCAGAGTTGGCGAGGTATTCTTGGAAGGGTGAGTTTGGTTGCGAAACCACAAAGTGGTAGGAGTAAGGTCCAGATGCGTGAGGAACAACTGGGAGGTCGTAGGCACTGGCAAGGGCGGAGACCTTGAGCAACTCCGTCATACCACCAACCCACATGACGTCGGGCTGCAGAATGTCCAAGTTGCGGCCCTCAACGAGCTTCCGGAAACCGTACCGAGAGTACTCGTGCTCACCGGTGGTGAACTTGACAGTGGGGTGGGCTCTCTTCAGAAGTGCATGACCGTCAAAGTCATCCGGGGTCAAGCATTCCTCCCACCAGTCAATGTTGATTCCTTCCGCCTCGCAACGCTTGACAAGCTCAATTGTGTAGGGAACGTTCAGGGACATGTAGCAGTCGACACGCAGAGGGAAGTTGGGACCGACTGAGTCCCGCTGCTTACGGAGGTACTCGACGTTCTTCAACAGTCCTTCTGTACCCTCGTCAGGGCCATGGGGAAGAGCGACCTTGGCTCCGGAGAAACCCATGGCCTTGGCCGAAGCGGGCTGTGGTCCAGTGCAGTAGAAGTCCAGACGTGAACGAGTAGCGCCGCCAATGAGCTTGTAGACGGGTTCGTTGCGAATCTTGCCCAGAAGATCCCAGATAGCCAAGTCAATCACCGAGATGACGGCAACAGGGAGACCTTTTCTGCCATAGAACATCGATCCCCGGTACATCTTCTCGAACAGGTCATTGGTATCTCTGGGGTCTATAGAGGGGATACATATTAGCCTGGCTCATCCATGGGAGACAATATTGATGGCCCGTACCCGCACCGAGCAAAAAGCGCTCGAAATGTTGGTGAACCAGCCAGCAAGCCGGAGGTCCACCGAATCCCGTTGCAAATCCCTTGGTCCCATCGGTAGCTTCGATCTCGACGCAGAAAGAGCCCAGGACGTTGATACCCCATGATGTGCGAGAGCCGCGGTATTGTGCCCAGCGAGTCATAGGGGTGGAGATGTTGCTGTCAATCAACCAGTGACCTCCTTTGACCTGTTGAATTGAAGAAGATTAGCGGTCTGCAAATAATTTATCCCAGCACTGCTGAGCATACATTATGGTAATCACCTCCGGATCCCACACCATCAATGATGAAGGTGCGGATCTCCTTGATGCGGGGAAATTGGCCGGTAGAGCCCATATTGGCAGTACTTTAGCGGATAGGGTATGAAGAATATCACAAAGTTTAGAGAATGAGAAGCAAAAGAAGAAGAAGAAAAAAAAAGAAAGCGATAAACCTTTTTTTTTTCAGGGAAATTGGAGCATATTTGAAAGCATACGAGCAACTCCGCGTCGAGGGGCATCCGGCACACTTTCCCCTCGGCTGGTGATGCCTCGGGGCAATGCTACCCCGAGAGGGTCTCCAACCTGCGCCGCCAACAGAAATCACAGGGATGAAGGGGAAGTCTTGGTCGGAAAACGATGGACGGGTGAATGGACCCTAAGGGGCGCCACATTTCAGGACTTTCCCAGGGCAAAGTGTTTCCCCAGACCAGAGAGTTCTTCACAAACGGCAGAATAGATGTGGAGGTCCATTTGCGGGGGTCCGCGTGCCTTTTCTTGGCTCAGGCAATGCCAGCCCGAACGCTCTCTTCGTCTCTTTCATTCCTTCCTATTCTTCTCCTTTGCTTATGTGTCGCTTTCGCTCGCTTCGCACAATCCTTGAAGCTAGCAGTCGACTCGGACTAATATCACCGATTTCCGCCCCTCCCACCAGGATGCTTCGTAGCTGCTGATCGAACTGCTGTGGCTGGACCTGTCTATCTCCCGACAAACCCCGGACTCGCTAAAGTACCATGCCGAACGCTGCTGCAGCTGTCTCTGTTCGACAGACTCCACCACCATCCCGACTTCCTGGCGATCTGGATCGGGATCACAGCGGGGATGAATCTTGGTCCGCTGCCGATAGCGAGAATGATCGTGTTGTGCAGAACGGGTCGGGCGTCCCTCGTGCGCTGAAACGTAAACGACCCCTCACAGTGTCGTACGTACCGTCCCATCCTGCTTTGAACCATTGAAAGCACAGATCCCCTTTTATCACACTCCAATCTTTGAAATATATATTCCGACAGAGCTGTGGCTGGTGCCATTCATCGGACATCTCACTAACCGACTAAGATGCGAGCTATGTAAGCAAAGGAAAGTCAAGTGCGGTAGGTATGCCCTGCCCATGCGGTGGCTTCCCCTCAGCTTCAATCCTTGCTCCATATGGGTACAAGCTAACATGCACAGATCGGGCGCAGCCTAGCTGTGGGTGGTGCTCTCGCAATGGCCAATTATGCGAATACAAAGAGCGGAAAAAGCCCGGACTACGGGCAGGTTATGGGAAGGAGTTGGAACAAAGGCTAGGTGCGTCGCTAGTCTCTGGCAGGTCCATCTGAAGCTTTAACTCACTAGGCATGCAGATCGGTTAGAAGAGGTTATTCAGACGCAGGCTCGCCTAATTGAGACGCATATTATCCAGGGCCAGCCGACTAGGAGCCATGATATCTCACACCAAGGACCCTTCTCATACAGTTCTCCATCAGAGACAGCTCAGGGCCCCAGTCCCAATAACGCATTCTATTTCCATGATCCACCATCTATCGTGCCCCAACCGCGTCAGTCTGAACCATCCATCACCAGTCCTTCGGACATATCGGTCAAGAACACCATACAAAATCATCTGGCGAGTGCTATGTCTGCGCCCGTTTCGGTACCACGGTCGACGAATAACGTGTCACAAGCCAACGATTATATGGGAAATGAATCATCGCTAAAGGTTCCGGTCAACCTGTACGCCAACCAGGAACAATTACTTGCAGATCCAGAGCTCGATCTACCCCCGTACGATCTCCTGTATGCGCTGGTGGACCTCTACTTTGAACATATCAATACTTGGTGTCCCATTCTCCATCGTCGTACAACTCTCGACACATTCTTTGGTCCGTCGCCCCTCGAAGATGCGGACAGAACAGTGCTTTATGCTATAGTTGCAACCACTCTTCGTTTCTCGAGCGACAGTCGGCTCAACGAACAAAACCGCAAACGATACCATGACTCCTCCAAACAGAAAGTTCTGCTCTATGGGTTAGAGAACTCATCAGTCAAGGCTCTCCAGGCCTTGGTAATCCTGGCCTTGGATTTGGTGGGGTCCTCCAACGGCCCTCCTGGATGGAAACTGCTCGCACTGATTACACGATCGGTGGTGCAGCTCGGTTTGGCCGTGGAAGTTAAATCTTCACTCATTGCTCCCAGTTACCCGTCCATCTATACGCTCAGGGCGGTAACGCTCCCGGAACCCGAATCCTGGATCGAAGATGAGAGCAGACGGAGGCTCTTCTGGATGGTCTATTTCCTGGACCGATATTCTACCATTGCAACCGCCTTTGATTTTGCCCTAGATGATAAGGACATTGACCGGAAACTACCATGCAAAGACGAATATTTTATCAAGAACCAGCCTGTGGAGACAAGATGGTTCCAACGCTCAAGTAATCGTGCTGACTACGTGACCCGTGCCGAAAACGTCGGCAGCTTTGGACTCTATGTCGAAGTATTAGGCATCCTCTCTCGGATCCATGCTTTCTTGAAGCGACCTGTCGATATAGGAGCTTTGTCGGATGTCGAGGAGTGGCAGACCACATACCGCAAGCTAGACAGCGAGTTAACGTCCTGGGAATTCGGCCTCCCAGCCGAATATGCCTACGAGAACTCCTCCCGATTGTTCAATGGATCCAAGTTTACCAAGGGGATCCATTGTGACTGGGTTCAGCTCCATGCCACTTACCAAACGTGAGATAATCTTACCACCTCGATCACATGCAATCGCATCAAGAGCTACTCCGATTCTAACATTCACCCATACAGTGCGGTTATCCGGCTTCATTCATCAGCAGCGTACCCCACTACGCGATCACCAATCTTCACCCCATCATACAGCGCAAGCCAGCGATGCCTGCTTGCAGTGGACAACATCCTCTCAGTGACCCGCTTCGTCGTCGACAACAACATGCTCGACAAACTAGGGCCCCCATTTGCCTTCACTCTCTGGGTATCCGCCCGGCTCCTCCTCGTCCACGGGTCAACAATAGCCCATACCGTCAGCCCCGACATCCTCTTCTTCGTCGACACCCTAGCCCAGATGGGCAAGCACTGGAAAGTAGCAGAGCGCTACAGCTCAATCCTGCAGCGTGTCCTCGATGAATACGGCGAGTATCAGCAATCCGGAGTCTCCGACTCAGAACGAGCCACTCCATCCACCGTAAAGATCCTCGCAGACATGCGCCGCTGCGCATTCGACCTCGACTTCCTCATCTCCCGACAACCCCGCACCTCTCCAACCGGCAGCCAGCCCTCCACCTCACCAGCAGCAGTCAGGAATCCAGCCCCCAATGAGCTCGAATACTTAGACGTCTTCGGCTTCTTCAACGTCCCTCGTGTTCCCGCTGCCCGGGCCACGGATATCCTCAGTCTGGATATCGGCGACCCAGTCAACAACCCCATGTCTGTGAACGGTTTGACCGGGACAGGTGGCGGCAGCAGCAGCAGTAATACCAATCACGTCGTCGATGGCTCGCATTCTAACGCCAATGAATTCAATATCACGAATTATCTGATCCCCACTCCAGAAAGTGACTGGCTTTTTCGTCCGAGTGAATGAATGTTCATGAAGACCGGTCTCTATGCCTGTCTATGTCAGTCAAATGGTTGCTAGTGGAATGATTTCAGAAGCCATGCTGCAGAACGACGGAGTTTGTGTGACTCCTGTTGGCCAGGTCAGCTGCCTCAGCAGCTCGCAATGGCGTTGAGATGCCATCCGGTACTAATGCGTGGTCTGAAACTATTGTGTCAGACTATGATACCGGCGGGCTTGATGTATAGTATCCATTAACTCCGTGTTAATTTACGTCATTGATAATGAATGATGAGTTTCACGATGTGATGCGATCTTGACAACGAATGCATCACCTGGATGTCTGTAGTATTCATTCTTCGAATTACCACACACACACACACACACAATACGTAGGTACTCGAGTGTTTCGAGGACAATTGATAGACAAACAAGGAACGATTTACATAACTCCCCGCATCGTTCTGATACCATTACAAGTGCAGACAAAAGAAAGAAAAAAGGAAAGAAGAGAGGGAATAAAGAGACAAGGAAGTCGAGAATGAGGGAAGAGATGAGTCTTGAAAGTAGTGTCATGTTCCCAGAGACGTAATGTAACCAGAGGAGGCCAATTTCCAGTAGGTAAGCTCCTGTTCATTAAGTCAAAGATGGTTCCAGCCCAGAAAAATTCCAGGATAGCAAGCAATATGGAGATGAGAAAGGTATGAAGGAGGGAATCCAAGTCGAAGAATCCATTTAATGTGTACCCAATCGTGGATAGAGCACCAATAGCAGAGAATGTGCATATTTGAAGATGAACGCCATTGATTCTTGTTCTGTTGAATCGGAAAGGGGTTGCAAGAGCAGGAAATTTAGCGAGAAAGAAGAAGATGGTATGTGAGTCGATCCAAGACACACAAAAACCAAATTGAACTGCATAGCTGCCATGATCGTGAGAATAGGTCCCCAATAAGTCCGTAGTGACTAATAATTTGTATTTGCCAATCCTTTCCAGCTTCGACCCTATGCAGGTGGGCTGTGCTCGCAGTAAGGTGGGCTGTCATTCTAGTCAGAGTCTCAAGAGGCAAGCCTAATTAGTTAATCGTGCTATGCTCGAGTTTAAACCAGAGTAACACTTAGGCTCTGCCTGGGTTCGAATCTGAGTCAGAAGGCTCAACCCGAACAAGGATCTCTTCTAGAAATCCCTCTAAGAATGAGGTCACCTGAGCGCCCATTCCCACAGGTGCCTCGTTGTCCCAGCGTTCAAGCTTCGTGAACATGCTGTAGATATCGCCCACCAGGTTTTCCATCATTCCATGGACATACTCCTCACGTGTTTGATACTCGCTGATATTGCCGCTAGCATCCCTCGTCGTGTTAGGTGAAATGAGCTCCAGACGCCGCGTCCGGCGACGAATGGCTGCTTTGAGAGCAGGTAGTATCACACTATTCAGAGCTGTGATCTCGTTGGAAGGGGGCATCTGGGCCTGACCCTGAATGGCCTCCCGCTCCCGTACTCGCTCATCAAGGGCCCCATCGGTTGTGGTATTGAGCTGGAGAGGGTCGGGCCTCATGGATGTAGGCCGAGGACCATGTGGCAACGCTTGCTGCGGCCGTGATGGTTGGGATGGCGGTGACATATGCCTTGGTGCTGGGGGAAGCCGTGCTTGTGGTTGTGCGTATGTTGGACGTTGCGAATATGCTTCTTTGGCAGGTCTAACGTTCTGGTTCACAGCATTTGAGGCCGGTGGATCTGGTAGGCGTTGATAGGATGGAACTTCCGGCAGGTGTGACTGCGGGGCCTTTTGGTATCCTTGTAAACCTGGGGGAGCACCCCGGGCTTGCGAGAAGGCTGTCGAAGGGCCTGGGGAGCGATCTAGCTGGAGGAAGCTCAGATCTTCAGCTAGAGCTTGTTGTAGAGCTCTATCGTAGTCACTACCAGGACTCCCCTTGGGTTGCCGTGAGACTGGCTGTTGTAGGTGTGAAGGTGTCTGAGGTGTGAAATCTGATGCTTGTTTGATGGGTGAAGGTGGCAAGGGAACCTTGGTGGGCGACAATGGCTTCGGCATAGCACTAGGCATGTTTTTCGTCTGCAGGGGTGTAGAAGGCATATTGCTCTTTGGCCGTAAAATGTCTCGACGGGGCTCGTCTTTCATGTTCCACTCATTGGCTTCATGGCTTCTCGCATTCATGTCCGCTTCTTTCATCGGCTTGAGAGGGGGTGCTCTCCCTGCCGGCCGCACGGTGCCAAAGTCCCATAAATCGTCCTCTTCCTCAGGCGGAGACGTCTTAGGTGGAGGTTCCTGAATGTCTTCATCATCAGCCCCCCTATTGCCGTGAATGGCGTTCCAGCGCTCGTAGCGTTCAATCAGCTCGGTCAGATAGGTTGTCTTCTTTGCCCTCTTGATGAACGGGTGCTCGAGCAGCTCTCTGGCGGACGGCCGTTCCCTGGGATCTCGTCTCAAACAAAGTTCCACAAAGTTTTTGAACGCTTTACTGTAATCGCCTTGCAGAACGGGCGGGGGGTTCTTGGGAATCAAAAATAACACCTTCATGGGATGGATGTCCGAGTAAGGAGGCTCTCCGTTGGCCAATTCAATCGCAGTGATTCCAAGAGACCAGATATCGGCCTTGTAGTCGTACCCAGATTGCTTAATCACCTCCGGGGCCATCCAGAATGGGGTACCCACGAAAGTATTCTTCTTAGTCATTGTGGCTGACAGTTGGCTAGAAACTCCGAAATCAGCCAATTTCACTTGGCCGTTCGAGGTAAGCAGGATGTTTGCAGCTGGCGCTGATGTTAGTCTCCAAGATAACGGTGGTATGGCAAGCGAGATCAGGTGGTACCTTTGACATCCCGGTGCAGCTTCTTGTCGCTATGTAGATAGTCCAGCCCTCGGAGTAGCTCTCTTATGATGATCATGATATACTCCTCCGGGATTGTTCCCGGGCGCATAAGATCGGAGCAACTGCCACCGGAACAGAACTCCATGATGATCCATAAACTGGATCCCTTCAAGAAAGAACCATGGTATCGAGTGACATAAGGAGAATTGAGTTCCGACAAGATGGCAATTTCTTGGATAATATCTTCCACCTCATCTTCGGCATTCTCGACGTCGATGATCTTGATAGCAACAGAGGCACCGGTACGCTTATCAACGCTGCGAGTAATAGCAGTGTAAGCCGCCAAGTTCTCAGAATATATTGCGCAATCAGAGCAAGATGAGAGAGGTGCCTGAGCATACATACCCTTTATAGACTCGTCCGAAGCTCCCGCCGCCTGCAACGGTATGACTGAGTTAGGAGAAGCTGATTGCGCGGCAAGATGAATCACACCATGCCCGAGTACGTACCGATGCAGCTCTGCTTCATGTAGATCGTCTCTGGATCCACTAGGCCTTCCATCTTGGCTGTAACTAACCGCCGGCGGAGTAGAAATCAATTGTTTCGCCCGGTTCTGCAACACTGGTAAATGAAAGTCAGCGTCTGCCATAAAGAGAAGAGATGATTGTCTGTGGAATGCGAGCACCACATGCGCAGAAGACTGAGAACATATAAGAGATCAGATGATGGGGAGGCAGCTTCGCGCGGGCGGTTGTGGAGGATCAAGGGCGACATACCTATCGCCTAAGCTAGGCTAGGAGGTGGAGGTAGGGCTTAGATAGGAAACAAGTAAAGAAAGGAGACATTGAATTTCCGAAATAGATAGATCGGTCAATCAATCAATGATTGCGGTTCAAGGAGAGATGCTAAATAGAATTTCGGGCAAATGCATCGGGAGCAGAAGCTGACGCTCAACTATGATTGTTTTGGGGATGACAACCGACAGATAGCTAGCTGGCTGGAGTGTCTGTGTGTCTCCGAGGGAGGCGGAGGGGGGAAAAGAGGAGGAAGAATGGGTACAGCCACCGATCCTTGCGTGATGTGAAAGGGAAAGAAACAGGGCGCAAGGGCTGAAAAACGGGTAGGCGATATAAGCTAGGCAGATGAGAATAGATGGAAGGAATGGGAGGGAGATAATTAATTCCCTTGCATGTCAACAACAAGAAGTAGAAGAAGAAGAAGCAGAAGCAGAACAACAAGAACAACAACAACAATAACAATGACAATTGGAGACAAGTTGGAACCACGAAACCAGGAACAGGAACCGGCGATTACCAAAAATACCCACCCGAATACCGGCCACTGATTGATTGCTTGATCGGGGAGCAACGCGGGGTTGTTTCTGGCCGGGCGGTGAGTTGATTTGGTTTCGATAAAACCCCCACCATCTCTTAGCACCTAGTTGAGCAGGCGGTGAAGAGATGAGTTGCCTAGTCTGGTACTGCTTATTGTGGAAGCTGCACAAAGTACGGAACCGCCCTGATGTAAAAAGGGATATCAAGGGTAAAATGTGTGATTGTTGTCTGATTTCTTTCTCATGAAGCCATTAGATCCATCTCCTCTTTATGCAGACTCGCAAATATAGAGGACAATTACTAGTCAAAGCGTGACCCGATCTACATAATTGGAAAGAACCACTCAGTAGTCCTGATGTCGGTGCTTGGCTTCCAGAGAGATGCTCATCCGCGTTAAACAAAGGCATCCATCCCCAGAGCAGCAATTCGCCCGAAGAGCAACAGGCACCAGTCCTGACAGCTCCATAGGCCCCCGTCCTGGACCTTCCGAGTCTCCTCTCAAGTGCCATGTCCCACTGCAGTCTATTCCTCGACATACCCTATCATGACCGTACCATTCTTCAGTCCAGCATCGGCGACGGTCTGATCCAGCGAGTCAATCAGATTGCGGCCCATGGCATTCAGCTCAAACTCCACACCGGCTTTATCCTCCAAGGGCGGATCAGCCTTGAGCCATTCGTAGATCCGCTGGACAGGATCCGTCAAAGCAAAACGTCGAATCACTCGCCCCGATGGGTGTCGGAACTGAATGCGCGTGGTTGTGGCAGGATCGGCAGGGGGCTCTGTGTGGGGTCGATTGTCCGGGATGGACAAGAAGACGCTCTGTTCAGGTTGTTCGGCCTCTTCCATCCCAACGTCTTCAGCCCGTCCCTTGCCCTTCACATCATCAGTGCTGCGTGTGAGATCGTCGGGGTCTTCCACCTTCGGACCTTGCGACGCCTCATCCCCTAGGCTGTTTCTCATTGCCATCTCCATCATCTCTTCTTCAGTCATTGCATCGATACTCTTTTCCTTCTTCTCCGGCTTCCTCTTCGCCACGGGATTTCTCACGTTGTGCTTCAGACTGTATCTGTCGAGGAACTCGTGGACTTGCATCAAAAAGTCCGACGCCTTGATCACGGGAGGCCCCGACCAGACCTTCATCTGTTCTCCAGTCCGAGGGTCGACAATCGCGATGTGGGGATAATTGTCTGAGACGTCGCTGGCCTGAAAGTAGTACTGCAGATACGGTCCCGCGCGAGGGTCATCCTTGGAATATTGCATGAAGATAAAATGCTCCTTAACGGTGTCTCTCACGCCCGCATCCTTCCAGAGGTCTCTGTTCAGAACCTGGCAATCAAAGACTGAAGGGTCCTGGATATTGACCATCAACCACTTCTCATTGTCACGACCTTCTTGACGAGCGACATCCCACGGAAGCCTGGACATGATCTCGAAAGGCGGGCGGTACATCTCAGCTAACATATTAGACTTACTCGAGGCCTCGGAAGCTCCTCCAGTCGCTGCAGCCAACCGTTCACGTTCCGAGGTGTCGTCCTCTCCAGACCATATCGATGTGTCTCGCTGGTTGAAGATGCCCGGCCGGTCTAAGGAGAAGCAAAGTTAGCCGTGCATTTGGAGAAATAGTGATGGAAGGCAGGGTGAAGTGCTAACTGTTTCGCTGTTGGCGCGCGCGCAGTTGACCCAATATGCTGGCATGCATATCGCCATCGTCAAAGTCCGCTTCAGGCCCCACCAAGGTTTCTGTTGTACGGGCCATCGGCGCACGCACGTTCTCTTCGGCATCTCCTCCGCCGTACATCTCTTCTTGGAGGCGACGGGCCATGGCGGCATCGTCTTCGAACATAGCGCCGTGGTTCCGAGGCGCAGAGCGAGACTCATCTATTGTGACGTCGTCATCGGAGTCGATATTGACCACCCCGGACTCGTTTCCATAGCCGCCAGCATGAGAAGCTTGCTGCGGCGTGGAGGCAGACGGTAAGGGATCATCAGTCAGTGGCGCACCGCCATTCTCGAAGAAAAGCTGTACAGCCTGTTCGATGTTGAAATCAGTCAGCTGCAGATATTGGGTAGCCAGCTCCGGGTTTGAGCCGGTGATTTCAGTGAACTGCGCTACCACGTCGCCTTCCATGGCGGGCGCACGGCACTGGTATTTATATGAGAAAGAGGCGAAGAAGGAAGGATGAAGGGAATCAAGAGATCGCCGTGATGGGAGGAGGGTGTATGCAGCAGGAATCCCAACAGAAAGGTCGAAGGCAGGCAATGTGATGCAAACAGCTGCAAACAGCAATGTCAGTGCTAGGCGGTGATCAACGAAGATGGAGGAATGAAGTTAGAAGAAATTCGAGATGAATGCATATAAAGATAAAGGCAATAGAAGGGAGATACTTGAGGAGACTCCGCTCTAGTGAACCAGGAGATTGTACAAGGGAATGCAGCACAAACAACCCAGGATGCGCGGCGTTAATAGTTTAGGTACTATCCGTCAGGTAGAATTGGTGACGCACTTCACAGCATCCGATGAGCAGACGGATAATCACGCGGTCCGACCCTGTGGCTTCCACGCCTGAGAAGTCAGGCAGGAACTGGCAGATGAGCAAAACCCCGCGGGAAGAAACGTGACTGGTAGGCGAAGCGCGTCAACCTCGCATCCAGTCACGTGATAAGAACAAGCTACGCGTAGTAACACGCGCACCTTAACTCGACGCGTCTTGTTAATTATGCCTCCTTGGGAAAATCGTGGTGGATAGCAGTACCTCCACTCCAAATACTACTCTACTACTACTACTGTATTTTCTCTAACACCCGCTCCTTCCCTTTCATCATCGATCATCTATCTCCTTCTCATCTTGTTTACCTCGGTTGCTCTTGCCAATTACCATTGAATCTATCATATCATGGCTGCTTCGGTCCTCGGTAAGCGCCAGCGAGGTGCTATCGAACCGGAAGGTACGACTTTTATACCCCTCAGTTCCTCCGTAATTTCTTTTAGATCATCTTGACTGACGTTCCTTTGTAGTAGTACCATCATTACCCGTGCGTCGAGCAAGCAGGCGCCGGACACAACAACCTCACGTCCGTCAAGAAAGCGAGCCCCCTGCACCCCAACCGCGCCAACTTCGGTCACGGACGAGAAACGGCAATGGCGCCGCTATTCAAGAAGAGCCTCAGGAAGAATCAAAGAATGATTCGGTCGATAGTGGACAGACAAAGCGTACTGTGCAGGTTGGCAAGGCGGCCATATCACCTGTTAAGCGCAGCCATGCTACAGATCCGGTCAATGGTAGGATTTCTCCATTGCTCTCCCTGTTCAAATAGAACTAATCCATCTAGACGAAAACTCGACACCAGTCGAGTTCAAGACACCTTCGAAGTCCAGATTTCGCGATGCACTCGATTCACCTCCGACAACACCGAAACATCGAGTCCTGATTGGCGGGAAATCTATGACTCCACGCACACCTCGACATATATCGACGCCAACCACCACGCAGACTATATACTCCGAAGCAAGGCAGATGTTTGCGCGGGGTGCAACTTCAGCTCGGATAGTGGGTCGGGATACCGAACGGGAGAAATTGACCTCGTTCATACAAGATGGTGTTGATTCGCGCAAAGGTGGTTGCTTGTATGTCAGTGGTCCCCCGGGTACTGGAAAGAGTGCCTTGGTTCAGGAAGTGTGTCACGACATGGACTTGAAGTCTCTCAAAATCGCACATCTCAATTGCGCAAGTATGCGGGGTGCTCGTGACGTCTACAGCAGGCTTATCGGCGATCTCTGCAACGACCATGACGTCTTCAAGAAGAGCGAAGCAGATCGGCTACGACTGATGTTTACATCCGAAGAGGAAGATGATATGTTCTTGGTTACTCTGGACGAGATTGATCATCTCCTCACCGCGGATTCCGGTATCCTCCAGTCCTTGTTTGAGTGGTCGTTGCAGGAAAAGTCTAGACTCTTGCTCATCGGCATTGCCAATGCGCTAGACTTGACTGATCGATCACTCCCACAATTGAAGGCCAAGAACTTGAAGCCTCGCTTGCTTCCCTTCTTGCCTTACAATGCTGGCCAGATTGCCAGCGTAATCACCAATCGTCTTCGCTCTTTACTACCTGAAGGTCAAACGGTGGAGCCCAATTTCGTTCCCTTTGTCCAACCAGCAGCTATTCAACTGTGCTCGAAGAAGGTGGCATCGCAGACTGGCGATCTACGGAAGGCATTCGAACTGGTCAAGCGTGCCATCGATCTTATCGAGCAGGAAGCACTCAGAAAGCTCGAGGCACAGAATGCCAACCCCGAGAGTCCTACCAAAACAATTCTCGTCGAGAACAACAATCTTTCCTCATCCTCAAAGTCTTCTTCACCCAAACAGACTCCTACTTTATCTTACACTGCTATCACAGCGCCTCGAGCCAGCATTGCGCATGTTGCGCGTATCACTTCGGCGGCATTTGGACAGGGGACTGTCCAGCGACTACAGGGGCTCAACCTTCAGCAGAAGGCAGCCATATGTGCTTTGATTGCCCTGGACCGCAAGCGGCGGCAAGGTGAATTCCCGGGCACACCGTCCAAGACCAAGCATTTGCCGCCGACGATCAAGCAAGTGTACGACACATATTGTACTTTGTGTCGGCAAGACAATATCCTACACCCTCTTACATCTACCGAATTCAAGGACGTGCTCAGCAACCTGGAGACGATGGGCCTTGTAGGTGAATACCAGGGCCGTGGTCGAGGTGGTACAGTCGCCGGCGGATCAGATCTGCGACGCAGTCCTTCCAAGCTCCACGGGCCAATGACACCCAGCAAAGCCTTGGATGAGCAGAGCCTGGTTTGTTTCGTCTCTCAGAAAGAGATCGAGACACAACTTACCGGAGCGGGAGAGGGTATCCTCCGGAGACTGCTTACCGGTCAAGGGCTGTAAACACGTTCCCTCTGTTTCCCATTTCCTGTATAAACCCCCAGCGAGCTTGCACTTTTGAATGTCTTCTGCGGGCAGTTGGTCCATTCTCTCGGCGTTGGATAAAGAGATGCACATGCACATATCCACTTAGCGATGATCCCCACATTGGCATACGGCGTTACATACATACAACTAGTAAATGATAATGACAGCTTTCAACAAAAAATTGACTACCCTTACACATAAAGATAAAACAGAAGCAGTAGATTTCAGAAAATAAATCTCTACATGATGCTCAAATCAAAACACATTGACTCTGCATGTGAGGTGATATGATATGATATGATATGACGATGCTATACACTGAATTGGACTTTCAAAATCCACAGCAAATATGAAAGATATCGCTTATAGAGAGCAGAAACAAACCAATTCAACTTGAATCGATAGAGGTTAAAACAAAGAAAAGTACAGAATAAACAGCTATGCATACATACATAATGATAACACAAAAGGTAACAGGAGGGACAACAAAGATGTTGGGTATGTGAAGAACATTGAAGGAGAGGCATATAGATATGAATAGATAGATAGGTAGGTAGATGAATAGCTGATGACAAAAGGTGAAACAGTTCGATAGGACCGCCGCTAATGAAAACACAAAGCACACACCCTCACACACATACAAGACGCCATTCTCAAGCAATAAGGCCTGCTTTAGGTTGAGATAGTGTCTGTTGTGTTGTGTGGAATGGCTGGTCCAAGGATCAAGGCTCAATCTTTTACGGATGCTGGTCGGTACCATTGGTATTGGTAGGCTCCTTGTCTTGTCGTGTATTCCCCGGGAAGTTGTGGTAGCAGCGTCATCGTTCGTGTCCTTGAAAGAAAGAGAGGATATGAATAAGGTAACAAACATTCTTTTATAAGCCTGGTTTTGTCTTCTCCTATCTTGGAGGGAGACGGGTAAAAGGCTTCTATAAGTCATAGACACATCTAGTCATCGTCCATTGGCTTGTCTTCCAATGTGACGCCTTTCGGCTCGGTCCCGGCTAGACTGCTGCGCTTGCTGTCTGTGCCCTCCGTGCTCGCGACGGTCGGGAAGCTGGAACGGTTTCCGAGGCCGGGTTTGCGAGTGTAGGAAACGCTAGACCGGGAGATCGTTGATGAGCGCTTCTCGGTATCTTGGGTGGGAGTTGTGGTTGGGGTCACAGAAGCGTCCGATTCAGGGGCCGGGGGAGGACTGGCACTACCCGATGAGGGGCTTGCGCTGGCCGCAGCGGAAACAGGAGATTCACTCAAGGCGCCGTTGGTGACCGGCTCAGGACCGTTGATGTTCACGCTTGTCATCTGTTCCGCAGCGGTGGGAGATTCGCTTTTGATGGGAACATCCAGGCTGCTGCGGGCGACAGTCCGTCTTTCAGTGGGGCTGGTCACGTTGATGGGGAAACGTCTGGTCTCTGAAGCGCCGCTGGAACGGTCACGGCGATGCTTCTGGGGAGGAGCCGGGCTGTTGGCACGGCTGCGGTCGAGAATAGCACGGTTCCGGGCCTCCATTGCGGCCCGGCGGTTGCTCTCATCTGTGCTGATGGCACGAGGACGGTTGGTGGATCCACTGATCCCCAGAGCACTTGACTGGCGCTTCAATTCACCAAAGATCGCATCCTTATGAGCGAATAGATCGCGGATGAGACGGTAGCTGTGCCGTTCGTTCATCGTAAGGCTGCTTTCTGTGCGAGGACGGAGAATGCAAGGCGACAGGGCCTGGGCAAGTGCAGAGACATAATTCTCATCGGCAGATGTAAGATCAATCAAACGCGTGAAATGGGTCATAATGGCGTCAAGCGTGGCAATGTTGTTCAGACGGAGTTGTCCGAGAGTGCTTTGAAGGACCTTGATGCGGCCCTCTTCCGTCGTCTCATGGGCAGTCGTCGAATAAATTGTCTTCACAATCTCATAAACCTGGGAGGAAACCAAAGAGTCTATGGTAGGTATTAGACCCGAACCATAAGTAAAGGTATGAATAAACACGAACCTGGCAGCTCAAGGAGGTACAATTTCAGAACACTCGCGATGATGGGGATTTCATATTTCTCCAGGATCTCGTTATAATCCGCTTTGCTGTTGTTCAATGCGCTACGGAGGTGGTGTGTCGCTGCCAAAGGCACATCGTACAGCCAGATCGCACGTCGTGCCTCGTCACCCTCAAGGTCAGGGTAGCCTTTCCAGGTTAGATTCAAAGCGCTCCATAGGACCGGGTGAAAGACAACTTACGGTTATCCAGGTAGGTCAGCAGAGTGGTGACCACGATGGGAACACGCTTGCGGTCGGCTCTGGCTCTCGCTTCGAGGTCAACACCAAAATTTTGATCTGGAGAGTTTTAGCAAACACTGAATCTTCATAATGTCCAGTCGGCAGAGCGCATACCTTCCACAGATCCGTAGTAGTTCTCATACGCCTGCACACGAGGTACAAAGCCACCCGTCCGGTAGTTCTCCAGAAGGTAACGGAGATCGCCTAGCGGCTGGATGGTCTCTTGGTAAAGCATCATGTGGTCGACCGTGCTTTGCAGGTTGGGAATGACATTGCTGATGGCGCCCGAGAAATCCAGGATCACGGCCTTGATTGCCTTGAGGCGATCGAGCTCACACTGCTCCATGAAGCGCAAGTTTTCAACAACCTCTTCCTCGAGCTTGCATCTGATCATGTCCAGCTTGCGCACCGCAGCCTTGTACCGTTCATCGGCCTCGCGAGCTTCCCTGCGCAACTTTTCCGCTGGTGTCTCGTTGGGGTACGGGTTGTTGAGAGGGTTCCAGCCGGCCAGCATCTCAGAAACAGAAGACAGCGGAGACTCGCTGCCGTCCTCGCTTGTTGCCGCAGAGGTTACGCGCATAAGAGGCTTCTTCTTCTCTGGGACACCAGTGATCTGGAACACCTTAGGGCGCCACTGGTAGCGCATCTTGGAGCTGTTCGCGAAGGTGCTGCCCATGTTTCCGACTAGACGGAGAAACCCATTGTCCACGAGATCCTGCCCAATTCTCTCCGAATAGGTGATGCTAGTTCCGTTCAGGTGCTTCTGAGTGTATTCCACAATATCCGCACCGGTCGACGTGTTCTGATATGTGCCGATGATCGGCACCTTGACCTCGCCAATCTTGATGTTTTCCAGCATATGTGTCAGAAGCCTCTTCAAATCCTCCGGAGGGTAGATCCGATCGCCAATCTCCACCGGCTCCTCCTCCTCCTGTTCTTCTGGCAGGACAATCTTGGGGGTGGGCTTAATTTTCGGACTTGTTTCGGGGGCCTGGAAAGCGAGTTTGTTCTCTTCCTCGAGGTCTTCAACCACACGGCACTTATTGAAATAATGGCTTCGGAGTTTCTTGACCAGATCCACCTGTTTCGAATGTTCCTTGATTCGAGCCTGGAGATCATCGTGTGAATTTTGAATTCGAGCCTCGTGCTGATCGCACCAACGCCTGAAGGGGCTAACGACTAGCTCCCGGATGTTCGACGCGATCTTCTGGTGGTTCTTGGATGCCTCGACCATCTCAGTGCGAACTCCCTCGTAAGCCTAGACGAAAAGACCTAATATCAGTATC
Organism: Aspergillus eucalypticola CBS 122712; assembly: GCF_003184535.1. Classification (NCBI taxonomy): domain Eukaryota; kingdom Fungi; phylum Ascomycota; class Eurotiomycetes; order Eurotiales; family Aspergillaceae; genus Aspergillus; species Aspergillus eucalypticola. The sequence continues at coordinate 246,655 of NW_020290295.1, read as the reverse complement.
ACCTGGATCAGAACTTTCCGTACGAGTATAAAGGCACCAACCTTTCTCACGCTTGCCCCGTCATCTTTTCCGAACCCCGTTGGCGTGACCCGATCCACGGTCGGCGCAATATCCCCCAATTTCAGTCCGTACTGTTCCTCCGCATCTGCGCGCATAGAAGCAATGGTGATGATCTGCTTGTTCTCGACGGCGCCCTGTTGGAGTTTCCCGTAAAGCACCCCCAGACCGGTGGCGTAGTCGGGGGTCCAGAACGAATCCGCGAAACCAGGCATATTGAAGAAGGAACCAAACAAGCCGACGTCAACGGAAGATTGCTTGGTATCGGCTTGGAGCGATGCGCGACCAAGCTGAGAGCGAGATTGAACCTGAGGAGAAACGGCCGGCGTTCGTCACCGACTCTAGGTTGACTAGTGTAAACTTTCCGATCAACCACAGAAAACGCTTGTTTGAAGGTAATTGCCGGTGAAAGTGCCTGGAAGAAACGGAGAGAAACCAGCTCTGTTTGCAAGCGCCGGATAAATATCCACCTCTGACGGATGCTATAGTGGCACACAACGGCTGCGAGGAGACATAGGCCCGGTGACGGGTATGCGAAGGCGGCTACAGGAGACCAGTTAGGTGGTGAGGAGGAGAGGAGGGGGGATTGAATTGGGTGGAAAGCGTGATAACAAGGGAGGCAGAAGAGTAAAAAGCAACAATAAGGCTGAAGTGAGAGAGAGAAGTAGAAGTAATGTTTTAAAAAAGAAAAAGGTGGTCAAATTGCAACGGGGGTGGGATGTGGAGGAAGAAGTTAGTTTAGTTGCAGTATGAGACACTCAGACGGATGACAACAGGGGAGACTGGATCCTATTAGGTTCAGGTTGGCCGAGATCTTTTGGAAAGGAAAAGCAAGCAACTTTCCACTTTCTCGCCCGGCTCTTCTTGGGCTTCTCCGTCATGCGTAATTTACGCCTTACCGACCTGAAACTAGACCGTTGGCGCCTCAGCCATCACGTGTGGTTGCCGAGTGGCTATTTTTGGGGGCGCCGTGAAATATTACCGATATTACAGAGATTACAGCACTTGTCTTAGATTGATTCCCCCCCCCCCAGCCACGCCTGATATTTCCTAGTCTTTAGGGCTGGTGGGAATTTTTGGGAAGACCCATCGCGCAGCACCGGTAACCCAAAATAATGGGAAGAGGAAAAGAGCCGAACTCTCAGATCATTTCCCAAGAAGGAAGGCTCTGAAGACGATTGCTTCCACTAGACACAAAGAAGGGGAACTGGTGGTCGACAGGCGTTAAGTAATCTGGCACATCTTCACCCACTGATCTTCCCCCTGTATGTACTACAGAATACAGACAGCGTAGAGACGCTGTCAATACTTCAAGTAAGGTATTACTTACGTGGCTGGAGTTGGTTGCTGCTGACTGGTTGTTGTTGTTCTCCAGATGCAAACACGCCAAGCCCGGAGACTGGCCAGCAGCAGATCCAAAACACGGCATTGCCGAACAGCTTCTGGCATGTTGCTTTTTTGGCACCACGCAGTTGACATGCTTCTATTCTTAGGGTCTGAATCATTTACTTCTAAACACGGGAGTCCATACAGTTAATCTCAATTTGTTCATTGTCAACCTACTTTCCTTCATCACTAAGCAGCGTCGACTGTCTTCGTCGTCGAGTGAACTTTCTCATTTAGTGAAGAACATTCATTCGCCATCCCGATGCATCGGCTCAGCGCTGATCAATATGCTACCTAAGGAACATAAACTGAAGAGGGAGGCATGATCATTATCATACATTATTTAAAGCGCAAAAAGGGGATATGGATGGAAGAAAACGCAGCCCAAGCATGAAACAAGCCTTAACACCTTTGAAATGTGACCCAACCCAGCTTTAGCAGAAGAATTTCCACACCTTCTTCCACGCAGGCCAGGCCGCCTGTTCTGCCTTTTCTTCTTCGATGAGCGCTTGGATGTCGAGATCGCGACGACCGGTATGGAGATCCATGTCCTTGGCCCGGATGAAGGGGGTCCTGAACCAAAGCTTGTAGGGGATGTAGAAGGCCAACACGACCGGCGCAGCAAGGTAGTCGGAGAAGAAGTTGGAAACTAATGCCGAAGCCGACATTTCACTATATCCGCTGGGTGCAAAGCCAACCCAAAACTGAGCAATCAGAACGAGGCAGTTGAAGATGAGTCCGATCCAGGAACCAATCACACCAGGCTGGGACTTGAAAGCCAGCTCGTCGAGGCTGTGCCCTTGCAGTTTCCAAGCGCGACGGAAGCGAATGTGACACAGGCAGATTGACCCCCAGGTGAAGATGGAGGAGAGACCTGAGATGGCCATCATCCATGTGAAGGCTTCACTCTCCTTGTCGGAAGCGGCCAGAAATCCAAGCAAACCAAACGCCGAGGCAACGATGAGAGCCGGAAGAGGCCGGCCCTTGCGATCGATGTAGGCGAAGATTTTTGGGGCCTGCCGTTGCTCAGCCAGAGCCGCCAGAGTTCTAGAAGAGCCGTAGACAGCTGCATTGCCGACGGAGAGCACAGCAATCATGATGACAACGTTCATCACCGAAGGCAATCCAGAAATTCCCGCGTTCACGATGGAGATGACGAACGGAGACGCTTTGGCATCGGCGCTAGATGAACCATCGAGGAGTCGGGGATCGGTGTAGGGGACAAGGAGGCCGACCAAGGTAAGGGACACAATGTAGAAGAGGGTGATACGCCAGAACACCTGCTTGACGGCGGTCGGGAGCGATTTCCTAGGATTAGCGGTCTCCGCGGCGGCAAGGCCAACCAGCTCAGTACCAGCGAACGCAAATGCAGCATTCACAAAAACACTACAAAGACCCTTGAAGCCATTGTGAAAGGCTCCTGGGTGGTGCCAGTACCTTCCACCGATGTATCCACCATGGGGCCCGCCGCCACAAGTCAGGATGATACCGAGGATGCTGTATGAAGTCAGTAAACTCCTCATCGCATACTAATGTTGGAGGGGCAGTTCCAATAGACTCACATGAAGCCAACTACGGCGGTGACCTTGATTATGGAAAACACGAACTCTGCTTCACCATAACCCTTAACACCGAACATATTGATGGACACAATGACAGTCCAAAAAATAGCGACCCAGGCAGCATTGGAGATGCCCGATTCCCAGTAGTCGACAGTCAACGAGGCGGCGACAATTTCGGTGGGGAGGGTCACGAGCCACTGCAGCAGATAATTCCAACCCATGGCGAAGCCCCAAGCAGGATCGATGAACCGGGTGGAATAATGCGAGAACGAACCAGCAACAGGGAAGAGAACGGCCATTTCACCCAGCGCGTGCACAGTGCAGTAAAGCATGCAGCCGATCAAAGCATATGCGATCAGGACCGAGGCTGGGCCACCGGCCGCCAGGACAGTTCCAGATCCGACAAAAAGACCAGTACCTAAAACGCGATGCAGTCAGCAAGGACGAAGCCCGGGTGGCGAGAGAGTCGGCATCAAGGGACCATGCATACCAATTGAACCACCAATCGCGATCATCTGAAGGTGGCGACCTTTGAGCTTGCGTGCCAGTGGAGAACTAGCAGTGTTCTGAGCAGCATTTTCGATATCGAAGGTCTTCCCATCGTGACCAGGTTCATGGTGCGACGAGGCACGAGCATTAGGGTCTCTCTTGAAACTATCGATAATTCGCTGGCCAAAGCTGCCCTTGGTTGCTTCAGATTCGCCGTAGAGAGGGGGAGAGTCGCCGAACGAGGGCTCCGACTTGGGTTCAATGAAATCCTTCTCCATGGCTGAAGAGGTGTGATGCAGATTGCGAAGAAATGCAACGATTCACGACGGAACGAAGAAGGAACAGGGTGTTCACCAAAGCCAGTTCAGAAACCCCAGTGAAAAAAACTAACGGGCGGGGTTAGGAGAAGGTGAGAGAGTGAGGTAGGAGAGTGAGGTAGGGAGGAGGAGGGGAACTCCAGAGATGGTGAGTGTGTTGTTTGCAGCCCGTGCAAGTGAAGGGTATCTCAAATCCCAATATAGTAGTAAGGATGAGGAGGGGAGGGCTTTAGGGGAATACTATGAGCACCTCTGAGGGAACCGGGCGGCAGGAGTTACTTATTTCTTTTCCGTAGAGAAGCGAACTCCGGGAAATGGAAAATTCCCTGAGACATTAAATTATTGCTGGTCAGGATGCAGGGGTTTTTTTTTTTTTTTTATTATTTAAATAAGAACCGGGCGATATAGGTCACAGCAGTAATCCCCGACAGTTCCAATCCACCCATGGGAGTAATTACGGCCCCGATCCACGAGAGGTGGGAAGAACCACTGAACAAGCTCAGCAAACTCCAGTTGCGGGCCTGATATCGGCCACAAATCCATGTGGCTGAGCTAAATGGGCAGGAAGGCCGCAGGATAGTGGAGGCAAATGTAGGTCTGCTGCGACTTGAGCTGGGCCCATGAGTAGCCGGATGCGCTCTGGCTAGTTTTGGACTGAGTACTTTACTTTCTACTACTATGGGGGAAAAGGCTAAACTGGTGGTGCGCGACAAATAGAGGGGGAACCAATCGGTGAAAGCGTCCAAGTTGACCATGGCCCCGGGGGATCCCTCGAGTACCACCTCATTAATTGATTAAGAGCAAAATAAGATTCTCACTGGATCTGATTGGTGGTTCTGCAAGGTATTATTAACTGTTACTCTTTGCTTTAGAGATGATTATTACACCCTACACCAACTAAACGCCTCCTAAGATAACTGGTTATCGGGCGATTTACTACTGCCACTGATAAGCACAACCAAGCCACCCTCTCCTCTCCTCTCCTCTCCTCTCTGCTTTAGGCTCCCGGCAATGCGTCTTACGATGGGCACGTTGTAACCCCTTCTGGATCCACTTGGATTTTATCAAGAAGAAAATAATTACTGCTAGATCGTCCAGGAGAATTTATCATTCAGTTGTACAAAGGCAAAAAGTGATGGAAAAATGATGAAGCAGTGCTTTCATCATCTACTCCAAGTTGACTGATGGCGCACAATGCAGTCATACAGCAGACACTGACGAGGAAATTCAGCCTGACCCGGGGAAATAATAATGGAATTGAAATCACCTCATCATCAGTGACGGAAGAAGGTAGCATTTTCATGATTTAAGGTTTCCACGCCACTGAGCTCGTTTATTTCCGAACCATTACCACTGCCTACTACCCAGTAGGTTAATCGTGTAATTCCAATGCGACAAAGCAGGAGATGGGTGTTCTTTTCCTGCCATCATGGTTCATGGTTCATGGTTCATAATCATACTAATCCTGTGTATGAGCTGAGTTTCAGGAATGTGGTGATACCCAGTAGGACTGCTATCTGCTATCTATCGGGCTATCTTGGCTTCCTGCGGTCCATGGACCCCAGGGTTCCGTTCTGGGGTGGAGACCCGCCCCAAACAAATCCACCCTTATCTCCGGTGGTCATAGTAGTGTCACTTTGTACCTCACCTTATCTCTGCTTCTTCCCCAGCTAACCGTTTCGCTTTCTTACTTATCTTATTATCATGGCACCTTCCCACCCCTCTGGTAGTGTCTCATCGGGGGCCAAAACCACGTACATAATAACGCGTAGTCAATCTTTGCTTCTTTTCACTTTTTATTTCAATCTGATTGCGCTACTCTACTCCTGAGTATCAGAATTGGTGCTTGGCATCCATGTACACTGCATGGAAGGTAGTAGTCTATCCTCTTAGCATTTCGTATTATCCCACAGTAGGAATCCGCCCGCTGCCGCCTATCATAATCCACGTGTCCCGCCTCTGCCCGAACTATGACAAGTTGGTCCTTAACTAGTACTATCTAAGCTAACGCGTAACCTACAGGGAAATTATCTGCACTACTACGAACAACTCTCCTGCAACATATGCTTTAACCAAGGTGAATTAGACCTCGTAGGAAATGCTCCAACCCCTCTTCTCCTGCTTCTAGTACAAAAAGGGGCCCTGCGAGAATTAAATGAGCCCTCCAAAGTACCAGGAAGAAGCGTAACGGGCTGGCAGGCGCAGGCCAAAACTAAATCATCTCCGCACCCACAGAATTGACGCGGCCGGGGTTGGGACCAATCAGGCCGCGCATGCAGGGATGTTGATAAGCCCTCGTTGCGGTCGGTTCGATGAGTTCATTTTCTGCCTATCAAGACATTATCCACTCCCCCAGTACCCTCCCTAATAGTAGTCTACTCCGTCGTTGTCCGTCGCTACTCCCTACGTGATCAACAAGTGCAATATCCATTTAGAGCCACTATGTTATACAGCCGCGCTCAGGTACATCACTCCTGATGCCTGTGTCATGATGGCGCAAATTAAGAACAAGGTAACGAAATATACAGAGCCACTGACAGTGAGTGCAGTAAGTACTCGGGAGTTCATCTCGCACACCTCAACGAAGCAAAGGTAACTACCGTAACTCCCAGTTGTGCCACCTCTTGCCACCCTTTACCAACTTCTTTTTTTTTTCTTTTTTCCACATCATGATACTTTGTATCCCTGTTCTTCAAGGATCCTGAAGGAACGTCCGGTTAGAGAAGATGACTGGCTACCACCCCTTGCTTATTCCAAACCTGGCTGAATTCTGGAACGTCGCCCTGTCATTTGGCTTCGGTTCTCCTGATCGATCGGGCCTCTAAGCTTTTGCACTACACCACCACCACCACCCGCTCGTTCGCCCCGTCGCGTCCCTGCTAGGGTAGCAGGGGAGGAGGAACTGAACCCATGGAAGACCGATAGAAGCCAGTTGGAGTTTCTTTCGGCGCAATAGCCCGACGAGTCCTGCAAGGCTAAGCCCACGCCTCCTCCCTCGAGGAACGTTGAATCAGGATGTCCGAGTGGTGCCTGCTTAGTCTATCCTTTTCCTACAGAGTCCTTCAATCAGGATTCCAGTCTACTAATTAGTGGCAAGGTCGGATATCGCCGGCTCGTATAAGCCCCATCCGTGGTTCGTAGTCAGGTTATCCTTTCACGCCAAGGGGTTTGTTTATTTGCCTCTTGCGGAGCTTCTTTTTTCTTTTGTTCGTTGATTTTGCCTCTTGAGTGGGTGGTGCCATCCATTCCACACAGAGAGAGAGAATCAATCTATGGCTCACTTCTTCACATGACATGTCAGACACCGATGGCAATATCGGGGATAGCTTCGGGCAAAGTACAGCCGTGTGAGCCATGTGGCCATGTGAAATGTGGTGCTACTGTGCTTCGAAGCTGCATGTGGTAGCCTGACGCCTGGGCCGCCGCTCCGTTTGAGCTATCGCTCTAGTTGCTGCGAATGCTCCGACATGCAGCCCTGCCATGGTAGTTTCATAACCGGGTGTGTTATACTGCGGAATCCCCTTTATAGAGTTGTGGGCTGTTCAGAGTGGGAAGGACACATGATCAACATGCCCATTCGCAAGGCTAGGAAAAGCAAAAACCGCAGCACATCCTCACAGTCAGCTGAAGCTACTCGAGAGAAGAGTACAAAGTATCAACCAAGATCATGCATATCAGCATCTGTAAAGAAGCGGAGAATCTCTACCACTAGCACGAACAATCTGTGTGTCCGCCCAGAAGTACTGTGTACGCACACACCGGCCCGGTGGTGCCAGTCCGAGCAAAAGATCTACAACGTTTTGATTGGTCAAGCGACATGCAGCTGCCAGCAAATGAAGCGCTGGGGTTGCCCAGCTGTGCGACCGGTCCGGTTACGTGCAGGAAGAGCTTACTGGAGACAGAGCCAGCTAGCTGGAATGGAGCCTAGCGCTGATACCGAGGTCAACGTTCAAATTACTGATCGAAGAATAGAATCAGGCTGTGTCAGCTCTAGACTGGGTCTATGCGGTTTACCCTGTTGTTTTGAAAAAAGCCCCTTACTGCACGGGCAGAGAATTCAGCCAGATATTGATGGAGTTATTACTACTGTGTAGGCTGTCATCCAGGGACATAATCACGCCGCATAACTCTATGAATGCATCTAGTATCAACCATTATTGAGCATAGACACACCAAATAAGTAAGATACATACACAAAAGTCCCAACTCATTATTTATTAAAGTACTCTCTTTTCTGTTCTCGACACAATGAGTAATACGTAGTAAGTATCCCGTCCCTCGGCAGAACCAAGCAAAAAAACCCCCCAAACCCCGCAATCCAAAACCCCATCCATCCGACACTAAGCAAAAACCCCATAATTTACACCTCGCAAAAGCAAAATCATAATCAAAAGCAAAAAGGTCAAGGTCAAGAAAGTATCTACGTAACATCAACTCCCATCACCAAACCACGGCTCAATTACATCTCGAATAAGTCCGACAACTTATTAACATACGTTGTTGTATGTAGTTAAGTAGTAAATTAAAGTTAGATGAGGTATAAACTTCTCAGCTGACTGAACTGACTAGCCTCGCCCACTTTTATTTTTTTTGGCGGGGAAGAGATTTCTGTTACATAACAGAATCATTTCATTCCCGCTTTCTTCAGTTCTTCAGTCTTTAACCCCGCAAATACCTGTCATGTCCCATGTACGATGATGTATGTTACCCCGACTTTTGTTTGTCTGACAGCCTTGGGTCTGGGGGTTGGGGAAAGTCTGGGGTAGACTAATTACTTTGGTAGGTTGGGTTGATGCGACGCTGGCGGGTTTTGATTTGGGATTGTGGTGGTGGTCGTGTGGGGTTTGGGTTTGGAGGAAGACATTTTGGAAGTTAGTAAAGAGGGACTGAACTAAGGTCAGGTATAATGCCTATTTAGGCACTACCACTCATTTCATCTAGTAGTGAATAGCTAATTAGGTGGCTGTTATTTGCTATGCAGGTAAGAGAAGAAGTACCGCGGCATATTTAGGTTTAGAGCTGCTACTTCACTTTAAGTTCTTGCCCTTCGGCGAGTTGTCTACGTCACTATTGTTAGCCTGTTGTGTACAGTACATAATGAATTGGCAAATGTAGTACAGATCTACCTCATATTGCATAGTCATTGCTACACAGCATTTTGATACGCTGTTATTCTGAATAGGAAAGTTGTCGTGAGGGTGTATTCTATAGGAGATATCATGGATAGGAGTTCTACTTGTGCGCTTGTTTCTTACTGAAAGAGCTCATTCTGTAGTAGAGGTAGTAAGGGGTATGCAGCTTCTTCAGGTGGTAGTTTAAAACTTATACGTACTCGTATGTGTTTTCTTTTCCATTGACCCCTGCACGATGAATATTTGGTGTTTGGTCCAGGAGCCCCTGACCGGTACCTGCGTGAGGTTGCTTGCAGCATGGGCTATGTTGCATAGGCCTGTACCTGAGCATGTAGTCTCGGAGTGTAAGCACGGTAATATGTGGCTATATATGAATGATTATGAATGGAATAATGCTTCTTCCACGTGATGTGTGATCCTGATATTGTTAGGATGAGGAACAGTAGCAAGAGCTCGATTTCAGAGAGAATTTAGTGAAGGAAACTACTATGCTATGTTGAAAAAAACTACATCAAGTTGCATCTGTAGATCTCAACACCTTGATAGCCAGGATTTGTCAGAAGTAAACTCCATCATTACTACTGTCTATCTCAATCACGAGCGTTCAATCTATTACCATTTTGACATATCAAAGAAGAAGAATCGTGGATATCATAACCTAAGAGCTACCGACCGGTCCCTCACCACCGGGGATCAACTGAATAATAAATAGTGTCAGTCTGGAGCATAATCAGTAACACAGGGGTATGACTGCAGACATACCATGCAGACGTTGTTTCCGTTCAACAGAATCTTGGGAAGCTTCACTTGAGAGCCGGAGTAATCGCTATCGCATGTTTAGTAAGATTTCTTGCTTCACACATAGGATAACGGCTAAGAAAAGAAGAGCCTCAGAGATAGGAGATTTCCATTCAGATAGCAGATACGGGGACTTACAACTCAGTCACGTCTTCCAAGACCATGTCTGCAGAAGGTCAGCTCAAGCAAATCATACACCAACGACAGAAAAATACTTACTGACGTAGTCATCGAATCCAAGCAGCGTCCCGGCGAATTCTGAATGCATGTTAACTAGCTAGCTTATCGTCTACCCCTCCCCCGCAGGGAGGGAGATGTTCCTGCAGACCTTTGTCGTTCTTCATGATGACCCATATCCTGGATCCGACACACTTGTCGATCAATTCTGTCGCGCATGTCAATAAGCAGATCATCACAAGTACGCCATGTATACACGGCTTCTGACAGGGTCATTTACCAAGAGGAAGAAGTTGTGACGCCATTGTGGGTTGATTAGGTTATTAAGCAACTACTTTCAACTCAGCATATATCCCTCGAGATACACAATCTAAATCCATAGACGACTTACTGTTTTTCTTCTAGGTGGAAACAGGAGCCCCTTGCCTAGATCTAATATAGAAAATTGAAGCGGGCGGACTGACGAACGGATGCTGGAATGATTCCATCCACACAATCTTGGCGGGCCCCGGTGGCAGAGTTTATCCGGCCCGGATGGCCTCCCCCAATCAGATCTACAATCCCGCTCCGCTTCATCGGGGTGATTTTCAGGTACGCCCTGTCGCTTTGTCGGTTTCAAGGCTGCTGAAATCCAACATGATGTATTAATTGAGCAGATTGTTATGATTCTATATTCGTACTATGGACTTCTTTCAATCAGTGTGCTTTGCGTGACTTGTAAAGACTTGACGCGATTTATAAAGACCGGTGGCAATGATAGAAGCCGGCGGCAAGCGTCACTTATTTAGTTCTTTTGATCTGGTCTACTATGATGGCTCTCCGCGAAGCAGCTATGTCTTGGTATTTCTACCCCATTTATGACTGAACAAATGCTTATATGTGTGTTAGCTCGACCAATGGATATATGTGCATACACACTCTGCAAAACCAGGCTGCCATGACAGCCACTCGCTCAAGGTTGCTGCGCAGGTCGTGCGCCTTGATTCACCATATGACGCTGAATGGCTCAATAAGCAGGCCGTACTCTGCTCTGAATAGAAGTAGCTGCTCTCCACGTTCCAGCTCGAGCAAAAATGAGAAAGACAGTATACAAAGCCTACCTGGAACAAGGCATGTCTCTTCCAGGATCGACAGTCGGTCCTGCGAACTTAAACCCCGGCCTTCACAGGCCAGCGACACGACACTTTGCAATCAGACTTCTCCATATACGTGTCGCCAAAATGCCGTTTCTCATAGTCACAGACATATAACCTATCCATTTCCAGCACAAGAAAGATGCTATAGCTCGAATACAGTCCCACGACCAATGATTGAGCATATAATCGACAGTAAAGACGTCGGAGAACTCCAGACACCAGAATCACCAGTATTACTAGCCAAGTCAGAAACACTGAGTGCAAGCAACAATGACATAGACGAGTCTGCCGCAGAAAACCACCCAGCAGGAGAATCAAAACCAGTCCTCACACCCGTCGAGGATCCCCCAACACCCAAGTTCTGGAGCCACACCATGCTCAAAAGCCCCGAAGGCAAAAACATCATCGTCCATTACTGCAAAACACTCAAAAGCAGCGAAGACGTCGCGCAACTCTTCCTAAACGACAAGATCCTCGGCTTCGACATGGAATGGAAAGCGCAGGCCTCCGCCTGGAACAGCATCCAAGACAACGTATCCCTGATCCAAGTCGCAAACAGGGAGCGAATCGCTCTCTTCCACGTCGCGCTCTTTAGACCAGGCAGAAAACTCAGCGACCTCGTCCCTCCATCTCTCAAACAAATAATCGAATCTCCAGACATTACGAAGCTCGGAGTATCAATCAAAGCAGACTGCACGCGTCTCCGCAAGTACCTCAAGATCGATGCGCACGGGATCTTCGAGCTTAGCCATCTCCATAAACTGGTCAAATACTGTCAGAGTAACCCGAAACTGATTAACAAACGACCTGTCAATCTCAGTGAGCAGGTGGAGGAGCACCTGGGGCTTCCGTTGGAGAAAGCGGAAGATGTGAGGTGCAGTGATTGGACGGTCTCTTTGAGTTATCGTCAGGTGCAATGTAAGTTATATCTGTCCACTCCTGGTGTTGACATATGAGTAACGAGTGTATGTGTAGATGCTGCATCCGATTCGTATGCTTGTATCTGCTTATTCGATACTATGGATGCAAAGCGAAAGGCCCTCGACCCTCGACCACCTTTACCTGCTCATGCGGATCTGGATCTGCCTATTCGTATTGTGCAGGAGCCAACCGTGACGACAGTCCCGGATGATGTCGACGTGGTTAAGCCTTAGTGGAATTCTTGAGACAGAGTGACGATACAGTGGTTGCCACAGCATATGCATACTTCCGCGATGAAACAGGTTAGTTGCTACTCGTCTAAAGCATAGAGCGACTTGATATATACTCTGTGGTTGGAATGACCAGATTTAAAGGCCTTAAACTTCGGATATTGGATCTATATATATCTCAGAGCTAGAACATGATATGATACCCATGCTAGAATCAATATATACAACATTTTCATGAGAAACTGAATAGAAAATCAAAGTCATTTACAATCGAGACTGCCAAAGTAATTGCCTCTAGAATGAATGGGGTATAATTATAGACAAGAAAGCATAATACAGTCAGTCATGTATATAAACAGCGCTGTAAAGTCATCAAACCATCAAAATCATCCTCTCAAGGGCAGCACTTTCGACAAGAGCACCTCCTGTCGACAAAGCGGGCACTCCGGCTTCTCCCGTACCCAGTCCCGCACACACGTCCAACAAAAGACATGTCCACAGGTCGTGACACTCGGGTCTTTGAACAACTCCAGACAGAGCGTACATTTGCGCTGTTGTCCTTCAGGGATCCAGGGGATCGCATGGGAGTCTTCTGAGAAATCGTACCGGGCAGCAGAAGCCGGGAGGAGAGGAAGCGAGGAGGGGTTTTCAAGTGACGGTATCAAGGAGCTCCCATACTGTTTCATACCACCTTCTACTTCTAGCCCACTGTCTTCATTTTCCTGTCCCAGATCGGCCCCAACCTTCTTGATATGCAGGATGCCCTGAACAGCGATCTGCAAGACAAGCAGCACACCCAAGACTTCATAACCGACTCGTTGTTCACCCTCCTCTACCTTCTTCGTGAAGACATACCGCAGGCCCGAGAACCGCTTCGAGAGATGATAGTAAGCGCCCGTGAAATAGAATGTTGCGATGCTAACGGCGTATATGGGTGACAGCGACGTGATGGAGTCCAGATGCTCGAGGATGTATTTCTGGATCCGGAGTTTCGTGAAGAAGGACGGTTTCTTAGATGACTTGTTATCCTTGGCTTGCTCCACTGCTGTCTTCTTGGCTTGAGATGCTTTGAGTTGTTGTCGAGCGATACTGCGTTCCAGCTTCGATCGCAGTCGTTGTCGGAAAGCGGGGAGAATTCGCTGCAGCGTCCAGGGCAGCAGGATACTGCTGAGGATATATCCGGCTCGTCTGGGGAGAGAAGGGAGCTGAAGGGTGTCATCTTCTAGTTGGACCAGGTCGCAGTATTCTTCTCCTAGGGTTCGGTTTCCGATGAAGGTGGTCAAGGCAAAGTAGAGGATCTCGGTTAGGTGTTTGATGGCATCGGAGTGGGTGTGTGCATAGCGAGCTCCGCGGAGAGAGCGAACAATTGAATGGGCTTGGCTTGTCAAGCTCCCTGTCATGAAAACATCCTTTTCATGCGACCGAATGATATCTGGGGAGGTAGCGAAAGGGTAGAAATGGGCCGAGGGAGAGACGGACGGTGTCGGAGCGGAGGTAGTTAGGGAGAGATCTTCGTCGGCCATTGTGAGGGAGGTGGGAGAGTGGGAGAGGTGATGATTGAGGGAAGGAATGCGGAGTCAATATAAGAGAGAGCTATTCCCTCGCTGAAGCAGCTATCATGGCAGGAAGAAATGGAGAAAGAGAGGGAGAGATAAGGCGCGTGGGATTGTATAGCAGCACCGGCATGCAACAGCGGATCCCCGAAAGGCGGAGGAGCAACGCCAGTGCCTCGGTAATACTCACGTGATGCTTCATACAGCCGCAACGTGACACATATCACATGACCTTACTCACGTGCTTAAGGGTCAAATCCCAAAGAGGCCAGGCTAGACCCAAAGCGGGACCAGTGCGCGTTGTTACAAGCCGGAAGCCGCGCGGAGCCGCTGGGCCCCGTCCAAAGTGGAAAGCCGACCTGAAACCGGCGGTCCCTGAGCTTCTTCACTTCCCGCTGCTTAAACTGCTTCGCTGGTCATGATTTGAGTGCCCTTTGTGGTTGTCAAACCTCACCCCGAGTCGCTCCTTGATCTCCCCCCCTCCAACCCCCCTCTCCCCCCTTCGCCTGATCAGTCACTGTCGCTACATACTCTTCACTACTGGCTCCGTGCCTCGAGCCTCCTTCGAGTCACTTCCGAATCTCCCTCTCGGTTTCCCTCTGGTGCTGAATTCCCGGCGCCGCCGTCTCTTCAATGGAATATGGGTGTCGATCAACATGCTCAATTGGATCGCTTCAGTCTCTTCCTCCCCTTCCCCTATCGCGTGGCGGTGATACTGCTGGCTGGTATGCTACCCCCTTGGATGATCGCCCCCCTCCTCTGATCCCCGGCATTTCATTTGGCTCACAATGCGTTATCGATAGGTTTCTGGGGTTGGGGTGCTAATCTGCAGTACCTCCTAAAGGCCAATATTGTGGGTGATGCCCCTCCCTCTCCCTCTGCGTCCTCCTTCCTCCCATCTTCTTTTGTATATAGTTATATACATTCGCTGACTGGCTTCTTCTTAGGATGTCCCTGCCCTCATTAAATACCCTGCCCGACAATCTTCCAGTCAACGCCCGCATTATGCCTCGACATACCAGCTGGCCACTCTCCTGACCATCCCGCTCGTCGTCTCCCTCCTTATCTTCTGGCCCGCCACCCATGGCTCCGCAGAACGCGTCGAAGCGGTGGAATTCATTCCGCAATCATATTTTTTCATAGGACTGTTTATTCTCATCCTGCCCTTCTACCGGATCGCGCGCTCGGGCCGATATCGGTTCTTCATGACCCTGAAGCGCATCAGTCTTGGGGGTCTGGCGGAAGCACAAGATGGCAAATTCGGGGATATTCTGCTGGCAGATGCTCTGACAAGCTATTCTAGAGTCCTCGCGGACTTGGTTGTTACCTTCTGCATGTTCTTTACCACGGACGCCTCCAGCACGTCCAAACCCACCCGCAAGTGTCGCACGAACGATTACGTCGTTCCCTTGATCATCGCTTTTCCCAGTATCATTCGACTTCGCCAATGTCTCATTGAATACTTGCGTGTGCGTCGAGCTACCCAGCGTAGTCAATTTGCGGGCAGCCAGGGTGGCCAGCACTTGGCTAACGCCCTGAAATACGCCACCGCGTTCCCGGTTATCATCCTGGCAGCCAAATTAAAGAACTACAACCCTCTAGACTTTTATGGCTACAGTGAGATGAGCCTTTCACGACTCTTGTACGTGCTCGACTTCTCTTTCCTGCCTTCTGCAAATAGCCCTGTCTAACCGCGCTTCCTCTGTTACAGGTTTTTCTTTACATTCATCAACTCCGCATACTCCTTCTACTGGGATATCACCAAGGATTGGGATTTGACCCTCTTCTCTTCGGCACGCCACAGCCACGAACACCCGTACGGACTGCGCCGCCATCGCTACTTCGCCAACCGACAATACTACCTCGCGATCATCATTGATCTGGCCATCCGTTTCTCCTGGCTCTCTAGATACGTGCCCGGATTTGTCTGGATGAGTGAGACCGAGTTTGGAATTTTCGTACTCATGTTCTCTGAGGTTGCCCGTCGTTGGATGTGGGTTTTCCTCCGCGTCGAGGCCGAATGGAGTAAGTCACCCATCCATCACACAAGCACGTTACCGTGGCACCTTCAACTGACTCGTGGCACCCAACAACAGTCCGAAACAGCCGCGGTCCTGCCCCCGACGATATTCTCCTTGGCGAGTTCGGCGGCAAATTGGACGCAGACTGAACTTATCCAGCCATGCCGCATCTTTTTAGACAAAGCTTCTCGCCCATTCCTCTATAAACTGACATGATTTTTGTGTATCCAACATTGTAGCCAGCATTCATCGTTATTGTGTTTACGTATGTAAGAACATTTTTCTTCCTTCTGCCTCTTTCTCCTGCCTTTCCTCTCTTCTTGGCTTGGATTGGTGCGTCTAGAGCCCATCCGGCCCGTTCACTTCTTCAAACTTGATTTGATCTGGATTGGCTTGGTTCCGTTCCTTTTACTATACACTTGTCTGTTCTATACACACACACACACACACACCTATATTTACTTTCACTTCTTTTCATTTTCTTTCTTTACTGGGAGGCGGAGAGGCGTCTGTATCATATTATATTGGGCAGGAAACAAAGGGAAAGGGAGTGTTGCGGAGCAGTTCTTGTGTTGTTTCGTATACGCTAAAACGTATAGTATAAATCCTCAGTCTGTTTTATTTCTTATTTTCTTTTTTTCTTTATCTCTCCTACCTTTTACCATTCTCTTCGAGTTTACTTCTCATTCCTTTCGTTGTAATAGCTTTTCTCGTTTATCATTTACTGGGGTACCTAGTACCACTCATTTTGGTACTATTTGGGGGTTAAGGAAAGACTGCGGGTTGGTCATAGTGCTGGGTGCTAGTCATGATAATCGGGGCTGTCGTGGACAGTGCACTTACTTAATTGGTAATATTAATGGTGATTATTGATAAGATGTTTGCTTTTGTTTCAGTAATGGAGGTAGTTACAGTGATAGATAGCATGGACGCCAAATTGAAGGGAGGAATAATGAATGCTAAATGATGATAGAAAAAGCGAATAGATAAATTCTCGTTGATCGTCAAATGGGCTTAGCTGACATGATACTAAGAATGATAGATAAAATATACAATACAGTAATAAACATATAAGCAGGAAAAGAAGTTAAAGATAAGAGGTCTGTATAACGGAAAATAATGCGAAATATACACCACGGCAAAGGAGATAATGGAAATAAAAAAATTGAGAAAAATGAAAAATCGTCGCTCGTACAACAGTATAGATAGGTCATATCAATGTCTGTTCTGAGGCGTACTGTGGTTATCGAACAAATCTTCCAGATATGCGCTTGGTGTGCGACCCTGGGGAGGAGAGGAAAGATTCACGCTGCTGGTAGAAGGGTCTTCTGCGCGGGACCGTCTGGCACTACGACGGGGCGTCGTGTCCTGTTCGTTGGCTGCTGGGGGTAGGCCTGGTGATTCAGGAGGGCTAGGGGCTGTTTTGGCCCTCATATAACCCTGCGACTGTGGTCCCATGCCCGGTAGATCAGCTGCCGAGAAGCGTGCTTCGTGAGTCCGAGGAGGCGCTGCACTGCCGGTGTTGTAGTAGCCTGCAGGGAGATAGGCAGACCGCCTGTTACTGCTGCTGCTGCGATGCATTCCGGCGGTGGGCGAAAAGAAAAGCGCGCTGTTGGAGCTGGGGGTCTTTGTGGAAGGTGACCTATGATGTCGGTGGCTGTGACGGTGGTGATGATGCCCTCCACCACCCAGCTTCTCGAGGGTGACACCTGGTCCGGAACTTGATCTTCTGGAGCGAGACCTTCGCTTCTTGGTGCGAAGCAGTCCTTTGGTTTCGGATGATCGAACCATGGCGGCTTGACGAACCGAACGGTTGACTGACCAGGCTACGAGGGCGCGCCATGCCAGAATAGCAAATCCAATGGCACCAAGGACAGCCCCGACAACGATGAATAGAGTCCCCTCGGGGATCTTCGACTTCTGCATGTACGGTGCATCGGCTGTTGGGGGAACAGTGACGATGGGGTAGCCACTGGTTGAGGAAGAGGAAGAAGAAGAGCTTGAGTCAGTTGACGTGGACGAAGCATCTGTCGTTGAGCTAGACGATGAGTCTGTCGTGGTTGCAGCTGAGGTGGTGGTACTGTCATCTGACGAGGTTGTCGCAGAGTCCGTAGATGAAGATGTGTCCGCCGTTGTGGCGGCAGTGGTTGTAGAGTCGTCGGTAGTGGAATCCTGAGCGACTGAAACTTGCGCGACAAAGACAATGATAAACAATAGAAGGAGTATGAATGAAGGCTGGCGGGCCCTTGAGAGGCCCACCGACAGGGCTACCATGGTTGATATAGACTCCTGGGTATGTATCAGATCGAGTGATAACGAGAGTTCGTAGAACCAGCAATGACCGGTGCGATTAGAGTTAATGCAAGAGACACAGGTTCATAGTCAAGAGGAATCCGAAATCGTCAGCAAAACAAGAAGTGAACCGGATGTCTCTGGTCGTAGATTGATTGCATGGATAGCGGGTGTCTCCAGGCAGGCGGGCGGGACTTAATATCGGTCTCCACCCAAAACAAGAGGGTCAACAAGCGATGGATGCAAGGGTAAGACGATGATCACCAAGGTAGGGCAGACAGCCAAACGAGGGACTACAGCGACAGCCGCTGTGCGGTTAATCTGTATCTTGAGGACCCCCCAAAGCGAGCGATGGGCATAAAGAGAGACGAGCAAAGACGAGGTCTTTGACAGCCAAGCGGTGGTTGCCCCGTGCCATCCTCGGCCGGCCTGAGGCTTCCACACTATGGCCCACGTGATACCCAAGTTATTCTTAGCGGCGAGGTAAGTTCAGGCTATTGGGCCATTCCCTTAATTATTAACTCTAATGTGAGACAATCTAGGATTCGTCATCAATCATGTTCGATGGTTAGATATCTACCTCGACTCCCAAACGATACCTAGGGGGGTGCCACTTTCACTCGTACAATATGATAGATTCCACAAATAAGCAAACGCCGCTTCGCTGATATACAGCCTATTCATAATATAGCAAGTTATGCAAAGAAGAAGCAAGACTAATGACACGAATCTGGAAGAACAACCGCTAATCACTGCTGCTTCTTCTGCAAAGCGGCCGATGTGTCCTTCTCGAATGCTGCATAGGGAACCTCCAAGCTCAAAAGAGCAGCCAATCCGACATAGAAGATCAGCAGAAACACCAGGGTCGCGAGAATTCCCATCCAAATGCCTGTAAACAGTCAGATTATGTCTTGCAGTGGCTTGGTTTTGGTCTACATACCGGGTGTAAAGAACTGGTATTCCTGGAATAGAGTCTTGTTGGACGAAGATTGACTGTCATGAGCAGAGTAGTCGCGCTTGAGGTCCATGTGAAGGGGATCCTGTTCCGCTTGGTAGAAATCGGAACCGGTGTCTTCAAGTTCCCTCGGGGAAGTGACATAAAGGATCGTGTAGCCCTTGGACTCCGGGAGCCGGTCAATGACACTGAAGAGCAAGCCATCTGCAAAAACAATAAGCATCTCTCCGGGAGTAGTATAGAGGTTTGGGCCACCAACCGTTGTTCGAAAGCTGCTTCTTCCGCTCATGTCCCGCAGGCAGGACAGGCAAGTCAACAACAATGATGCGGGACTCCGCATCAAAGTCGGCAGAGTGAGAATCAGCTAATCATTGGCTGTCAGTCATGTCCTTCATCCATCGACCACTCAGCCATAAGTGAGCACCTACAGGAAGCGTCGATCACGGTTGATTCAGCCCCGCACTCCTTCTCGAGCAGCTTCTGGACATCCTTCGCCTCTATCTCGCCCACAACTTCATTCACAATCGTCTTTGTCCGGATGTTCTTGTCCTTCCCCGTCATCTTCCCACCGAGACGCGGTGCGGACTGGCGAGTAGCGAAGTCGGTGCTGTGCACACCAGGCTGAGAAGCAATAACATAGTAGTCGGAAGGGCAGCCACTCAGCCCCGTGGACAGATCTTCTAAGATAGCGGGAGCAGTTCGCAGCTGTGCCGACGTAGAAGGGATCCTGTAGAAGCTAGTTAGCTGGGACATTCTATGGGAGTCCCGCAATCGAGCAAGTGTCACGCATACTGGAAGGTCGATGCTAGGAAAAAGGGAGAGGTGTCGCGGATTGCGTTCGCCGTCGTCGCTCCCAGAGCGAGCAGCGAAAAGGTTCCCAAACGCATGGTGGTGAAATAGGGGGGGTAGCTATCAGACGAGCGGACGGCTATCTAGAGAACCTCCGGGAGGAATGAATGATGATGTTGGAGCCAGGCTGGTAGATTGGCCGACGACGGCTCGGAGGCGGTCGAGCCAACCACCGGCACGGCTTAGCTCGACTTGTCCCCGGCCGTGACGTTCTGGCAATGCGGCCGTTTTGGAAATTTTTCCCTGAACTAAAAATCCCCGCCTCAGAGAACAACAGCGCTTCTTCCATAATTTTAGACGATTCATTCGAATTGTCTCATATATACAAACATGGGGCCAGCAGCGAAAAGGAGAAAGGTGGCCAGCAAAGTCGAAGAAGTTACCTTCGACGCTGCCGATCGCCAGCAGTTTCTCACAGGCTTTCGCAAGCGCAAACAACAACGCATTAAACATGCACAAGAGGTGGCCGAGCAAAAAGCCCGTGAATTGAAGCGCGAGGAGCGCAAAAGGGTATGTCTATTCGCCGGTGATCAGTTTGCTTAATTGCACCGGAACTAATCCTGCTTTCAACCTAGATTCGCGAAGAGCGAACCGCAGAATTCCAGCGCGCTATCGAGGAACATAAAAAACAACTCAAAAGATTGAAGGAAGAGGACAGTGATGAGGACAACTCGAGTTCGGGAAGTGGTGATGAAGACGACCAGGAATGGGAAGGGTTCGAAGAACCCCCTGCCGTGGATTATGAGGCCGAATACATAGACGAAGACAAGTACACGACGGTCACAGTGGAAGAAATGGATCCTTCCAGAGAAGGCCTACTGCGATCGGCAGGCAATGAGACAGACGATGAGGAGGAGCAGACGGAGACGAAACCTGCACCGGATACCAAATCAACCGCGGCCGGCGAGAAGACGAAAAAGAAGACCGATAACAAGCCGAAAAAGAAGAAGAAGAAGTTCCGCTACGAGTCTAAAGAGGAACGCAAGCTTACGAGGGTGAAGGAGCGCGCGGCGAAGTCGAGGAAAGCCCAGGCTCGACGAGACCGCTCATAATATCCAGTCCTATACAACACAGCACAGCACATTTATGAACCAGCATACGGATGAGAATACAGAAGCCAGAAGAGGGGCGCTCCCAATTAAATATGCTCTATGTACCTTCACAATGACTAATATGGTAAACAATAAAGGGTTAAACAAGGTCACGGGGACGAGCGGAGAGACCGGTTGATGATGCGGATGAAGCCAGCTAGATGACACGACGAAAAAGATACAGCTAAAATCCGTCTCCCTGCAGACAGGACATATAGATCAGACTGTGATGTGCAGGAAAAGAAAGCAAAGATAAAAGTATATTTGGGGAAAAGGCTGAAATCCAGCATCTTCCGGGCCTCGGCGCCATCTCCTTTTTAAACATTGCTGATGGAGACCTCGAGGTCGTGCAGATCCTTCTGCAACTCGGCGTATTTCTTCGCCATCTCCTCGTACTTGCTCTCCCACTGGTCACGGGACGCTTCGAGAGCCTGCACCTTGCGTTCGTAGTGGCCAGCCTTGACGTCGGTTTGGCGGAGCCTAGAGCGCGAGCATAGTCAGTATATGTGTTGCTCCGTTGCGGACACGTAAGAGACGAGGTGCGGGGAGGGGGCGGAAATGGGAAATAAACGTACTTCTCGTTGGTCTCCCGGAGGTTCCGGTCAGCGTCCTCGGCCTCTTCTTCCAGAAGTTGCAGACGGCGCTGGAGAGCCTCGTTCTGAGTATCGTGCTGAGCACTCTGGTTGGCAGAATCCTTGGCCTCCTTAAGAGCGGTCTCGAGCTTCTCGACCTCACCCTCCAGAAGTTGGTTCCGGTGGTTGAGGGATGTGATCTCCTGCTCCTTGGCGAGGTTCTCCTGCTCCAGCGTCTTGACCTTGCCCTTAAGCTCCTCAACCTTCTCCTGGGCCTCCTCGGCCTCGAGGCGGAGGTTGTTCATTCTCTAGAATCATGGTGGTCAGTTTTCGGATATTTCCAGTTTATTTACACATTTCTGTTTGTGGTAATGAAGATAGATGGATCATAATGAGTGATGCGGTGGGAGAAATAAGGACGCATGTGGTGGTGCATGTTGCAGTTCCAGGCAGCTTAGAAGCTACCCCGCCAACAGGGGGAGGGGAAGGGAAAGGAATCTCACCTCCTTGATCTTATCCATGTTGGGCAGTTATTTGCAGTGAAGGAACGGGGAATATGTATGGTAGAAAGTAGATGTTTCGATGAGTTGGGGATGCGGGACGGCTTTCGCTCAGCGATAAACCAGACAGAGATGCAGTAGGGAAGCAAGTAGTCAAAAGGACAAATGGGTTTTGGGTTTAGGGAGAAAGGAAGAGAAGTGGAGGAGGGCCTTTCAGGTAAGGTTGACTTTCTTGCCTGGCCTGGCGGTCAGCCGCGACTAGTGGTTGGGCCCGATCCATTTTTGGTATGGTAGGAGATGCCATCGCCCCCCCTGGATGGGCAGTGCCACAATTGCTGTGGCTGGTACTTTACCGTCCCGGTGTTACGGAATACAGTCAGTTGTATTGTCTCCACGGGCAACCGCCACGAAAACATCTCGGTTGCGTGACGCTGCATCTAGAACCATGTCGACAAGCTCCGCTCTCCTTCCTTCAGTGCTGACGCGCCGCTTCCAGCACCTTTAGCTCCGACCTCCAGTATAACCTACGCCAATCGATCTTCGCTCGTTGAATGAGCCGTGTGAATACATAACTGCCACCATGTTGGCTGTACGCGACCAAGAAAACCTGGTCCACTCACACCAGACCGTTGCCGCGTCGAAACCACTCAATCAAGGCGTGAGACATTTGCAACCCAAGACTCCCGGCGCTCGAGTACCCAAAACCCCATTTAAAGTCCCTTTGAAAAATGATGAAAACGATCCGCTAGCTTTTGGGAAGAAAACCGTGAAGGGGGGTAAACAGAAGGAGAATATCAACTTGACCACGAAAAATGCCTTCATCACTCCGGCGGGTACGTAATGGGAATCTACGACCATGTTCAAGTCGCATGTCTTGATCCTTGCTATTCGCTATTCATGAGTCTAACACACTTTGCAGCAGATCCTCGTCAGCGTGCCCCTCTTGGCATGAAGACGACAAATGCCAAAGCCAGGGGATTGCAGACGCCTGCTCCTCCTGGAGGGACGGTGAAGCCTGACAGAACCATCAAAAGAGGTTCTACGCAGAGAGCGAAGAAATTTGCCCCCTTTGTTGAGCCAAGTCAGCCAGAGGTTCCGGCGAAACCGGTAGAAGATGATGTCCCTGACATTGAATATATGCCCCCTAAGCCCAAAGGTCAGTAGTCCTTTCGCGGGGTTTTCGCATGTATCAAGGGGTTCGTTGTGTCTGATTTATCGCAGATCTTCCTGATATCCCGGACGATGTCACTTATGATACCACCTTTCCGCAATTTCAGCCGAAAAATCTCGCCCTAGGACTGGAAAGTGTGTATGGTGATAATGAGGTTGGCCCCGATGGGCTCACTAAGCGCGAGCGCAAATTCCAAGAAGATTCAGCTGCTTGCGACAGAATGGTTGAGGAAATGATTCGAAAGCAAGTCGAGAGCATTGGCTTCGAGGAAACATACGAGACCGTTCCAATCGAGGAGCCGCCTGCAGCAGACGCTACGCAACGCCGAATTCAAACGCGTTCACGAACGAGAGCGGCCAATAACAAGACGAAACATACCAGCAATATCTCCACCATCCGAGCTCGTGATGCTGCTGCTGCCTTGTCCGGGACACAGCGTTCTGTTCCACGCACCAGACCGGCTGTTTCGGCCAAGCCTAGGGTTACTTCTGCCTTGTTCCCGTCTAAGAAACCAAGAGAGCCGACCAACCCGTCGAGTATGCGTCAAACGGCCGCTGCTGCGACTTCCCAAACGACGGTGGGATATAGTAGGGGCCGGGAAGTGTCGACCAAGTTACATGGTAGGACGGCTAGTCCAACAGAGCTGGAGACAGTCCCCCAAGGAATCCTTTCTCCCGATACCTATCTGCAGCCCTGCGGGACTCCACCATTGATCGCCGACACGATTGGGCTAGACTTGGAGAGTGCGGAGGGGCTTCCGACATTTGATGAAGATGAAGAAGCTCAGAACTTTCAATTAACGCTGTGACGTGAGATGTGTGAAGAACCAAGGCGAATACAGAGGTCTACTTCCGGCGTATCATGTGGGATTTTATGGGTTCATGTTATTGGTAGTTGAGTGGTGTTCTTTGGTTTCCCGGTCTACTTTTATGTGTCTTCCATGTTTCGTTGCACTCGCCACCGTGTAAGTAATCTCTTTTCCTGACTGGCAAGAACAGCCATGGAAAAAGAAACCTCACGGAGGCAGCGAGATGGAGCACGGGACTTGAAAGGGGGGGGGGGCGTTATAGAAAGTTATGATGTATCTATTTACGATGGGGTTACCGTGTTATCCTGTTATGACTTGACGAGTTGCACGGAAGACCCCGGCGTGGGGCTTGTCCCTATTTGAGCATGAAATTGGGCTGTATTGTTAATAGCCAGAATATTCGTAATGGACCCTCCTGTAGTGGGTGTTGCCGGCCCTCAAACAGTGGTTCGCTCCCAAGCTAACCGTTTGATGGCTCAATTGCTTAAGCTGGTTTAAGGGGCAACTTCACTTGCAACGCCCATGACTAAGCCCACTGGACCAAGCAAAAGGGGCCACGCACCGCAGTTTGGGTTTCAGACCCGAGGAAAAGACCAAATGCCAACCTTGGATGGGGAAGTTGAGATCGGTTATAAAGATAGTAACTGGCTAGGAGGTGTCCTGGTCCCCGACCGCGGAACGTGAGAAAGTTGTACCTGTTCTAGGTCGTTTTGCAATCAGCCATCAGCCAAATAAAGGACCTTCGGTTTTGAGTACGTTTGGCACTTTACGCAAGAAAAAGAGAGAAGAGAGAGCGCCAATATAACTACTACTAATCGATACTAATTAGGGTAGATAATCTATGCAACGCTCACCGCTTGTCCTCCCGGGCGAGACCCAGTTGGACTGGACCACTTCGTCTAGAATCCTTGGAAACCTGTCCAAGCAATCAACACTTCTTCTCCCAGCCTTACAGCAAAAGCTGCAGCTGCTGCAGGAAGTGTTCATGTAGTGGTAGTTCAGGCTTCAGTTACTTTTTCATCATGTTATCACGCAGATAAATATAACGAATGCCTGTTGAAACCCCTGTAGCATCACACGATAAAATTAGTTAGACCAATCACAGACGAGAGAGGAGGAAGTTCTCATGTTCTTGCTTAGGCGCAGTCTTCCGAACCCTGGCGGTTGATCAGTTGCTCAAGCAATAATCCACTCGCTCCCGCCTCACAAGCAATCCTGTTCTTCCCTCTTTTCTCCAATTCCCTCTCCTCTTCCCTTCTCTTTCTCCTCCCACCTCTCCTCCTCCCTCTCCCTCCCCCTCCCCCTCTCCCTCTCGACAATTCGTCTCCTCCGCCATGACGAATATTCATCCCGAGTCCCCAGAGGACTTCGAGTTCATCGAAACTCCACCCGCCTCCTGCACTACTCCCGCCGACGATTGCGGTGTGCGGACTACCTCGGTGAGTTAGTTGTAGCACATGAACAGCTCCTGAAGAGCTCCTCCAGGGTTCTTGACACATACTTTTCTGAACCAGGAATGGTCAATTCAGTTCACAATGTCAGTAAGCTAATCTTCTCCTGTTTTTGCTAGTATCCGGCCATCAAAAATGCCCCCGTCCCCGCGGATTCTCAGGGTAGCGATAGCTTCTCCAACACCCTCCTCTTCGCTCTCCTCATCCTTGTCCCATGGTATCTCGCCCGCCAGATCGGTGGTGGTTTCTACACCACCATCTTCTTCGCCATCTTCACCACCGTCCCCATTCTGATGGCATTCTGGTCCATCGCCTCTTCCATCTCTCCCCGCAAGAACGAAAAGGCCAAGTATGCTGGTCGGCCCGTCGAGTACTACCTGAACTTCCACAGCGAGCATGATCGTACTGCCTACCGTGGCAAGAGCAAGATTCCCATGGAGGTCTTCTACGAGAAGTACTTCAATGGCGAGGTGGACTTCAAGTGTGATGCCCTGGAGGCTCTGGAGTTCAGACACGACTGGGCCAACTTCCGCTTCACCATGGGTCTCTACAAGCACTTCCTCTTCGGTTTCATCCCTGAGATGCTGATGCACACCCGCTCCCAAGGTACGTGTCTACTTTTATGGCATTTGGCACGGTGGTGGGGGTTTCGCGCTGACTTTGAGCTACTTTGGTTAGATGAGGAGCAGGTTCGTGACCACTACGACCGCGGTGACGACTTCTACGCTTGGTTCTTGGGCCCCCGTATGATCTACACTTCCGGTATCATCAGCGACCCCAACAAGGAAGAGACTCTGGAGGAACTGCAGGACAACAAGCTGGCTGTGGTTTGCGAAAAGATTGGCGTTAAGCCCGGTGACACTGTCCTTGATCTCGGTTGTGGCTGGGGTACTCTGGCCAAGTATGCTTCGGTTCACTATGGCGCTCAGGTCACTGGTATCACCTTGGGTCGCAACCAGACTGCTTGGGGTAACAAGGGTCTCCGCAATGCTGGTGTTGATGAGTCCCAGAGTCGTATCCTGTGCCTTGATTACCGTGACGCTCCTCGGGTTGATGGCGGTTACAAGAAGATCACTTGCCTTGAGATGGCCGAGCACGTCGGTGTCCGTCACTTCACGTCCTTCCTCTCTCAGGTCTACGACATGCTGGACGACGATGGTGTCTTCTTCCTGCAGATCGCCGGTCTGCGCAAGTCTTGGCAGTACGAGGATCTCATCTGGGGTCTTTTCATGAACAAATACATCTTCCCTGGCGCTGACGCTAGCACTCCCCTTGGCTTCGTCGTTGACAGACTGGAGGCTGCTGGATTCGAAATCAAGGCCATTGACACTATTGGTGTGCACTACTCTGCTACCTTGTGGCGCTGGTACCGGAACTGGATGGGCAACCGTGACAAGGTTGAGGCCAAGTACGGCAAGAGATGGTTCAGAGTGAGTTCTCCAATCCCCGTTCAGTGTATACGACAGGACGATACTAACGTATGACTACTTCCAGATCTGGGAATACTTCTTGGCTTACTCCACCATCACCTCCCGCCAGGGTGGTGCTACCTGCTGGCAACTTACCCTCGTTAAGAACATCAACTCCACCCACCGTGTGGAGGGTATCCCCAGCCAGTATGGTCTCAGCGGTGCCCGTGAGGCCGCCATCACCCGTGCCGGCACCGGTGCTGTCCCCAAGGCTCACGTTCCTAACAAGGCTTAAATGTACCCTTACGGCAATATGCCGGTCGAATAGGCGTCTTGACATAGCCGACAGCCTCTAGCACTGATTTAGGGTCCACTGAGAAGGCTGTTGCACATTTCTAAAACATCGATCCCAGTAAACGAACTGGAAAATCTGGACAGTGGAAGTGAACAGAGGATGACAACGATGTCTCAAATTTTTTTTTTATCTAAGGTATGCCTGAATGAGAGGAGTGGGA
Source organism: Aspergillus eucalypticola CBS 122712 (assembly GCF_003184535.1). Classification (NCBI taxonomy): domain Eukaryota; kingdom Fungi; phylum Ascomycota; class Eurotiomycetes; order Eurotiales; family Aspergillaceae; genus Aspergillus; species Aspergillus eucalypticola. The sequence goes on along the minus strand of NW_020290295.1, from coordinate 219,263 downwards.
TTTCTTTTCTCATATGGAAATGGAAATGAACGACACATTACTTTTTATGTACAATGTTTCTGACCTATATACTACTTCTTTTCACTTCTCCGAAAAGGCTGTATGTAAATTGATAGCAATCAGAATGAAATCATGTAATAATGAAAATCGAAGATGTGATATGCAGCGTCTACATCCTTGTTGTGATTGAATATGCTTTTATGTAGGTTTGAGAATCTATTGTTCTTCAATTCTATTCATAGATCAGGTCTAGTGCTTCTATATATATCATTTATATCTACTGATCTGTACTTGCTATAATATATATGAGGGTGAACAGAGAGATGTAACAACAGGATCTAGTATATGAACATTCAACTACCTCCTGAACTGGCCAAGATTTAGTCTTAATGACTGGCGAGCTAGTGTCGTGGGTGGAATACAAGTTAGCGCGAAGAAATGACCGGGGGTCCCTCCCCAAGTCATGCCACCACACACCGACTACGAATGAATACGGCAGTTAGTTATAGCCACACAGAAGAGTGGACATATAGGGTACCACAAAATGGAAGAGACAAGAAATCTTGTCCCACTTGCTTCTGCCCCGGCAAAGCCCCTCCCTCTTGACGCGCACAATGGCTCCTGCGAATGGGCCTCGTCAACCCCGATCCGCTTCAACTGTCAAGCCTGTGTGCGCAAGAAGATCAAATGCAACCGCGCGGTGCCCAAGTGTGCCAACTGCATCAAGGCCAGGCTCGAGTGTGTCTATCAGCAACCACCGCCACGGCGCAAGAGGAACCGTAGCCGGGGCGAGGAAGATATACATGAACGTCTGGCACGTTACGAGCGCATCTTGCACGACCACAATCTTCTTCCAATAGCCAATCCCTCGATTACTAGCGGAAGGGACCTGGAGGCCTCAGCAAATAGTATACAGGCACCGACTCCGGGGACAGCGAACTCGCAGGCTGACGCTGCAGCGGATAAACTGCTTCCCAACTATGGCAATTCTCGCTACATTGACGATGTTCTGCTCCTCGACGCTGGCGAAGGTGACCTAGGTGAGTTGTCCGAGTCCGAGCAACAAACTCATATTGAAGATGAGCTTGGTCCCGACAAAGCCACTCCAACTGGTCTTCTTGGTGCCCTCGCGGCGCAATCCATCTCGGACGCAAGTATGAGAAGCACGATAAGCCTCACCCACCTTCACCCTAGCTACGAGCATGCGACCAAGCTTTGGTATGCCTACGTGGAGAACGTCGAGCCTCTTTGCAAGATTCTTCATGTTCCGACAGTCGCCAAGGTAGTTGAAACCGTCTCCAAGCACCCAGCGACTGCCTCCAAGAACGATGAATGCTTGCTGTTTGCCATCTATCATTTCGCCGTATTCTCAATGTCCGACGACGAGTGTTCACATGAACTCCATATTTCCAGAGCCCACTTGATGCGCAAATATCGAACGGCAGTCACTCAGGCATTGGTAAATGCGTCTTGGCTCAAGACGACCTCGTTACCGGTTTTACAGGCCTACACTCTTTTCCTTATCTCCTTGCGCACTCAAATCGATTCTCATACCTTCTGGATTCTGACTGGTATTGGAATTCGCCTGGCCCAACGCACAGGACTGCACCGAGACGGCGAGAGCATCGGTTTACCCCCATTTGAGGTCCAGATACGCCGGCGGCTCTTCTGGCAACTGCTACCTCTGGACAGTTATGCAGGTCAAACCTCCGGCACGGGTATATCCATCTCACCCGGCAGCTGGGATACTAAGCTACCGCTAAACATTAACGATGATCAGATCTTCCCCGGCATGACCCAGCCGCCTCATGACCAACGGGGGGCATCGGAGATGATCTTTTGCTTGGCCCGGATGGAGCTGTCAAATTTCTACACTCGAACCGGGGTCCAGCAGAAGGGAGGCGGGGGACAATCGAGTTCCGCACCCCAGAGGAGATCGAGCGACTGATCGATGAGGTGGAAGACCTCATCGAAAAGAAGTTCTTACGGTACTGCGACATCTTGAGCCCTTTGCACTTTCTGACTAGCGGCGTTATGCGATCCGCCATCAGTGCTGTCCGGTTACGCGCGCGGATGCCGCTGCTCAAGCAAGAAACCATAACCGACACACAGCAGAGACAACTCTGCAGCCTTGCTGAAAAGGTCCTCGACACCAGAAATGCCATGTATAGTAATCCCGCAACCCAGAAGTTTCGCTGGCAACTGCAAGCGTTTTTTGTGTGGGATTCCCTCCTTTGCATTCTGAGAAGCATTGCAAAGGTTGGGTTTTATTCACCATCAGAGCTCGATGCTGCCTGGAAAAGGGTTTCAGAGGTCTACGAGAATCACGAAGCACTGAGTCAGGGCCGAAGGACCTTGTATGCTACGATTGGCAAGGCCGCTTTGAAGGCCTGGCTACTGAATCCGCCGCGTAATTCATCTCCCGAGCCGGGTTTCATTGCTACGCTGCGCGCTCAACACAAACCCAAAGATACCGATCGGCGAGATGACAGCGTATTTGCTGCAGACCAAGCTACAGATGGGGCCTTTTCCTTCGATGAGCTTTTCGACGATATGAGCACGGCCGACCCAACCGTGAACAATGCTTTCAATCTCAACTCTTCTTCCGATTGGCTACTTTGGGACCAGATGTACGGAGAAGTCAATCTGGGCTGAGAGCGAGTCCTTCACGGATTTTGTTCTCAGCGGGCAGCGCTCGGATTTTGGAGGGAATCTGGACGGCTCAGCGGAATTTGGGCAGCACGCGAGAACAGCGAGCGCAAGCTTTAATATTACGCGTCTGAAGATTATGAGAAAGATATACCCATGTTTTTTCGAGCCCTTTTATCATCCAGCATATCACAATGCCGCTAACTTCCCCGCCCGACGCTATGCACAGGATGGACAATTCACGCCCTGTCCTCATCATCGGTGCGGGTCTGTCGGGCCTTGCCCTTGGGCGAATCTTGACAAATAATAATATTTCAAACATCGTCTTCGAGGCATCTTCGCCGGAACGCAGTCAGGGGTTTGCCATTTCCATGCATGACTGGGGCTACTCACCATTGCTCGAGGCCCTCGGCGGGCTGTCCCCCCAAAGTATGACCAAGGCTGTTGCACCAGACCGCTTTATCGGTGGCACCGGCTGGGTTGACCTTGCAATGCGCGATAACATGACAGGCCAGATACTCGTCGAACCGGACGCTAATGCCCGGCCAGCGGTTGTGCGAGCGAATCGCAATGCACTGCGGGCCTGGATTGCCGACTGCGGGGATGACCAGCTGGATGTGCGTTATGGACATAAGCTCAAGATTATATCTGGGTCAATGGGCAACGTTCAGGCAGTCTTCGAGAATGGAGCTGTATATGACGGCTCGGCGGTGGTTGCTGCTGATGGTGTGCATTCGACGGGTACGCAAGACTGGAACTGTCCACATATTCTATTGCATATTGGCGGACACGTGTTTACTGACCCTCTGCCCAACGCAGTGCGTTCGCAGGTCCTGCCACATATCGTTCCAGAAGTGGTGCCAGTAGTGATATATCATGGCGAGTTTGAGGTGTCGCGCGACGAGTACGACCGCTACCTGCGTCCTGTCATCGGCAATGCTAACATTCTTGCGGGTGTGGGTGACGGGTTTTATACGCCGATCACAGTCTGCAACATAACGAAGACGCGGGTGCACCTTGATTGGTCATATTCCCGACCAGCGTCCGGCGAAAATGACCCATTGTTTAATGATAAGAAGCCAGAAGTCCAGACGCGAGAGCCACCCCAGGCGCTCCTGGATGAACTGCCGTCGCGGCAGCTCGCGGAGCCGTGGGCACGGTACATCAACTCGGAGACCATCCGACAGCACTCAGTGTTCCACTGGATCAGTCGATGCGTGTGCATGCCAACGGCGGATGCCTTGCAAGCTGCGCAGACAGGCGTGGTGTTCGTCGGGGACTCGTGGCATGCGATGCCGATCTTCGGTGGGGAGGGCGGCAACCACGCACTGGTGGACAGTACTGAACTGGCGGCAGCGATGATCAAAGAGGCTGCTGTGGATCGCGCAGTGGCTGTGTATTACCGAGGAGCTGCTCGACGAATCCAGGAAGCCGTACGCCGGTCACGATCAAGATTTTACGTGCTGCACCGACCCATAGCAGAGTGGCGGGAGATTGCGGAAAAGCGGCGGGCCAAGGCGGGCGCTCAGGCAGCAGATTAGGATGACATAGTGAGTTCTAGAGGCTAGAGGTAGCAAAAGTCCGATTTCGTATTGGGCGTCATGTTCATTAATCCCACAATTCTCTGCACTCACCGTCGCCTTTGCCCTTCCTTAGGAGGAATATATACGATGTATCAATGATGTGTATGTATGGATGGTCATTAATTACACCGATCAGTCACGATTATCGTGCTACCAACCCAAACCATCGCCGTTCGGTCGTCTCGCCTGGCTCAAAACCGACTTTGCGGTCATCCGCCAGTTTCCATAGGACCTGCGACAGGAACGGCACGATTGCATTCTCGATGATTTCCCTAGGCACCTCACCATATATAGCCCGTCCTATCTCGGGGACCGTCATGCCACCCCGTCTTCCGGGCTGCCTCATAGTCTCCGCTAGCACGGCGGTCACCTGCTGCACGCGCGCCTCATTGTGATGGATATACAGTTGCATTTTGGCGGGTAGATCGTCGATGACCGCTCCGTGGGCTGGGTAACCCCTTGCGCAGCCTAGCGCTGCCATGCGCACGAGACTTCCCATGTACTCCGTCAGATCCTGCACGACAGCGAAACCATGGCCTAGCACATTGTCCCCAGTCAAAAGCGCGTTCTCCTCTTCGATAAGGAAGCACATGTGGTCTATCGCGTGGCCGGGTGTAAATACTGCGCGTACCGTCGCACCTGCTACCTTGAACTGCTGCCCGTCTGCGATGGGCAGCTGGCCTCGGTCTGGTCGATACTTGTAGATGCGTGACTGTAGTGTCGGACTGTGTTTGATCAGATCGGCAATTCCGCCCACATGATCACCGTGCCAGTGCGTTACCAACACATACTCCAGTGTTAGGCAGTGTTCTCGAAGATACTCTACCAGCATGGTGTGCCAGATCGGCCGGCCTTCCCCAGTGTCGATCAGAATCCGCGAGGCACCCGTGCCGACCAGGTATGTGTTCGTGCCTTGCAATTGCATGACCCCTGGGTTGCCGGCCAGGAGCCGAGTCACCCTGGGTGTGAGTTGAGTGAGTGCTGGGAGAGCTGGGAGGGACGCCTCTTGCCCCGACAGGTATTCTTCCCAGTAGCTCTCGTCAAAGGGAATTCGTGTAGACATTGCCTGTGACTCGATAATGTGAGTGTAGTAAAGGGGGAGTAAAAAGCTTTACGGAAGATGAGTACTGTGCAGGCTGGCGTAGATTGTGTTACCTGCCACTGTGGTGTTGGTCGGGTTGAGTTACGCCGGGCTTTAGACTCGGATTTTATACTGCCACTTCTCACTACCTTAGCATAAACTGCCAGATTGATAAAGGCAAAGTCCGATTTGCCTTTTTATGGTACGATGAAAATAAGGGCCTCCTCCACTTCTGGCCGATATTGTTTGTCATCGTACCACATTGAGGATACACATCGCCAGCATGACATCCGGCAGCATTACTACATCCACTACCGTGACCGATGACTTTCAGAAGCCTCCTTCGGTTCCCAAAGAGGAAGTCATATATAAGCCATGGGATCTACTGGTTTACGAGATCTGGGTCCTGGGCATCGTCTCGACCTGGGCCTGGGGCTGCAGTACCTCCGAATACCTGCTTCCACAATTCCGAGCCAATATAGGCAAAAACCATCTCGACATCGGCAGTGGGACAGGATATTACCTTCGCCGAAGTGAAATTCCCGCCTCGACGCTCCTGACACTTCTGGACTTGGAACGGCCTGCGCTGGATCTGGGCTTGCAGCGCTGTGGCCGCCCGGACGCGCGCGGCCTACAAGCTGATATCCTACAACCCCTGCCGGTGACCGACAAGTTCGACTCGGTTTCCATGTACTATCTGCTGCACTGCATTCCGGCCACTGTGGCCGAGAAGTGCGCTGTCTTCAAGCACATTAAGCGCAACATGACCCGCGACGGCGTCATACACGGTGCCAGCGTTTTGGGCAAGGGTGTGCGCAACGACAATTGCTTCGCTGCCCATGTGCGCCGCGGCGTGCTGAAAGCCGGCATCTTTCACAATATTGATGATAATGCATATGACTTTGAGCATGCTCTGCGCGTGAACTTTGAGGAGGTCGAAACGCGAGTTGTAGGCTCAGTATTCATGTTTCGTGCCTCGAACCCTAAGCAAAATGAGGGTGATTTGTTAGATAGTTGATTCTACAACTCTGCAAGCGGAGGGGGGTAATTTGTTTACTGTGGTAACTGCCATCGCTGAGTTGCGAAGTTGGGATGGTGCAGTTTGGATGTAGAGGCTCGAATGCTTCCTTAGGATACATTGACTCGATTACACATATATTGAAACATCGAACATAGAAAAAGTTGTCTATAGCTACCCTCGTGATTCCATTCTCTTAATTTCATATGTTGGGAAACCCTTGCGAAGATTATACCCATTCATGCTGTCGGACTTTGATTGTACTTCGCTCAAAAGCCCAAACTCCGATCGCAATAAACCACAAAACTAGCATACGGTAGACGTCTTCTCATCTAACATTTTCCCAAGAACATTCTCATTGTGATCACATTACCTTCGAAGCCTCGATTCTCACCTTGGTTGTAGGCACAGAATGCTCATCACCGGCCTCTTGCAGAACTGCCAGGAGCGCCTGGAGGCGCTCCCTCCTCTTCCTTACATCCTTTGCACGCTTTCCCTTGCCTACCTAGCTTTCCACCTGTTGTCGAATCTCTTCCAACCCGTTCTTGTGGACATACCCAGTCCCTTTGCTGCTAAATTCACTGACCTGTGGCGTCTGTACAAGGTCTGGCAATGGCGCTTCAAAGAAGATCTCCCAGGGCTACATGCGGCCCACAACTCGGCCCTCATACGAATTGGCCCACGCATGGTCAGTTGCTCCGACCCTGGAGCTGTAGATCTAATCTACGGTTTTCATACGGAATTTAAAAAGGTATTCTGCCAAAAGCCACCATCGCTAGCTCGCATACTGATCCGCAACAGTCGGACATGGTCAAAGCCATGGCGCCTGTCTACAAAGGCAAGAAGCAGCCCACGATGTTCGCCGCCGCCGACAACAAGACTCATGCGCGCATTCGTAAGCCAGTTGCTGGCGCATATGCCATGACCAGCATCTTGCAGGTGTGTGAGACACTATGATGTGGGCACAGGTGGGACTGATTTGAAAGCTGACAACAATGTTTGGAGGCAGTTCGAACCGTACGTGGATAAAAATATTGAACTATTCTACAAAAGAATAGACGAGTTGTTTATTAGGCCTAAGATTTCTTGTGATATCCACAACTGGGTGCAATACTGTGAGTTTAACCTACAATGAAACAGCCATCTTGGGTTTGAGGCCATGCTCACGTATGGCAGTCGCCTTCGATGTCGTCTTGGAGATGACCATGAGCCAAAACTTGGGGTTCATGAAGGCCGGTGGTGATGTGGATGGCGTGTTGAAACAATTGCAAAAGGATCTGGACTATCGCGGAATCGTATGAACACTCTCCCCTCCCATGATCTGACTTTAAACATGGGGTCACGACGTGACAAGTCCGCTAACTGTGTTAAGGCTTTGGCAATGCCGATAATCGATCGTATATGGCGGCTGAACCCCGTCAGTAGATTTTTCAAGCCTAAACAGTCGGGTCACTTTGCTATGCGCTGTAAGCGTATCCTCGAAGATCGCATCGAATATGAAAAGTCCCTGGAATTCGAGACACGGCAACAGCACGATCAAAAGCCGCACGATTTCGCTCACCGGTTTCTGGAGGCACAACGTAAAGATCCGACCATCTCCGACGGTCAGTTGATTGGCTACATGCAGGCCAATCTCATCGCCGGCAGTGATACCACCGCGGTTGTAATGCGTACGGCTATCTACTACGCACTCAGACAGCCCTGGATCCTTGAGCATATTGCAGCTGAGTTGAACGGCTACCATGGCCCACTGCCAGTGCCATTTTCTATTGCCCGTTTCCAGCTCCCCTTCTGTGGTGCCTTGGTGCGCGAGGCTTTGCGCAAACACTTTGCCTTCATCGGTATGATGGAGCGGGAGACACCCCCCGGTGGCGTCACCCTTCCAGATGGCCGGCGACTACCCGGCGGGGTTGTTATCGGCATGCACGGTGACATGATTGGGCGTGATCGAGCCATATTCGGTGATGATGCGGACGAATTCAACCCTCTACGCTGGCTGATGCGGCCGGGCGAGACTGACACCGAATACAAGGAACGAATGCGTGCCATGAACGCACACGACCTGGCGTTCGGGCATGGACCACGCGGGTGTATCGGGAAGCACGTGGCAGAGATGGAAATTTATAAGTTCATTCCGACATTTTTTGCCTTGATGCAGGTGAGACTCACGCTTTCCCCTCATCTTCTATGGCCTGGCTGACCATACCCAGCCTCGATTCACGCGACCCGAGCAGCCTTGGACTGTTCGTCAGCTGTTCATCTTCAAGCAGTCCGGAATGGATCTGATACTGGAATGGCGGCCGGGTAAGGGGCTACACAGTTTAGTTTAGCGTGACATCGAATTTTCAACAACACTTTTGTAGGGATTACTTCATACTAAAACTACTTGATCGGAATGCTATATATAGTAGCACAATAGTATCATTGTAGAGTAACAGCCAGCCCCGAAAGAGATCTCAACAGTATGCCCACCAAATAGTAGTAGGCATAAATTCGCAGATTAAGGGGCGGTATCGAATATAATTGAAGCTCACGACTAAAGTAAAGGAACAGACTTAGTAGTACTAGGTATACCTCCGTACATTAAAGAGCGGTGTCAGTTCAAGTTCCATTGGATTGGAACGTAAGCACTGCAGTCAACTTAGACTCGATGAACTTCCACTGAATGTTTGTAGTATACAGTAAGGCAGGTGCTAATATTATTACTGGCTTAGAGTGAGTATATAGTTCTACTACGATGGGTTGACTGCATCATTTACCCGCCAGTGGGTTTCCAGGCCATATACTACTGACGCTACTTGTTTGTTTGCCCGATTATCTTTGGTTTCCAGGACGCAACCTCAGGATTCAGAATTAGGATGTGTTGATCGCTCGAGACATTACATAATTAATTTAATACGCACTTACTCAACGATGCTATCACCCTCAGATTCCTTCCCTCCTGACTAGTAAGCCTCAAAGCGGCTCCGGCGCTGTGACTTGGGACTCGTTCTCTTCTTGAAATTCCCCTCCTCCAGCGCCAGCTCGTCCTCGATTTCCACATACCGCCGGTAGATCTGAGGCAGGAAGTACGAGGTGATGTCTACTTCCCCCTTCTTGAAGGCGAAGGCAAAAAAGGCCTGAAAGCCGCGTCGCGTACGCAGCTCCTCATCAGAGATCATGGCGCGCACAACGTTGATGTAGGCCTGCGCATCAGCACCCTGTCCACGGCGCGCAAGAAACCCCGTCACGGCGTGAATGGCATCTAGGTCGCTGGTCGTATGCTTGCTGACGTCGACTTGTAGCTTGATATGGGGGAAGCTGTACTTGGGATGAATGTCAAAGTAGAAGGTAACGCCACTGACATTAGCGTTGTTCGGTTTTCCATTAGTGGTCGTTCCGTTGCTGTTATTGACAGTGCTCGGGGCTTCGGCCGTCGTCGGGAATTTGGGATCCAGCGCCTTGAGAGCGTACCATAACTCTTGCAGTTGGGACAGTGATTCTGGGGACTCGGGCTTGCGGCCACCTAGGGTCATAACCGCTGCCAAGTGGGCGAACGAAGTGTTTGTCGTGGTTACATAGACCTTGAACCGCGAAGTAGCAGCATCGCAGCAATCGATAGCGGTCGTGCCCAGGATCGTGAGGTACTGGCCGTGCGGGTCGTGCTCCAGAAATTCACGCACCATGTTCAGCCCATCTAGCGACGCGTCTGGCCCGTAGGCATCCCGCATGGCCCGCGGAAAAATCGTGTGCAGGAGCGCCGGGACCTGCGCCGGTGACCGGGTCATCAGTCCTGCCATCACATCGATGCCTTGGGAGTCCGGGGCGCATTGTAGGCCGATTAGGATGGAAGAACCTGCCACTGCTCGCGTGGACTCGTCGGTCAGGCTGGGTCGAATGTGCGCGGCAAACTTCCACGCCAGGGGCAACTCCACCCCGGGCACCAGCTGGCCCAACTGGTGTAGCATCTCCTTGGCGGCGGACTCGTTCAGCGGGTCGGCTGTCGTCCCCGTCAGGGGGCCAATGGCCTCGATGTAATGCCGGATCTGGGGTTTGGAGTTAGGGCCAGTGCCCCAGCGCCAGCTGTAGCCGATCGGAGAGCCATCCCCGACGCCTGGGGCGACCCGACTGTAGAATCTGGGGGTGGCGCTGATCGGCCGGGGTCCCAGACGTGGGGCGATCACAAATCGGTAAAAGAGCAGCAGCTCGACCTGGCGAGCTTCTGGGTAGCGAGCCTCGTGCATCATGCGCGCGAAGTGCCGTCCCGTCGTCTGCCACCAGAAAACCTGGTCGACATCATCCGTTATAAGGAATTTGGAGACATTGTCGAAGACAGGAAGTTGGGAATCGAAGTCGTCCAAGTCGGATACAGTGGAACGCATAGTGAACATGCCTTCTCGCAACAGGGCTAGAGAGTCACAATCAGTATATCAGGATGGTAAAGGAGTACAGCTCAAAGGACTAGAGCTCAAGAAAGCGGGATGGAGAACAGTGAGAAGAAGGGCCCGTACACATTATTTGCAATTGTGTGGAAGCGCACACTCTGGATGTGGATGTCGGGCTTTGGCACCCTGGTCAGTGAGGTCAGTCCCGGGTTTTACAACATAACGTTCTGGTGCGGCGCCTGCCTCGACTTCTCTTTCGTCTCCATCGGATTTTGTTTCCAAACCCCGGCCAAGCAAGGACTGATGGTGTCTCCCACACTCCATACTGGCCGGGGGAAATGCTGCTGATGACTGTCCCGTATAGGAGGCCTTCATTCTCCAGTGTGGCAAAGAAATAGTAGAAGACAGAACGGCGTAACAAAAAAGAAACAGGAAAGCAGAAGGAAAGAGAAGGAACAAATTTGGGCGGCACTCCAAACTCATGGCGCCCCAGTATCTACACCGATTGAGTGCCTGGGTAAGCGAAGGCTCCCTTGCCAACCAGTTCATTCAGCTCTTCCAGCTATTCAATCGACCGGGTTCAGGCGGAGCAAGGAATGATGCTCCTGCTCTTGATGACAACGGCCGTTTGCCCGAATCTCAAGCTCGCGATGAGATACTCTGGCGTCACGCTGCTCCAGAGAAGACCCAGATGTGGGCATTCATGCAAAAAGTAAACACCAAATATGACTACTCTTTCCAGACATATCAAGACCTCCACCACTGGAGTATCACGCACCGCAGCGAGTTCTGGGCCGAGGCGTGGGACTTTTGCGGGATCCGATATTCGCGATTTTACGATCAGGTCGTGGACGATGCGGCTCCAATGTGGCCACCACCCGCCTGGTTCAGCGGTGCCAGGCTTAACTTCGCAGAGAACCTCCTGTTCCCTACACAGACAGTGTCAGAGGAAACCGTCGCGGTAATGTCCATCAACGAGGGGGACGGGGACCGCGAATTTATCACATGGAAAGACCTGCGCGAGCAGGTACGCCGGTGCCAGGCCGGATTGCACAGCTTGAAGATTCAGCCCGGCGATCGAGTGGCGGGATACGTCGCCAATCACAGCACTGCTCTCGTCGCAATGCTGGCTACGACTTCGCTAGGAGCCATTTGGACAGCCGTCAGCCCCGATACAGGCGTCAAAGGGACGCTGGGCCGCCTCGTACAGGTCGAACCTCGGCTCCTGTTCACTGATAATGCCGTCGTCTACAATGCAAAGTTATACTCCGTGCTGCCCAAGACCCAGAAGATCGTCGCCAGTCTTCCCTCCCTAGAAGCTGTGGTAGTTGTGCCTACTGCAGCGAGCATCCAGGCTAACCTTCCGGGTTCTGGGCCTGCGTCCTCCATGACATGCTGGACATACGAGGGCTTCCTCACCCAAGGATCCGAGACACACCGGCTGAAATTTGTCCATATGCCGGCTGAGCATCCCTTGTACATTCTCTACAGCTCAGGCACCACAGGCGAGCCCAAGTGCATCGTGCACGGGGCTATTGGAACGCTGTTGCAGCACAAGAAGGAACATATTCTGCAAAGTGACATCCGGCCGGGCGATCGACTCTGCTACGTGACGACGTGCATGTGGATGATGTGGCATTGGCTGGTGTCAGGACTAGCCTCTGGAGCTACGGTGGTTTTGTATAACGGGTCGCCGTTTCACTACACACCCGTTAGGCAGAACATATCGGTCAAAGAGGAGTTGGCTATGCCGAAGCTGATTGACGAGCTTGGCATCACCCAATTCGGGGCCAGCGCAACGTACTTTTCCATGCTGGAGCGCGGAGGACACTGGCGTAAAACCCCATCCATGAAGACGCTAAAGGCCGTCTACTCCACGGGCTCGCCGCTTGGCCCGTCAACATTCCGTTACATCTATCGAGCTTTCGGCCCGCATGTGAATCTCGGCTCGATATCAGGCGGAACGGACATAATCTCCGATTTTGGCGTGCCCTCCCCGTTGAAGCCCGTGGTCACCGGGGAGATTCAAGCGATCGCGCTGGGTATGGCAGTTCAGACTTGTGGGCCCACAGGTGTTGATTTGAGTGCGACAGGCGAGCCAGGGGAGCTAGTGTGCGTCAAGTCATTTCCAAGCCAACCGGTAAGTGTTTCAGTCTGTCCAGGAAGGTTCCATTCGTGATATTCATCTTCCCGCCACGGCATTTTCCCCTCACTGTATGATCTCTCCGATATAAGCACGACTGATCGATCTCATTCACATCATCCAGATCCAGTTTTGGGGCGCTTTAGGTTCGTCGAGATACCAGTCCTCCTACTTCGCCAGATACCCTGGAATTTGGGCTCACGGTGATCACATCCGGATCAATCCGCGCACGGGCGGACTGATCATGCTAGGCCGGTCGGATGGGACACTGAACCCCAGCGGTGTGCGGTTCGGTAGTGCAGAAATATACAACTTGCTTCAGCATCGTTTCGCAGCGCAGATTGAGGATGGGCTGTGCGTGGGTCGGCGTCGGCAACAGGACTCTGATGAGACGGTTGTGTTGTTTATCAAGATGCGCCAGGGTCAGCGCTGGACGCTGGCCCTAACTGAGGCGATCTGCCGTACCGTGCGGGAGGAGCTCTCACCAAGACATGTTCCAGGGTTGATCAGCGAGTGTCCAGAGATTCCAGTGACGGCAAACGGGAAGAAAGTTGAGGTATTGGTGAAGAAGATAATAAGTGGTCTCGAAATTTCGAATGCCGGAGGATCGGGTACAGTGAATGTCGAGTGTCTGCGGTGGTTTCAGGACTGGGCAAGTCGGAATTGAGATGAATCATTGCGAGTACTCTATATATAGCGAAATCAACGGAATAATAGGACATAGTAAACTTCTCTATAAAGCATGGATATTTCTGATGTAGGTCAAAAGTTGGGAAAGGTAGAGAAAATGATTGCATACTATCTGAGCGCGACGGAGGCTCGGAACCCCATCACGTGACCTCCCTTACCAGTCCTATCATATTGACTTAGACATGGAATGGCATGAAATGGGGAATGATTAGATTCCTATTTGATACTATGAATGTCTTGGTTGAATGAAGTAGTAACCGGATTCTTGCAAATTCTGTAGACGTAAAAGACACAAGAGAAAGCAGAAATATAGAAAAGGAAAGAAGAAGAAAACCAGCATACACCAAATGACGTCGAAGCAGCCCAGTCACATTGGGAGCCGCTTCATCTTCAGCAATTCTGATCAATCCATTCTTTCACCTCACCGATTGTCGGACACTCGATGAACAAAGAACTCTTGACATCAATACCGAGCTCATTGCGGAATTTTTCTGACAGCACCAGAGACATCAAGGAATCAACTCCGAGCTGGGCAAAGGTGGCGTCAGCCGTCAGATCACTCATATTCAGTTTTGTCTCTCGCGATATGATTTTGATGCACTGTTCAACCAATGTCGAGTCGGTGCTTTCCGATTCAGGAGGTGTGGTGGTAGTACAGGCGGTCGAAGCCTCACTGCCCATAGAAACACAGCCATCACCATCGCTTCCACGACCGCTACTACTAGTAGTGCACCGATCCTGACTCACAGATGCAACCGCCGCTATATGACCGGTCTGTACGTGGCTGGGCTTTGTAGCCAGTCCGTTATACCGCGGCTGCGACGATTTGGTGGTTGCCGAAACACTCGGGGCTTGGGTCCCTTGAGGCGCGGGCGTGTGATGGGCGACGGCATTGTCAGAATCATTGGGGGGTGAAAAGAACCGACTTAACAAGAGTCGTGGCACACGCCGGAAACGGATCTGGCACAACACACCGACGATAACATTGTCCCGTAGAATGTAGACATCACCTGCGTGCATGTTCCCGGCCTCCACTGGTAGAGGGAACATCCGGACGTAGCTGACATACTTTGCCCCGGCTTCGAGTGGCTTCAGGAGGCGGAAGCTATCACTGCCTGGCGTGACATAGAAGAAGTCTTGTGTGTTGGAGGCATCGCTGCCATTCATAATAAGCCCTGCCAGGTGACAGACACTATCAATCCAGTGAGGTGGCGTGTGCCAGACGCCATGACGATCTGGATTGAGCGTGATATTAGCAACAGCCTCATATTCATGCATGATCAGATTATCTATGCCGCGATACCAGTCGGAATAATCGACAACGTTCTTGAAAAGAGTGTATGCTAGGCGCTTAGAGATATGGTTGGCCACGCCGTCGGCGGCCAGGCGCTGCAAAGTCTCAATTCGCCCCAGAACTAGATGCGCCGTGCGGTTCCACTCAGCGGTCCATGCATCTGGATTCTCAAAGCGGACTGCAGCCGAGGCGAACCATTCAGCATCTCGCTCTCCTGTCACAGCACTGACATTGTACCATTTTAGTGACATGTATTGCGATTCCAGGTCCAGGTTTGCCTCGAGTGCAAGTGGCTGAGAGCACCCCTTAACCGTGCTGCTGACCTGGGCATGTAGAACCTCCAGATCACAGACATTCATGTACACCTCCTTTGCATGGGGCACTACCTTGCGATACAGATAATCACCCACCGCCCACGCCATGTCCGTCCAAATAGACGAGGTGGCTACACCGCAGTTGTTCATGGTATGTCCATGCAAGGTGGCGCGGAACTCGGGAGCCTGCATATCACTCAATACGTGCAGTGTGGCCTTCGTGAACTCGATATTCTCGAGCGTCGTTTGGTGGATTGTTGAGGTTCGCAGCCCTGTTGCGGCGAGTGTTGCAGGTGTTTTGGACCCGGGGGTGACCGTGCCGTACTTTAGAAGTGCTTTATCAAGTGTCCAAGTTCCCAGGTATGGTATCCAATAATTAGTCTCGTTCCAGCTATATCTGGGCAGATTGAGCAATGCGTACGCCTGCTCGTTAGGTCGAAAATATTCATTCCAAATTGGCGTGATGCCTGCCAGGTGCAGTGTCACAAGACTCTTGGTAAGTGTATAGAGATTTTCTTCATTGCGACGACACGAAGCTGCGAGTCTCGACTCTGGAAGTATCTTGCGGATAAAGCCGATGCAGATAGGGTGCGGGCCTAAGTCAACCCAGACCGTCTTACTATCAACCAGGCCCATATCTTGTGCAGCTTCAACCGCAGCAGCAAACTTGACCGTGCCCCGGGTTTGGCGGCGCAGATATGACGAGTTAATGGTCTTGCCGTCGAAAACCACAGTACCAAGCATGGTGGATAGGACAGGAACATTTGGAGCTTTGAATGGTATGTTTTCGGCGATTTTTTCCAGTTCCTCTACCACCACATCCATCTGAGAGGTGTGGTAAGCGAATGGGATTGCCAGAAGAACACACTTATAGCTGTTCGATTCGAGTACCTTGCGAATAGACTCGATGTCGGCCTGCGCCCCACCAAGAACTGTGTCCTTGTGGGTGTTCTGGCAAGATACTTCGTACTCTATATTAGAGGTATCGGGCACTCGTCGAAGCAGTCGCTCAATTTCCTCCGGTGAAGCCAGTACTGACAGCATGGAATGACTATACGGCTTGCAATGCTGTTCGGTAATTTGCGCGCGGCGACCGATGAGGTAGAGAACGTCCGCAGCTGACAGTACCCCAGCGACTTCAAGCGCAGCGTACTCCCCAAGGCTATGACCGATTACTGCACTGGGCCGTATCCCAAGAGTACGCCAGAAACGCCCGAGGGCAATTTCCAAGACCAAGATGCTGAGCTGGCTCACCACTGGAGACAACAACCCCTCACCCGTGCTGTCTGTGAGAGCAGGCACGACCGACGAGAAGCCCAGGCGTTGGACAAGCTGGTCTAGCTGCAAGACATGGGTACGGAACGCGGGGAACGCGTCGAATAGCTCCTGACAGGCCACAGGGTCGGAGGCTCCCTGGCCGGTGAAGGCAAAAACCACAGAGGGTGAGTTAGCTGGGACTGATTGCACTGTGGTTGCAACATTATTGTCGATCGACGAGCGCAGAAACTTCTGCAACCCAGGAATACTGGACACTACAGTAGCAACACGTAGATTGTGATGCGTACGCCGGACACAGGTCGTGTATGACAAGTCTGCCAGATCAATATCGGGATTCTGCTCGAGGTAGGCAAGAAGGTTACTGAGATTCCCCTGCAGCGACTTCTTGCTCTTGGCAGAGACTGTAATTGCGTAGGCAGAACGTCCATCTGCACTCATAGGACTGACGCGCGGCCTCTGACGTTCCGGGGCATCTTCAAGTAATAATGTAGTGTTTCCGCCATGGGCACCGAAGGAGTTGACCAGGGCGATGCGCTTTTTGGCTGCGGGTTTAGTCCATGGCGTTGTTTGGAATACCAGCCCAGCATTGCGCCGGTCCAAATCCTTCGGGAGCTGCGGATTTACCTCGCTCCTAATGCCAATATGTGGGGGAATGGCATTCTTCTGAAACATCAACAGTACTTTGACGAGCGAGGAGATACCAGCGGCTGCCTCACTATGACCGATATTACTCTTTACAGCACCGAGATATAGCCGTTGATCTGCACGGCGCCGAGGCTTCAAAGGTGCAAATACATCCAGAACTGACTCTGACTCTATAGCATCACCAGCCTGAGTACCAGTGCCATGCATCTCAACAAAGCCCACTTCCAGTGGACTAATACCTGCTTTGCGCAGAACATTGCGGCAGTTCTCTTTCTGATGGCCAGCGTGGGGGTGCGTGATTGAAATAGCATCTGCAGAATGATTTGTTGCGGCTGAAAGTATGACTGCTAGAATGTTATCGTTATCAGCCTCAGCATCCTCCAGCCGTTTAATAACAACAGAGCCAACTCCCTCGGCACGGCAGTAACCATCTGCTCCTTTATCCCAGACCTTGCATTGGCCCGTTGGGGAGAGAAAGTGGGCGTTTCCCAGACCCGCGTAGTTATCTGGATCTGTTATAATATTGACGCCACCAGCTAATGCGACATCAATATCTCCCGCCCAGAGTGCCATACAAGCCGCATGCACCGCAGCCATCGAGCTTGAGCATGCAGTATCGATACAAAGACAGGGGCCCGAGAGCTTGAAGAAATAATTAATGCGGCCAACAGTGAAACCTCGCACTCCCCCAGGCACGGCGTAGGTGCCGATGTTCTGCGACGCATTCAGCTCACGCCAATCATCGCTGGCCTGGCCGTAGTAGCTGCCAATCCGGTCGCGCCTAGTAGATTGTGTACGTCCAATCACGAGACCAGCCATCTCCATGGCCTCGAAAGCAGTCACTATAGCGAGCCGCTGCATTGGGTCTGTCTGTTCAGCCTACGGAACGGGTTAGCCCTCAGTCCCTGTGTCAGTGATCCACGACACATACCTCTTTAGGAGACATTGAAAAGAATGCAGCGTCGAAATAGCCAGGCCGGTCGATGAAATTACCATATGGGGTCTGAGCTGCATTTTCGGTCTTGCCAGTCGGGTCATAATGCGTTTCGAGGTCAAACCGATCTGGAGGGATTGTTGTACAGGCGTCACGGCCTTGTTCAAGCAGCTGCCAGAACTCTTCAGGGTCGTTCGCCCCACCAGGCATCCGGCATGACATGCCGACAATGGCCAATTTGGAATTTGCAGGGTTATTACGAAGTTGAGGACCAAAATCCTTGTGAACCCAATCTACCAGGTCATTTTTTCTGATAGTAACCCTAGGGTGGTCTTCGGCGATGGCCTCAAGAATACTTTTGAAGATGATGGAGGTGCGGAATGAGTCGATGCGACATATCCCCGCTCCGGAGAAGGCCCCAATGTGGTGTTGAATGCCCTTGATTATGTTGTCAAGATAGATAGTGCCCGTGATCAACTCGGTGGCGATTTCTGAAAGCAGACCGCTTGCCGTGGTGGCTGTAAAGGGCTTCCCTGTCCGTGATGATATTACAGAGAGTCGTAGCGGCCGTGTGGTCGGAATAAGGGACATCGGAGTGTTCAAAACTTCATTAACATCATCCTGGCTGTATATATGGTTGGCGTGGCAAAGACCATCGTACACGGGTAGAGCAAGGGACTTTGAGTATCGCAGGTCACTGGAATGCAAGAAAGCCGCTTTGATACGTGATGGCGGCCCACTGACGCTCACAGAAGAATTATCAGCCGCGCTAATGAAGACCTTGGACATCTCAGGAGTTCCCAAGTCTTGATTAACCCGCGTCAACTCGCTCTGGACCGAGTCCCTTTCCATGCCGGTAACAACATAAGCCCAGCTTGCAAGTGCACCCTCCGGCTGTGGGGCCTCCAGCTTGCTGGAAAAGTCGCCCACGTAAACGCCCAGCCGAAAGGATACCCTGAGACATTCTGCTCCGTTCTTTATGACCTCCGCAAGCGAATTTGAAAGGGCTATAGCGGCTGCGGAAAAAAGGCCCACGCTAAGGCCAGCCACGATGGTGACATCTTTCGGAAGATCGAAGTCGCTGTCAATAGCCTCATGATGTCTGCGCTACGTGTTAGCAGATGTAACCCAAGAGAACCGGAATGCTACTTACCCAATAAATAAACTAAGCTGCAATATCAGTAAAAAGGCACTTTCCATGGCCGCACCGAGGCCCAACTCTCGTAAATAACCATTCTCAGACAAAGTCACGATGTTGTCAAAATGCGGCACCCGGCTATTCACAGAGTGTGGGAGTTTGGCTATCTCATCCTGCAGTACCAAGATCGAGTCCTCCAGGTACGCACTGAGAAGTCGGAATCGACGGTCCTTGCTGTGCTGTTGCAGGCGGCGGAATAACTCATTCACGTCATCGTTAGGGAACTCGTTCCCGAAGTACACCAGTTTTGGAGTAGGAATATAGTGGGTAGAGTCTCGGCCATCAGGCTCAGAAGATTGACCCATTTTTCAAGAAGGGCTGGGTTTGATTCTTATGATTGAACCTCTGACTAGTGGCCGAGTGAGTGAGCCACTTCCTTGGACTCTGCCAGTGTATATATAACGGATCGCAGATGGACCTTATTGCGCCCGGCTTTTGGACAGTGATGGTAGAGACATATTACCCCTGATATGACTATTCTCTCACAAAATCCATGCGTTCCTGGTCGACACTATCGCGGATCGCGCCCCTGCGGTAAAATCCGGTGTTAGTTCTGGGCTGTTATACAAAACAAAACCCGAGGGGCAGAAACCACCAGAGTAGCAGGCGGGAGGGTTAAGGAAAAGATACAGACTAACTGGGTTTGGAGTAGGGATGAACATCAGAGCTTTCTTGATTCATTCGAAACTGCAACATCACAGACGAGAAAGAAGGTGGCAGGCCGAGGCGTAGATCGGTGCTCGAGCAGGGAAAAGGAACAGTCGAAACAATGTCCGACATAAGGCAGTTCTCCCACTAGCTAGAACGAGTCCTCGCCTTGATTGCGTCTTTTTCATTGACCAAAATCCGTTTGTCTTTAATTTATGAAGACCATCAGAAGCGCTGGCCTGCCAACCAAGCCATACACTACAATTCCAATTTTTGGTCTATCGGGTTCCCAGGATATAATTGTCCAAGTTGCTCTATCAATTTGGAACTTGTAAAATTCGATATCATTCCAAACAGCTCCGGCCCCTCTGGTTCCAGTACTATGGCCTCTGTTTTACCTGAAGCACCGCTGTCGGTGATTAACTGGGGAAAGTTGAAGTCGGGCGATCCAGACGAAGGCAGGAGACTGCTCGCTGCATGCGAGGGACAGGGTTTCTTTTACCTGGACTTGAGCAGTGCGCCTGCCTTCTTGCAAGACCACAAGTCAGTCCTGCGCTTTATGGAGGATTATTTTCATCAAGACTTGACTGAAAAGATGAAGGACGACCGACGGAGCGATACGCATGGGTAAGCTGTCATGCAAACCCTCTTCTTTCACAAGTGTCCATGTCTGACTGAACCCACCTTGGGGTAAATACAGATATGAGCCGGTCGCTACCTCCACCGGAGCCATGATGTCGTTACCTGATTACTATGAATCGCTGAAGGCGTCGCGTGACGAGCTGCATAGCGATAGTAGCGCCCTGGCCCCGGGGATTCGCAAACACAAGGATCTTTTCCATCGATTCGGTAACATGACCCATGAGGTCTCTATGGTTGTCTTGCAGGAGCTCGACCGCCAGCTCGGATTGGGCGGCGAGCGTGCCTCGTTCAAGGAATTCCATCGTGAAGAGGCCGAGTCCCTCACCACACTGTCAATGTTCCGCTATCCCAAGCAGGAGACACTCGACATTGGGGTGGGCCACAATAAGCATACGGACATTGGAACCCTGACATTCCTCCTGTGTGAGCAGTGGGGACTGCAGGTGCTATCCAAAGCCCCTGCGGGATGGCGATTCGTGGCTCCGCGGGAAGGCCATGCGGTGATCAACGTGGGCGATACGCTTCGCTTCCTATCAGGCAACCGCTTTCGGTCGGCTGTGCATAGGGTTATTCCCACACAGCGTCTGCAGCACGAGGACCGCTACAGCATTGCATACTTTTTGCGAGCGGCAAATGATACCATATTCACTGATAGCACGGGCCGGAATATATCGGCTAAGCAATGGCATGATGAGAAGTTCGACGTATTCCGGGAGACGCGCGAAGAGCAGGAGAGACGGCCGATTCTTACGGGTGGAATGGAACGTCAAGAAGCCATTGTGGTCTGAGGCCCCAAAGACATGTAGCATCTATTAGTATTGGTACTAGGCAGAATGGAACTGTGACATTGTTTTTTAGCACAACGTGCTGCTATTTCTGTGTCATACCGGTCGGATTAGTAGGCATACCTCCGCTTCGAGCAATGGAAAAACAGGAAAAGACAATTACTTGCAGTCAGCCTCCATTGCTGTTTCTTTAACTAATGGAACTCGCGTAGCTATGAAAACTTAGTCATGGAAAATCTCACATAGTCAATGGATAGTTAGATGGAAGTGACGCTGATCAAGGGTATACATAGGTCGCTCGACCTCTCCGCACTGTTCGCAGATGTCAAATGACACTACCCCTTTACAAATGACTAGATTGATCCCGGTAAGCATAGACAAAGTCAGTATTCTCTATATAACTTGATATTGAGTCCGACTAATCTAGTTCGACTTGACCCGATTGGCCCTCGAATCTTTGGGGGCAAGCTCTGCCATGTGAATAGCTATAAGCAACCACTATAAGATGAATATTAAAACAAGTGAGAGAATAGAAAAGAGTCCAAAATTTAGTGATTATTTTTCTATTTTTTTTGTGTCTTTTCCTTTTATGATTAATGGAGGGAAGCCCCGGGGGGGGGGGCGGTGGCAGAAGACCAAGTGCTGAAATTGATTTGGGGCGCTAAACTCATTATAGTAGAAACTTTGTGGGTGGCCAGATAACACGTGCTTGGTAGTTACTCCACAAACAACTACCTCTTAAGTCAATGTCAGCCCAATCTTTAACCCGTGCATCATCTCCATTCTCAAAGGCTCAAAGTGTTTAATAGTGCTTAACTACATAGTATCTCACGCATCAGGCCCTTAAGTCGGATTATCGCTTCGTCGCTAATCTGGTAGTGCACGACCAGACGGGCACCCATAAACCTCAATCCGAGCTCCACACCGCGCTTAATCAACCTCTCGGGGCCCCAGGCCAGAGGCTTGAAGTCCAACCACACCATGTTCGTTTCCACCGGATAGACCAGGTTGCCGCCGTGGGTCTCCCAGAAGGAAGCAATGTCCCGAGCAAGAGCATGAGAACGCTGTAATTGTCCGCCCAGAAAGGTGTCCTCGACGGCGACACGGGCCGCAGCGCACACGACCCCGGATTGCCGCATGCCCCCACCGATACTCTTGCGGATCCAGCGAGCTTGCTTGGTCAAGGCCTTTGACCCGACCAAAACTGAACCAATTGGGGCGCCCAGCCCTTTGGAAAAGCAAAGATTGATACTATCGAAGCAGGAGCAGTAGTCACACAACGACCCTGCCCCAGCAGCCACAGCCTCCCACAAACGTGCCCCGTCCAGATGCAGTGTGATGCCTTGGGCGCGCGCCCACTCGCTGATGCGGCGACAATCAGCCAGTGGCATAATCACGCCACCTAGGGGGATCTCTAGGACGATCAGCCGTGTAGGGCAGTCGGTAATCAAAGTCCCGCGGTTGAAGTGCGCCTCGACATCTGCCTGCGTCAAATAGAGTCCGTTGGCCGGGCTCACACAATCCACCATTGCGCCGCTCAGACTGGCTACCCCACCTGCTTCATGCGTTACGAGATGACTACGAGCGTCGCAGAGCACGCTGTGTGGTGGGCCCTTTAGTTGCGCTCGTACACCCAGCTGGTTGCCCATCGTACCACTGATCACGAACAGCGCTGCCTCCTTGCCCATCATCTCTGCAACCCTCGCCTCCAACTCCAAGGTTGTTGGATCCTCTCTGAAGTCATCGTCTTGCAATGTCGTGTCTGCTATGGCAGCCAACATCTGTCTTGTTGGCCGCGTAACGGTATCGCCTGTGGTAGTGAGTAGCTAGTTAGCGATGTGCCTGTTGACCAGGGAAAAGGCAGCGACATCAAATGTTGAGGAGTTAGGGGAGGCCATACTGCGAAAATCAAAGGCAGCCGACCCGGGGTCGGTCCACTCGCTAGAAATCATGGTAGTTCCTTCCATGTTGCCACCCATTGAAACCGGGCTTCTCAATTCATTTATTTGAGGAGTCACACTTGTAATAGAAGTGGTCTTCACTTTAGTGCGGAAGAGACTTGATTATTCGAATACTATGAAGCAAGGCGTTTCTGCAAATCGTGGCCCTGAGCAGAGAGCACAAAATATTAAGGACTATGCCCCAAGGCTCCGGCCAGGCACCTGTCCCTAACACCGAACCTGTCCTAGGTGGGCCACAAACGACAGGGTCGTCCAATTCGGGTTTTGACATCAAGTCCACTAAAACCCGTCCAGGGCCCCATCACAGCGGAACCCTCTGGTCCACTTACTAATAGGTTGGGCAGAAGACACGCATAGAGCGCATCGCTCCAGAGAGGAAATGGCAAGGGCAAGGGGCTAGAGTACTAGTTTAGGATCCGGGAATCTTCCGATCAGTTTGCTCTGTATGCAAATACTACTAGTGAATAAGAGCGTTTTCTCAGCTGAGATTTGGGGCAGAAACGGACAGGCACGCCCAGCCAAAACCCCCTGAATCTAACTATTTTTTGTATCTGAGAAAGACAAGATATCTAGATACATTAGCGCCACCAAATGACTTCGACACGCTCGTGCGTAGCGTCATCTCCTCCTCACGCGCAACTTACGCATACCTCGATACCTTCGGTATTGCTGCAATCTTGCAATATGCGCAATTTACTTAGCGCCACCGTTTGCGCGGCCATTGATCTTGACAGCTTTACTGTCGGGAACGTTCCGGGCATTGGGACCCGGGCGGAATTTCACAGGAAGATCTTTCTTAATGAATACACCGTACGACTTCTGATCCAGCCAGTCCTTGTCAACCTTGCCATCAAGCTCCAAGTCATAGCGCCACAAAAGCTTTGCCGTGATCAATCGGGACTCGGCATTGGCGAGGTTTTGGCCCAGGCACTACCCACAGAGACAAGTCAGTCCATAATAATTCTGGCCAAGGATTACTCCTTGCTTTGGTGACCACTGAACTCACGTTATACGCACCCAAACTGAATGGGTGGTATGCCTCATGATTGTCATCAAGAAATTCGGCAGGTGGGTCGGATAGGAACCGTTCGGGGCAGAAATCCAGCGGGCGCGTAAAGTAATCAGGGTTTTGGGCAATTCCAAAGAAAGACATATTGCAACCCGTCTACAAGTGGCAATATGGTTAGCAAGGCCAATGACGAGAAACCCAAACGGAAGCCAAACTCACACCCTCCGGAATGAAAACTCCCGAGGCATAACCACCGCCACGGGGTGGCGTTCGCCAAAGCATGTTGATGACCGGTGGGTACAGCCGCATAGTCTCATTGAGACACGCAGTCAGGTATTCCAATTTGTGTACAGAGACCAGATCGATTTCCTCAGGCGATTTGAAGGATGAACGAATCTCATCGACGAGCGTCTTCATGGCATGAGGATTGGTACCGAGGAAGTAAACCAGACCAGTGAGTAGCGTCGAGATGGTATGGGATCCGGTGCCCACCAGGGTCACAGCGGCAACCACCATCTCTTCTTTAGTCAAGCCCTCGCCGCTTGCATTGCCGTCTGCACTTCTGATGGCGATCTTATCCCAAAAGTCCCCGCGGGTGCTGCCGGTCTTGATACGTTCCTCGACACGAGCGCGGGCGTACTTGAAATTATTGAGACGAGCGAGCTGAAGCTTCATGGGGATGAAGTACGGGGCCAGGAACATCAGACCGCGCTCGCGGAAGAGGAATTTGAGCTGGGTGTCGAAGGCAGTCTCGGCAAAAGTTTTCATCTGTTCTCATCTTGTCAGTGTGGCCAAGGAGAAGGGCAGAAATGGGGTTCGATGGAGGAAGTCTCAACCCATTCGTGAACCTCGCCATTCTCAACGCAGTTGAACGGCTCGCTCCATCCCAGGTCACTGATGACGTCGAAGCCCACCATCACGAACCATTTGGTCACATCGATTGACTGGCCCGTACGCGCAAAGTCGTCTACCTTGTTGATGAAGATATCAATATACTTGGTAATGAGGTGTTGCTGCTCTTGCATACCCTTTCAGAAAATGCGTGGTTCAACAATCGTCGAAAACGAGCATGGTATGTTCCCGCGGTGTTCATGATACTCTGAGGGCCGTTCTTGCCCTGAGGCACACGCTTGGGGTGGCGCGGCCATTGTGCCCTCCCAGGAACTTTGGCAAAGATGTCATTCCACGCCGCGTTATTGGTGAAACTGAGTTCGTTGGGGCCGATTCGCACAATCTCTCCGTACTTGGAGTGCACCTTAGCCGTCTGCTGAGGAAGGCAACCTGTCCATTGCCAGTAGTCCTGCCTGCAAATTAGTAGCGAACAAGGGGAAACAGGAGAAAGACCAGATAAACATACCCACGGTACTTTGCTGAATTTGCACAGCAACGGTCCTGGAATATTGGCCAGAGGATGGAGGAAAATGTTATAGAAGACGCCACAAAAGTACCACACCACCCAAGCACAAGCGAGTGCTCTCAAAACGAGAGCATAATTCAAGCTTTCCAGATAGCTAGATAGAGCCATGACCGCGATGTATCGATTGTGATTACTGGAGTCGAGGACCGTCGAGGCGGAAGGAAGACCTACAAGTCGTAGGAATGAGTTACTGCGAGAGGAAGATTTGATGCTTAGAAGGGAGGGTTTTATCAGCTGGTTTTCGCCTACACTCTTCTTAAAATCATCACTTCAGCTTTGAATCGCACTAGGCACTAAGCCCGTATCGAAGATTTCTGCCCACATTGGATCGGAACCTGGATGTGGAACGGCTCTGGACTTTGCGGATTTTGTTGCGCCAGCAGAATCCGGGTCATGAGATGCGGCCACCGGTATTCTAGTAGCTTTGCTGGTGACTCGTTATAGCACCATTCAAATCGTGCAAGCGCCTCAACTGATGGCAATCAGGTCCTGAGGTGAAACTTCTTGATACGAATTCAGTTCGAGAGAATTGAGAGAGCGAAATTTCCTCACTCCGGCTTTTCCTTCCTTCGTAACACTTAACATATACCAGAAACCAGAAACATTCACTTTTTTTTTGATCATTCTTCCCCTAAATCCGCATTCTTTATTTTATCCTAATTTCGACTTATTCAACCCCACTTGTACTAGCACAGCCATTCAGTGTCATTCCACTACCAAGGTGACTCAACTGCTCATTGTACTATTCCACGTAATTTCCCCCTTAATGGGCAACTACATCGACACATTGTTTCTGTCAATTTAGAGATGTCATAATCTGGAGTAGTTTATAGTAAATTGTAGTTATTATTTAACTTGCATGACACATGATCAGTAGACTGGAGAGGGTATAACCGTGCCATTCTAACAGTAGCAGTTAGATGATTCTACATTTTTGATGCCTGGTCTAACATTATTTCTCTATCACGTGCCTTTCTTCTAAGTAAGATATTGTTTCACACCTAGTAGCGATAGTACTTATTTTATTACCTATTCTAATATTTGACTTCGTTCTCAATTGTGACAAGGGACATCAATGTCTTGGGTCCTTACTTACATGGCTGAAGTAGGTAATAAGAATAAGAAAATAAAATAAAATAGAATAAAACAAAATGAAAAGAGTATATAAATGCAAGCATCAGTATCATGTACAACAATTTAGCAAGCTTTCATCTGCCTAAGGACCCGACTCGGGGCTTGCTTGCTCGTGGAATATCCAGAGAGTATCATGATATGCCCGGCATCGGAGTGATGGCTTACCAGCTCCCGGGCCCGATCCAGGGCTGTCTCCTATTGGATAACACATCGGTCCTTGGTCAGCAATTCGGGACCGAAGCAAGATCCGGATTTGTGATTGGTTGCTATATGCACTCGTTGCATTGAGTAGGGCTGTTCACTAGGACTAGCAGTATAATATGATAGTATATAACGAAACACAGGTTGCTCCAGATGAGCCGAGATTTCCTCCCTCAGAGCCTAATCAGAGTCACAAATTACACCACCACAAAGATCATATACGAGAAAAAATGAGCGAAAAACATGCAATGGCATCCAAGCATGACCTTGAAGCGGGCCCCAAACCGATCACCACCCCCGAGCCTCCCAAGGAGGCTGAAACCGACAAAGATCCAAACCTCGTCACCTGGAATGGAGAAGATGATCCAGAATTTCCCAAGAATTGGCCGAGGGGCCTGAAGTGGAAGAACACCTGGTCGGTTTCACTGTTTGTCTTTATTTCGCCCGTGTCGTCATCGATGATTGCCCCCGCCCTAGATGATCTCGCCCAGTCGCTGGGGATGCATTCGGAAATCGAAATATATCTCTCATTGAGTATCTTTATTCTCGCGTATTCTATCGGTCCTGTTTTTTTCGGTCCGGCGTCTGAACTATACGGTCGAGTACGTTTACTTCAAGTCAGCAATGTGTGGTATCTGGCCTGGAATCTGGGGTGTGGGTTCGCAAAGACCAAGGGGCAACTTTTTGCTTTCCGTTTCCTTGCAGGTATTGGTGGCAGTGCACCGCTAGCTATTGGAGGAGGAGCCATCAGGTGAGTACATGTAAAGATGAAATGATATAACCACCTCGCAGAAAAGCTGATCTCAACTGTCAGCGACATGTGGTCCGCAGAAGAACGGGGTAAGGCCATGGGTGTTTATACTCTTGGGCCACTCCTAGGACCAGTAATCGGTCCGATCGCTGGTGGGTTTATTGCCGAGTATTCAACCTGGCGCTGGGTATTCTGGTCTACCTCCGCTGCTGCTGTCGCAGTGCAGGTAGTTGGGTTTTTCTGGTTGAAAGAATGTCATCCGGGCACGCTATTACGGAAGCGCCGTGACCTTCTTGCTAGAGAGACAGGGAATGAAAACCTTCATACTGCGGAGGTAGTCGAAACGCTGGCTTACAAGCTTCTTCATGCGCTTGAGCGGCCGGTGCGGATGTTCACGACACAGCCTATTGTCCTCTGTATGGCGTTTTATATGGCCTACCTCTTCGGCGTCGCCTATTTGATGTTTGCGACCTTCCCTGATATTTGGTCCGACGTCTACCACGAGAGCTCTGGAATTGGAGGTCTCAATTATCTTTCCATCGCGATTGGCTCTTTCATCGGCCTCTTTTTTAACCTCAAGCTGGTGGATCGCATATACAGAATTTTAAAAGCCCGGAACAACAATGTTGGCAAGCCCGAATTCCGAATGCCATCATTGGCTGTGGGTTCAATTATTAGCACTATTGGGCTCTTCTGGTACGGCTGGAGTATTGGAAATACTCACTGGATTATGCCGAACATCGGGGCGCTGATCTATACCATGGGTACCATCTCCTGCCTACAGGGCATGCAAACCTATATTGTTGACAGCTACCAAACCTACGCGGCCAGCGCTATGGCTGCCTGCGCTGTGCTTCGGAGTTTGTGTGGTTTTGGATTCCCACTCTTTGCTCCTTATATGTATAACAGACTGGGTTATGGTTGGGGCACCAGTGTGCTGGCCTTCATCGTCATAGTGTTTGGATGGGGTGGGCCAATACTTTTCTGGAAACTTGGGCCCCGGCTACGTGCCATGTCTGGATATGCATCTGGATAAGTGAGGCAAGAACTTGGCACACGGGGGGGGGTGCTGAGTGAGAGACGGTAGCCATTACGAGGTGGTGATTGTATTTTCCGCCTGGATTGAATTCGGCAGTCGGAAGTTGTCACTGGGGCAGATGGAAGGATGATTGGACGGGTTGTACTACGAGCATTGTATTAGTATTTACCAGTGGCCATAGAAAATAGCTCCTATCAAATGCGAGACGATTATGACTTAGTTCGTCTGTCCTCTGAATCTAGTGCACTTTCTGAACGAATAGCAAATATCTCATCGATCTGGATGTTGGTAGAAAATCGGGTTAACGCACACATATATCCTTCCTACTTATTAAAGAATATCTATTTCTCTGACTTCAAGGGCTTTCATCGGCAGAGCACCATTAAAGTTTCACCTGTCGTCGTTCGCGATTGTTCAGAAATATTCCGACTGCACAGAATGATATGCGTCCGTTGTCAGCAGCATTTCGTCCCGCACATGTACATCGTCTATGGGCATTGTGGCCATGTTCCAGCTCTGATGTCCAAGTTGCGGCTGGGATACGGTGAAAGACGCCGTGGGCATAATGGATTCGCTAATTGGCATGCCACCACCTAATTGGGGATCAATTGGGGCGTGTTCCTCAGCAACCATGTGCACCAACGTGTCAGTAGCAGAAACCTCCACTACCTGGCCTGCACCGAATTCATTACTATTTTTCTGGGGTAACGACGACAGCTTCTCCCGAGCCTTATTCATCATCTGCATCAGGTGTGCTTGGGCTAGTTGGCAGCTATGCGAACTTAGAAGCTCTTCGTGCTGTCTATATGAAGCCTCAATAATTGGCCACGCCCTCCGAACAGTTTCCACATCACTGCAGGTGTTACACTCCCCAATTGCTGTGGACAACGCGAGGCATGGAATGGTGATGTACCAGCGAAAGCCGCTCCCGCGAGGATCGGTGCAGAGCAGGTGTGCCTTTTCTAGATTTTGCAAAGACCAGCGCAAGAGACTTGTATCGCCTTCTAATCGCGGTGATTCCAGCGAAGCATAGCGACCCGCTTGGCTAAATCGAAACGGTAACAGCTCTGACAGACGGATCGCCGATACAATTGATTGGGTACTATGCCAGGTAAACCAGGCATACGGAGAGGACTCGGGATCACAGTAGTGTAGCAATGTGAACACTTGCTGTTGGACTTCTCGAGACAGTTTATGTCTTTCTGCGGCAGTGCTGCAATCGGGTGAGCCAAAGTTGAGTGCTCGACCGGCTACTTGTACATGATATGTCACAAGAGCAAATGTTGTGTCCGTGAGCTGCTCCTGTGAAACAACTGAGTATTCAGTATTCACGTCGAAATCGGAGTCATTGACATGTGCTACATTTGGAATTGCACATGCTGCGCCACTGTGTGTTATAAGTGGCTCGGAGCATAGCGCAAAGGACGCCTGAATGTCGACAAGGCAAACAGTGAGCCACAACCGCAACCGCATCTGCTGTTGGAAGAAAGATTCCTGAGCCCCAGGGTGTTATTTGGCCCTTGATCCAGCCTCATGGCTCTCGCGAGCCTGACAGCTAGGGCAACGAGTGCCCAAGCAGCGGTGTCCTTGTCTTCGGATCTTCTACCAATCTTCGGTAAATTAGTGGCAGTTGCTAACGGTATCATTAAACACTTACAAGATACAGAATGAAGGCTTGGAGGACGGTCATATCTCTCGATGTCAGCAACCCAGCCTTCTCAAAGGCGCCTTCACACAATTTGCGATGCACGGCCATAATGCTCGATTTGTTTCGTTGGAATGTGGCCTGACACTGTGCTTCTGTCATAGTGTTGGCTGCAACATAGCAAATAGCAGATTCCAGCGCTCTCACCGGAATATCATCCTCGGATGATTCCAGATATTCAGATGCCCCATCTAGCATCCATTTGCTGAGGCTAGGCCGGTGTAGGATCTTGATAATTGGATCCACGTTTTGGAGGTATACCTGGCATAACTTGCTTGCTCCAAGCTTGTCACGAGGCAGTGACCTGAAGCTAGGGGACAGCGAATTACCGATGCTCAGCATGCCGAGAGCGTTGGGCCCGTGGTCTACGGAATTGCGCCGCAATGAATCCGTTTTCAATCCTCTATCGCTTGCGCGACCGGAAGACGGCTCCAAATCAGTTGCTACCGACGAGTCATGCATCTAGTGAGTTTTAGTGTATTATGCTTCTAAAGTGGGATGATGGGTACGTGTAATGAGTGCCCTTACCCCATTGCTTGTAAATTCGGTCCAGATATCGTTGCCAGATATCTCCGGGCATCTTCTAGCAAGACTTGAGGTTTGGATGGCAGGAAATTGTTGAGTCTCTAAGCCTAGAGTCGTTTGGACTAACTGCATTACCTCACAATCCTGTTAGCCGACGATCCCTTGTCTCATTCTTATCGCCCTGCCATATGAGCGCTTTACCATCGTATTTCCACCAGTGTTCCCGATTCGAAGGTTTTCTTGAGCGTCTGCAGTCTTGTTCGCCTCGTTAAATTTGACTTTGTCGGCTCCTGGATCTTGCAAGAGGCTTTCGAGCTTCCGGATATGATGCGACAGGTCTCCAACGATGGTTCCAAGATCATTCTTCGTTGAGTCTGTGGCGCATTGTATCTTCTTGCTCACTTGTGAAACCTGGATGTTAATGCTGCTCTTAGTATCTTTGAAATAAAATAGTATTCTAAAGAGAAACAAAGCCATATTGAAGCTGGGATTGAGTTGCTTACAAGTTCCTGCAGAGCACTTCCCTCCTCAACAGGCCCCATTTTATTTGTTTCACCCTCCGGAATAAGTCTCTTCAGCCCATCCACGGGTGCACTCAAGCCCCCATACTCGGATGTCAACGTCGCTTTGGGATTACTGAAATCTCCGTAGCGTTCATTAGCTGGAGGAGATGACGTTCTGGACCGGGCAGGGCGTCCGTATCGACCTCGAGGGAGTCTTGGGCGATATATGGGCATACACGCAACACCAGAGGAAGTGCAATTAGAGCATGGGTCAAGCTTATCACACTTAAGCTTGCGGTCTCGACACAAGACACAACTAAGCTGTGGGACAGTCCTATTTTTCTGCTCTTGGCTTGGAGAACTGGCCATCCCTGGGCGACTTGAGCGCTGCACAGTGTTTGCTTTTGATAGAAGACGCGGCATCCCCTATGTTTGAACTCGGGAAGTCTAACCAGCTAAGTAATGGCAATTGATAGTACTAGGTTTTGATAAATAGATAGAAGGCGAGGGGCAAAAACCAAGCCGCATAACACACCTGGGTCCCAGTCCTATATGTACACTAGATAGTAGCAGATAGTAGCAGATAGCCGCAAATCTCACCAAATCTTGGCACGAGGAAAGGCTGCACTTCAGTGGTACTTGATCACAAAGTGGGGAAGGAGGAGGAGGAGAAATCACGTCGACGATGGACTAGATGCATTGTTCAGCTTTCCGGCGGGTTGATCGGACGAACGGCCTATTATAGAGGGCAACCATTAGTGGACAACTCGCAGATTTTGCGGTACTAGTACTCAGTGCCTAGTAGGGGTTCGTAATATAGCCTAAAGGCGTGTGATTGGGTGACTGACATACTGAATCACCCACCTACCATCCGCCTTGTATGGCAAAGGCGAGTCGGCATGGTCGTGATGGACCAGTATCACCCCGAGAGTCAGCCAACTAGGGTCTCGAACTATGACTGAGTCTGTGTAGTTGATATGTAATCTCGATTGTACTCATTTACATGCAGCTTCCGGTGATGAAATGTACACACAATGCAAATATTTCAATTGGCCAATATTTCTATACGCCCTATGAGCCCATGTAGACTAACTACGATGTTTACACTCGCAGTGTCTGCTGATAGAGGTGCAGCTAACTCGGTGACCGGCGGAGTTTTCGCCTAAAGAATGTACGGATGGTGCTCGCCCTTTCGGGTATATCAACATGCGGATATCGCATGTAAGTGCTGCAGGTCCAGGATCACGAGAATGCTAGCAAACAATTTTCTAGTACCCAAGGGGCTTGCGAGTGTATTGAAGCCAAGTTCGTCACAGTATTATTACTCTGTGGCTGCAGCACTGCACTGCAACGCTGGACAGTACCAGTATTTCAGATAAAAACTCAGCTCATATCTTCCATTGGCTACTACAAGCTTCACATACTAAGTACTACACTAGAAGTCCGCTGGCCTGGAAACAAAGAGAATATCTGAAGAAAAAAAAATGGAAAGGCATGTATTTTATAGTAATGCTTGGCTGTTCTGTCCTCCTATAATGCCAAATCCGGGTAACAGGCGTAGGAGATAATCGGAATTCGTCATTGGTGATTTCCTCCGCTGATACAGATGCAATCCATGTTTTTATCCGTTTCCCCATAACTAGTTAGTGAATTGCCAGGGCTGAATAAGCGCTACTCTAAATCCGGCTAATGAGTACTACTAAGTACTTACTTACCTATAGCAGCTGGATCAGAACTCATGCCCCTTTCTTCTTTCGCTGATTGGCTCCGGATCAAAAATACTTTTACTCGGGATTCTGGCAAGGAGGTTGTCCGGATTTTCGTACTTCTATGGATAATCAACAGGGGTGGAGAGGCTACTGGGAAGGTCTAGCGAAATGTCTAGCTATTCATAGTATCCATAGTGAGCTTTATCTTTGAGGACCTTAGAATCAGTCATTTTCCAGCTAACCCCGATTACGGTACTGGATTCGGTTAGTTACTACTGAGTCCCAAAGGGAAAAAAAATAAAATAAAACAAAACAAAATAAAATAAAGTAATATAATATAACATAAAGGATACAATTAACCACTCGCCCAAGACGAGCAAAGAAAGTCTGTTGTCCGCTTGTCTCATGTGCCACGCATCGCTCTCAACGTTTCATGCGTAGCGGTTACGTATTTCTTTCCTTTTCTTTTTCTTTCCTCCTCTCTTTCCTCCCACCATCCCTCCCCTCTTCCCTGCCCCGGTCTATCCATCTGTTCACCAACCTATATATCTACCACATATACGAGGCCGTCTTCACATAGGTACATATATCCCAACTCTCCCTGACCCCCTCCAGCACGGCATGTAGCTTATCCTACTCAAACTCGAACAGTTCCACAAAGTACCAATCTAAACATGAAATTGAAGCGATTACTAGTGGACTACAAACCATGGACCACGTCCCACAAGTGGAAGTTTATCGTTCATCTAATCTTGGACTAGGGGCATTGTTCCTCCGGCTTGTCCTTAGTGCCCGCCTTCATGACTTTGAATGGAGTATGATCTAGGATCCTCAACACATCGTAGACTAGTCAAAATGAAAGATCAATCAAACCAATCATACGTGTGTAGGAAGTACACCTCCACGAGAACTCCGTACCAAGTAGTACTAGTACTACTATTCACTCACTACACTGCGCACTTTCCCCTCCAGTAAGAGCTGCCAAGCCTATCCATCTGGGCGCCTAGCCTTCCGACAGGGATTTGAATCCCACGAGACTTTACACAGTTCATTTTCGTCGCCGGGCATGCACTCGAGTAAGGCCACCGCATTAGGTTGTGGGATATACTGTTGGCTGGCATGGATGATTGCGTTTGTGGCGGCGGGCCAGCCAAATTAGTAGGATTCTTAGTGTTGTTGTCTCTTGTTGTTAGTAGTTTCGTTTTCTTATCGCCGTACAGTGAGTGGTGGGTTTGCTACCAGGATTAGGGTGTCTAGAACATAGTACAATCATGGTGGTATCGCTTGTAATTGAGGGGGGGTGTGTCTCTGTCTATGCTTCACAAATAGATGAAGTTCAAAGATGGGTAACAGGCGTGCCCCATGTCATCTGTACTGGACTATGATGCATTGTGCATTGTTATGGTGGTGGGTCGTCCTCTCCCACATCACAGAGGATTCGCCAAAGTGGGGATAGTATGAGGTGACGTGCTGCTAGTCATATCATGTCAAACTAAAAGTACTAGGTTTAGGGGCTGGAGTGTCGGTGCGGAGAAAGGCTCCCCTTGGTACTATGTGTGACTGACTGCAAATCCATTCATTTTATAGTATATACAAAGTAATCGTCATACGGTCCCTCCAACGCCAACAACGTGCTATGTATCGTAAATCATACACCTCCCCTATCCCAGATGCATCGCGAAATTCTAAACAAAAAGTGGTTCTGTTCCTCTAGTCCATGCGCTTATACAGCTTGGCCTTGCTGGATCCACTGCAGCAGGAGGGGACTGCCGCAGCAGGTTCCGGGTGCAGGGTAGACTTGTTGAAGTTCTGCGATGACTGAGGAACATCCACGGCCGGGTTCTTCGTGAAGAAGCCGTCGGGACGCAGCATCACGCTGATGCGTTCCATGGGCATGACGGGGAAGTCTTCGACGCGGGGGTTGTGGGTGAGGCCGAATGCTAGAATGAGCGTGTTAGCTGAATCATCCTTGGATCTCTGTACATGTACAACAAAGGGGGGTTAGGGAGTGGTAGGACTTACTGTGCCAGAGAACCACGTCTTCGTTCTCAGTAGGGTCATTCCGCTTGGACCAGGTCTCCACGCCAACAGCGCGTCGGCTCTGGTTGGTGAACTCGCCCGCAGCATACAACTCATCGTCTTGGTATCTCGTCACCCAGATGGGCTTGGTGGCGAATTCGGCACGGCCGTAGCCAATGGCTCTCTTGCTCTGGAGAAGCATTTGGCTAGGAGCCGGGTGGAGTTTGTAGGAAATGGGCTTGTAGGTGATGGGGTTGATGACGTTGTCGTTGCGAATCTTGAAGACCCGGTTGCGGTTGATGTCAAGGTCGGCTGAGCCTGCCTTATCCATCACAGTCTGCTCAGTGGTGTAGCCTACTAGCCAAGGGTTCTTCTCGTCTTCGGGAAGAGGTACACTCTCCTCATAGTAAACAGTGTTCTTGTGGCCATCCAGGGCCGGGTCAATGCGGAAAGAGAACATGTGCTGGTGATAAGGAGCCATCACGCCCGGACCAACGTTGGTACCCCACTTGACAGTCTCGCCATTGGTGTTATCAAAAGGCACCGTCGACAGAATTCCGGTTGCGCGCACTTCCAGTTCAATGTTGGCGGCCTGGTCGAAGATGTAGGCAAAGATGTACTCGTAGTTAGCGACGGTGCAGATCATCTGCAGGACAAGCTGGCGGTTGCGGACCACGGTAGCAGCGCCGGATCTGTAGTTGGTGTGCTTGTGTTGCAGGCCATTGTCCTGCTCGTGCATGCAAATGATGTTCTTCAGCAGGACCGGGTTTCCCTTGCAGTCAGCCCGGTAGCCGTCGAAGTACTTGATATGACCCAGGCAGTCGCAACCCAGCGTTAGCTGGTTGGCGTTGAGACCAAAACCGACATCGCCAACGTCGAAAGCTTGCTTGCGGTGGTAGGGAGCGCGAGGGTCTATCATCCATATTAGCATATCTTTTACATAAAAGATCTCCGGTTCTGCCTACCTCCGTAAGGAACGGTCATTTCTGATACCGCAAGGCGGTAGAAGACGCTGCGGTTATCATAGGTGACGTTGTAAAGAACCATGCCCTCCCGGTTGTTGAAGCCAACCCTGAAGCGCCACTTCTGCCAGTAGACAAAGTTGCCATCCACCGAGAAAGAGGGTCCTTCGGGTTGCTGCACAATGTAGGGCTTGAGGTCTGTGCGAATGGGCTCATCCTGCAGGTCATGGGCGTATTGGACTGCCTTGACGGGCTTCCAGGGCTGAGTCTCAACGCCCTGTGCATCCGAGCCTCCCGGCAGATAATCAATGCGGATCAACTCATGTGTAAAGGCATCGAACACCGGGGAGAACTTGCAAGGCAAGGAATAGTGGTTGTTTTCGGGGTGGTCCACTTCCACCATGTACATGAAGCACTGGAACATCCGCCTTGACTCGGTCAGACTCTCGGTGCCGTACATCCACGGGTCATTGCAGACAGTCATGCCGGGGGGTAGCTGAAGCTTTGCAATTTCCGCCTGCACGGCGGGGTGCTTCATGCAAACTTCTTCGATAACGGCCAATTCATCGATATCCACTGGAGGCTGAGGCCAACTGTTAGCGCAAGGACTTCATAGTCAAATCAAATTGTACACACCTGGACTCCCTCTGGTAATTCCTTGACGTATACGACGGATGCGGTGTCCGCGTTCATCAACGCCTTGCACCATGCGCCGGTATCAAGGCGATAGAAGTAAGAGTAGAGAAGACGCGCGGGCTTCGGAGGAAGGGGTTTCCTTAACCTCTCAGCCTCGATGTATGGGACGACATCCTTCTTGATGGGCTCGTGGATATCAATACGATTGTAGCGCAGCTTGACACCTGGGAAGGCAGCTTCCAGGATCCGCACAGCCAAGCGAATTTCCTGAGGCCGGACGGGATCAAAAGGGTGAGGGCTGGCCGAAGTGGCCAAGCTGGGCCCCTGAGATGCAATTGACATGTTCAGAAGGCGCGCGTGTGTGCTTGATGGGAGAGATGATGCGACTGGGGAAATGATGAAAGATAGATTGGGACAAAGTCCTTGGGGAATCAGGTCATATCAAGAGGGATGAGCTTGAACAGCAAGTGTCCATTGCCCGGGGGGCAAACCGAGATATATGTAGTCCATTGAGCACTTCTCCCTTTCGGTGAGGGACCCAGCACAAAGGCAAAAAAGGGAAGCTCATGGAGAAGGTGAAGCCGCAAGAGACCCAAGGATCTCCACGGTCTGGATGGACATGCCTAATTGGGATAAGTGGGGCGGCGGGTAAGTCTGGGACTGCGG
This sequence comes from Aspergillus eucalypticola CBS 122712, assembly GCF_003184535.1. NCBI lineage: Eukaryota > Fungi > Ascomycota > Eurotiomycetes > Eurotiales > Aspergillaceae > Aspergillus > Aspergillus eucalypticola. Next base: position 181,760 of record NW_020290295.1, on the reverse strand, counting down.
CTTCGAGATCTCGACAATTTGTTAATCTGCCATGGATTGACAGCCTGATAGCCGCCGTGCATTGGTCATAGAATTCCCCTTGCGGTCTCCCTCCTCCGTTTCGGGGTCCGAGGAACGCGAGGATAAGCGATGCAAAAGGCGCTCGTTTGCCGAGAGACGTAATATGGGACATTCATCCCATCAACATATCTGTTCCGTATAGTGGCATCCAGCAGATCGGACTCGACGATAAACTTCCCCCCTTCCCGCCGATAACGGCTGTCTTTTCCTTATCTCTGTAGCCACATGATTGCTAGATAAACGACTGCAATTGTCAGTTCTCAAATGTCATACTCCATCAACTCTCCTCTGCAATTCTCAATCACTCACCCGAGGATCTTCAGCAAAGGAATATCGAAAAGCGGGGGAATCTTCTCCATCTCCGATAAAAACTGCCAAATCTCAGCGTATCTCCTTCCTCTTTTGGTTTAGCGCCGACCTTCCCCGGCCTTCTTGGAGGCTCATCCTTCGTCTCTCTTTCTGTCCTTCAACTATTTTCATCTGGTCTGCTTCAAGCAAGGTACACTTGTTTGGTGACTCGGACTAACGGTCAACCGGCTGTTTTTCTGACAGATCCATTGGCTGCCGGCTTTTCTCCATCTACTTAGTATCCGGTTGATGCAAGTTGCCGACGCGGAAAATATACATCTACGAGCGAACCAGACTACTCCATACTAGTAGTAGTCCCACGCATCGAGAGAACAAACCAGCAGCATTGATTTTTAGAAGCCTAGATAGCCTGGAATATCCTTTCCTATATCATGACAGTATTCAATTCTGCAACCGTGGTGCAACAGCCTTCCACTCAGACCCCGACGAGGCGGAGATGCAGACGGGAAGGCGCCAAGTGGACACGGTCTGGCTGCTTGACATGCAAGCGTCGTCGAAAGCGGTGTGATGAAGCGAAGCCCTGGTATGATGGAGTTCGTCCCTGGTTCTAGGGTATACTAGGCACTAACTACTCGATTACAATAGCTGCCATAGTTGTGCCAGGTTGGGCTTGAAATGTGAGGGCTATGGCTCAATGTGGGCAGAGCCTTTAGATCCATCAGCAAATGTCTTCAGCCAATTCAGAGCACCGAAACGGCGCAGAGTTAGTACAACATCAGCTTCAACAACTTATTCGCGTGTCCCGGAAGAAGAGCTCTGGTTGTCCCCGAGCTCCTCAGTCTCGAGCAGTCTATCAACAGCGCCAACAACTCCGGCGGAATCTGACAACAGCAGTCTATACTCTTGGAACAATGAGAACAATGAATATGAAGACAAACAGGTTACCATAACTGACTTTGACTCCTGCGGTACACTCACCGTGGCTTCACCCATGCCAAGTAGGTACTTCAGTCATCTTTCGCATCACGATACGCACTATCTCCAGTATCACACCGAGCTGGGCTCCAAGCTACTAGCCAACCTCGAGAGTATCGACAACCCCCTTCGATCGTTTCTCATACCCCGGGCCCTATCATCGCCTCTTCTGATGAAAGCTTTGTGTGCGGTATCTGCAACACACTTTGCAAATCGGTCCCGGGACAAACAGGAGGCCCAGACAGCCGCAACAGACTACTACGTTCAAACGCTGAGTGGACTGCAGTCGACAATTGCCAAATATTCAGCGCGGACCCTTCCCGATGAGGCCATCCTGGCGGTAGCCATGCTTTGCAAGTACGAAATTGTACGCGGAAGCGTTCAGCAGTGGACCGCGCATCTGAACGCCCTGCAAGAGCTCATAGTGGCTCGCGGTGGAGTTAATGCCCTGAAAGATGACATGAGGGAATTTCTAAGCGGCTTGTAAGACTCGTTCTACAAACTACCTGCTTTGAAACCAAAGCTAACCACACCATAGCTACATTTATGCCTATAACATGGCCAGAATCAGCAACCGCAAACACATCAACCACGATCTTGATATTGGCAACGTCAAAATTTCCAAGCTCGACATCTACATCGGCTACGCAGAAGACCTCATCAAGATATGCGCCCGAATAGCCGACCTCCCCACCCTATCTCAAGACCCTGTAGGCTTGGACCTAGAGGTCCACTTAATGTAAGTACCCCTCTCAACAACATCCACAGCTCCCGCTAACCATCAACCACACAGCGACACATCCCTTCGAGACTGGGCACCCACCAACACCGAATATATCCTCCCACGGGGCATAACCGAATCGAACCTTATCCGTCTGCGCATGGTCGCCAACTGCTTCCGCGATGCTGCGTACATCTATCTCCATTCCACTCTGGAAAGACTGAACCAGAGAACGGCATCACCATTATCACCACAATTTGCTGCCCCATTACAATTAACACTACATACGCCATTCAAACCAGTACCATCACCATCAATCTCACTCCCCCGATCAACCGCATTACATCAGCTCTTGTCCAGAATCAGGGAATTCCCACTCGACGAACACTGCGAATTCTCTGCCCTTACATTCCCACTCTTCATTGCTGGCTGCGAGAGCAAACATCCCTCAGACCAGGAGCTCGTTATACATTCATTGGATAAATTAGAGGCGAACTTCGGCATCGGTAATGTGAGAAGAGCAAAAGAGATGTTGAGTATTCTCTGGGCGGGAGAAGGCGATGTGCATTGGCTGGACATGTTGGAGCGGTTACAATGGGACTTGATCCTTGCCTAGATACTATAGATATTGTATATAGATAATAAGTGAATACCAAGCATCTATGATAAGCACTGAAGTACACTTCTGATACCACAGCTTGACAAGTCTTCGACTTACGGCACTGCTCCGAGCAGATCTTCTCATGGGTAAACAAGGGTATCTCCATTTCATCAAGGCGTTAAACCGCACAGACTAATAATAAAGGCTAAGAAGAGAAGTACCCAAAACACCCGTCCACCAGACGCAAACAAAAGCCCGAAATAAAACAATGAATAAGAAGTCCGCTTTGCACAAACCGAAAATGCCATTCTCTTGAGACGCCGCCAGTCGCAGTGTCGCTTCACCTCTCCTCCGTGACTGAATAAGATCAGCTCAATCCCATATTGACCTCATCACCTAATCCCATCTCTCGCTCGGCTCGTTCAGTACCCCCTGTGGCGCGAGTGCCCCAGCGGTCTAGACGGTCCTGAGCAAGAGACATCTCTTTCTCCCTGATACTTCCCTCGCGGCCGAAGCTGCTGCTGTGACTGGCGCTGCCTCCCGAGTAATTGGACGGTTTCCGGGCGTGCGGAATACTGATGGGTCGGGTTGCAGTTGCGGTGGACTTCCCGGTTGGTGTGTAGCTTCCGGTAGGGGTGGCGGACTTCAATTTTCCGAGATCTACGGAGGAGTTATTGGTGGACGTTGGTGGAGCAGAGGAGATGCTGCTGGCTTTGTCGCTTACACTCTTCGTACTCCCAAACCAACGTCGTTTGCGGGACTTGGATGAGGTTGACGGGGCGAGACTTTCTGCGTCGGCGTCGACCGTAGATGAGATCTCCTTCTCATGGGCGCTGGCGGCCTTTTCCTGCTCCAGTGACTGGGCGATGCCGGATTTGGTCTCCACCGAGGTGCTCTCGCCCGCTGAGGGAATCTCAACCAGTTCGGCGTCACGACACCACTTCCGACGACGGGTGTATCGATCCCAACCATCTTGACCACGGCGACCGTCGTTCCACTGTTCCCATGCTGTTAGTAACCCTGGAACCTGGACATTTGTCAGAACATGGGAAACAATGTGTCCCACCTTGTTGTCATAGTAGACCCAGCCCCCGCCATCAGCTTTGGCGTCCGACTTTCCTGACTCGTCGGCGCCTTCAATACGCCAGTCACTCCCTTCGACCCAGCGCCACTGAGCATTTCCGTTTGCGACACCGGGCAGCTCAAAGTCCTCCTTAGATGGGACGTGATTCAAATGCTCGTCTGTCCAAGCAGCTCGCTCGGACGGGAACAGAGAGTACGTCCAGCCGATTCCAAGCCAACGACGTTGGTTCTCATAGATGACAAAGGTGAATCTCACACCGGAGGAGTCTCCTCGACGTCTTGTCGCAATGCTCATCGCATGGCCCTGGCTCTGCATTAACAGCGAATGCGCCTTATCAACTGTAGAAGAAAAGGATAGGCCTGTGATTATGGAGCATATCCGGCGGATCGTTAACGATCGCCAAAGAATGACACGGGACACTCTTGCCGGGCGAGAGTGATAGGTGAGAATGATAGTGCCGATGGTCATGATAACCCGGCGAGTGGTAATAAGATACAACGGTGGAAGAGTCAAGGCGATCCATATTGGTGTAACGAAAAGGATCCGAATGAATAAGGTCGTAAGAGCCGGTCGGGTAGTGGCCGAAGTCGCTGTCCTCTGCGTGGACAGGAAGTCGGTAAACTCCACGAGTGGCTCTAGGAGAATATTGCAGCGTGTGGTAAATGTCCTTAGCGTCTCCACGATTTCGTCCAGCGTTTCATGCCGATGGGGGAATGTCTCCGAAGCAGCCCTTTGATGACCTTGCTTCTCACTCAAGTGAGCCCTGGACGACAACGGGGAGTAGCGTCGCCAGTACATGCCCAAAATAAGGCCGATGACCACGAGGAGTGGCCCGGTCCAGGTAATGATCACATCGCCATAGAGAACGAGCGTCCAGAATACTGCTACCAGCAGGAAGCTCTGCCAGCCGTCTCCAGTGGTCCATGTGAGCAATCCAACGAGCTTGTTCAACGGGAGAATAAACGGATGCGAGTAGGCCAATGCCCGGGTGATCTGAGGGGGTGTGGCCACCAGTAGCGGCGATTTGCGATGCACGATGATGCTGGAACGCTGCCTCGATGTGACGGACGAGCCTGAGATGGTGGTGGGGGAGAAAGCAGCGACCGTCGGAGGCTGAGAGTCAGCATGGTCCTGCGTGGATGATGATGGGGCCATGGAATCTATCCACGGAATATCTTCTGTCGCGACATTAGTATTCAGGGGGTAAGTGGATGAGAGCGGCTCGTCCACGTGGACCAGATATTCGAAGAGAATAGGAGGTGGAAAGTCGTCAGAGTCAGAAAATGCATTTGTTTGTATCAACCTACCGAGAGCTGCCATCCAACAACAGAGACGTCATATGCATCCAAGGTCATTGCGGGCGGTGAGACGCGGAGAAGAGAGAGGGAGAAGGAAAAGGGCGAGAGACACACAATAAATGCTGGTCAGACCCAACGAAAGATGGGGGACCAAAAGTTAGAGACAAGGTCCCTGGAGGGCGATCATCTGCGGGGATGGAAGGGGGGAATAGCCTGAGATCCGCGGGTGCAGCTGAGAATTGAAGCTTTTCGTCTGCTGCTCGGAACATGTGACAGCCTGCCTCGCCCGGATATTACCATACCATACACAGATTACACAATTTACACAATGTGGGCATCAGTGACAGGCCCGGTATGGATACCGTCAGTGACCGTTACATACGTATAGATGCGATGCATCAGTCAAGGAAGATGAGGTGAGAGACACACACAGTGAGACCCTGCAATAACAAATCATTGTTCTATTGAATTTGACAAATTAGCAGATACACAGCAGCTGAAGTATCAGGTAGGGGGTGAGTGCTTTCTTTTTGACGGTCAAATAGTATCGAGTCCAATAGTTGGTTGGTCTACTTACATCCATCCAATCCAGGAACCAATCCGGGGACGCCTCAGGCCGCGGCGGTACGGCAAAACGGACTAAAGCGCTGCCGAATTTTTCCCTCTCCGTCTGTTTCCATCGCCATCGAATCCGCTTTCCGCTTCCCTTCTTGATCCAGCCAGGGACTCCCTCCACTACTCCCCGGTCGCATCATTTCTTTTGTTCGCCGTCGCTCCTGGAGCTTTGATTAATTCTTGAAGTCCGTTCATCGGCTATCATCTCCAGTCATCATGGTATGTGGAGACACCCTCACTCCTCTGAAGCCAATATGATGCCTTCCTCTATCCCGATCGGCCGCCATGCTCAGGTATACTAATCTTGCTCTCTTCTCACCCAACAGGCTCATCGTATCGTCACTCAAGTCGTCGTCACGGGCGCCCGTGTCTTCGGCAAGGCCTTCGCCGAGGCCTACAAGCAAGCCCAAGCCTCCTCCAAGTACGCCGCGCAGACGGGCAAGAAGGTCGGCGCCAGCATGTCTTCCGGTTTGACTCTCGACGAGGCCTGCAAGATTCTCAACGTCAAGCCCCCGCAAAACGGCGAGGCCAACCTGGAGCAAGTGATGGAACGATTCAAGAAGCTGTTCGACCTCAACGATCCCCAGAAGGGTGGTAGTTTCTACCTGCAAAGCAAGATTCTTCGGGCCCGGGAGAGGTTAGAGATGGAAGTCCGACAGGCCGAGCGCAAGATGGCCGAGGAGAAGGAGCTGCGCGACGGCTGGAAGCCCAAGGTATATAAGGACCGGTGAATGCGTTTCTTTTTTACCTATAGCACCCGGCTCAACTTCTTCAGGAATGATTGATTGCTCTCGGGCTGCCATATGGGAGTTCTTGCGTTTCGATCGATTTAAGCTTGGCTCTCATCAACAGGGTCGAAGCATTTGCACCGACCATCGGAAGCCCCTCTTAACGATCTCCTCGTCCTCCTGTTTTTCTCCCTCTCGGTTTTCGCGGCATAGCATGGCGTTTTGGTGATTCCAACTTGCAGCTTGGAAAGAGTTTAGATTCCTATATTTATATGGTGGCTTGCATCTCGTCAAGACAGATGGACTCGGATTTGAATGAAGGGCATATGGCATACCAGATTCCAGGCTGACTCGACGGTCTGGGTTGGTTGCGCCTTGTTCGCCGGGCCATTCTACGTCCTGACTGAGAGTATATGTGTATATTATTCGAAAGACGAAGGGCCTACGAGCCTAGCAGGGTACAAGGATGATCCTATCTTTGTGTTCTGTTCTTTTTCTTCTGTTCTTAATGATCCCTTCTCCCCTCTTGTGTCCTGTTCAGAGGATTGATACCTGTACTTTAGTACCCTCCACGATTGCGTGGAAGGTCATGATTCCACTGAGTTGTGTACAAATGCTAGCATCGTTCACAATCAATCATGAGAAATAATCTTCCATCATCTTCAAGAACATCAAGCAATGCTCATCGGTGGCCATCATGGCGCCATCGCGGAGCGGAAACGCCCCAGCGGGGAATATTGCCCGGGTGAGATTCCCTTATCTCCGCCGCAGATTTTCTTTCCCCTCCTTTCGCTCTTTTATTCTTTCCCCTCGCCATCCTCTCTTTCCCTCTCTCCCTCTTCCTTTACTCGCCCTCTTTCTCTCATTCCTTCTTGTAAATACTTTCTCTCCTACTTTCGACTCCATCTACACAGCAAAAATATAAAGAAAAGACCAACAATGCCCCGTCCCTCCACCCCCCTCTCAGCGGCCCTCCCGCCACTGATAATGGGCACCGCAACCTTCAACAACCAATACAACCACGACCCCTTCGCCCTTCCCACCACTGAACTGGTCCAGCGCGCCTTCACCTCCGGCATCCGCGCCTTCGACACATCCCCCTACTACGGTCCCGCCGAAGAACTCCTCGGCCGCGCCCTCGCCACCGACTACGTCCGCACCCATCACCCCCGCTCATCCTACCACATCCTCACCAAAGTCGGCCGCATCGCCTCCTCCTCCTTCGACTACTCCCCTGCCTGGGTGCGCCAAAGCGTCCGTCGCAGTCTTCAGCGCCTACACACCGACTACCTAGACGTTGTCTACTGCCACGACGTCGAGTTCGTCTCCCCCCAGGAAGCCCTAGCCGCTATCCGGGAACTGCGTCGCATTCGCGATACCGAGGGCACCATCAAGTATGTCGGCATCTCGGGGTTCCCCATTGACGTGTTGGCGGAAATAGCGGAGCTGGTTCTCCGCGAGACCGGCGAGCCGTTGGATATCGTGCAGTCGTATGCGAATTACACGCTGCAGAATACGAGACTCTTGTCACGCGGGTTGCCGAGGTTTGTGGGTGCAGGCGTGGACGTTGTAACGAATGCGTCCCCGTTGGGCATGGGTCTGTTGCGGAGACAGGGCGTGCCGATTGGCAGTATGGGAGATTTCCACCCCGCGCCAGATGGATTGCGCAACAAGATCCGGGAGGTTTCGGATTGGGTCGATGGCCAGGGTGAGAAGTTGGAGGTTGTGGCTATCCGATTTTCGTTGGAGAGCTGGTTGCGCGAAGGAAAGCAGGTTGGAGCGCTGGGTGCCCCGCTGGCTAAGGCTGGAGATGCTGATCCGGGATTTATCTCCGTGGCTAGTATGGGCACTGGGGAGAGACTGGGAGTTAGTGTGATGGGAGTGAGCAATTTCGAAGAGTTGGATGAGACTCTCCGTGTTTGGCATAGCATCGTGGATGGATTGGAGAACAAGGACGATGACGAGGACGTTGAACCGAAGTCCTCAGAACTGCAGCCCCCGTCCGCTGTGCCTTCTGCCGCACAGGCGCCTGCTATCCTGACCCCCTCGGAGGGAATCATTACCGACCGTGCTTGGTCGAAAGACAGACGTGGTCGCATCTCGTCTCTGGCTCAGCATATCCGGACGATTCTGGGCCCAGAATGGGCTGATTATGCCTGGGACAGCCCGTCTCCGGATTTCGTCAATTCGTTGTCTGCTGAGCATCTAGCTGCGAGAGACAAGGATGCTGCTGCTGCTGCTGCTGCTGCTGCTGCTGCTGCTGGCGCTATTGATGAGTCCATGGTTACGCCGCCTTTGGAGGCAGTTGATGCGGCTGAGAAGATACCCACTGCTGCAGCGCCTGATGTTGCGCTGTCATGAAGATAGTTTATCCCTTTATACCTTATACAATCCAGGCTTGATTGATGATGACTTATGCATATGCATTGTTAAGACATGACTTCAGTTGTTTGCTTTAATGCTTCCATCTATTTGCTCACTACATAACTATGCCCTTCATTGAAAAAAACTAGACCGCATACCGTTTCTGCAACGTCTGTACATGATATATCACTTATGATCTTAACACAACCTCCAGCACGCGCACATGTATAGAAAAGACAGACCACCTACCTACCTATCCCGCAATTCAAAGTCCAAATCTCCACCCAACTCCCAAACCTCGCTCTTCCTCTCCAAGCGACCGCATATAGCGCCCCCTTGATGAGAAGGATACGGGAAATAGGGAGTAAAGTAAGGTTTGCAAATCCACAAGAGAACCGCGAGGGTCTCCGTGTGAACGTACGGTACCAATTCGATTTTCATGCTTCTAGATTTCAAATCAATATTTTGCAATTTCGCTGCTGCTGCTGCTGCTGCTGCTGCTGCTGGCGTAGTCAGGTAAGTCATGGAAGGGAAATCTGTCTCTGTTTGACTGATCGGTAGCAGGCCGGTTGTGTGTGTGGACTCACATCTGGCCTGAGATCATCACACAGATCTATTAAACCTATAGAGAGGTGTGTGTGTTAGCGAAGGACGTGGCGTGGCTGTTGGCCAGTGGGTTATGATATGATAGGTAATGTGAATACCAACCAGGCTTGACAGTGAATTGAGTATCCAAGCACAGCTTCTATTGAGCTTGTTAGTGAGATATCTTCAGAATATTTCATCACGCGCTCATAGCCAACAGCATAATGTCATCCACATTTAGCATTGCTCCGATATCCCCGAATGAACAGCAAAAGGAAAAGACCACCCCAGTGTAAACCATGCTCCCAGATATCTTTTTTCAGCCAAAGAAAAGAAGGGTATCAGACGCTCATAAGGCGGACAAGAAATCAGAAAGTGAGAGAAAGAGAAACTATCCCAGGGTATAATACAGAAAATGTGTGCCCACTGGTAACCCAAGACGAAAGAAAACTGTACAAGTCTTAAGTCGACTTCTTTGAAAGAAGCCCCTAGTTCTGGCTGGGAGATATTACATCCCCTTCTCTCGCATCAAAAGGTCTCTGTCCATATCTGATTGCGACTTGTAGCCGCCCAGACTGATGGCCTGCTCATTGCTGATCGAGTAGGGAATGGACGGTATGTCGGGACGCAAGCGCTTGAGACGAGCAGAACGTTCCCGCGCAGCTTGTTGCTTCTTTTGCAGCTTAGTCATTTTATCCTTCTGCGATTTGGGTGCAGCAGGAGGGGGGTTTGGAGGGAGAGGTGGAGCAGCATCAGCCGGAGGAGACTCAGGTGGAGGGGGCGGAGGAGTGGAATCCCGACGGTACCGGGCAAATCTTTCATCGGTGTCGAAGACCTGCCGGAGCTGCCACCGCTGCTCAGTGTACTCCTCATAGTTCGCGGCAATAATGGCTTCAAGGATGCTGGCCTGCGTCTGGCCCGCTGTGGCTGTGGAGATCATGCGCTCCTTGAGACGTTGATAGGCCTCTGAAAACGCTCTGAAAATCAATGCAATCTCCCGTGTTCCACCAGAGACATCGTTGTCGGCATTGTTGGGATCCTCGATTGACAGACGGGGACTGTTATTGAAGGAAAGCTTATAGACCCTCTGCACAGGAAATTTATTAGTCGGTGTACACACAAACCATCATTGGGAGAGCTTACCTTATTGAAGTAGCCCGGTGGATTAAAGCGAATTCCAACGGAATCATAGTCAAAACCGTTACCGTAAAACTCGAAGAAATCCATAAGAACGCTGCCCAGGTTCGGTGTCCCATGTCCATGCGGCAGGTGCTGCAAGAGACTTGTGACGAGACAAGTGATGGAAAACCCTCCCAGGCCGCCAGTTGGGACTTCATTGAGGCCGCGAAGGAGCAAGAATTGCTTAATGACGGACACGATAACAGGCATTGCGGGATACTCAGCCTTCCACTGCTGGAACGTCTCGTTGGCCACTAACCCGCTGTCATTGTCGAACGACAAGTCCACCCTCAAGCCAGTCAACTTGTCCACGAACTTCAAAATGGGTACTCGGGCATGTGCGATCGTCTCGATCGAGTTGGGCACCGCAATGTTCAGGTTCTTCAAGAATGCAGAGAATGCATAGATCTGGCCTTTCCGTTCACCAAATGTCTTAATACCGTTGCGCATGAAGTTCGTGGAGAGTAGCACAAGGTCAATATCGGCAGTGGGCAGGTATAGGCCCGACGCAAAGGAGCCAAAAGGCCGAAGCTGCACCCCATAGTACCTGCTCTGAAATGCAGCCTGTAGCCTCGCCACCAAGTCCTCTCGCACGATCTGTTCATAGCGCACCGGTTTGACCCAGTGGTAAAAGCTGAGGATCTCGTTGTGCAGCCTGCTTTTAGTCAGAATGATTGCTCCTTCCTTCACCATAGATTGATACGCACCTTGCGCCCACATGTAGACTGGGAGCCATGCTACTTGCCCACGGTGTTGCATTTTCCGACGAGCGGGCTCTCCACTCGTCAATGATCGAGCCATCATCATAGTATTTGCTCAACGGCTTCCCAGTCTTCTTAGAGACACCCTTGATCTCATCATCGTATGTCCTCTTTCTGTTTCCAAACGCCGAGTCCTTGCCCTCCAGCTGGCGCCTTGGTCCGGTTGGTGCACCTTCGGGCGCGTTTCCGCCGCCTTCATCTTCATCAACCAAGCCACTCAGCGAGATAAAATCTTCGTTGGTCTTCACCGCATCTTCCTGTGTGGATTGTGCCGCCGCGGTTGCAGCAATCCGGGCCTTGCGAATCAACTTGACGACGTCCACTCGCTTACCCTGGGTCTCATCCGGAGGAGGCAAGACCGTATAGGGATCGGGGTTGGACCATTTGGGCGCAGGTGGTGGTGCTGGAGCAGCCGTCGCGGTGCCGGTATTGTTGGGATCGACCGCACGCTTTTTGCGCGGGTGAGCTGCTTCGTCCTCATCCTCCGAAGAGACGTCCATATCGGCTTCCTCGCTATCGCTAAGGTTCGCCACAGGCGCGAACTTCAGAGCCGGTTTCGAGTCCGCAGCGCCGGAGGGCAGTAGCTGTTCTGGGGTCGTCTCTCGCTTAGATCTCAAAAGCGGCCGTTCGGAGGTTCCAGGGCGCGCATAACGGAAAGTGAACTCATGTCGGGGTTGGTGTCCTGACCGTCGGTCATTTCCCCGGAACTCGAAAGCCGGCGGCATGACGGGAGAAGGGAAGGAACGAGAATCAAAAAGTAGTATCAAAAAAATAGGGAGAATGACGTGCAGCGACAACACAGGCTGAGATGCAATCAACCCACAACGACGCGCTTGGCGGATCTTTTTTTTTCAACGGCGGCGGCGGAATGAAAGTCTGGGGCTGCGGTTGGGAAGGCGGTGAGGATAGTCCTCCATCCCACTTTTTGCTTATCTCCGTCGGCCCATTAACTATAGTTACTACAAGTGATTTATCTAGATAAACATGCGGTTTACGTACGGAATGGCAAGCATAATTCAAACGGCTCTGCATTCAAGCTCTGTCCCCAAATTCCTTCAGTCCATTCTGCAGGTGTTTGATCAAGGCCTTATCTGCTGCCATCTCGGCAAAACTTACTCTCTGTGTGGCCCATTTCAACCACCCACTGGCCCTAGAACCCTCTTCTGCTCTAAGTAGGCCAACACTCACATCTATCAGCAGTGGTCTTTCGTCGTCATGCCAGAATAGGGATGCGCCACAGCGGCTGCAGAAGTCGCGGTAGACACCTGGGGAACTCTTGTACTGTCGCATCGTGCCGGCGCCAAATGCCAGCGGCACCTTGTCCTTATTGTAAAGATTTGATAGAGGAATAAACGCCCACGGCTGAATAGGGAAACCACTGGCTAGGCGACACGAAGGACAGGCGCAGGTACCCGCCAGATACTTAGTATTCTCCTCCTGCAGCCACCACTTCTTGTCTTGGGGGTTGCTTGAGGACTGTGAATGATACGGTGCAAGCAGATCGGACCACGGGGAAGTCGGCTTGGTGGATGAAGAATCGGGCCGCGTGATATAAAATTCAACACCCCCGCAATGACAACGGGCAAGTAGCTCGTCAGGATTCCGGGACGAGGGCTCGAGTCCGGCCTCGGGCTGGCTAGCTTGATTGCTGGAAACCGTGCGTAGCCAACATGCTGGAGCAGGTTCTTCTGGCTGTCCAGAGAGAAAGGGTGTCAGGCCACCATCACGCGTCTCGGCAGCCCGCCAATGCCGTATAGATTTGGTTGGGGGTAGTCTCCCCGCCAGCAGTCCGGCTGCAACAAAGAATTGCCCTGTGTGTTTCGAATGGGCAAAGACATGAGCGCCACAGGTTTTACAGAAATAGCGGCTTATGCAATCAGCTTCCTGGTACTCTTGGAGGCTGTCAAGGCTCTCTGGCTTAGCCTGCAGGAGGTAGTATGTCGAGCACAGCATTCCGGTGACCGTGCGACAGGCCGTGCAATGACAGAAATTGAGTGCCGAATGGTCGGTGGACTGCTTCAGCTCGATCTCCTGTGCCACACCTCCGCACAGGCAAGAAATGGGTGTCACTTTGTCTTCCTGCATTGCTTGAGAGTCGGCCAATAGCGATGGAAGTAAGCGGGTTTGATTCACAGTAGAGCAGTCAGACCAGCTCAGCTGCAGGGTCATTTACTATCTGGGTCAGGATCATGTTAGCTGGGAGGAGAAAACAAGAGTAAAAGACAATGATGTAGTTAGTAATGCATGCATGCATGCATCTGCCCTGCTGCATCCTCTTGGGCAAGCATAGAAAAGAGCTTACGACCAACCTGCAGCAACAGGAAGATAGAATACTAGTAGTATCCAGTCAGGGAGATGAATGGCGGATGGTGACTGGAGACGAGGTGCAGAAATGTGCTCAAGTTCAGACCCGCTAAGACCCTCGCAACTAACTATAAATACCCCGCTCTCTCTTTTCTTCCCGTCTTCCCAAATCACTGCCACTCTAACCACTTTTCTTTCCAATCTCCAAGGAAAAGAAGACTTTTGTCCTTTTGACTCCAAATCTAAAAGACTTTTACCTCGTCTTTAAAACCAGTCATCATGGGTAGGTGGTTTGCTTAGCCCTCTTTCAAGTACCCTTGTTCTGTTTGTTTATTAGTGCGGGGTACGGATGGATGGGAATCGAATCTGTTTGATGTTTGCTTTTACGCATCACCATCCTTGTCCTGGCGAATACTCGTGCTTGAAATGACTCTTCTAGTATTCTGCTATTACCTGGATATGGTATACAAGGTTGCTAATCTCGATGACTGACAGGTAACGACCACGGTTGCAGCTGCGGCGCCTCTTGCCAGTGCCCCGCCGGCCAGTGCCAGTGCCCCGTACGTTTCCACATTCTAACTTACTACTACTTGTTGACGACCATACTGATAGTTCTATTTTCTTATCATATAGAAATAAACATCTCGCTCTGAAGGGCTATACGATTAGAATCGGAGGACGACCTGCTTGTACCTATCTGAGTCTAGATCTCGTGGAGTAGTAACAGAAGATGCTACGCTGATTGTCCGATGTTTTGTTCCACCATCTTACTATGACAAGCCTAGTAGATAACAAATAAACGTAGATACTACACAGTAAGAGACATGTGATAAAAATACGAAGATACGAGTGGTCATAGCATCATGCATGTAGTATGTCCTGCTGACCCCCCTTCATGGCTCGGTTCTTGAAACTTCTATCGTACATGGTATACCAGAGATGTTATAGTCTTCAAGCTAGTTTAAAGCAATGACCAGTAAAAGAATAAGTGATCACTTTATAGTTATACATACACAATCAAGAAACAAATATAGTAGCAACATATGCAAACATCCAGACCTGGTAGAGATCAAATTACAAAATCAGTTGACATAATTAGTATTTAGTTTGTACCCCAATCTCCGACTACTAAAAACATCTACACCAATACCAAACAATCCCAAATAATTGAAGAAATTCTCAATTGATAAGTCAAATAAACCATTGAAATAATATAATTCAAAAAATATATACGTCTGAACACTCAAGACATCACAATATAAGTACTGAAATTCACAACCTCATCACCCATACCACTATGCAACCAAACCAATCTCCCCTACACCGATGGCCCTAATCCCCCCACTCCCCTGAAGATTCAAAAGTCGCATCGAAGTCGAAGAAGCCATAATAATAATAATAATAATGATGCCGAGCAAGACACCTGCACTCGACATCTGGTTTTTTTTCTTTTTTATTATTTCAACGATGGCAAACTATGCGAGGCATGGCGAGGCGAAGCGAAGTGAAGATAGAAAAGGACGAGGCGTTGTTGTCATAGTAGGAATGTATTGGGGTTGGTTTGTTTAGTGCTTTAGTAGTAGACCGTCATTAGTTTTCTGATCACTTTCATACTATCATACTCTCATGGCTAAGATGGAATAGGAATGTGTACACACCTTGCAGTTAGCGCAAGAGCAGGAGTTGCAGCTGCCAGAGCAGCACTTGCACTCGCAGGGGGCCATGGTGGTAGGTAGGGTAGTATAGTATGTATATATACTATGAAAGTATTTGAAGAAAAGTGAAGTATATTCCGTAATGAACAGACAGCAGTGGATGAGCGAGAATAAACAAAAAGAGCGAGGATGTGGGATAAAGGAGGGTCTTTATATGCTTTTCTTTAGGAAAGAAAATGCTATGCTGTACGACTGTTTGCTTTGCTTTGCTTTTACTTTTTGCCCCTCCTCAACCCATCCTATCCATCCATCCCTGGAATAAGAATCTGCCAGGTGACGGATGGGGATAATCGGTTTTGAGTTGTAGTGGATACACGATGGGTACTACTACTTGCTGTGATCCACAGTTGTAGTAGTGTACTCCATATATTGCAACTGCAGGTGGAGGTGGATTAGTGCTATATATGACTGGGTCCAAGTTTACTTTTGCTTGCTGCAGCGAGGCGTGGGAGAGCATAGTTTGATAGTAGTTACTTGTACTAAAGACTTTGGATTGTATTTTCCTGTTTCTTTTTCACTTGTTGGTACTTGTACTCGTTACTACTAGTAGTAGTAGTGTGTTGCGTGCATGGATGATATCGTTACCACCCATTCCTCCGAGATTAGAAAGATGCCCTATAAAGAAAGGTGAGTAGATGAAACAGGCCACTGCGTTAATTTATTAGTAACAAGCATGGGATACCTGGTCAATACTATCCCCGCTTGCTCGCCGGTTTATTTTCTTCTGTCTTGATCCCGAAAGTGCCCTGGTTGGAAACCTAGTCCTGGGCATGTAGACGGATGATGTTTGGTCTACTATGGCCAAGGTGGGGGGATATTTGGGAAGGGAAGCAGATCAACGACCAATCGGTCAATAATATGGAGTGGTCCTGCAACTAAGATGCTGGGAAGCTATCATGCCACGTTGAATCAGGAGAAGAAGGAGGAGGGTGTGGTGGAGGTGGAGTCAAAAGGCAAAGCAAAGTGAGGCAACAAGTCGGAGATGGAGGAGGGGTTTGCTTTGCTTTGCTTTGCTTTGCTGGGTGGGGGACCCGTATCGGTGAGATCATATTCCACGTCCTTTTTTGACAGATTCTCTCTATCTACTTTACTCAATTGTTTATGATCACTACTATCACTGCATGTAGAGGATGTAGCTAGAACTGGGACGTGTCTTATGTACAACTATCTATGCTGGTAGTGATAATGGCTAATGGAAACCCCTCCATCCACAGACTCCACCACTGTACATGCCCTGCTGCTTCCAGGACGATCATGGTATGATTATACTGATTATACCTCGTATCTAAACTTCCCTACTAACTTCATCCAAAGCGATGTCTTGCTCCAATTACCTCTTTCAGCTATGGAGAATGAGTCTTTTTTTCTCCCCCACCAGGTGTTTCAAAACCCTCGATCGTGGCAGGCCCCGGAAAGAGTGGAACCCTGAATTCCCAGCACTGCTTATGAGAAGGCAAAACTTAGTATGTAGGTACGTAGTATCTCCAGCCGCGAAAGGCGCGCTAATCAGAGAAAAGGTAGGGTGAAATAAGAGAAAAGAAAAAGAAGGTTCGTTCGCAGTCACCACCAACTAATCAACAGCCCCACGGGCGGGATATACTTCGGTACTATGGGTCGAGAGAAATATCAAAGAAGCAACACCCATGCAACCAAGCAGCATAATTACGATTACTCCACCTGCTTATCATTGCCTGGTTGGTATGGGGGTTGTCGATAGACGAGGCGAGCCAACGAAGTGAGTTACTTGCAGTATCGTCTGATGGGTGTTGAGGGTTGTGCGGTTATGTTACTACACCAAGTTTTTACTGCGTCTACTGTGTTGTTGGGATGGCAATATGGGAAAATCCCATCAGGTCAGACGGACCTATCTGATCCTGTCTGCTGCGTCAAAAGGGCACTACTCACTGGTCGGTTACACCAGGGAAGGGGAGCCCGGGATACTGATAACCTCCAGAAGATACTCCGATGCCATCCGCTAATCAGCGGTTCTGCTAATTAGCAGCTGCCTAATCAATGCTAGAGCCATGAGGTCAGTAGCTTCATGTATACTGTCAGTACAACAGATGCTGTGTATGCAATTCGAATAAGCAAAACCTATAAAATTGTAGCGCTCTAATATAACCCTCAACATGGTTCCATCGCCGCTCACAGCTCATCCTTGCGGTTTGGGGCGGCTGCGCCCTCATCGCCTCCGGGACACACGGCCGGCGACGTGACATGCATCGAGTACACGCACTTCTCATCTTCCGCCACCTTCAGAATTGCGTCCTCTTCGCCGCATGTCATGATAACCGTCGTTGAGCGGGCTGGTCCATTCCAGCAGCCTTGACCGTTGGCATACTGAAGAGTGACCCTGTCTTCAGGGACAATCTCGCCCGCCTCGTTGAGCACATCAACACTCACAGATCCAATGCCGGTGTACTTGCCCATACGTGTAGATCCACCGCCCTTCTTCGGGATCTGTTTGGTCTGGTCCAGGAAGCAGTGCTCATACGTGTACTCACCCGAGTCCTTGGAGATGCAGACGCCCTTGAGAGCACGGAAGATGGACCCGACACCATAGTCCGTCTCAAGATCGGATCTGTGATCCTTCAGCTGTTTCTGCTTGTTCTCAAGCTCCTTCTCCGCCGACTTCACGGCTTCGCGTGCTTCCGACACAACCTTGGACTCTGACGTAGAAGTCTCGGCCGCCTTGGGTAGGATTCCGTTATCTTCCAAGAGACCTCTGACGAAGAGCACCTTGCCTTCGATGAACTCAACCAAGGAAGGCGGAAGGTAGGCTGCCAGCTGGTAGACTAAAACTGATGTTAGCGCGGAAACTCGATAACCCCCATATCATAAATGAATTACATACCAATACCAGCCTCACACCCATCCTCTTCATTCTCCCACTGCTCCCAGTTGATGCCCGCCTTCTCATCGTCGGGCTTAGCGATTTCATCCAGATCACGGTCCTGAGCGTTGTTCACAGCGCCCTCAAGAGTGCCCTTGGCGGCGTAGTCTTCCCAGCTGCGCACAGCGCGCTTAACACCCTCATCGTTGAAGTTGGGGTTGTATTCCACCTTGAACTTAGACAAGATCTCTTCAAGCTCCTTGACACGGGCACGGGTATCGTCACGCTCCTTGCGAACGTCCACCAGGGCGTTCCGAAGTTCCTCGACCCGGCTCTTAGCCAACCCAGCAAGCACATTGACCTTGCCCGCCGCCTTGCCCTTCACGACCTTGCTCGCCTCCTGCTTCTCCACCTCCTCCAGCTCCGCCTGAAGATCATTGACCTTCAGCTCCTGGGCCTGAATCTCCACTTCCAGACGCTTGATACTGTCCTCGACCTCTTTCTGCTGTCTACCAGCCTCCACGAGCAGATCCTTCTTCTTCCTCAAAGCCGCAGTCATGGACTTCTGTCTCTTCTCCTCCTTCTTCCGCCATTCCTTGCCGATCTCCTTGCACTTGTCTTCACACTTGGTGCCACCAACGCGAGCCCACTCGTCACTGCCGTCGCAGCAGAGCTCGTAGTCACAGATACCGTCGTTTACTCGCTGGAAAGGGACGTAGCCGGGCTTGTGGCCCTTGTTCTTGCAGTAGAATCCCGGCAGGGCGGATGCCAGCTCGAAATCGTCGCTGCCGGGGCGCTCACCCGGTGTTAGGGCGGAGTTGCGGGACAGGAATGCACAGGCAGATGTGCCAGGCTCGTCACTGCCATCTGGGCAGTCACAGTAATCATCGTTCACGGCGGAGAAGGGAATTTGGATGGCCGGGTGGGAAATGCACGTGAAGGTGGTGGTGTCTTTGTAGAACTTGGCGACTGTCAAAGACGAAACCAATTAGCACGAACGATGCAACAGATCATGATTGAATCACGAGGATGCAGCCTGAGGTATAATGGGTGTGCGTGGCACGACCTCAGCCTAGATATATAGATGGCACTTACATTCGGGACTAACACCCCGGGGACGAGAGGAGGCATCACCCGCCGCAGCCACGACGGTCGAGCAAGCAGCAATGCTCACCAAGAAGAGCGATCCCTGAGGAAGTATCATGGTGGCAGTGGCAGCATTGAGCTCCCTGACCAATGCTGTGTAGGGGCACTAGAAGACAAACTAGCGAGAACGAGACAAAGCAATCAAATGATCAATAAATCAATCAATCCATCACCAGGAATGCGGAGAGAGCTTCTGGCCAGCTGGTGATAATCTCCCGCCCATTCTGGGGCTCGCTGACTCAGCTCTTATCGGCCTGCCGCTGTTTCTGTAAAATGAGTGGCGAGCCCGCAACAAGTCGCATTCATTTCTCATTCACAACTATTAATCATAGCACTTCTTAGCGACAACATGGGTAATGATGGTGGCAGGTATGCTCAAAAGCCTCTTACAACCCCTCCCACTCTAGCAAAAACCAAAACACTAACTACCCACACCACCAGTATCCCAACCCGTCGCGAGCTCGTCCGCGAAGCGGCCCGCAACCCCAGCACAGCGCAAGTAAAAGAAGCGCAGCGCGAACAGCAAGAGCACTCCTGGACGACGTGTCCGATATCACACAACCAATTAATGCGACCCATTGTCTCCGACTGCGTGGGGAACCTCTACAATAAAGACGCCATTCTCAGATTCCTTCTCCCCGGCGACGAAACCGACGGCATCAGCTCCAAGGCCGATTGCGAAGAAATCCTCTGCGGACGGGTCAAGGGGCTCCGGGACGTCGTGGAGCTGAAGTTCGAAGTCGACACAGAGCGCGAAGCCCATCCCGCCTCTGGAAAGCAGGATAAGCGTGAGGGGTGGATCTGTCCCGTCACGGCGAAGCAGTTGGGTCCGAATGTCAAGTCGGTTTATTTGGTGCCGTGCGGTCATGTTTTCTCGGAGGAGGCCATTCGCCAACTCAAGGGGGATAAGTGCTTGCAGGTATGTTATCTCGTTCTGTATATATAGTCGGATTTATATATGCGTGTTGGTGGGATCGGGCTAATGACTTCTCAGTGCGACGAACCGTACACCGCCGACAACGTGATCCCCATCCTCCCGACCAAGGAGACCGATAAGCAGCAGCTCATTGAGCGTGGACACAAGCTCGCAGAGCAAGGTCTTACGCACTCGCTGAAGAAAGCCCCCGGCTCGAAGAAACGCAAGAAGAACGCCGCGAATGGTGATGCGACGGATGCGGGCAAGGAATCAAAGCCCGCAGAGAAATCTTCAAGTGCTACTGCCAGTCGGAGCAACACATCTACACCCACGCCGGGCGGCTCGAGTGGTATCAAGAATGCCGCTACTGCGTTGTTGACGCAGCGGGTGCTGGAGGAGGAAAACGAGAAGAAAAAGCGGCGGAAGATGTTGGGGACTAGTGACAACATCAGCAGTCTCTTTACGAAGGAGTCGAAGGATGCCCATGCCAAGAATACGGACTTTATGACGAGGGGATTTAGTCTTCCTGCGGCGGCTAGGAAGTAGTTGTTGAACATGGCGGTGCTTACTCTTGCAGCTTCTATACAGATATAAGGGTGTTAATTCATTAGGCGTATGGGGTTCAGGTCCGGCTACGGAACCGGTCTTTTCTATTTCACTATATTATATTACGCTTGAGATACACTAAAATGCTAGCCATTTATGATAGATCTCGCTGCGATCTATATTAAAGCCAATGAACAAAAAAAAAAAAACGTCAATTCCTATTGTACAGCAAAATTTCGTACTAGATATAAAATGCTACAAGAACTAGAGATAGATAATCTTTGAGCCAGCCAGCCAAACCAAACAAACCTGCAAGATATGTATGCCATGCAATCAGTCTATGCAAGGAGTCCTCTGGAACGAAGCTCGGCTTCAATGATCTTCCTCCGGCCCATCTCGTCATCGCGGTGCAAGCGGGTCTGTCTCTTCGAAAAGACCTTGATGTTGGGCAGGGACTGGAGCCGGTCATTGTTCTCCAGGATTTCAGCCAGCTTCTTGGGCTTGGGGTTCAATTGACCCTGGACGTAGTCGATGGCCTGTTTGACGGTGGTGATCTGGTGAACGATGTTGTCGGGGAAGAAGTGGCCGCTCAGCTGGGAGAATCTCTTGAGGAACTATTAAAAAAAAAAAGGAATGTCAGCGACTGTCTGCACAGCAAATAAAATAGTAGAGGGAAAACTAACAGCAAACTTCGTCTCCTGATCCTCCAAAGACAAAGTCAGGAATCCCTTATCACGAGCATCCTGGTATCCGAAGAAAGGAACGTTTGAGGTCTCCTCTTCCTCACCCTCCCAAGCGGCCTCCTCGAACTCCTCAACCTCGGCGGTTTCCTCAGCAGCCTGCTGCTGCTCCACAGCCTCGGGCTGACTACCACCGATCTGCTCGAAGATGTAAACGAGGGCCTCCTTAGCCTGCTTGTTGTGGTACTCCAGCGCGCTGCCCCAGCTGCCAGCCTCATTAGGCACGATCTTAGTCTTCCAGATCATCTTGAAAACGGCCTTGTCATGTTCGGTGACGTTGCAGACGCTCGTCAAAGGCTTGTTCAGCGCATGCATCAGACAGATCTCAACAGCGGCCTGATGCGCAGCAAGAGACAGGGGACCCTGTTTGCGGAGTTTCTTCTTGAGACCGAACCTATCCATCAAACAAACAAACCAATTAGCCAAAACAACTCCCAAACCCCCGTAACCCCAAACTATGCGAAAGAAGAACAACTTACGTCCCAACCCGATCAGCCTCAGCCCGAGGAACATTCTTCCATCCTCCTAAATGACCCACACGCTCCAACCCATCCCACGTCGTCGCAGGCTCATAGTCAACCCCAGGCTCCAACTGATCAATAGCCTCAGCCTCAGGTGCCGCTTCCGCCGCATTCACCACCTCCGTCTCGCCCTCCGGCTGAGCCTTCGCCTTTCCGAACCTCTTCTCAAGCAAACTCTCTCCGTACGGATCCTTCAATCCCGGCGGGTTATCCGTACCCCAAAGTTTGCGTCTCACTCGCTCACTCAGCGGTGTGTTGGAAGCATGGCGAAGGAATTGCCGGGCGACAATTGGCCGCGGCCGCGCCTCGTTTCTGCATACTGAGCAGACGTACAGGGTCCGCGAGGCGCCCTGGACGTCGAGGCTCAGCAATCGCACGGACGGTCGCATGGTGCTGTGCAATTGGGGTGGGTTGCGGGTTTTGCTGGCGGGTGCCCGGACGGAGGTGATGGGGGTTCGAAAAGTTTCGCGGTGGTGAGGTTCCGGCCGGGGAGGTCACGTGAGGGGAGCGTGCTTGGGATGGATGGGGCTTGGCAGTCGGGAGTTATTCAGTAGTATACTTTTACACGGGACTAGAGGGATGGATATTTTCCAGTCGTACAGAGAACTGTTGAGGAGGAAGGGGGGGCTTCTCGGGTCTACTTTGTTCCTGCACCTATATCCCTTGAGCATGTCTGTCATCGCTTCTTAAGTTGCAGATTCAGTATGTTGATTTGCATCGATGAATCTATAGCCCTTTCCAACGTCGTTGGATCAGTTGAGCACTTTATCGCTTAAGAAATCATCAATACTAGCAATAGTATTTTTACGCAGATAGTTTGATGAATATCGCTCTGGAAATATAGATCTTCATACAGAATATAAATAGTATTTGTGCGTGTATGTATTTACAAGCGTCTCTACGCTGATATCATAATAACTAAAGTCGCTATAACCTGTACAAGAAGGAAACGCCCCATAATTTTGTTTCTGCTTTTTTGTTATGTTCATCCTTTACTCCCGGACGAACATACCAGCCATGCCCATACCAGTGCCAATGCACATGCTCACAACACCGACTTCCTGGCCGGTGCGCTCCATCTCAGGCAGCAAAGTGGCAAGCTGTCTGGCACCGGTGGCACCAAGAGGGTGACCGATAGCAATGGCACCACCCTTGGGGTTGACCTTGGCCTCATCAATACCCAGCTTGCGGATAGAGTACAGGGCCTGGGAGGCGAAAGCCTCGTTGATTTCCCAGACGTTGACATCCGAGACGGTCATGTCAAGCTGCTGAAGAAGCTTGGGGATAGCAACCGCGGGACCGACACCCATCTCGTCGGGAGCACAACCCGCAACGGCAGTACCAACCCAGCGGCCCTGGATCTGAGAGGTCAGGCCGAGCTCGGTGGCGGTCGAACGGCGCATGAGCAGAGCGGCAGCGGCACCGTCGCTGACCTGGGAGCTGTTTCCAGCGGTACTAGCACCGGTGGGAGAGAAAGCGGGCTTCAGGCTAGCCATCTTCTCAACCGAGATGTTGGGGCGAATACCGTCATCCTTGGTGACGGTGATCTCCTTGGGAGGAGCATCGGGGTTCTCGGGGTCATAAGAGAGGGTCTTGACGGGGATGATTTCCTTGTCGAACAGACCGGCGTTCTGGGCGGCAGTAGCCTTCTTGTGGGACTCGGCAGCGAACGCGTCCTGGTCGGCACGGGAGATGCCGTAGCGCGAAGCAACGTTCTCAGAGGTGATACCCATGGGCATAATGCAGTCGCGGGAGTCCTGGGAGTGAGACTCCTTCAGCTCGGGCCAGAGAACGGTGGGGATGGCGCGGGAGCCATAGTTTCTGGTCATGGACTCCATTCCACCACCGACACCGACGTTAATCGCTCCGGAGCGGATTCCGTTTCCAATGGTGGAGATAGCAGCCAGACCGGAGGAGCACTGTCTGTTGATCGTGTGGAAGGGCACGCTGTGGGGGAAGCCGGCGTGGATCTGGGCCATACGGCCAGCCTTCGCACCACCGAGTTCCTGGAGGACGGAGCCGATGGCGACATCGTCAATGAGAGCAGGGTCAAGGTTCGGGTTCGCCTCCAAAGTGGCCCGGAGGACGT
Source organism: Aspergillus eucalypticola CBS 122712 (assembly GCF_003184535.1). Taxonomy (NCBI): domain Eukaryota; kingdom Fungi; phylum Ascomycota; class Eurotiomycetes; order Eurotiales; family Aspergillaceae; genus Aspergillus; species Aspergillus eucalypticola. The sequence goes on along the minus strand of NW_020290295.1, from coordinate 157,670 downwards.
GAGCGAGCAGCTCTTCGGGATAGGCGTCCTTGAAACCGCCCTTCTTCGCACGGGTAACCGGGGTACGGAGGGAAGAAAGAATGACAATGTCCGAGGGAGACTTCTGGAGGACCTGGCGCAGGCCTCGGGGAATTGGAGAGGCCATGGTGACGGATATTCGACTGCTGAATCAAGCAAGAGACACAGGGAGGAATGGAAGGAGAGGATCTCGACTTTCGCTTCGCCCCGGTTTTCAACCGGGGCCCGGCAACATACTTATATCAAAATATAGCCACCCGAAGGGATTCCGGGGCTCGGGATGGCTCGCGTACGGACTGAGCCAGTTGCACGCTGGCTTCGAACTACCGGCAATGAAGATCGGCTAAGCGCACTGCCGCTGGGGACTCTGGACGAAGGCAAATTTGGGAAATTGTGGAGTCGTCGGCAGTCCCGGTCTGGGGGTTTCCCCGTCTTCTGCTTGAGATTCTGATTGGGGATGTGTGTCCGGAGAACAATATTACAATGTCAACCTTCGAAGATCACTACATCCTGTCAACTATCAAATAGTCCCCATTGTCCATTATAAATGTAGCTCTCTCTCTCTCTCTCTCTGTGTCGGATTAACCTCCGACAAAGACATCCGGTGCCAGTCACCTGCTCTTCCGCCATCGGATGCGGACGCTTATGTCAGCCAGATCGGAAGAGCAATTCGGAAAACATCAACAACTAACGAACTAGCCACTAGTTGGCAGCAGGCCCTGATTAGTAGCTCGAACTCTATCGCTTATATAGAACTTTTAGGTCGTTATTGAGGGAGATACTCGCCGCCAAATGTTGTCCAAGGCTGAAAAAAGACAACAATATGCATTATCGAAGGATAAGCTTTGATTCTTCCGATACATTCGAACCAGTCCTCTGTCCCAACTGGTCGCATCTACAAATGCAAGTCATGCCAATAAAACCCCACAATCCCGAAAACCGTTGGTATCATAGTAAAAACAGCACAGCCGCCTTTCCCTGTGCATTCCTTCCATAGCGCCTGGTATCATGAACTCGTCGAGTGATAAAAATCAAGTAGAAACAAATAAAAAAAAACAGCAAAGGAACAGAAAGGGATAAGTGTGTCAGTGACGGATGATGTGACTGTAATGACCTGGGACCCTGCGCCGACATTTGTCGCAATCCGCTCGGTAGCCCATGGAAATCGCTGCCTTCTTCTTCGAGGAAGAGGGAATATGATGCTCTCGTTTCAAGTTGCCCATCGAACCCGCCGGCTGTGACACATCTGGCGTAGTTTCTGAATACCATGGTGGCGGAGACGCTGGCTGGGACATGTATGTCATATCAGCGTCGCTCACAGAGTCCTTGCTGCTAATCGCCATGGCGTCGCCATTGTCACTGACCGGACTGGGGAGGCGTTGGCCGCACCACCAGACCCTGTCATGGCTCGCGTACGGACCTCTAGGGACACCCTGCGACGTATATGATGTAGAGTTTTGCACCATGTCTCTTACGACGGGACTTCTTGGGGCAGGAGTGTTCCCTTCCGAAGAGTGTGTAGTCGGCTCTTCGCTTATAACCAGCGACTGGTCAACAAGTCTATGTGGAATTGGCGACGGCTGGAGACTGTAATTGTTATATCCAGCGACAGATCCCGGGTTAGAATGATCAATATTGTTGCTCGAACATAGGGCGTCTTTTCCGTTGTCAATATCCATGCTTGCACTCATTATTGGAATACACCCTTGCTCCGATGGTAATGGCTGATCCCGAGGTTGTGTTGAACCATGATGGGCAAATTTGTCAGCACCATTGTCCTCCTTGTCATCGTCTGACGATTCCACTGGGGTCAGAGTCGAGAAACCGAAGCCAGATGCAAGCCGGTTGCTTTGTGGGAGGGAAGAAAACTGGAGGGCACTTGGGGACGCGCGGAGAGGAAGAGACCTGTGTTTCTGTTGACTACCATTAGTTGCGGGACGAGAATAGCAGGGGTCCTTCAGTCTCAAATTCACGGACCTTTGTCTCGCGGAACACATTTCCATCGAAGTCCTCTTGGTCCTGGTCTCTCTGGCGCTTGGTGGAGAATGCGTACATGGCGCTTTGGGCACCAGGCCGTACAAAGAGGGCAGTGGAGACCAAAATGTGGAGTTAGTTAAACAGAGTATTGCGGTGAGTGTGATTTGAGTCAGGGTCAAGGTCACATTGAGTCTGATGAATCTACTCCGTAGGAATGTGGAAAGCAACACGCGTATGAGAATAGGGGCTCCAATGAGGAAGCAAGTAATATAGAAAAGGAGGCTAGTAATTAATAAGATGACAGGCCATGGCTATGCAGTACGCTGAATAACTGGTCCAAAGCATGCATGGAGTCACACTAGTAAGTAGTTGAAGAATCAAAGAAACCGGAGCTGGAACGTGGATGGATCATCGCAGTAAAGACCGGGACTTATCGCTCAATGTCCAGCCGGGGTTTAGCGCCGTACGGTTGGTACAGTCACATGTTACGGATTCGGTCTGATTACTACTGATCCATACCGCCGCGGATGTATCAGGTACCTTGAGAGTACATTCTTTCTAGTTACAACTTTCTCTCGTCGGCGATGGGGAAGACAATTACTCGTAAAGTACCAAGTATGTATTTATTGACGTTTTCACATATGTATTATCCAATTACAGATAGTAAATACACCAGTCCAATAGCTTGTTTTTAGAAGCCTTCTTGTGCAATCATTGGCTAATAAAGTAAGACGATTCTAAACTTCGTAGGCTTAGTAGTAGTCCGTCTAGAACCTAAGTACCCATGCATCTGATGCTGTCTGCGACCAACAACCCTCGCCAGCTTACTCTCGGACAAACAATGGTGTTTTACTTTGCGAGCAGATGTATAACCACCGAAGGCACCTGTTTTTCCACCCATCGGACAGCCATCAATTTAAGAATTCATACTTTGTACAAAGTACAAAGTAGCAGCCATGTTCATGACGTCATGAAAATCTAGGCTTCAACCTTCAACCTTCAGAATAATCCTCCATGTGGATGCAGTCTCTCTGGTTTTGGTAGCTCAGTCCTCAATATATGCAATCAAATTCGTGCTATTCAAATGTCACCTGCAAAAAGTGGGTTCGCCCTCGTGACTCCGGCTTCGAAAGGACTGGGATTCGCCTTTGCGCGACAGCTGCTGTCCAACACGGACCTCCCCGTTCTTGCGACTGCGCGGAGAGATACTGGACAACTCCGTAAAGTCTTACTGGAGCAAGTCAATGATGAGACTGGAAAGGCGGATGAGAGGCTAAGAGTCTTTGAAGTTGACGTGACTGGTACTGAGTACATCATCCCCTCATGCGTTCTGGTTCTGAACAGTCTTAGATGAGGCAACCATACACGCCATGGCTGCACAGATACGAGAAGAATTTCCACAGACTCCCCTGCGTATTGCAATCACCGTACCTGGCGTTCTGCATGTGGAGAAGTCGCCGACGCAGATTGATGCTGCCAATGCTCTGCACAGCTTCCAAGTCAATGCTCTTGGTCCTATGCTTCTGATGAAACACTTGGCACCTTTTTTGCCAACGAAGTCATCTGCAACCTTTGCGGACGATTCTCTGTCGGCTCATGTACAACGGCCGTGGAAGCTTCCATCGCATGCGATCTACGCGATGATGGCCGCACGAGTTGGGTCCATATCGGACAATTCAACTGGGGGCTGGTATTCATACCGTGCTAGCAAAGCATCCGTATTTCAGCTGACCAAAACTTTCGATCTGTACCTGCGGTCACGGAGTAGAGACCGAGCGTTGGCGGTGGCGTTGCATCCCGGGACAGTCCAGACTGATTTCACGAAAGATTACTGGGATGGCAGGCACATGTTGCAGCCAGAAGAATCTGCGGTGAAGCTATTACAGCACCTCTGTGGTATGCAGACCGGTGACTCCGACGGGCGGGGCCGCTGTTGGGATTGGAAGGGAGAGGAGGTTCTGCCTTGAACGATGTGGATGGTACAATAGGAAGTGCATGCCTTGGGTCTTTGTACGCCATGTCTGGGACCGACCTTTACTTTGACAAATTTGTTATTTCGATTATCTTTCTTTCTTGTATCGTATGTGGAGTTGCAGTCAGTCAAGGTGTGGAGCGAGATTCATGAGCGCCGGTTGAGATCTACAGCACAATGCTTGAGAGTGGTAAGTGCTGGAACCATACCAGATACAGGTTTCAATACGAGCATCTTAGCTGATTTTCCGTAGCAGCAATTTTGGACACAGTGGGCCACGGAAAGCACCTTAATTATCTTAGTGTATTTTGGTATTAAGGCACCGACAGCAGGCTGCATGCAGGGAAACCCAGTAAGGGCAATTCTGTGGGGATGAAGGGGCTGGGGGTCGGCCGTGATGGGGAAGCGTTCTTCCCTCGACTCGGTGAGTGGGCGGCAAAGCGATTACACGCGAGCCGGTCTAAAACGCTATTCCGGCTCAGGATGCCTCAACACCCCCCCAACACGAATTTTCGACTGGCTACCAACACTTCTTGGTCATTCTGAGTTCTTAAAATCTAGCTGAAGCATCCCTGAAGACCCACAGGATCTGTCTGACTCGCCGTTTCCTTTGCAAGCTCGACCCTAGGTCCGGTCAGAGTCCACTGAGATCGGAGCCCTTCCCCTCAAGCCGTGGTAATGGTTCTCCAGTGGAGGGATTCAGAATGCAAATTGATTAGATCAAGCAGATCTACGGCCTAACGGTCAATTCCCCAGGTCCACACGGGAACTGCCGCCCAGGGCCACTCTGTTTTACGTCTAGCTCAACATGGGGTACATACAGGGGCTTGTTACCATACAAGGTGGGCGAGTTACTGGCCTTCCAACTTCCCCTTCGTGGGGATACTCGCACCAAGTTTGCCCCATGGGGTCGTCAAGCCTAACACTATACTCAGCTAGAAGCCGGGCTGTCTCGCAGGAATGGTGCTTGTTGAAAGCTAATTTAGCGACATACAGCATGTCCCGCCATCCTAGTACCGTGTGACTGGGCGTGTCCAATTAAAGCAGATAATATGCGAGGCTCAGCTGAAGACAAAATAAGCCGCATGCATGGCTAAGCGCATTGCTTACATGCTGCTTGGCTGACAGTGATCGAACTGCCCAGCAGTTTCGACAAAGGCCCGCTGATGTGGAGGTCCTTACCCCGTACGAAGCGGGCTCACCGGATAGGCAGTGTTACTACGGAGTACATATGACCCAGCATGCATAGCCGTCCGTCTCATAACCCCCTAAGGCGATTTAATTCTCCGGATGGAGTACGCAACAAGACGATTTGAGAGATACGAGGCTTATCACACAGGCCTCGTACTCGCGGACCGCAATCGATTTATCGAATGATCTCATGCATCAGGAAGACTAAATTATCCAGATTATGTGATCAAATGCAGGCGAAAATCTAGAATCCCGACACGAAGCTACGCTACAATGGCTCACTTCAATCGCTCTCTCTTTCGGCTGCAACATCTCAAGCATTGGTTGTCTAATCCCTTGAGTCACAAGCTGATTGACGTAAGCTATCTGGGACAGGGCCCAGGAACAATGGCAACCAGCGGTTTAAGAATCCATGTTGAAAACCGGAAATCGGAGTAATCCGAATCATGATGTGCTCTAGATAGCATTAAGTCATGGAGTGACCGATCTGGAACGGTAGGCTATCGTTTTCGATAAGATGTTGGGGTTGAATTGACACAACCTAAAGCGGGAACCTTATTCGTACCATGAATCACCTCTTTGAGGTGGATAATTGTGCGAGAAGGGGGGATAAGCTGAGTGTGGTCGAATCATGCAGTATCACACACCACGGAGCCTTGATGCATTGATCACATCAGACTCGAGGACAGTGGTTCTGGCCATGATGGGAGGGGAAGGAGACCCGTGGATGTATCAAGAATGGGTGGTGGGGGGGGAGGAGGACTATTGAACTCTAGAAGCGGGTCAATTGAAGCAGCATCTACCTCAAGTGGTGATGGAGGGAGGGAAGATAGCGTCGCAGGAGAAGAGTTGATAGAAAGAGAGAGATGGGACGATGGATGGTGACAACATGGGACAGACAATACGGTACTGATACCGCCACCGGTAGGTTGCAGCCAACCAACCTTAAGTTTTGCAAGTGTGTGAATCATCGGCTGGTCCGCGCTCCCGCGGCCCACACTTTCTGTCTCTTCATGCCATTTCCATCTTCTCTCATTTGCTCCATTTCCCTGCTCTTTTTTTTCTTTTCTCGCTTGTGCCTTGCTCGCTTTCTCTTTGACCCCCGATTTCGCTTCGGTTGTCTTCTCCCCATTGACTCATCTCCATTGCACACTTCCTGGCCCTTCTAGACCCCTTATAAAGGCTGTATTGTTGTCCTCTTCCATCATTCTTCCTCTTTCTTCCTTTCCCCTCATACAGAATAATCCCTTCCACACAGCCAATCCCCCCCCCCACCATGCCTTTGATCAGCACCACAGAAGTCAATGAGGACACTCGCGGTTAGTAAACAAACCTCATTTTGAGTGCCAATGAGCCTGTACTGATTTGTCAATCCATTTAGTCCTGGGATATGATCCCCTCCTTCCCCCTCAGTACCTCCAGAATGAGATCCCTGGTGTGAGTCACACCCTTGCTTTTTCCCTACCAATTTTTCCAAGTCTTTCCTGTCATATTGGTTGGGTTCTTAACTCGACCACATTCTGAGTTATTTTTATCGTCAATGCCTCGGTTCAGACCATTGGGGCTAACAGAAGACATGATTAGAAAAAGGAATCCCTCGAGGCCGTCCGCTCTGGCCGTAACCAGGCCATGAAGATTATCGAGAAGAAGGATGACCGTCTGCTGGTTGTTGTCGGCCCCTGCTCGATCCACGACCCTGCCACGGCCCTCGAATATGCCGGCCGTCTGAAGGAGCTCTCCGAGAAGCTTTCTTCCGACCTTTGTGTTATCATGCGTGCCTACCTTGAGAAGCCCCGCACTACGGTGGGGTGGAAGGGTCTGATCAACGACCCCGACATTGATGAGTCCTACAACATCAACAAGGGTCTCCGTGTCTCACGTCAGCTCTACTCTGATCTTACCAGCATGGGCATGCCCATTGCCAGTGAGATGCTGGATACCATCTCCCCTCAGTACCTGGCCGATTTGATCTCTCTCGGTGCTATTGGCGCCCGCACCACCGAGTCGCAATTGCACCGTGAGCTCGCCTCCGGTCTCAGTTTCCCCATTGGCTTCAAGAACGGTACCGACGGCAACCTCACCGTTGCCATTGATGCCATTGGTGCCGCTGCTCACCCCCACCGCTTCCTGGGTGTCACCAAGCAGGGTCTGGCTGCTATCACCAAGACCGCTGGTAACGAGCACGGCTTCGTCATCCTCCGTGGAGGCAACAAGGGCACCAACTACGACCGTGAGAGCATCAAGGCCGCCCGCGAGGCTCTGGCGGGCAAGAAGCAGCCCGAGGTCGTCATGGTCGACTGCTCCCACGGCAACTCCAACAAGAACCACCGCAACCAGCCTCTGGTCGCCAAGGAGGTCTCTGACCAGCTCCGTGAGGGCCAGGATGCCATCATCGGTGTTATGATTGAGTCCAACATCAACGAGGGTAACCAGAAGGTTCCCCCCGAGGGTCCCTCCGGCCTGCGCAAGGGTGTCAGCATCACTGACGCCTGCATTGACTGGGAGACCACCGTCCAGGTCCTGGAGGACCTTGCTGATGGTGTCCGTGCCAGACGCGCCGCCAAAGCCGCTCAGGCCAAGACCACTAATGGCACCCACTGAGCGATTGAGGATGGATGATCTGCGTTTACGAAACCCCCAGCGAGTGTGATTCCCTTTTCCTTTTGTTCCGAATAATCCGATCTAGATACCATAGCCAGGGTGCTTTATTTTACCTCATTTTGGTTTCATTTATCTGACTTTGCGGGCACGAGTTCCTGAGTTATGGGTGTGTTGGACAGACAGCCTCTGCCTGTGCGGGCAGCATTTTCGGTCTTTGTTCCAGTAAAAGTCTTGACTACTTCTCTTTACACTGTTTTATAATTTCTTTTGCCTGTACCTGTTCACTTAGGTTCTGTCCACAGTAGACAGTAATGAATCAATAATAGAACGATGAGTATGACAAGATCTGATTGCCCGTATAGATTCAACTTTGCTCGATTGACCAAACCCTCTTGATTAAATTAACCTTGAGCCATTGACAGCAAGCACTATTCTAACCAAGAGATGAGAGAGATACCAGAGGTAGAGAATAGTAGATATGTATATGTACACAAGAGTAAAGACAAGAACTCTAACCCAGTAATACACAGGTTGAGGAAAGCAAACAACAGCAAGATAAGAATACAGCTAGAAAGAAAGAAAAAAGACGAGACAAAAATACAATATAACCCGCATAGACGCCGCAACCCCAGATTATGGAAAAACAGGGAGAAGATGCCATGCAAACCAGAAAAGCAGCATAAGTAAATGTGATAGGCGTCATCCCTGAGACATTCCTTGTTTTCCATCCTCACTCACGTACACACACCCACCACCTCCCTCCGCCCTATATGTCATACATCCATTTCCATATACCAAAGAATTCTTTCCTTGGACTCCTTACCGTCCAGTAAACCAGCTCTTCCAGCTCCGCGTCGACTGCTTCGCAGCATCTTCGGCGTTCTCAGCCAACGCATCCAGCTGGCCCTTGGGAACAGCAGGAGCAGCAGACTTGGCCGCATCATCCGCAGCCTTGGCGTTCAAAGCCTCCAGCACTGCGGACTTGTTGCCGCCCTCCAGGACACTATCGGGGATAGAGCTGCTGCTATCAGCAGCGGCCTTTTCATCCTGCTTCAAACCACCAAAAACGAAGTTCTTGACCTGATTCCAGGGCCGCTGCGCCTTAGCCTCCTCCTTCTTCTGCTGGAAGATCTCCCCGATCTTCTCGTTCTTCAGCAGCTCCAATTGCTCCGTGTTAGCCGTACCGGCAGCATACGCCGTCTTCGCATCCTGCAGTTTCTGCATTTCCTTCTCCACCCACAGAGCCCGCTGCCGACGGTTGTATAGCGTTAGAGAGATGACAGAGTAGACTGTTAGAGCTCCGCAGACACCTGTTATTCATTCCCGAAACGCGTCAGTCAATGATTCCCATAACCCTCGCGGCGGCTCAACACATATGTGTAGTCCACTTTCGTCGTCACACTTATATCATGGTAAATGATGGAAACATACCAGATGCCGCAATCAGCGTGTACACCATCGTCTTATGCGCCTTGTTCGCGAATCGACGTCCTACCTCAATCATCTGATCCACCCGCGACGTCGACTGAGCTAACCGGGCCGCGCGGGCCTGGGCCCTCAACCGCTCGACCTTTTCCTTGGGAGACTCCGGTCTGCCATTGGAGTTTAACTGCGGCTGTTGCTGTTGCTGGGAGGTGGGCTTCGCCATCGAGCTAGGGAGCTTGTAGGGGGCCGCCGCGCTGGCCGAGCCGGGCTTGGAGTGCGCGTAGGGCCCGGTGGCCGTGAACCGGGTCGCGTCTGCAGCGGAGCGGGACATTTTTGGATTGAGTCGGCGAGGATGGATTTTTCGGTGAGGATGCACGAGGATGGTGGTAGTAGTAGTAGTAGTAATAGTGGTGGTGGTGGTGATATGGTATGATGTGACCGGGATGGAATCAGTCGGAACGGTACATTCGGCGGTGGGCGGGGGGTGGGAGAGACGAAGGGTTGCGCACGCCCAGGGAATAAGTCGGGGTTAATTGGAGAGGACGACGGAGGGTCGAATCCAATAGGCACGATATTGGGATTGTCGAGCTGGGGAGGGGAGAGCAGCTGAAGCCAACGGGGGTCAGGCGGAGTTTGGAGGAGGAGGAATTGGGAATGATTGCCGGCCGGGGAAATTTTCAGCGGAAAGAAATCCAACCTCGTCGATTCGAGGCCGAGCCGGACACTAACTTACTACAACTCCGCTTCCGATTTACTCCATAGTTTTATCATCTAGAGAGCTATTACATTGACACCACTCTAGTTAGCTTGATGGTCGAGCTACAGAAATCATTAAATTTCATCACATCTCCTATGATTATCGCACTATGGACTACAACGCACCAGACTTGAGCTCCGTCCTCAGAACCCTCTCCGCCTTTTCCAACCAGCAACAACCTCAATCACAACCACAATCACAACCACAACATCTACAACTACAACCGCAATCACATCCTCCCTACTCTCACAACCCAGACCCCACAACACCAACAATACCAACAGAAGACAATGATCCCTACGAACCCAGCGAATCCCTCCCCCAGCTCCCCATACCCCCGAAACCCACCTCCTCACGACCTCAACATCACCAAACACACCCACAACCACGACCAGCACCAGCAGTACCTATCACCGAAGACACCTCCACCATAACCACCTGGCCAACGGCCCTCCGCTACGTCATGCGCACAGTAGCCCAAAACGAAGAAATCCAGCGCCGTCTCCGCTGGCTAATCCAACGCCAACACGACCATGAGAAACAATGGTGGCAGGGACGCGAAGCGCTCTTGAAGAAACAATCTGCCCGGACGGAGAAGAAGAAGGAGTTGGATGCTGTGCTGTAAGTCTCACTCTATTCCTATTTATCCCCAATCATCAATCTACAAAAACAACAATGAGAAAGAAGTCAGGCAAAGAAGATGAGTTAATCATTAATGGAATTTGTGATGATTAGACGATCTGTCGGCGCTCCTGTTGATGAGAATAAGCAAGTTTCTGTATGTATTTCCTTGCGTGCAGGTCATATGCGGATCTGGATACAGATGAAGGAGAAGCACAAGGAAGATCATCCACCCATAGTGCTGGTGATTGTCCTTATCTCTCACACAGACAAACAAAACACAACAGAGAACTACCTACACAGCTAACACTCAATGATGAATCAAACAGACAGCCGAAGAAGACCGCGCCGAATTAACTAACTACGACGCAAAAGTATACAAAGCCTCCAGGCAGATGTCCGATGCTATGATAGCGGAGCTCAAGGCACTCAGGATTCCCTTTTTCACTATCAAGAAGGGTCTTGTTTCGGAGTCGGACCCATCAAATATGGGAAGAACAACAACTACTGCCCCGGCGGTCAAGCAGCAGCAGCAGCAGCTTTCCCGAGAGGAATTGTCGGCGCTTCAACTGAAAATGTTGGAGTTGTTGCAGGATCTTTGTCGGGAGTGATTTGTATTCATACGATGATATGACTGATGCTTGAAAAGGCAATAAGTTGATGTAGATTTCACTCTTGTGATCCATCATGGGGCTAGATAGTGTGTCTGTCCCTTTTTCATCGGCGAAGCTGCACAAATGATTCTCCTCGGTCTTGTGCCTTTTCGTTGGCAAGGCCTTGGCAGGATGCACGCTGTGATGTGGGGATTCACCCAAAAACCCAAACCTCGGCTTCGGCCTCACTGGGGCCTCAGTGCGCCCAGTGGCTCGATACTCTTGTATTGACGATTAACATTATGTACACACGCACAATCCCCGCTTCTATCTCAGGCCACATGCCTAACCGTCTAGTCCGCCAAAAGGTCAAGAAATGCTCCGCCCCCGTTATTGATGAACCTGTTCTGTCTATGCAAAAGCAATAAATGCTCCCTATGGAAGCACAAATGCATGAATCGGGTGGCTTAGGAGGAGCCCCAATAGAACAACAAAATGGAAATGACAATGTCCGACACCCAGAGCACCAAGAGCGAAATGTTGGCCAAGTAAATGCAAAGCTGCCGCACAACACCTCGGAATGCGAATGTAGCCGATGGGCTGATGGATCTAATATAGAGATAAGAGTATGGAGTTCAGATGGGAGACAAGGGAATGCTGGATAACGTAGTCTACTCGAGCTTCTTCTCCGCAACGGCGACAGCCACTGCTACGGCCGCTCCCAGTATAGCGCTTTCAGGTGCCAGGTCCAGGCACACCTGAGGTTCCGTGGTGGTATCCGACGATGGCCGCGACGCGTTCGTCTCCTTTACAAGGTCATTCAAATAACCCTGGCAACGGTCCCGGAACCCAGGGTATTTGTTGATGACACTGCCGTCGCATGCGATTGACAGGCTCCGGTGATTCTCTTCGCTTTCTACCACGGTCACCTCTTGCGTTTCCTTGATCGAAGGGGGGGCCGAGGGGGCCGTCGCGGGAAATTCTGCCTCATTCCGCAGGCACCACATGCTGTGGATTGCCGTTGCGAGATATCCTGCTGCTCGCTTAGAGACGACCTGGCAGACTCGTCGGAGGAAGCGCAAATCTTCGACAGACGGTGACACAGTAAATGTATGTTCCTTCTGTAGAAGCGCCGCAGACGATGAGAGAAGCGGGGTTGTATCGGCTTCCAGCGCTGCAACGATACTGGTGTCGAAGGAATATGCATCGCGCATCGAATGAGGCAACTCCCCGCCGAAGAGCTTGGCAGATTCCACCGCTTCAACAATGATGAGACGGATGATCTCGCCCAGATAACGCCCAGTAATCATATACTCCAGAGGTTGGTAGTCCGGCCGAAGATGTGTTCGGTTCAAAACCTCATCCCAGCGAGTCTTGGGGAGGATACTGCCGCCAAACATGCTCATTTCGCTGTTGACGATAACGTGCTTGGCGTAGTCGAACCAACCTGGTGGTCTCGTACCGAACTTGGTCAGTCCAATCTCATGAACTGGAAAGTGGATCGCCACATTAGTTCCAGTTCCTAGAATAAGCGACATGCGTGTCTTGGGTTCGATGTAGGCGCGTGAGAGGAGGGTTGCGGAGCTGTCGTTCACGATCCCATCCACCTGGACATTGAGGTCTCGCTTCCGACAAGACTGAACGATAAGATCACCCAGCTCTTGCCCAACGGTGCCATTTGAACAGTGAAATCCTTTGCCCATGTGGATAACGAGACCACTACTGTTGGACGTTTGTTCAATGGGGAACGACCACGATAATCCCATCGACAGTGGCACGGCCTCTCGTCCATAGTTGGTGCCCACTTCGCGTAGCATCGAGTCGATCTTCTCCGCCATCCAATCAAAGAAGAGAGTGCCCTCCAGCAACTTGACATCTTCGTCAATGTACGACGAAGAGACGTGAAGGATGCGCATGTCTCCCTGCCCACGTAGTTCAACCAATGCTACCCGCAGCGTTGAGCCACCGACATCCAGTGCGAGGAACGTTCCCGTCTCTGTTCCGGAGGGCAGGGCATGGTTGTAAGAAGGTAGCATGCAGACGGGGCTAGATTGTAGACAAGACTTGAACTGCGCACGGATCTTGTCTGACATGGCGACCATGTTCTGCACAGACAAAGGCGCCGTGAACAGACGATCCACCTCGTCAGCAAACGCATCAAGGGAGCGACGTCCCCAATACGCTCCATGGAAAGGCTTCCGCCGCTTACGGGAGGGGTCGCGGAAGAGGGAAGGGAACAATAGCATAGCCTCCAAGGCGGCAACTATGTTCGTAAAAAGTTCTTGCATTCGATGCAAGACTTTGACCAATGGGGCCGACATGATTTAGAGAGGGAGAGATTGGTCTTGGGTGAGGAGGAAGGCGATCAGAGAGGGTTTCCCAATCCCAAGCTGATGGTGATGAGGGATGAGGGGGTGTAGTTGTATGAGCGGGTAGTGGTGGTCAACGCAGATAAGGGCTCATACGGGCAAGTGAAACTTGGGAGAGGGTCAAAGAAGCATCGATACGAGCAAATGCCACTTCGAGATGATAATAAAGAAGCCAAGTCAAGGCTTGTCGTCCCAAGTGATAACAATCGCCGAAGCGGGAAGGATGCGCAATGCAAATGCAGAATAGAACCAGTCTCTATCCCAAGGCGATGAAGTAATTCAAGAGAAATGGACAAGACTTTAAGAAGTACCGCTGATCACCCGGATGATGAATCCTTGCACAGGGTGCACCGGAAAGGGAACCAATGTTGAGACGGGGATTGCCAGTGCAAAGGGAGTAGTAGTAGAGGTAAGTAGTAGTAGGTGGTATATGAACCTGGCAGGGAGAGAGCGGATGGATGGAGTTGGATGACGAGCGGGCGTTCCAGTGCCTGGCGGGAAGAAGACTGAATCGAGTTGCACGGAAGGAAAGATGGAGGTGTAGCCCGAGAGATGGTGGCGTTATAATTCCAGGGGATGTATGGAGTAGATGAATTTGAATGAAGGGAGGGGGGAAGAGAGAGAAGGAAAGAGAGGAGAGGGGGGAGAAGAGAAAAGGGAATTAGAAAGAGTGAAGGGAAAGTAGAGGTAGTAGTCGTGAGTGGTATCGATTGTATTGTAGTTTTGGGAGTCGCAAAGTATTCTTAGTAGGAGAGTAGCGGTGGTAGTAGTTAATAGTAATAGTGGTAATTAGCAGTAGTAAGTAGTATTAGTGGTAAGTGGTAGTAGCGGTACTACCGGGTTTGGTGGGAAAAGGAAACGGGAAACGAGAGGGACAATTGAAGGAAAGGGAACCAACCTACGCGTGTTTCATTCCTCGTCAGGAACCAACGTCCGGATTGGCTTTCCCGCAGGCTGGAATGGCTTGCTTGAGGAATCTGCAATTCAAAGGGGGGGGAGATAAAGAGAAATCCCATCCATCACTGTAGGAAGGCGAAAATAAAGATAAGAATTAAAAATATTAATTAAATATCGATAAAAAAAAAAAGAAGAGAAATCCATGAATTTGCAGGCCATCGGTATCATACTTTCCAGTGGTTTGCCGGTCAGGTCGCAGGGTGGTAACTCACTGACTACTAACTTACTGCGACTGCGACTTACTTGGGTGGTACTACTTCCTCCCTGCTCTGTCTGTCTGGTATGGTTCCTGGCAGCTGGTTCGTTCCGTATTGTATTTACCTGTGACTCCATTACTTACACAGATGCCGTCATTCAATCACTGACTCGAGATTCACTTGAAGAAATCAATCCATTGTGAACGAGACACTATCAGTTACCTAATCAATTTGACGTACTGATTCAGAGAGGACCGATTGCTACCTTGTCGGCTGGTAATTACTCGGACTTTCCCCGGACGTTATTGATGGCGACCGAAAGAGAACCTCTGCCGTCTTGAATCCCTAAGGATGATGCGATGGTGCATGAAACAGATACTACTACAGCCTACATAGTAGCAGTGGTGGTGTATTGTGTAATACTTAAGAGATGGTATAGTTATCTGATCCATCATCCCGGCTAAAAGACCTCTCCCTAATCAGTACTACTAAGATTGGGTTTGATGTGAGACCTGGATCCATGCCTGGTCTAGAACGACCAGGGCTAGCTTCGGATGCTCGGAAGATACTGTTTCTAAGAGGAAGACAGATTCAAGGATCATTTGAATACCGCATGGAAACGAAAGAGTTACAGAATAGCCATCGAACTGCGTTATCATCATCATCATCATCTAATCATCCGCAGAGATCGGGCGAATGCATGATCTAATCATCGACTTGATACTCCGTATTTCAGTAGTCTCTTCAGGGGTATAAAGAATAAGCATAACTCACTGGAAGTCTGATCTCAACTGCAGTCAGCTTATCATACTAGTGAAGATAGGTGACTGAAACAATGAGACACAAGAAACACCCATCAATGACATTGACATGGGTTTCCCGTGCTGAGGAAAGGGTCTCCCTATACTCACTCAGTATTAGATCTAAGGAAGGGAAGAGTACCACCCGGCGTGATGGGAACAGATGAACCAAGTGGGGCCCGGTGAAGTTTAGAAGCGACAGAGTTGCATCCAAAATGGATCGGAGAGGTCATCGACCCTCCGCTTGGTTTGGTCTTCAGTACATCAACCCTGTGTGTGTCTGTGTCTGTGGATACGGTTTGGACATTGTTTCGGTAATCCTTATACCGGTTCTCCAACAGTTGGTCGGGCAGAGAAATCATTTTAATTCGTATAGATTCAATCTCTTCCGGCTAGTCACATAACCGAGTATGTAGGTATACTGTGACTCCTCACAGACAAACGGGATGAGTGGGATGAGTAGGGTTCAAGGAGGATGATCGGATATACTGCAGCCTCCCTGGCATTCCCTTATTCTTTCCCAGAATCCCCCATGATGGACTTTTGATGCAGCCAGAGGAAATTGGAATGTGACACCTTCGTTTGGTTGAGGAGCGACTGGGTGCAACGGTGGTAGTGGGCCCGCTCCCAATGGCCGGGAGTGTTACATTTTACCCATCCTCCTCCCCACCAATCACCGTCTCATCACTCGGCAAGTTACTTAGTAGTACTCTTACTACTATCTACTCACTACTTACTTACTACTAAGTACTCAGGTTTAATACTAGATGCACTCACCTGGTATCTGATCGGTTTCTTATTCGGGTGTTTTACCTGCCATGGAAGTGCTTGGCCGAATTAATCTTAATCATCATAGCACCATATCACTTTTAAATACCTCTAAGTAGGGGTACTACATTTCTACCTCAGCGAGAGAAACTACGCGCATTCCTGAGATTCCGCCAAGGAACGGGACATGTGCTGAGACGCACAAAGTCAGGAAGGTAATCATCGATAACCACACTAAGAATAACAATCAGCAACAGTATCATCCATCTCCGCTTTCAGGAGTGATCGATCTCTATCGGCAAGGACAATTTAGACCATTTCGCTACTAGCCCGATCTGTTATCTAGTAGTACTCTGCGTTTCAAGGTCCCCTCGCGACCACTCAGACAGGCCAAGGTTGGTGCAAGGGACCAAATGCCTGTCAAGATACCCAGGAGATTTTGATCCTGCAAGGGGCGCTATCCCCGCTTAATTTCCATTCTGATAGATGTCGGGGTGCTGTGCTGCCCTGATGCAATCAGTCATGACTCGGCAGCAGTGTCCAATCTGTAGATTTCATCTAATCATAGCATATACCAACTACAACTTGTATACGATGAGTCGGGCACCTTTCAGTTTCACTCCCACATAGCAGCCAGAGGATAGGTGCTGCTGATACGGGCCAAGACACTCTCTGCCCACGTGGTTCTCATGACTTCCCAACCATCCATCACCCCCATATCTTCACGGAGCATGCAAGACACCTCAGCCATGTCATAAACGCCATAAATTCAACCCCTGTGTCTGTGGACCTACGTGGCCCACCAGAACACCAGACCTTGATCCTAACGATGCGAGCTTTGCCTATGGGAGAACCTCGACGACCACAAGTCCTGCCCAGGCAGGTCGTAACATCATGGTCATCATCATCATCTCCTATACATATGACGCCAAAGTCACTATAACACCTACTAAGAGAAAATCACACTCTCCCTCAGCCCACGTCACTACTACTTGCTCTCAAGCGAAGATACCTTGCTAGCAAGACAGAGCTACAATGATGAACCATCTGATACCGTGTCGACAGTATCCTCTGCCCCAGGACCCACAATCCTAACACCATCTACCCATCTACAGTGAGCAGTCATGCAACCCAAGCCCCGGCAACGTGATCTACTCACTCACTAAAGCTAACGCCGGTCGGGTACATATTTTCCATGACCTCGTATCGAATGAGCCAAGTCCAAGTAGTCCGGGTCATCCGAGAGGGGAACACCACTGACTGCTGCAACATCGTAAGACCAGCAAGAGATGGCGCGCACCACCCAGCACCATCATCATTATGACTATCATCGATATAATGCTACTCACACCATGTCGGACTTATATTATACATTCAATGAGACTGTCGTGCTCAACTACTTGGTCCACCCGACTTTTAGCCTTGCACTACCATCATCATCCACTCCCCATCTTGCATCACTGCCACTGTGTGACAATGGCTCGGTATTCGCGCTTACTTTCTGGTTTTCTGTTGGGAGAGAGGGGATGGGGGGTTTTAGAGAACTGCTGGTAGTGACGTGGTTCCTATCCTCATTTTCTCTTTGATCCATGTGTTTGTGATGGCTTCATTTCCAATGGCAGTAGTCCAGTAAATAGTAATCTCATCATATTTCTGTCATAGGAGCCCCATCAGTACTTGAGTATATATTCCTATGGGATTGCTGTGCGGTGTGCTTGCACTCTTTATTAGTACTAAATCCTATCCAATCGAGCCTCAATCAGCATTCATCTAAACAGCGCTCATCATATTCATATTACTAGTAGAACGATAATGGCACGAATAAATTCTCCAAGGCAATTATTTAGGATATACTTGACAAAGGTGGTCTGAACAGTGGTGGTATAGGACCGTACCGAAGCCAAACCCCCAGTTTAGATCTGTGCTCGGGGATCGAAAATAATATCGACATGAAGATGAGAAATTGACAGCGGCCATGTGTAGATTGACATTTGCTACTTGTGTAGGTCTTCAGTATAGTTTCAGGCTCCAGCGGGAGGCGTTCGTTCCTGCCTCATGATGACATCACCCCCAGTGTGAAATAAGTGTGCATATGAATAGTCCATCGTACACTTCACTCGGGTATACTCTTTTCTTTTGTAATAGCTGCATTCTTTTTCCTCGAGCAACCCAGTAATTTACATATTGCTATAAACACTGAAACCACTCTCGCATCATGCCGACGAGAAGAGTTCAAGACAAGACAGGAGAACAGATCAACGAAGGAGACTATGTGTATACAAGGTATCGTGGAGGAACCCACGAAGGAGAAGTAAGCCTACCGTTCCCCATCTCGGAGCCATCGTTCTCTTGAACGGCTTATGGTAGCTTCGCAATTCAGTAATTAGTTTTAGCGCATGGCTAACTGACCCAAACCAGGTTGACAAGGTCGTCATGGACGAGGCTGAAGCACATGAAGAAGAGGTAGCCAATCCACCTAAAGTAAGCAAGTCCCCGCAGACCAGACTCGAGGCATCGAGCACATGCGGCTAACGGTCCTTTTTCCCCCTCTCAAGGTCATCTTTCACGATCAGCATGGGCATCGTGTAGCACATAATCCGAAGACTTTGGATAAGACGGAATGAAGTGGGTTGATGCTGTCGGGGCGGAGCCACGGGGGTTTGAGGGGTTTGTGAGATAATGAGGCCATGCAGAATACATCAATCACTATAGGATCAAGAACCTCTTGGATTATACTGGAACGATGACAGCTGGGTGTTGTTGGCTTTGTGGTGGTTGCACTTGTGCTCTTCCCCAGACTGCACTGCAATGCAGATGACTCGAGCCTGGGGTACTGTTACAGTGCTTTGGGTTCCCAGTAGCGATAGTATATTCGGGGAACATGGGTGCCGGTTGGGATCTCAATCGCTTTTTCTATCCTTTCTCAACTACCTGCTTCCTCCAAGCTTGATCTTCTTAAGGCCCTGGAGCAATGGCACATCAGCATCAGCCAGCCACTACTGCTTAAACCGACCAAAGTACCGGTCCAAGAAGCCACTGAGCTGATCATACGTCGCAAACATGGTCATTTGACCATCATCTTCACGTTCCCGTTGCCCGTCACTGATTTCCTCCGACTGGAAATAGAGTGGCGACAGGGAGATCAAGTGAACCGCTGCAGACGTCGTGCTTTGGACCAATTGTATGACAGATACCTGCTGATTAGCTTCATACTCCATACCTCTTCTATCAACTCATGATGACTTGTGCAGGCTCGGTGTTAGTGGCAAAGCATAAAAGTTGTCTTAGTTTCCCGATATCTCACGGGTGGCCCGCGGAGTGGGAGACCGACCATTTGAAGGTCAGACAGAATGCTGACCCTTGAGTGATAATGCAACTACTCTCAGTAAGACGCATCCAATCGCTCCATTATCCAGTAACCAAGGGCTTGCGATTCTGATGCCTGGATCGCGACTGGATCTTGGCTCTCTCCAGGTCAAGACCGCGAATCAATGACGAAGGAGTAAATCAGCAAATGAGACCGAGGCCTGTCAAGAAGAATCGGAACACTCTGTGCTGTCAAATACGAGGCACACTATTGCTGGCTATATCCGTCAGCAGTTTCTCTCTGCCCGGTAAGTGCATTCATCGCGGGTGCACCTCTCAAGTCTCTATCGTGCATCACTGAAACTGCATAACATGCGGCTGTCTGCCCTAGCTAGACATCTCCTTTACGGGGTACTCTTGAGCCCTGTATGCCTCTGCATCTCAATTCCCCAACAACAGGCGCCTGTGCCAAATTCGGAACATGATCTTGTCTCAATTTTGTCGAATGCAGCCAAAGATCCCCTGGTGAATAAGAGGGTATCGTCTGTGGCTGCAGGCATCAAATCAGGTCTTGCGACAAACGAGGTTTTGCAACAATCTGGAGATGAGCAGGTGCAACTGGCACTGAAAAAGATCGAGGTAATATTCACCAAGAAGAGCAGCTCGACAATGCTGGATTTTGCAAAAGACATAGTGGCCTCCGGCCTAGTTCCTCCCATGATCCTCGCCGTCTTGAATGGTTATCTGAACGCCAAAATTAACTCGGCTCATAACCTAAATCCTGACCTCAAAAGCGGGCGTATATACCCGTCTAAAGCAACCGAGGATGCACCGTATTCCATCCCAGAAGCAGCTCTTAGAGAGGCTATCCATATGCCATCTTTCTCCCAAGAGGAGAACAACAGTGTAAGGAAACCAGTGATCTTGGTTCCAGGAACGGCCGCACCTGCTGGGACATCGTTTTATTATAATTTCGGGAAGCTGGGCAACGCTATCCCGGAAGTTGACATGGCTTGGGTTAATATACCCCAAGCCTCTCTGGGAGATGTCCAGGTTACCGCTGAATACATCGCATATGCCATTAACTACATGTCCAGTCTCTACCAGTCCAAGGTTAACATCATCTCTTGGTCCCAGGGCGGGTTGAACACACAGTGGGCCCTCAAATATTGGCCATCCACCCGAGCCTCAGTGGAGGATTTCATTGCAATAAGCCCTGATTTCCGAGGGACTGTTGAGGCCAGGCTGGTGTGCCCCTGGCTTGCGGGGATAATGTGCACCCCCGCACTGTGGCAGCAGGGGTGGGACGCTAAGTTCGTTCGCACCCTGAGGGCACTCGGGGGGGAGTCGGCGTATGTTCACACAACGACCATCTACTCTTCATTTGACGAAGTTGTGCAGCCGATGGATGGAGACCAAGCATCCGCGATCCTCCAGGATGCACGTGGAGTTGGCGTGTCCAATAATCACTTACAGTCTATTTGCGCCCACAAGCCCGCAGGAGGATTGTACACGCATAAAGGAGTGCTATACAACCCACTTACATGGGCGCTTACCATCGACGCGCTAACCCATGATGGGCCCGGTAACCCTTCGCGAGTCAACGTCACCACCGTGTGTCAGCAATCAATTCCTCCACAGCTCGGTCTGGACGACTTGCTAGGCACAGAAGGACTTGTACTAGTAGCTCTGTCGGAAACCCTGAGGTATAGACCGAAGACATTCGCGGAACCCGAAATCATAGGCTATGCCGCTTCAGCGCCCGGAGTAGGGGGTGAAATACCGAACTTGAAGGATGAGAAGTAGTAGGCAAATAGGTGGTCACTGCACCCCATACGTACACATCTGTATTTAGGTTTATACTTGGCTACAGCCAAGCACTCTCTGCGCAGGCCAACGATCACTTCCCAGAAGGGGATCCCTGTGGCTCGAGATGAGCTTGACCTTATAGGCTAATGCATTCGTTTCACACGGAAGTCTTCAACAAGTGGATCAGATCTAGCCGGAAGAACCGAGTGGCAACCGTCATCGTCTCCCTCACCCGAACTGTATTGGCAGAGATCAACCCACCACAACGGAATTTTGACGGGACTGTCGTTCAGTGTATACGTAGTCCACACACACAACCGAAACCGCCTGACCCAGGTAGGAAACAGGGAATAGGAATTTTCCGCATTATCTACTCCGGTGCTGAGAAGTCATGGTCGCAGACCAAAACCTATTTGCCATGGTTTGGTAGATCGTGCAACGAACAGGAGTTGATAGCAGTAAAGATAGAAAATAAATGGCTGGACGAAAGCCAATTCAAAGGAATTGTATACCCATCACGTGGCTTGTCAGGTGGTCACGCCAGTCCATTTTCAATTGCACACCTCCCTCACCTCGCCAATTCAAGCGACTCTTACCTTTCGCCATACCTACTCCATAGCTTGTTGGGCTACCCCGGAATATGTGCATCGTGGCCTTTCAGGATACCACTGTATCCAATTCCAGGGGTCCATCTGAGATCGGGAAAAGAAAAACAATAAAAGAGACTCAACTTCTATCCAGATCCTTCCTTCCACCCCCTTGCACCACGCATACCATCATACCAGATCGCCCAAGCTACGGAGCAAAACTCAGCTCACCACCACCGGTGCTAACGGAGAAGACCCGCTGATCAAAGCAAGCGTATCCATGATAATCACTAAGATAATCTGTCTGGGACGATGGAAAAGAGAGCCTATATATATGGACTGCCGATCGCTTCTCCTGGATGGAGTCGGCGGTTAGCCTGAGGCGTCCATGGGTCTGAGAACTCTGAAATGGCAAATGATACCGACACCGGCATGCCACGGAATCTCTCATTCGCCAATCCGCCAGGAATTTTCTCCCCAGGCGGCACGGTTCGCTCGTGGTTGCGGATAACCGGCTTGGAGACTCACCATAGAACTCTTTCCAGAAAAGTAAGTCTTAGACGGCCAATTTCGCTTAGTGCGCCAAGTCCGTGGGAAGAAACTGGGAGTACGTGGACCGTCGCCAATTGACAACTGATTTGGCGGGTAGAATCAGACAACCGGCCATAGCCATGGGTCTCCCAATAGTCCATTTCAGCCACACACTCGCGACTCAGTCGGTCTAGATCTCCGGAAGGGGTAAACTCGGGGTGGAAAAGATTTTAATGTTTCATGCCCGAGGTCCGAATCAGCTCGGGGTTAATGGCGCTTGCTGCTCACATACATGCTCACATAACGCAGCCTCCCCTCCTCCCCCTTCCACGTATAGGGAGGGAACAAGAGGGTTTGGGGGTGGCGGCTCAGAGGAATTCGATATATTCACACCTCCAGCGTAGAATTGCCGGGTCAAAATCGCTTCATTTGGCGTGGCCACCCAGTGAGATCATGGGATGACCCATCCACGAATCTGGGCGACTTCCGGCTGCACCTTATCCAGCAATCAGAGCGTCTCCTGCGCTGATGAAGTTCGCAGCGTGGCCCGCAGCTCCACTGTCCGAAACGCTGCCAAGAGTGTCCGCCTCGTCTGATCGTCAGCGGCCGTATCAGCACTTACGTTGTCACTGGCCGTGCCCGACCCAAATTATGGAGATTCTGTAATGCTTTGCGGAGTCTTAGCCTCTCCCTATTTGTGCTGGCTCATGGGATTCCGTTTCGACGGTGTCGTGGATGGGGTGTGCTTGCAGGGGGCACCTCCATACTTGACTACTGTTCCCTGCGCGCCAGGGGAGAAGATCTTTCGGATAGATACCATCGACCGACATCCACTTGGCTGCTTGACAGACAGCGACCGTCTGTCTTAATGACCCGGTCGTCTCCCGCTGTCCTCCTTCCTTTCTTTCCGCTAATCGTTTCCCTTTTCCCTAGCTAATCGTCACAATTTTATTTTTTTTCTTGGGGGAGGAACTCTTCCTCTCCTAGCCACTCCTTCAAAAAATGTTGTTCTTCTGGGTTCTGCTATTTCTTTCTTTTCGCGGGATTGTCGCGGAGGCGGAGGCGGACGATGATTTGATGTCCTTTGTGACGGTAGGAGAATTTCCAGCGTATATATATATATATATGGTCTTCTTGCTGACGAGCAGCCAGCTTCCGGAAGTGAGAGCATTGAAGTTTAATGTTGCATACTACGATCGCGAATCGGTTAGCCCAGGCTACTGGTTCGTTGCGCCATATGGCGTGATTGACCCAGAAGCTCCCACGAAGCAATGGAAGCCTTGCCAAGTTGGGCCCTACATCTATGATGCAGATGGCGTACGTTTTCTCATTCCTTATCCCGAAAATTCATTTCCCCCTTTCGTGAGGAAAGGGATGTCTCTCAAAAATGAGTGAGATCCCCGAAAGGAGTAAGTAGCTTACTAACCGGCCAAACATAGACTCTGGTTTGGGCCGGATCTTGCATGTTCGACAACCGCAACATTTTCGATTTCAAAGCCGTCAACACTATCGACGACAAATCTCATCTGTCCTTCATCCTTCAGCATGGCTATCAGGATGGTGGTAGGGACAAAGGATACGGATACGTTCTCGACCAAAACTATGAGGTCGAAACTGCTGTGCCGGTGACCAACGATCTCGCAGCATTTAACATGCACGAGTTCAATGTCCTGCCTGGTGGAAAGACTGCTTTGGCTTGCGCATACCGCAACGAATATGTCGACCTGGGAGACCTCGGTCGTCCCAACGAGAATGGCTGGGTTGTCGCCGGTGGCTTCGTCGAGCTGGACACCGCTACCGGCGAAGTCCTCTACGAATGGTCTTCTCTCGGCTACATCCCCATTCACGAGTCCGTGAAAGTCGATTCTCGCTCGCCGCCGGCTTCCCAACCCGGCTGGGATTATGTCCACGTGAACTCCATTGATAAGAGTACGACAGGAGACTACCTCTTGTCTGCGCGATTCACCAGCACCCTCTACCTGATCTCTGGCGAGGATGGACAGATCAAATGGCGCCTTGGTGGGAAGTACTCCGACTTCGTTCAGGACTTCACCTTCTCCAAGCAACACCACGCACGTTTTGTCGAGTCCAACGCCACCCACGCCATTGTCTCCTTCCTGAACAATGCCTCTGATGAGGCCGAAAACGAGGAAGACACATCCGCAGCGATGTTCGTGCAGATCGACACCACGACGACCCCCATGACCGCGCGTCTGCTCAAGCGCTACAACCGCCCAGACAACGGCCTGACCCGTCTCCGTGGTAGTGTTCAGACCCTGCCGAACGGAAACGTCTTCGTGGGTTGGAGTGAACAAGGCATGCAGAGCGAGCATTCGCCCGACGGCAAGGTCCTCATGCAAGGCCGTTTCGCATCCACCCGCTTCTCGACCTACCGGTCGTACAAATTCCCTTTCGTCGGCCGCCCCAACACTCCCCCGGACGTGATCGCCTCCGTCTACGGTACCGATGAGACCGACCTGGCGACGATCTTCCATGTCAGCTGGAACGGTGCTACCGACATCGCCTCCTGGAATTTCTACGCTCGAGCCGACCGCCACGGCATCCCCGTCTTGATCGGCAACACGACCAAGTTCGACTTCGAGACCATGTACATCGCAGACGGCTACCTCGACTGGATCTCCGTCGAGGCCGTTGACAAGGACGGCAACGTCATCGGCTCCTCTCCTATCCACCGCACCGAGACCCCACAGAACTGGCGCCTGGCCGGCTTCCAGGGTGACACGAAGCCTACCGCCGATGATCCGACCATTCTTTACGGCCCCAAGCAGGCCGCGGCGGAAGAAGATGTGGAAGAGGTGGACCCCAATGCGGAGGCTAAGGAAGCAGCCAAGCAAGCAGCCATGGCCGTGGATAAGGCGTACGAGGTTATCCACGGAGTCGGTGGCTTGCTGATCTCTGTTCTGGTCATCTGCTCCGTGGGCGGGGTCCTGGCGGGCGGTTATTGGTTCCTTCGTCGTCGTCGTATGCAGGCATACCACGAGGTTCCGTCCGAAGAGGGCCAATCCTTGACGGAAGTTGACAGGTCGAGGGAGTAAACCCGAAAAAGAGAGGAAAGCACACTGTGGATAGAAGATAATATGGGCGCGGGCAAGACTTGGGGGGTTTGCTCGCTTGTTTGAAGGGCATTAAGGAAGGAAAAAGAAAGGAAGGAAAGACGGGTCATTATCTTTTGCATATCGCGGGCGTTCATGCATGTCTAGACACCCACCATTTTTGTACCGTATATTTTCCCCCTTTGACGACTGACGTACATATTGACTACATTTAATTGGACTTGCATAAATAGACAGCCAGTACACCTTGATTCAAGTCAACGGGAGTGGTATTTCCATTTTTGTTTTTCTGTTTAGGGTATTGAGAAAAGAAAACGTATCATAGAAACATATTGGGTTTATCCCATGAAACCATAAATGAGTAGTAACTCGAAGAAGGAAGAAGGAAGGAAGGAAGGAAAGAAAAAGAAACGAATATCAACGATCAATCCTCCCCCACCCTTCGAACATACCGGATTAGTCTTCATCTCCTCTATCAAACTGGCCAGGACATGAACGAAAGAGAGATATCAGTCATTTCCATCTACCCGCAATTCCATGAAAGAGCAACTTAACTCTCTAGCCAGTCGCTCATCCTCCCTGATCTGAAACGCCTCAGGCTTCATAAATCTTTTCTCGAGGGTTTTAGCCATATTCTTCAACTTCTGTACCCCAAATCTCGGCATATCGAGATTGATGGTCACGACGTCCAAGCCACCTTTACCTTTGTATTCCGCAAAGGCCATCATTGGCAATGACCATGTTTCGCCGATCTCGAGGCTCATGGGCCAGTCACGGATGCGGAAATAAATGTACAAGACTTGCAGTCCTGAGCAGCACCTCACCAAATTCTCACACGCCATTGTGAAAGCCCAGTCACTTCGGACCTTGTGGATACGATGCTCGGTTAAACTTGGTTCACTGTGCATTTCCTGGTTAATCTCGACGTGTCGAATGGCAGGCTGTACTTCCGAGGGGATGGTGTTAAAGAAGCGATTCATAGTCCTCGTCGAAGTAAAGACAAATTGGGTAGTGGAGTACAGCCACCAAAGGGTGTCGCAATAGATACTGCGACATGTAAAAACCAGTGCTATGGGCACAGGGAGTTGACTTTTCCGACAGGGGTCCTGGATTTGCTGTGTGATGGGATCGCGCGATCGAAGGGGGTTGTGATAAAGGCGGTAATACACTCTCTTTGGGTGTTTAGTCGGATCCTTCTCGCTTCTTCGTATGAGCTCGACACGGTGAGACTCAAATATATGGCCATATATTTGGTCTCGAAGTTCCGGTGGGAGCCGTTGGAATGGCGAGGGTGTATGAGCTACTGCTTTTCCTTCAGTCGAACCCGAAGATTGACGTTTGATGTTGAAATATGGAGCTGTAGACATTGTAGTAAGATGTCTAGAGTTTTGAATTCTAGTATTGGCTGGAAATTTCTTCCTGGATCTGCGGCCTCTGTAGTTGGAACGACTACGGCCGGGAGCTCCGTTACTGTTGTGTGCTCCCCATGATGGCTGAAAGTTGGCTGTATACATTTGTCCTCTAGAACGACCTCTCTGACTTTGGTAGATATGTGGTTGTCCTCCGCGGGACTGGGTGTGTTAGTGTGTGCATTGCATGTTGGGAAAGATCACTCACGTTCAAATGATGGTGCTGTTGACCTCGGGAGAAAGGCTGAGATTGTACAAGAGACTGTGTATGCAGAGCTGATTGAAAGTGACCTCTAGGTGCTCTAGGTGCTCTTGCATGTGCACGGTTGTTTCTTGGAGCTGGGGGGTGAGGATGGAGCATCTTGCTGGGGGAGACTGCACGAGCAGAGGGGAAGGGGGAAGAAGCTATGAGATGCCGAGAAGATTGGGGTGAAATGAGACAGCCAGAGGACAAAGGGATATAGTTGGAAGATGTGCAAGAATGATGCAATCGTTCACTTGATGAGATGCTGTAGATGTGTGTATTGAAGTAATGAATGTTGGCAAGAAGAGCTGTCAAGAGGTGAACATATAGTATCCTACTTGTCCATGACCTTTATTAGATGCCACAGTACGATGGATCAGATCATTCAAGTGACTGTACGTAGAATAAATGAGAGAGAGAGAGGAAGAAGATGAAGCTATACAATGGGGAAGTAAGTAACACCACTCTCAGATTGTATAGATCAGGCCATCCGCGCTAGTCCCAAAGTAGCGAATGCGAGATGAACTTCAACTTTCCTTTTCCTGCTTTTTCTTTTCCTCTCCTTCATCTGGGTTTTGACCTCTTCTGCGTTACTTCTTTGCAAGTCTTGCAGTTCAGTAGCTCAATCTGTATTGTCATTAATTCCCCTTCAGTCCTTCCCCCTAAATACTCTATCCTCATTCCCCCAAGTCCTCATCCCATCTCTTCCAATGTCTATCAAGTTACTACAGCGAGGAGCTACACTGCCGCCCGTGGTGGCCCCCCACCGACATCTCCGACTGTCTCTCCATCGCCCCTATTCGTCCTCTTCCTCCCTCTCTTCTTCCTCTTCCTCCTCTTCTCAATCCTCCAACAACCCTACCCAATACAGCCGCTCCAACTTCAAAGTCCTCCCCTTTGTTGCCCTCTTCGCTGTGGGCACCGGTTCCTACGTCTTACTCGTGAAATCCCGCACCGGCGTGCATAAACCCAAGCCCGGTTCCAACTGTATGTCCCTCTTCTCTGTACCTTGAACCCACACCAATTGCCCACCACCACCCCTCTTCTCCTCTCCAACAATAACAACTTCCCCTCCCTACCTACCTAACAAACAAACAAAACAAAACAAATAAATAACCACATAAACTAACCACCTCACCTCCCTTCCTCCCCAGAATCCGATTCCACAAAACCAACCATCACCACCACCACCACCACCAAAATGACCACCCAACCCCGCTTCTCCCCCACCGACATCACCGTGGTCTTCATCCTCGGCGGTCCCGGCAGCGGCAAAGGCACACAATCCAGCAACCTAGTCCGCGACTACGGCTTCACTCACCTGAGCGCCGGCGACCTCCTGCGCGCCGAGCAAGTCCGCGAAGGCAGCCAATACGGCGATCTCATCAAGACCTACATCCGCGAGGGCAAGATCGTGCCCATGGAAATCACCGTCGCATTGCTGTCCAACGCCATGGCCGACGCCCTGGCCTCCGGCAAGAAACAACAGCAAGAAGGTGGCCCCAAGCCCCGCTTCCTCATTGATGGATTCCCCCGCAAGCTCGACCAGGCCGTGTTCTTCGAGGATACGGTGTGTCCGTCGGAGATGACCCTGTTCTTGGATTGTCCTGAGGAGGTCATGGAGACGAGGTTGTTGAAGCGTGGAGAGACCTCCGGTAGGGATGATGATAATGCGGAGAGTATCCGGAAGAGATTCCGTACGTTCGTCGAGACTAGTATGCCTGTTGTCGAGGCGTTCGAGGAGCAAAATAAGGTGGTTTCGGTGACGGCAACGGGATCGGTTGATGAGGTGTATGAGCGCATTCGCGAGGGATTTAAGAGTAAGGGCATTAATCCTTTGTAAGGTTGGTTTTTTCTGGGTTCTGAAAATATTATAACGAGTGTTTGGTTGGGCGTGGGTGGTACATAGATGGATAGATGGTCGGTAGATACGTGAGAGCCACATTGATGAATAGTACATTCAACTACATCATGATCCTAGTAGTAACTATATATATATATATATATATATATGCTTATATTCCGAGTAATTTACCCTTGTTGCAACACCCCAAATAATTGGTCTATGTATGTATAAAGTAGTACTTGGGAATATACAAAAAAACTCAGTTACACACTCGGCATAACTCGTATCATTGTCTGTCAGGCTTTCCCCCCACCTTCTCATGATGAAATGTGGATATAAACCTGTCTAGAATCCAATAGCTACCATGATAAATAAAAAAGAGAAATAAAAGGAAAATTGAGCCCGTGAGATGGAAATAAAGGGAAAATGGGGATAAAAAAAAGTGTAGACACAGCAGAACATTAACATAGAATAAACACCTTCCAAGCCCACAACTCACAACAACACACAGAAAACTTTTTATTCATTCATCCCAATGTGTATGCTTCTCTGTGTATCAATCAATCATTCAACCAAACGGTCATCAGTCCTTTACTCCACGGCAACGGCCTCCGGGGCAGCGGCGGGTGCCGCAGGTGCTTGCTGCTGCTGTTGCTGTTGCTGCTGGTTGTTGTTGTTGTTGTTGTTGTGACGGCGACGGTCACCACCCTTCTTGTCGTTACCCTTGCCCTGGGCAGCCTCCTCGGCAGCCTGGGCCGCCTGCAGCCCCTCGCGAACAAACCGCTCCCGCTCGCTGCGAACAACACCCAGCACGTTCTCCAGGCTGCGGCGCCAGACCATCAGGCGACCCTGCACCTCGGCCCACTGCTTCTCGCCAAAGACACGGTAGGTGGCCCGGTGGACCAGGAACTCGGAGCGCAGCTGAGACAGCTTACCCTCGACGAGGCCAGCACGGATGGTGTCAATAACCCACTTCTCGACGTCGGTGGGCTCCACGCGGAGGGCCGTAGCGATCGTGGCGTAGGGGAGGGAGCGGGACGGGGTGGAAGCAGCCAGGGAGGCCAGAGTGAGCAGGCGCATCTTGTTCTGCAGGGCCTCGCCGGCCTCAGCCAGAACGCCGCCGGAGATGCTGGCCAGAGGGGTAGCGGAGATAAAGGCCTCGTAGGCGTCGAGGGTGTCGGCGGTGAAGATCTCGAGCAGCTCAAAGAGGGTGCTGTCGCTGGACCGAAGGGCCTGGACAGCGTCGGAGGCAGTCAGGGGGGTGAAGTCGAAGACAGCTGGGTGGGTGAGAGCGGAGGTCAGGGCGCGGACAGCGAGATCGCGGGCCTCGGGGGCGCTGGCGTTGGCGGCAGGAATGGTCTGCAGGGCCTGGACGACGTGGGTTTGAGCCAACTCGGGGTCACCAGAGGCCTGGGCGGCATCGGCAATGGCGAGGTGCAGGCGCTGGGCCTCGTCGGCGTCCAGCTCCCAGGCGGCGAGCCAGCTGGGCAGCTGAGCGACCAGCTGGGACTTGAGGGCGTCAAAGGCAATGGACGAGCTGGACTGACGGATGACGGCGACGGTAGCCAGGAGAACATGGTAGCGGCTGGAGTCGGAGGGAGCAAGAGTGTTGAAGATGGTGGACAGGATGGAGATGGCCAAGGAGGGGCCGAACTGAGGGGAGGAGGAGATGGGTTTGGCGAGGTAGGTACAGATGCGGGACAAAAACATATCCGGGTCGGAGGCCTGGTGAACAAGGTGGACAAGAAGGTTGTAGGCGGAGATGATCTCTGTATAATATAATTCATTTCGTCGTCGTCCGTCAGTCTCTGGATCCACGTCTCGTGTATAGAGGGGTGTTCTATCGATAATACGTACCCTTCTCGGGGGCGCTGTTCAGGACAACGGCCGCGGAGACCAACTTCTTGAGGACCTCATCGCGCTGCTTGCGGTCGGGCTCTGCTTCGGACTGTTCCTGCTCACGAAGGGGCTGCAGAAGCGGGGAAATCTCGGACTGGAGGCTGCTGGAGGCCTCGGACTTGCGCAGGGCGTCGATGTACTGGGCGAACTCGTCGGCGAGCTCGGTGAAAGAACCCTCGATGAGGAGGGTGGTGGAGGGGCGGGCATGATGGGATGGGAGGTGGTGAGAAAAGGGTGAGGGGAGGAAAAGGGAGGGAAAGAAATCAAAGAAAGAGGGAAGGGAAAGAGGGAAAGAAGCGAGAAGAGGCTTTGGGGATTGATCGAATCGACTTGGTGTTGCGAGACTGACTCTGTGGAAGGGATTTGGGCGGTGGAGAAAATTCAGTGTGGGAAAAACTCTTGGCGCCGCTGCATCGGGTGATCGTCTCGACATTTACTACGGAGTTACTATTATTATTGTTCATTTACTCCAAAAGTTTTAACAACAATCACAACTTTTTTTTTTTCTGGTTTCATTCCATACTAATCAACTCAGTACTCAATCTGCAATTATTACAAGAATAACTCCCAGGCGCGCTTGGGGGAATCGTACGAGAATAAAATAAAAAGA
Organism: Aspergillus eucalypticola CBS 122712; assembly: GCF_003184535.1. Classification (NCBI taxonomy): domain Eukaryota; kingdom Fungi; phylum Ascomycota; class Eurotiomycetes; order Eurotiales; family Aspergillaceae; genus Aspergillus; species Aspergillus eucalypticola. The sequence continues at coordinate 126,109 of NW_020290295.1, read as the reverse complement.
ACCATCAAGTCGTAGAACATGCAACTGCAACTGGGATCCTCCTTCTTTTCCCCGGCCATCATTACAACATCTTCCCCATTCTCATTACAACACGGCCAATTGCGACCCCAATGTGATTATTACATCCAGCAATAACAGTACTCCCCATCTCTCCTTCACCCAAGACTGATCATTTACAGAATCAGGCGCAAACCAACGAACAGCACGGTCGCCAACAGGCCCGTGGCATGCTCCTGAGCCAGACGCATCGCCGCGTTGGCAGTGGTCGAAGACGAGCTGCTGCTGGTGGTGGTGGTAGAGGCGCTCGATCCACTGCTACCCGAACCAGTGCTGCTGGACGAGCCGGTGGACGTGGTCAGAGAGGCGGCCGTCGTGGTGGTCGAAGAGGTAGTGCTTGAGGCCGACGCATTCAACGTGCCACAGTCCTCTTCTCGCGTCTCCTGGCACTGTTCCTGCTCATCGAGGGAGGACGAGTCCTCAATGCACTGAGCGTAGACGGCCTCGCAGACAAAGAAGGGGATGGTCTGAGTGTACTCCGCGACATCGGCAGTGGAGCCATTGGAGCAGACACAAGAGAAGTCCAGGGTGCTCTGTCAAACTGGTTAGCAGGTGCAAGGGTACAAAAGCGCCGAGAGTGATGGTGCCACCTACCGGATCACACGAGTTGCTCGTAGCAACACCTCCGCAGATTTCAGGGCAAGAGTTGCGCTCAGCAGTGCACCAGGAGTCTAGAGGGCAGTAGTCAGTAAATGAGTGCTGGTCATGCATCCACCAGAAGGGTCTTACTTCGCTCCGACAAGCTGATGGCGGTGATGTTGAAGTCGCTGGGAAGAGTGTAGTTGCTGGACGCGGTAGCCGCGACAGCCAGAGACATCAAGACGAGAGGAAGCATGGCGAAAGAGCTACTGCCGGTAGAGCTGAGCTGGAAATGCAGGAAGTAAGATAGATTGTTGGGTGAGGTATGAGATGTTGATCTGGGATTGGATAGTCTGGCAATGAGATAAAAGAGGCAGGCAATCAATAAATGGATGGAATGGGAGAGAGAGAAGGGAGGAAGGGAGACCAGGAGGAGAGAAGAAGAAGAGGCAGCAGAAGAATGGAAGAGGAGAAGAGAAGAGAAGCGAAGAAGAGGAAGCGACGGAGGGAAGAAAGAAGAAAGCCGGCGATAAGAGGACAAAACGGGAAGGGGCAGCAAAAACAAGACAGGAATTCCGGCTGTTTATTTATTTTAGTCTATTTTATTTTATTCGAGCAGAAGATTCTTGCTTCCGGGACGTGAATGAGAACCAGTGGAGGGGAGTGATTGGATGCGTTTAAACTAGCAAAGTAGTATAGCTAAAGGAATTAGATAGATACTGCTGCTAGCTGGACTAAGTACGACTAAGTACTGACTGGGTCTGCAGGAGGAGAGACGGTGCCGGAATCCTGATCATAATAATTATCATAATAAGAAACAATAGTATGATGATACTCAGACTAATAGATAACATCCATACGTCGTGTGTTTCAATTCGAAAGCAAATTGAAAAAGAGTCGATAATCATCTCTGACTGTTTCTCAGACTTTCCCCCTCATTTCTGGCTCCAATTTCCCGTTCCTTGTTTTGGTGCAGCAACGGACTCATGATTTGGCCGGCGATTTGTTTGTTGCCCTACGCGAGGGATACTAATTAACCCTCGAGGAGGAAGTCGCAGACTTGCAGATGCCCTGTCTGGTTTCCATTGGTCCACCTGCAAGAGAGACAAACTCCTCTCCAAGACATACTCAGTACTCACCACAGAGACAAGAGAGACACCAGTAGAAAAGAAAAAGGCCAAGGAAACAAAAAATTTGGAGAATTGAAGAATTTTCTACCCATTTGTCGCTGCCTGGAATGTGCAACAATTCTCCAAAATTTTTTTTATTTTTTTTTATTTTCACTTCTAATGTCTTTCAATTTTTCCCCTCTTTTTTTTTCCCTGAATGGAATGGCATAAGAGAATGCTGGCGGCTGGTTGATCCGGGATATTCGGTGTGAGCGAGTCCCCTCTTGGGGCCTCTCCTCTTTGTTATCGATTCATCCCCGGTAGCGCCGTGAGCTAAAGTGACCGGCGCAACAGATGAGTGGCTGCAGAACTGGAGCCCAAAAACTAGTCGAGCGTTAGTCGCGACGGGCGTCCATGGCATACGTAGCTCGGGCTTCAGGTGGTTTCCAAATGTTTATCCAGCCAGTCAACTCGGCAGAAGGGAAGCAAGCAGTCTACCGGAGTAGTCAATTCTGTCCGGTGTGTCAGAGGAATGGTGTTGATGGGATGATATTAATAGTTATCATCAGACAGCTACTAGCAAATAATTGGGCGTGGCGACGGAGATATGTTCAGCCAAATATGAAGTCGAATAAATAGATAGCGGTCTTACTGTATAGAAAAGAAGTGAGCAATCCTGAATGAAAATGATTAGGATTTACTCCGCTTTGCTTTTGCCGAATTCAAGGCTGGGCACATGATATCCATCAAAACAGTCATACCCCAATCCGGCAAGGTCCTTCCGGTATCCCAGTAGTAACCGGTTCAGTACCGTCCGAGACAGACGTTCTTTACCAGGAACCATACCAACCTGAGTAAATTGACGGTATTGTACCTTGCGCAAAAGCTGCAACAATGTGATTCCGCCGAGTTATCCCTCGGCTGATCTCCTCCACTCATTCCTTCCATACAGACTATTGCTTCCGTTCCCCTCATCCCTCTCTTTTACTCTGAAACATCATATCATCTATCTCAATTCGACACCTCACACAACCACACCACCTCCTATCCCTCTAATTCCACATCAATTCATACATTACCACTTGTGAATATGTCCTCTTCAATCCTCGACACCCCCGACCCCGCCTCCTTATCCCCCTTCCTCAATGCCACCTCCCCATCTCTCCGATCTCTCCTCCACCACCCAGACTACCTCCCCGTCCGCACCTATTCGCGCATTCCTAAACCCTCCACCGGCGAGGATGGCTACTTCGCCAACACCTTAGCCACCGCCCGCACTATCCCCCACGTCCTGACACTCCGTCGACGTCCGCACCTCCTCTCTCTTCTCCCCAACTCCCCGCCCACCTGGCCCGCTCCCACCGGCGCCCCGACTCCAATTGAAGACCCCGATTTGATCCTCATCCTCGACATTGCTGCCCCCGGTGTCTCGGGCCATCCGTCAACTGCTCATGGCGGAGTCCTGGCTACGTCCCTCGACGAGGCCATGTCCTATGCTGTGGCACTGTATGCGCCGGAGACGGGCCCGAAGCTGGTAGAGGACGAGCAGCCGGATGGCCCGCATGTCCCGCCTACGCCGCGCGGAATGCTCTATACTGCCCAATTGGACATCCGCTACAAGAGTCCCGTTGCTGCGCCGGGGTATCTGGTCGTTCGGACTAAGGTCCTCGCTCGTGTGGGTCGCAAGTTCTGGGTGCGCGCACAGGCCTTCCAGCCGCAGGATACAGAAGGTGCCGTTACCTCTCCCCAGGCGGAGGGAGAACCAATGCGTCTTACCACGGATGCGATGGCATTCTGGATGCAGACGGGACCGTCGCTCTAAGTCCTACTTTTCTTTTTGCTGTTTGTTCTATAGATCAAGATTCTATTACCCGTGTATATGGTATATGTACATATTGCATCGACGGTAGATAGAGCCAGTCGTTCGGAGATAGAAAGATAGAGAGAAAGAAAGGAACAGGGTCGAGGATGATGATGATGAGCCAGAAACAAGGGTGGAAGGAAAGGGGGGGAAAAAAAAAAAGAAAGCGAAGCATCTACAACTTCGCACGAGACCCGATATTGCGACTGGCACTCAACACCAAGCCCACCTGCGTACTCAACGCCACCACATCCCCCTTATCATCCACCACCGTGACATCCAAATCCGTGCGTCCATCCCGCACCTTCTTCGTATACACCCGACTATACAACCACTCGACCCCTTCCTCCGGCAACCTCTTCTTCAGATCAATATTCAACGTGACCGTGGGAAACCAAAACAACCCCTTCCCACCCCCGACCGCCGCCTCCTCCGCCGCATCATCAAAGCCAGCCAACGCCGCAGGAAACATATCCGTCAAATACACCAGCGCCTCATTAGTCCACCGCGCATTCACATCCCCCGCAGGCCGGAATCTCACCCACTGCTCCACATTCATCTTCCTCTGCTTCCTCTCCTCCTCACTAAGCTGAACAGGCACATAGAACTCCGTCTGCCCCGTCGCCTTCCGGAACCCCGAATGCTCCGGTATAAGCTTCCCCCACGCCCCATCACGCCCTGTCCTTCCTAACGTCCCGAAGTTCACCGACCCATCTCCATTCGATCCAGCCGCCGGCGCAGGACTGCTAACCTTCCACCCAGTCGTAACACTAAGTCCCTCTTCAGCGTCCGCGGGACTAACGGTAATGTATCCTGCCACCTTGACTTCGAGGTCCTCGTCATCCTCACCGTTCTTCCCTTCCGTAGTAGACGACTGCGATTGCTTCCGCTTGCCGCTATCAGGCTTCTGGAGCAGCATCACATGTAGAGTGCTCGTCCGCCGTCCCAGCTTCGTATCCTCGACTTTCAGCACGGCGGGACCTGCCGCTGTGCGGCGGAGGAAGGCTAGTTGCATGGAGATCGGGGTCGCGGGACTGTTCTTGTAGAGATCTGGGTGGGTGTGCGCGAAGTGCACGAGGGCGAGACGGTACAGGACGGAGGTAGTGTAGCCGCCGTGGGGGACTGTAGTAGACAGTGAGTATGCGATATATGGAACAGGGAGGCAAGGTGTATGTATATATCCTACCTGCTCCGATGCACCATTCTTTGCGAAGATGGGCTGAGTAGCGGTGCGAGCTGAGGGGAGTTACTTTGATCGCGGACTCGAAGGCCGGGCCGTGGGCTGGAGGAGGAGGGGGAGACATTATCGGTATGTACGTCGGTCTTTTATGTAGGAAGGAAGGTGGTGTGGTATATGTATGTGTAGGTATTAGAGGGAGTCTCTGGTCAGTATGTTCTATCCATGGAAGAAAAGGAGAGACCGAAAGTTGAGAGATGAAAATCTAGTTATCTGTTTATCTTGCTGTTCTATCTAAAACAAAAATAGATACCGAGGGAGACCAGGTCCGAAGCGGGAAAATGCCTCGGTTGAATCTTCCAGTTGGCGGATTACTAACCCGTCACAAGATTTAGTTTACTAACTAGTTCTCTATTGATTGTTACTGTGTAGATCACTATCAGGGACATGGTCCACGGCTTCATATTAGACTATGTGGTTTGAAGATTCTGCGTGTATTATGGCCTCGTCTATGTGACCCCCTTGAACTCCCGCAGCTGCTCTCTCTCCCTCTCATTCTATATTTCTTTTCAACACCCCCCGAATACATTGAAATCCAGCCCGCACGCCTGTCTGCTTGTTCTTGCTTTTGTAATTGGAGATGTTCAAATAACAGTGTACTCATATGTACCCATTTCATGCAACGCAAGTCCATCATGTACGCTTCAAGTCATGTACTCGTAGATATGCTCATTTCGCATCGTTCATCTCTTCATGGCCCACTTCGGGTTGCCGCCAGCTTCTCCAGACACGACAAGACTCCTATCCATCAACATGCAGTTAGCATCCTTCCACTCATTACAGTCATAGGGAAAATCTTACCAGTCACTCCTTGTGTCAGAGTCGCCTTTGCCTCTGTACTACGAGATCCGAGCGTCACCGTCATGGCGTAGTTGACTGCCCGCGCATTGTCCAGCTTGTTCGCCCACCGGAACACCGATTCGTCATCGCGACCATCTCCGATTGCCAGCAGGAAATCCGGCCGCGGCACATTCTCGTCCCGTTGGCTCTGTTTGAGACATGACCGCCATGCCACTTCCGCTGCCGACGCCTTGTTGATGCCCGCCGGCTCCACCACCAGCGCACGCTCCACGGGCACTGCATGCACCCCTTGACTCAAACAGGCATCATTAATGTGGCCCGCACACTCCGACGCCAGCCGCGACGCTGCCACCTGGTCCTCCGCCGACTCGTAGTGGAACATCAGCGAGCAGTGCCGCTGTTCCACCCAGCTGCCTTCTGCGCGTTCCTGGTAGTACTCCAAGATATGTGACACTGCCGCCTTCCACGCGTCCGTCTGAACTTTGTCCGTCAGCTTCAGCCAGGTCTCCGAGTTGGGCTCGCGCACGAAGCACCCGTTCTCGGCGATCAGACCCAGGTTGGTGACCAGCCGGAACAGCCGCTCCATCTCCTCAGGCATGCGGGCGCTCATAACATACACCACGTTCCGCGGATCCTCGGTTAGTTCGGCCAGCGTCGTGATTGCACGCTGCGGCGTCGTCACGATGATACTCTTTGGTGAGCCCCAGGAGGCGAGTGTGCCTTCATAGTCCACGATGATCAGCCGGCGCGACGACCGATGATACATTTCCTCCAACTTGTTTGTCTGGAGCCGAGGCACGGCCATGATTTCCCGGGATGACTGCTCGTTCCAGACCCGGCTCAACGTCTCACTGAATGACTTGACCCAGTTGTGGGTGGAGTTCTGCAGCACTGCCTGATGCATCTTCGTCCACACTTCCTGGCGCTCTTGCTCATCCCTCGACAAGGCGGTATGGATGGCTTCCGCACATTGACGGTAGTCCCAGGGGTTGACCAGAAGGGCATGGTCGCCAAACACAGACGCGCTGCCAGTGAACTCGCTCAGTATCAGGGATCCGTACTTTTTGTTGCCCCATTTACCGTCCTGACAGTAGACGAACTCATGGCTGGTCAAGTTCATTCCTTCACGCAAGCTGGTGATAATCAAGGCGTCTGCCACGGAAATCAAGGCAAGATATTGTGGAAAAGCCAGATCCTGTTTCAAGAAGACCAATGGCTGATGCGCAAGCGTGGAGTGAGTGGAGTTGATCCGCATCGCGATATCGGAAATGGTTGCTTCCAGCTCGGGCTGCTCGGTGGTGCTGGTCGCCACCTGGATCAACACCACCTGGTCTCGCCATTCGGGATACGTGTTGAGGAAGAGTTCGTAGCTCAGCAGTTTCTGCCGAATTCCGCGTACCTGATCGATCTTGTCTCGCGACACGATGAGTCGCTTGCCCTCGTAACGCTCCGAAATGGTCTTAATCCATCGTTCCACGTCTGCGGCCTGCCGGCGTTGATCCCATGAAGTCGGGTCAATGCCAATCGAGAACTTGCTCACGTTGACAAAACGATCCTCCAACTGCAGTCCATCATTGGTGGCCTCCACATTGAGGATGCGGCTGCACGTCTGGAGGAAGTGCCGACAATACTCATCCGTCTGGAATCCGACTAAATTAGCACCCAGCATTCCCTCGAGAAGCTCCTTGCGAGGTGCCAGGCACCGGAACACTTCCGACGATGGGAAGGCAATGTGGAGGAAAAAGCCAATCTGGGCATCGGGAAGCAGTTTCCGCAGCATGGCCGGGACCAGCAGCAGGTGGTAATCCTGCACCCAGATGGAATCACCACGCTTCCAGTTCTTTGCGATGCGTTCGGCAAAGGCTTGGTTTGTTTTGACGTAGTAGATCCAGGAATGATCCTCGTAGGCCTTGCTCTTGGGGTTGTCCGGAATCTGATAATGGAACACGGGCCAGAGGATCGTCTTGCAGAAGTGTGTGTAGTGGCCATCAAAGTCACCGTCACTGACGTAAACGGTCACGGAGCCGTACTCATCTTCGAGCTTCTCGGCGATGGCCTCCTTGGTGTGCTCCGGCAGCGCATCAGTGGGCATTCCCAGCGTACCCACCCAGACCTTGTCTTCCAGCTGCCCGGCGTCCGTGGCCGATCGCACGGCGTTGCGCAAGCCTCCATTGCCCTGCTCGGCCGTTTCGATCGTCCAATCGGCGTATGAGAACGAGCTTTTGCGGCTGTGGTCCGCCCAGCTGTCCCGGATATGCGAGGTTGGCGTCTTCGGGACAGATCGCGGCTTCTCTTTGGGCGCTTCTGTCCCTGAAGGTCTGATTTCTTGATGCTTGAGAATCGAGGGCGAGGCCGGGAATGCCGCTCGCGGGCGAGGTTGGTTCAGGGCCAAGGTGGAACCCCAGGCTGGGGAGTGAGCTTCGCTCTCCGTCAACAAGGCCACATCGCCGTCGGTCTTGGGAAAAGGAAATCCGGTGTGCTCTTGTTCCGCCTTGGAAAGATCTGTGGAGAAAATGCATTCATGTTCAGTAGTGGCACCAGGTGTAAGGCCGACCTGGGGCGCTCCATTGTTCCTCTCGAACAAGCTCAGAGTCGCGTTCGGGTTAGGAGTAGGATTCTCGGCGGGATTGGTTGGTTGAGGGCTCGTCCCCTCCGCCGGACGAATCTCGGGTTCATTCTGATGGAAATTAACCGTGTAGGGTAGGAAACTGAACCGCACGCCGGTCAGAGAGGACCCTAAGAGTTGTGTACAGTGGGTAATCACTTACAGTGAGGCGATGTAGATAGTCATGTTGACAGCGGGGTAGCTGGGACCCCGGGACGAGTCAAACCCAGTAACCGAAAGAGAAGAGGGAGTAGAAGACGAGGGCGAGATGTAGAGAAGACTGACAATTAACCTACGACTTAGAGGCAGATCGCGACGGGACAACGGGAAGAAGAGGAAGGGATGGACAGGGAGGAAACGGGGGGAGAGAAGATGGAAGAAGGTGAATGGAAGAACAAAAAAGTGCAAGTTCTCATGGCTACGTCATGTGCTGGTGAAAGGAAAAGCAAAGCAAGCCAGCGGGACCTTTTTTTGTTTGATTCTGGTTCCAAGTTGACACCATTCTTAGGTAATTCTCTCCCTTTCCATCAGACGATTCTCCTGTCTACCAGAATTATTTCAGTACTATTCTGGCATTCCCTGTTTTAGTGCCTAAATGGTTCCCCTGCTTTGGGGGACTTTGAACAAGTCTTTCTGCTGATGTTCTTCACGGGTCTCCACTCGGTCCCGCCATTGGCCCAAATCATGTTAGTAGGTCACATGACCTTATCTCCGCCGATCAGTTTCGGCTGCCTCAGGCGCTTAATCCCTCCCTTCCATTTCCGGCGCATCGATTCTCCGCTTCTATCTTTCTTCCTCTTCTTCCTTTCCTCTTCGTTCCCTCTCCTACTACTCCCTAATTCCTGATTCCCCTGTATACTCACCCTGCCATGCCCTTGCGCGTTACTTCGGCTCCCGTTTCTGGTATCAGGAAGAACCGAAAACCCGCTACCTCGAGGCCGCGGGCCTCTCCCTTCGCCGCCCATGCCCGTCGCAAACCTTCGGCGCCGCCATCATCCGGCATCTTCAAGATCTCCAGCGAGCAGAATGAGTACGAGCAAGGCCCCCTTCCGGATCTCGGGCCATCACGATACATCCCCGAAACTGCTCCCGTAACAGATGTGGTCGAGGCTCTCCAGTACATTCGCAACAGCATGTTTGAAGATCTGCCCCGCCGAGCGGGCATGAATAGCACGCGCATCGCCGAGGTCCTCAACTTTCGTCGCTCCCTGCCTCCCCTCGCCTCCGTCGCACACGTTCATACTCTGTTGGAAGCACCCACCAAGGTCGAGAAGGAAATCATGGAGCTAGTTCGTGCCGGTCGGGTCCGCCGCTTGATTGTCCCCGGGAGAGGGAATGATGCCGCGGGCTTAGGCGATTGCTTAGTGTTGAGCGAGGAATGGGACCGCTTGGTGCTAGATAGCCCTGCATTGGAAGCACCCCTAAAAGGTGAGGCTATCGCTTCCATTCAGTCATTCAGACAGCAAGCTGATCCGTGTCAGAGAAATTTCTCGCGCTGCTTGGTCGGATCGGAAACACATGTGCAATTCCCGGAGCCGCTTTCAGTCCGCCGGAGTGTATGGCCCTGGTCCGGGCTGGATTTCTCGTCTCTTCTTCATCTCTCGCGAAAGGCTCATCCAGCTTAGCTTCCCTCCCTATTCTCCCTACAACTTCGACTACTCCAGCCTCCGCAAGTCGAAGTGGCGCTTTCCCACCAAACGAGGTCGGAGCGAACCCTCGCTCATCATCAACTACCGCGACACTCTTTCTTTCGCTTCCTAACACAGGCCCCTACCTTCGACTACTGAGTGCTGGTCGCTCACACCTCCTTTCTCTCTTGAAAAGGTCTAGTTCGAACGAGGTCCCTGTATACCTCCTGCGTGACCGCTGGGATGGGGCGGTCGAGAGTGAGAAAAGCTTCAGTGTAGCGAAGAGAGTCCGGGGGGAGTTTGCTGGCATCTTGCCAGGCCGAACGAAAAAGTACAAGGAGCTCTACGGAATGAACTTCCGCTGGGTTCTGGAGGAGGCGCTCGGGGCGGGGTTGGTCGAAATCTTCGACACTGGCAGCGTTGGCCCCGGGGTGCGTTGCTTGTGATCAAGAGGTTGTCCAATCGAAGGATGATTCTAGACCAAAAGACTTGAGGCACGAAGCGAAGCATGCTGCCATATAATCTTGGCTGCATGGCAATGTGTGCTTGACAGAGCCGTCTGCCACGGAGGCGATGTCGATAGGCCCGTAGTCGAACGGACCAGACGGCTTCTCACGACCAAATGACTGTCAATGCTCCAAGTTGCTCTTCGGAGCATGTGAGCTCATGAATATACGAACCAATAGACCCTGTACATAGCCTAACATATACCCAGACCAATCCATCTTTAATGCGTAGAGTTGATGCGGACGATCAGATAATATTCTGGCAGGTAGGAGCCAGTGACGGGTTTCGACCGAGCAAGCCATTCCATTCCATCACTGTGCGAATACGATGGGTGGCCTCTGACTTCTGACTTTGTTGGTGATCCCACCATGTGCCTCGAAAGAGGAAAGTAAGCAATGAGGAAGGACGGTTGAGGGAGGGATGATGAAAATATTAATACCCCTTCCACCCGATACTACTCTACATAGTAACATCTCATTGAGACGTGCACTCCCTCCACTTATAACCCAAACCATCACTTATCCCACTACTTCAATTAGTCAGCCCTTCACTCCTTATCACCAACATACTACTACTATCCCACCATGTACCTCCATCTCAACCCACACCCCCTTTCCATCCTCCCCTCTCATCCCGCCCTTCTTGAAGAAACAAACACCACTTCCTCATCACCATCCACCCCATCTCGTCCCCAACTCCGCTCCTTCCTCCACGCCTGCCTCACCGAATCCCAAGTCCTCCTCTCCTCCATTCCCACCACATTCCGCCGCGACCGCAAACCCCGCGGCGCACCGCCATCCACCACCGCCGTCCACCTCTACACGCGCACCGACAATAAATCCGGAGACTACTGGGTATGTCGACAAAGCACGCATCAAGACGCAGCAGTGACGGGGTCCGCCTCATGGGAAGAATTCCACTCCGGACTACGAGAAAACCACTCCGAAAATGAAATGGATTATACGCCGAGTGTGACGTCCGTGGTGAAGTTGCTGGAGTGGCCGTCTGAGGTTGATGTAGAAGGTGGTTGGGAGAAGGTGGATGCTCATGGTTAGTATAACTCCGTATTTTTCTTTTCTTTCTATTTTTTACTTTCCGTTTCAATTTTCCTCGTTTGTTTGGCGAGATCTTTAATCCCCTTTGGAGTCATGGTACGTTACGCGCGCGCGCGCGTGTGTGTGCCGGAATATACAGATACTAATTACATACTATAATCTATGCAGTGAACCTAATCACGCATACCTTCCATCCCACAATTCTAATTGCGCCTCGCTCGTTCCTGGTCTTAGTGATCTCGGCAGACCGAGCAGCAGCAGCTGGGGGCAAACAAGGGTTTGTGACAGTTCAGATCCCACTTGCTGTTGAGTCGAGTCCCGACGCTATCCGGGAGAAGATCATGGCGGCAGTGCCCCGGAATACGATCTTCGCGTCCTATGCAAGTGTGGAGGAGGTCGTTGCGACGGCGGACGGGCTGCAATGGACCATGGCGACTACTTCCGATGCTGGCGGGGCGATTCCTCAGTGGATCCAGCGGAGCTGGACCATGGGCGGAGTCCCTAAGGCTGTTGTCGCTGATGTGGGCTTGTTTCTGGCCTGGACGGCCCGCCGGAGATCATAGGGGACTCTTAAGACAGTGTGGAGGTAATTACTGGGTACAATGGTGCAGAAGAAGAAGTACTACAGATGGATTGCACTTCGAGACCGCTTCATGTGTCACGGTCTCGAGATTGTACTGGTGCCAAGTTGTAGATTACGATTATATCACTTCTCGTTATTGAATAAACAATTGAATTAATCAAGCCAGTCGCTCACGCATAGTGGTCTCCTGAGCTAACAAATCGAGTTTTTGGCCTCCAGACTCCCGGCTCCTCTCTCACGGCAATGGGATGCTGATACATACAAGGCATGCGGCTATGAGACGCCCAATAGAACAACGTGATATAAAAAGACAAGGGCTGCTGTCATCCAGCTAAAGTAGAGAAGATTTGCGAATGACCCTATGAATCAGGAACCTCCAACATGTCCTGCCAATACTTAGAGACTGGCAGGCGGATGGAATGTTACCACATATATAAGTAAAAGAATTTTGACCTCAAAGAAACAACAATCATGAGATACCACACGTAGAAACGTGCGATTCGATATAAAAAAGAGGAAACAGGGCGGGTCGACTCTGCGACCACCTCATGAGTAGCATAGATGTATAGTCAAAGTAGAATAATGCAACGCGCAAACAGGAGATGGGATTGAAGAACCGAACCGGGGAAAAAGGAAAAAGGAAAGGAATTGGGAGTTAAGACAGTCGTCAACGGTAGGAAAATTATTCACTTGGCTATAGAAAGGGTATTATAGTGAGTCGCATCAGCGCGTTTGGAATCCATCACAGAAGGAATGGGGAGGTGATATCTAATAATGAACAAAAGGAACAGGAGATGTTTAGACATTGACACGGATCTTCCGTGAGTAGAACTCGTTCACCGCTGGGATGTACCAGCAGCGTTTGTCTCGGGTTGAGACTGAGGGGCACTCTGGCTTGACATTGCTAGTGCGTTGACGTTAGCTGACGCAAGTTGGGCTCTTAGAGCGGCAACTTCCGTTCGAAGTCCATTCAATTCGTCGTGCACCGAGCGGACATAAGCCCACAGCTTGTCTTCCCGCTCACGGAACTGTTCAATGAGGCTGGACTCGTGAGGACTGGTCATTTGGTTGCCATTATTCGAGGTCCCTTCTGATCCAGGTTTTGTCGGTAGTGGACCGCCGTGGTTGTTTGTGTGATTGTGAGGGGTCATGTGTTTTGTAGCTGTCGAAGGCGCCGGCGGTACTGGTCCTTGAGAGTGAAGGCCGAACCGAGATTCAGACGAGTTCATCCCAGGGGGGGGCGGGAGCTGGGGAGCACCCGGTTGCGGTGGAGGCAGACCCAAGCCCGAAGCAGCATGATTCGTTACCGAACTCGAGGTAGATCCTGTCCTGCCGAATGTCTGCTGCTGGAATGACTGAGCCATGCCGGGCGAATGAGCACGATGATGAATGTTATTCTCCGGCCCATGGCCAAGCTGATGCGATGACAGTGCATTTGGGGACAAGGGTTTCGGGCTCCCCGTGATGTTGGTGGGGAAAACCGATGCCCCTGAAGGCTGACCAGGCGGTGGGAATGTCATGTTGCCGGACTGCGATACGGGAGACGTTGACGCACTAGAGCCACCATGGCTTGGAGGAGGAAAGAGACCCCCGGGGGAAGGTCTTCCTGAAGCGATCGGTGGATATGTGCTGGGTTGGCGTGGTTGATAGCTCGTAGTGTTTGAACGTGAAATGGAGTCCGTCGACATGTCATGCTTCTTGATGCTGGGCATGAGTCGCCGCTCTTCTTCCTCATCCATGCGCTCTGGCTCGGCTGTGTACACAAGTCCATCCATCGTATCATCCGCGGCTCCAGGGGCCGGAGCCTCGCCGTATTCATCCTCGGGAACGTAGCTTCCCATGCTTGCTCTGCGCCCTGCGCATCCGCCTTGGCCCTTGTTGTGGCGAGCTAAAGCGTCGCCACGGGCGAACCTGCGCCCGCACTTAGGGCAAATATGGGGCCGTTCGCCAGTATGAAGTTTTGTGTGTCTCTTCAGATCATGTAACCGACGGAAGCGCGATTGACATGTTTGGCAAACATATGGCTTCTCCTGGCTATGCGTAAGCAAATGGCTCTTCAGGTTATGATGCCTGGTAAACTCCGTAGCACAGTATGGGCAACGATGCTTTTTGGCCGACGGTGACCGCTGGCCTTTGTGAAACCCAGAGCCGGGTAAGCTGAGACCACGGCGAGGGTCATTGAAACTAGCCGTGGGCATCGGATACGAGAAGGCTTTGTTGCCTGTTTCTTGCGGCATTTCTCCATCATCACGGTGGCGAGGATGATCGCCATCTGCAGAGCCAGAATCCTCGATAGGGCCAGGACTGGCCACGGTTGAGGCATCGATAAGTGTGTTATTGTTATCGGCTGCCCCGAACGTATCAGGTGCATTGCCTGGTCCTGAATGTGAATCAACTTGCATTTGGTCTGACGAAGATTGCATGCCCTCATTCACGGGATTTGTCTGCTTCTCGCTGGCACCGAGGGCCTCTCTCGCAACTTGTGAGCTGTGCTGTTCTGATTCCTTCTCGTGCTCCAGCGGGCGATCTGTCTGGCCAGCCGTGGCTGGCGGAGCGGTCGTCGTCATTGATGGTAGCGAATCGCCGGAGCGCGAAACGTTCAGACCTGCACTGGCGATAGAGGACAGGCTTGAATCAGGCTTTGACTGTTTCAGAAAAGCGAGCGGTTCCGACGGAGCGGATATTACGGGGTTCGATGGCCCTGGCAATGGTTTCGAGATAGGAACAGGTTCGTTGTTCGATTGCATCAATGCAGCCATGGATAATGGATGTTTCGCGCCAGCCTGGAATGGTTGGCGAAGGTGTGAAAAAGCTAAGTCAACAGAGGCCATGTCAGTAGGAGTAGTCTTTCTCCGGTGATGAGTGGGGAGTCATGGAAGATCCAGGGCGACCAAGAAAGAGGGGATAAAAGGGCTCCAGATGTCCGAGGGCACCACGGACATATAGAAAGCAATGAGGCAGGACCAAAGAACGAGTAACATTGATCAGAGGCACTGTTGCGTGGGGCGCTCACCTAGAACCGAGTGTGGCGCAAGCTGACGGGAGGTTCAGCCTTCGCGCGATGTCTTGTCAGACAATGAGGTCCCACAGATACAGATACGGGCCTCGCAGGAGGTAAAAATAGCGGTCAGCCTTGCAATCAGATGAAGAAGGTTGAGTCTAGCGCCCGCACGATCTGGATCTGGATCTGGTGGGAGGAGGGGGGTGGAGGGGACTTTAGTCCATCTGGTGGAAAGCCGTATGAGACCGGGGTTGTACGGCGGAATGACAATGCTTGGATTAGGCTGCAGGGAGGAAGCTGGAACCCGCGATTGTCAAAGCAACGACGTCAGGAGAATTATGCAGAGCTATGTCGTTGAAAGCTGGTCAATGTACAGGTGACATGAATCTCCAGCAAAGCATGAAGTCTTCGAAAAGAAGAAAAGAAAAGGCAAGGGGGAGGAGAAAAGGGTGGGAGGAAAGATGGAGAGCTTTCGGGAGACGGAAGAGGGACTGTTGGCGGAAGGATGTAGAAATGAACGAAAATCCCCAAAGAACAAGGACTATTGGACGGTGGTGAAGCGTCAGAAGGAAGATGGAAGAGGTGGGACCGCGTTTATTACGAAGTGGAGTGAATAAAGAGAGACGCCAAAGGAGGTGAAGAAAAAGAGGAAGAAGAAGTCAGTTGGTGGAGAGAGAAGCATAAAACCTGATGCAGACAGACAGTGGCAGAATGGATACAGGAGGGAAGGCAGGCAGGCAGGCAGGCAAGCAGGCAAGAGAATAGTGTAGTTGATTAGTTAGTTCACTTTTGGTTCGCAGTAGTAAGCAGGAGGTGAATAACTAGCAGCAGTAATAATACTAAATAAGTAAAGTACTGTGAAAGGTTGTAATGTTGGTTTCGGGTCGCCTAGGGAGCAGCCGCGGGGATCGTTCCTGATTGGGTCAGGCGGTCAAAGCGAAACAGACTTCCAGGTGGACGAAAAAAAAAAAGAAAGATTTCTATCAAAAAACAAGACTAGAGAGGAGGAAAAAAAGGGGTATAGTCACAAAAATGAGGAGATATTCACCGTGAGACCAAGATAAGTCTGATGTAACTCAGCGTACACATACAAAGCGAGAGGGAAAGAGAGAGAAAGAGGAGGAGAGAAGAGCCGGAAGAAGAACACGAGGGAGGCAGAGTGGCTGGAGAAGTGGCCCGTACCATTGATGACCAAGGTTACGGGCGGCTCTGCCGGGTGGACGCTGGTCAGGAAACCGGAAACTTTCCAACTTTCCCGTCCCATTTGAGGCGTTGCGTATTAATCACCGCCGCATGGGCTGAGCAAACTGAAAGCATGCAGATAACTAGATGCTCCTGTATGTAGTATGAAATAAAAGTAAATTCGCCCATTTTGGGCATCATTCCTGAAGAGTACTACTACACAGTTACTGGATAGCTTAATGTGATGCTCTCCTCCATATTGAGGGTGACGATGCAGAACCTTTCCCCTCAGCATGGGCCTTTGGGGCTGAGTATACAAGATCTACGGAGTA
Source organism: Aspergillus eucalypticola CBS 122712 (assembly GCF_003184535.1). Lineage (NCBI taxonomy): Eukaryota > Fungi > Ascomycota > Eurotiomycetes > Eurotiales > Aspergillaceae > Aspergillus > Aspergillus eucalypticola. The sequence goes on along the minus strand of NW_020290295.1, from coordinate 109,572 downwards.
CTTACTAGTGAACTACTCACTAGTAATTTACTACAGAGCACGGTGTACAGAGTGCCTGCCTTACCAGATACACTAAAGTTCTTAGTCTCGATAACTCAGAAGCAGCTTAATATAGAGAGTGCGTCTTGGCATTCATGGAGAGGCAAGATGGTAGTCCATTCTCATGATCCACATCCACGCAGTCTACACTGATCATCTTGTGTTGTGTATAATTGCTTCATTCATGGATGTTGTGTAAGTTCAATAACCTGTCTCTATCAAACAATCACGGAATAAAGGGGTTGCTGCCACTGTACGTAAGTAATGTCCAACTGTGGAGCATCGCCTACTCTTACTACAGACTATACTACTGCAGGTTACATAGTACGTTTGCGTCTATTGGTTGGCTTGAACAGACCCTACAGCTGAAAACTTGATTTCATTAGCTGACAAGCGACGCCTTGCCACAGTTATGGGACATTCCAGAGCCTGAAGAAATGAGCGTAAAGCACAAGACACAGCCATATGATGGGTGGCTGAACCGGAGGATACAGACAGGGTCTGCCGACACCCATTTATGCATGAAAAAGTGGGATGGAAAAAAAAAGAGGAAGAGGGACAGAGAGAGAGAGAGAGAGAGAGAAACACACAAAGGAGACTAAAGGGAGAGAAAGCTGAAGGTGCCAATAGAGTACGGTGTTCTCCGTATGCAGGACAGTGGAACTACAGAAAAAATCCTCTACATTGGGCCACTGGGTTGGGAAGGCTATACTAGATTCAGGAGAGGCGGATGGAAAATGAGGCTGTGTGGCTAGGCTGAAACTTCATTGTGGCTGGCAGTCCAGCTGCGGAGAAAGCTGGTGGCTCTGGACGCCTGACCAGTTGGAACCCGTTTTCTAGAACCGAGTGGGGGGGTCACACGGTGGCTGTACAGGCCCACCGCCTGCCTGACATGCGCTTTGGGCCTCTTCTCATTTGTTCTCCACCCACCAACAGCTGCCATGTTTTATTCCTACTCATGTTACTACTACTCATACAGAGTAAAGGAGTAGTACTTTGTGTCGTACTAACAATGCTGCTCGTTACCCTTGTGACCCAGGTTGGTACTACATAGGATGTAGTTCTTCACTCACTACTCAGTACTCTACTCACTACTATTTCATGGTCTCTGCACGCCAAACTTACTAGGTCCAGTCGTTAGTACGTACTTTCCTTTTTGCCTTTTCCTCAATATCGAGGCATTCAGGGTCTTACAATATGTGAATCTAAAGCTAAGAAGAGGCCATACGCCTATTATCTGATCCTCCCTACTACTACTCCCGAGGCTGCGATCTCCGTCCGCAAGCTCCCTTATTGTCCCCCTTGCCGTTATGTCAATATCCAGCTTCTCGGAGTACTCCGGAGCCTGATAGCCCCGAGTCATGGCATGCGTGTCTTCCAAACTTTGTCCACAACAACATAGGTCTGACAGTAGACCCCTTGAATTACGCGCTGGGGTGTGAACTACCCGAGGGTGCTATAACGAGTCGGTCGTTTTTTTCCCGTTAGAAAACTCTTCTTGACCCTCTGTATCATGGAAGGTGGATCAGTAGTAGGTGATCCAAAGCATTCGTCATGATATTTTTAGGCAACATCGAGCCAGATATGTCATGTGCTAGTGGTCAAGGCATCCACGATGATGAAGAATATGTCCTATTTATACAATAGCAAAGTTGTACTATCAGTGGGATTTCGGGGTCGGTAGTAAGACCCTGCTTACCAAGTACCTACGCACTGGTACTTGGCCATGTGGTTCAACAACTACCCGGCTGTGATGATAGTATGGGAGGATACACGGCAGACCCTTTAGTGATATCAGTCATTGAATGTCATACGCTACATAGAACAGAACAATATACTAAGTGAATATTCAATAGATTTGCTCATTTATCTGTCATGTCATGATGCACTCAGTTTGTTAGCAGTGCAGCTACAGGCGGCTTATCCGGGGGCAATTGTTCTTCTGTATAACCATGTTTCCTCTTACTTGGGTAGTAGCATATATATGGCTTTCGGTTCACCTCAATAAATGATAGTTGATTTCGAGCCGTTTCCATCTCACGGGAGAATAAGTCTAGGGTTCTTGTTGATCGTCGACTTCTAAGCTAACAATGTCGTCACCAATTTTTGATCATCGCAATAAAGGGAGTATTCTTCAAAACCCAGATTCCTGCAATATTTGATCTTCTTTGAGGGCTCAATTTGCTCGCTCATGCTTTGTCATGATAGAGAATTGCTAACTTGACATTTTCATACTGTTGATTGAAATTTTACCATGTTCCATGCTGGTGTGATGGATAGAGCTCCCTTAGAAGATGTCTACGGCTTATAATAAGGCAGAAATGCACCATTTGTGTTGAGCGAGGATTATCTTTTTCTTCATCCGTGATTATGCTTCTAATGTATTCGCAATGTTGGACCACAACTCGCCTATCGGAGTCCTCTATAGTCGGGGTTTGAGAGACTTACGAGCTCAGAAAATGCCACCCAACAGTCGAGGGAAAGATGTCGGCATCTCGTTTCCTTCTTGGGCAGGCATAACTGTGAGCTTTTGTGAAAGTTTCGGGCGCGACCAAGAAACAGGGATCGCAGGGCTGAACGTTGCGTTCATTTAGCTTGACCGTCCGACAAATAGTGTCTCCGCAGCTCTCAACCGTCAGGAGAGGGGGAAGAAATGACATGCAATTTGAGCTAGCGCTCACGAAAGGCAATGTGCACGACTATTGCCCCTTCCATGTTCTCAAAGTTCGTGTCCCAACACATGCAGCCCTGGATGCTGGAGTACCAAATTCGTTGCTAAAGAGCACAAACGCTTGGATTTACGCCAGCTCATTGGTCTAGGCTGGAGGGAGAGGCCGATTCCTAGACTTCAATCTATACTGCTTCTGAGATATCACAGGCGCCCTAAGTCGGTTCGGTGCGCATACAGATAATACCCCCTGTACCTGATCTGATCCTGGATTTGGGATCACATCATTGAGTGCTCGCCTCCCTCTCTATTCGATGCAAGGCTCCTTATCCTCGACGAGAAATTCATTGCCTGTGTTGGCATGTCAACAAGGAAGAATTGCCATGGCACAGAAGAGGAGAAAAGCAGCCGGAAGAGTCCAGAGAAGAGGGCGCTTAAGCGCCGTGACGGGAATGGTGGATGTGATAACCAGTGCAGCTGGCCAGGGACTAGTAGCTCAACACGTGAGGGGACGAAGAGGGGGGGAAAGGGAAGGAAAGGAAGGAAGGGAAGGGTCACCTTCACCCCATCCACCCCCAACCCATCAATTTGGTTCTCTCAATTCTCTCATTCCTCCCCTGCCCCCGATGTCACTCCCAGCGACTAAGTATGGATCAGGCCAGGGTGAGTGTTCATTCTGTTCCGTTGTCTTTCCGAAAGCACACACACACACACACACAGACACACAACTGTCCCATATTAACTGACTGATCCCTTCCTACAGTACTAGTAGATAAACCCCTCATGGCTTTTTCTTCTTTTGGAGCTACTCGGAACCTGCAGCAGAAATCCTGCTGTTGACTCTCGCGGGCGTTGATGGCCGGCGGTTCTGCAACACCTGTGGTTGGCTGGGCCCCGAGACGATCAACAGTTGGCGCCGGGAAGAAGAAGCCAGACCGGCTTATTGACTCTCCTCATTCGCTCCACGGGTGACAGGCCGTGCATCTGGAGTGACAGCACGGGAACCTCCATGGCCTTTGCCCCGGCGTATCGCGACTTTCCCCACTGTGATAAGCCAGTCCAACTGCTCTAGTGGTGTTGCTTGATATCCAGTCATCGTGCTCCTCACCCCTGTCGTCCTCTGCTCACACCCAAGACCATCCCTCGACCACCCAATCACCGGCTTCCCTTTGATGTGCTGCATGTTGCCGGGCGCTTATTTTCCCCTTCACATACAGTCCATACAATCCAGCTCGCGATGTGCACTCCCCCGCCTGGCGACGGATGGCGAGGCCAGGGCCCATCATTGATATTCAAATCGGTCATGCTGCCCAGAGATCGTCTTGCCCTCGCGGCTCCTTCATCTTCTTTTTCTTCTCTGACTCCAAACGTATCACTTCAGCCTTGCGCTGTGGCCCGCCCCTTGGTTCAACCTGTGCACGATCCAAGAAGTGATTTCAAGTGAGGTGAAAAGCCAAGCAGTAGGCCATCGGTTCGTTCTCTTTCACGTTGATCCCTTACCCTATGTCTCCCAAGGTTAACTTTGTCCAACTGATAGTCCTTCACAGTCAGGGCTTGCACGCTTGCCTCATCGTCGTCCTATATTTAGGTATGTGCCTCGTGGATATTCAGCTTCCAGTTCATGGGGACATGATCCTACACACTTTGCATTGGCTCTTTCGTTTTTTCTCTGCTTGGAAGTTAATCAGTGTGATTTTAGGCTTGATGCTTGTATAGCTGTGCTGTCACAAGTGCCTGCCGTACTCCACAGTTGGAAAACTACCGGGCGAAGGTTGAGAGCTGGTTCTCTTCATACCTTTCGAGTTCTCTGCAAGCCTCCTTTGCGCTCAGCGACTTTGCCTGCCTGCACCGCCCGACAGTGACAGTCACTATCGCTCCCCTCGGCCTTTAGAAGCAGTGTCGCCTGTGGCTCTTATCCAGTCACAAACCCGGGGTAATGGCGCTACCATCACAACCTGCTGTGACTACAGAGGAACGGAGCTCTTCCGAATGGTCGAGTTCCTCGCTGAAGGGTGGCCGAACAGCTCGCTTCGCAGAAGCAACCATGATTCAGTCCCCTTCTAGTCCCGGAGACAGCGGAAAGTCTCCTTTTGCCGACCCTCCCAGCGATTCGCAGACGCCCCCTGACGTGTCTGACCTCGGGTTCGGATATGTAGCTGCGAGTGACCCTGCTAAGCATGCCTCGCATCACGATATCCCAGCCAATGACCAGAAGGGTGCTCTCAAGGTTCCAGGAACACCAGGCCGGACACTGAATCCGTTGAGTCCAACGTTTCGAGAGGAATTTTTCGTGGAAAAGCAAGAAAAGGTTACGGAAAAGGAAAACCAGAGAGACCTGGTAAGTGAATGCGAGTGTATTCGTTGACTTGTCTGGATGCTTACCCGGGTTGCTATAGCGTATCAAGTTGCGTGTTCGGGTAGCCAAGGTGTTCCTTCGTTTCATCAACCTTGGCTGCAGTATGATTGTCCTTACCATCCTGGGAACGACATTGACTGTCTTCAACGCAACGAAGTCACTGCCTGAGCGAAACACTTCCCCTCCTTGGGAATTTGGCACAAATCCTTGGCCACAATATCTGCTTCTAGCCGTTTCATGTCTTTCCTTGATTGCCTGCCTTGGTGTCTTCTGGGGCTACTGGAGAGGGGGACGCAGACGTGCACAGAAATATGCGGCTTATTACTCGCTCCTGTCGGTGTTCCTCTTCATCTTCCAACTAGTCATGTGGATTGTTGCCGCCGCAATCTTTGAACATTCGAAGGCTACTGGAGACGACAAAGACCTATGGGGCTGGGCTTGTGTCCATAACGAGAGAGAACAACTATTCAAAGACCAAATCAACTACGCACTCCTCTGTCGTCTGCAGGTAAGTCAGCTATCTAACCAGTACCTGCTACATGCTAACGAACATCTACAGGACTGGGGATTGGTCTGTGCCGTCATTGAAATCGTCCTCGAAGTCTTTGTCCTCGTAATCTACGGTGTCATTTTCTACCGCTTCTGGAGCAAGAGAAAGCTGGCCAGGTCGATGGACCGTCGAGACAGAGCACGAACAGACCTGTACATCGCTCAGCTCCGCCAGAACATGGACCCCAACACGCCCGGATTTCCCACCATGCCCAAGGCTCCCTTCGTGTCAACCTCGATTCCTCAAGACCAGTATTCTGCTGCTGAGAACGGACAGATGTGCACAACCCAGTTCGCCACTCCCCCGACTGATTTCAAAAAGCAGTCGGCGTTCCAGCTTCAGCCGCCCCCGATTAGGGTGCAGCAGGCATCTCCACAACCAGTGCAGAGCGAATTCCCACCGCCACCTGCACCGGCACCGGTTCCAAGCGCTCCTAACCAGCACATGGGTGCAGCACCCGGCGAACGAACCTATGAGTCTGTGCCAATTCCCGGTGCTTATGCCGGCCCTATGAGTCCCAGCTTTCCGCACGGAACCCACCAGTAAAATCCCTGACCTTTGCCTTGCTGGCTGGACATAAGTCTAGAAGAGAAAATAAGGAAAAGGATCATGTCTTTAAATACTGACACACCAGTCCAGCTTTCAAAGACTTGGCCCTCAAAGATTGCATATAGCTCTCGTACTCTTTGATGATGATTGATTTGTTTTCGATATGACGTGGTCCGTCGCCTGTTTCTGGACTACCTCACGGCCGTTCCCCCCCTATCTACTGATTACCCTTCACTTTTCTCTATAGGTGTCAGCTTTGTTGTTTAATTGTTTTTATACCAGTGATACACTCAACTACGTTGGCTTTTTGTCTAATCATTTCCTCTGTTTTCTTATGCCGTGGCCTATACAGGCGTATCATGGCATGTAATTGCGGAATACATATATTGGTTGGAGGTGTTTATTATAGTGTTGTTGTTCTTGGTTGCGCAACAGCCAGGATGGTGGGTCGAGTTGGACAAATAGTTAAGATCTTTGCAAGTAAAGAGTAACCGGATCTCTTAGTTATTATGTAAACAAGGGAGTGTCATGGCGTTTGATGACATATCCAGCACCGTATGAACATGTAAAATAAACACGAAACCATAACGTTAACCATCCCTGACATGTAGGTCTATCACCTACCCAAGTGGAACGCGAATAAGTTTAAAGAAACGCACACCACCCACCCAGCCACTAAAACTCCCTCCCAATAGCACCCAAAGCCTATATCCAACCGGAAGAAAAATGAACATCCCTCGTATCGCATCGTTTGGCATTCCATACAAAGACCGTGACTGTACAATCATTCACGTCCGCACACGCAAAGGCAGAACTGTCACATGAGCTCTGGATTATATGGCTCCTTCTTCAAGAACAGCATTTGCATCCTTCGAAACGAAGATCTCCTCCAGCTTGCCGGCACCGACGCCGTCCGACCCATCATCGTTCCGCAAGACCAAGCCCTGCTCATTGGCCAAGTGAAGCAGACAAATGAACCCAAAGGAGGTGCTGATGTCGCGTAGTGTTTCTCGGGGATACACTGTCTTCAATGAGTTCATGATCTGGGTAAATCGAAGGCTCTCGTTTGCTTGTTTCTCGTCCTCCGGTCCATGGTCTGGGCTGGTATCCATCGGCTCCGGCTCCTGCTCCTGCTGCGCTTCAGCTTCAGCATCATGAGGTTCTGCTTCCTCAGGGGATTTTGTAGGGTCTTCAGCCGGGGGAGCAGGCTCGAAATGCGTAGTTGATATCAGCCGCTCACCCATGCCCTTCCACATCTCCACTTTCAGTCGCCGGACGTCCACCTTCTTGGCAACTCGTGCATATGCCACGTAGTCAGGTCGTGCCCTACGCGCGCCCTGCGTTACCAGCTGCGAACCAAACCCACCACTGTTCTGCGTGGCCCCAGGGCCCGATCCCATCATATTGAGAAGGGCGCTAAGACCTGTTGCACCGCCGGTCTCGCCCGCAGATGTGCCTGGAGGCCCATCGGCAGGGGGAGACAACATTTCCCTGGCATCTGCAAAGGGGAGATTGTCGTCATCATCATCCAAGCCGAAGCCGTTGGGGAATGCCAAACCATCATCATCTGCAAAGAAGTTGGCATCATAAGCACCCTGAGCGCCTTCTTCGGACGCTGCAGCATCTTCCACCTTGTGATTAGCCCAGAATGCCTCGTCCATCTCGCCGTTACCTGCCGTCTGGTCTTGTCGTCGCTGAGTGAATTGCCGAGGACCTGTCAGCTTCTTTGAGCCCATCTTAGCCTTAGGTTTCAAGAACAGACGAAGAAGCTGGCGCGAATTGAAGTGTTTGTCATCCGGAAGTAGGTTGCGTCCTTTAGTCTTCCACTGCGTCTTGGGCAGGGATATGGTGGAGTTGGAACTGGCCGGAGTGTATATTATCTCAGCAATAGCCGGATCCAAAGGAGCACCAAAATCGATTTCAAAGGGCTCCTTCTCCTTGCGCTGCTTTGGTGCCAGATTGGCATTCGTTGTGGCCGTTTGCTCCTTGATTCGCCGGATCTTCCAGTGCTCGGGGCCAGCCCAGTTCTTTTGCAGGGCGTTATCAAAATAGCTGAGGATGTTCTCATGGTCCCGGTTCTCTGGCTGGTGGCTGAGAGAGATAGTATATGGATCTTCATTGTCGAGCTCTTCACCATCAGCGTTCTCGTCACCTTCCCTATCGACGCGGTGCACCTTGAGCATTGGTTCGAGAGCAGCCTCACGTGCCCACGCCTCACCACCGTCACCAAAACCAGCATCGCCACCCAGGTCGAATCCGGCTAACGTAGCGTCGTCATCATCGAATCCCACGGCATTATCGTCATCGAGCATAATGCCCGATGCATCGTTGGGGTGCTGACTTTCCTCCTTGTCATTACGCCAGTCTTCGGGGGCTTTCAGGAAGGGTATATCTAGCGAGCCGCTCGGATCACCGAGGTCGAAATTCTTGAGTGATGGGCAGATATCCTGGGTCTCGAGGCGGTCCAGATCTGGAAAGAATTTGCTCGCCAGCGGAGCTATGTCGATTTTTGCGTTATCATCAAAGACATTATCGGCCGACTGGCTGGGGCCGGATGGGGAGCCTGGCTGCTGGGGTTCTTCTGACTCTTCCAAGTCTTGATTGGCATCCTCTGCATCCTTGGAGGTCTCCTCAGCGGCATCGTCACTGCTGTCAAACACGATGCGCCCTTGGCTGTCTATTGATAGGTGGTTAAGGAGCAGGCCTTTAGCACCACCTTCATCAAAATCCGCCGAGGCTTTCTTAAACAGAGGATCAACTGAAAATTCCAGCTCAAACTTCTTCAGCTGGAGCGAAGCGAAGGAGGGGGCAAGGGTAGCTTCATGTGTCCGTTGTGCCTAAAAGTGCCAAGTTAGTTACCCTGACGGATGTCTATATGTTTGATACGCCTACAAACCTTTCTCCGCGCCTTCCTGGCCGCACCTTCCTCACCGTCCTCATCATCCTCGGCATCTTCCCCGTCTGCGCCAGCTTCACGAGCTCTCTTATCCCGGCTATCCGCCAAACCACTCAGCAGCTTACCCGTCTCCGTTGCCACACTGTCTACTCTGCTTGTATAAATTTTCACACATCCATCCAAGGTGCAACTGGCCTTCTGGAAGTTCACACCATCTCCTTCCTTGAGGAGAGACATGTCGTGGAAATAGTCGATCAAGGCAAAGTTCCAGGAGTTATTGGCGTTAATCTTGTTGTCGGTCGCCATCTTCATCCATTCTTCAAAGTTTGCCAAGATAGGCACGCGCTTCATTGGGGTGACTGCCCGACGGCGTCCGTCGACATCGCTGTCGCGACCCCGATGCCCCGATCCTCGGGGCGTCGACGGGCTCATGTTGTTGAAGTCGTGACCGGTGTATCGTCGAGGGGGCATGGGGGTCTTCACGGCGGCCTTGATCTGATCCATCTGGCGATCATGTCGCGCCTGTCTGGCCTCCATACGGGCCGCCTTCTCGCCCATGTCATCATTGAGCGGGATCCTAGTACGGTCAGCGCCATGGCTGCATTATAGGATGAGATGGGGTGCGATAGTATAGAACATACTTCATAGGTGAGTGCTTATGAGGGGTCGATGCGCCGCCGGTGGAGCGGCGATTCTGGGGTTTGGCGACGCGGGGCATTGTGAAGTAATCCCCTGGCCGTAGAGGAGGCGGGGGGAGGGAGGGGAGGAAAGGAGAAAGAACGACGGTAACTGTAGCGACTTCCTCTTTGGTGACAAGAAGAATCAGATCAATATTTGATAGGAGGGGAAAGGCAAAGGATCAATATCGCAATATCAAGTTGAGCGTGCCCCGATCACCGCCTTTCCATGTGTCGCAAAAAGGAGAGGCAGAAAGTCACTCCAAGAAGAAGCCGAAGAAAGGAACTTGGAAGACAGGGAAACAATCAACATAAACATACGGCCGCGCGGCAGCAACCACCCGCGCACTTTCTTTTGAGTTGATCCACAATACATTACAGGACATTACATGCACTCGGTATCCGGTACGGTACCCGGTACCGTATAGATATTCCCTGTAGGTATCGGAATTATACCAGAGTTATTATACAGTACATGTAGTATGGTTTGGTTGTTGAGTAGTTAGAGATAAATAAAGATAGATGGACTCAGAATCTAGACATATAATGATCTTGTGTGAAATTTTCATACAGTTGAATCATCTTTCATAATGGTTTAATCTTAGTCCAAGCAAGCTGTACCCACTCAATTGATCGACTAAATGGATCATCATCGGCATCTCAGCTCCTCTTCCCTTCCCTTCCCACCGCCTTCCCGATCTAGCTTGATGTGCTTGCTTGGACTCTCCGCTCTTCTGACATCAATCCCGTCACTTCTCCAACCCATGTCTATCAATCGTCAAGTCTGAAAGGTTTCCTCAAGTTTCTGGCAAACGGCCCAAATCTAAATCCCATTACCTTCCCCCTTGCTTACTCTCTTATCTTGGCTTTAATTGCTTCCATTTTCTTCCCCTGTCTTCCCTTCTCCGATTTCCATCTCCATCCCTCCTCCCTCCAGGCTTCTCAACCTAAACTAACCAACTAGTTCATCCGGCCTTGTGACACTCTCCACCACCGCTTGCTTATCGCCCAGGATGCCGCAATCCGATCGTCCACCATGTCTCCTCTATTGATACCCAAGTTTCTTTCTCGACGTCCCGCTTCTCGGAAGCGTGGATATTCGGCCAGACCTTTTTGGGCGTGTTTACTTGCTTTCTCCCTCCTTGCTATTCTCAGCTGGGTTTCTGGTCGCCTGGCTGAGCCAACCGAGCGGGTCTCGGTTCACAATGTCGCTCAGCTTCGGAGGCGGGACAACGCGCTGGAGGTATGACGATTGAGACACCATCTATCGAATTGGGGATATGCTAAGCTTGCTGTGTTGATTGACAGTGTCGTTTCGTCCGTCAAGCCAAAGATCAATGTGCCTTCGTCCTATCGAACTGCGCCGATCACGAAGAGGGTCTCTTCTCCTACCTTCAATTCTACTACTGCACTGCGGCAAAGGCCAAGCCGATCGCTTTTATCATCATCGTCCTGTGGCTATCGCTTCTCTTTAGCACCATTGGCATTGCTGCCAGCGATTTTCTCTGTGTAGATCTAAGTACCCTAGCCAGTGTCCTCGGTTTGAGTGAAAGTCTCACGGGTGTCACTTTTCTTGCATTCGGAAATGGCAGTCCGGACGTGTTCTCCACCTTCGCCGCCATGCGTTCGAATAGTGGGAGTCTGGCCATTGGAGAGCTGCTCGGTGCAGCAAGCTTCATCACATCCGTCGTTGCTGGCTCAATGGCGCTTGTCCGCCCCTTCAGGGTCGCCCGGAGGAGTTTCGTTCGTGACGTCGGATTTTTTATCCTAGCAGTGGCCTTTAGTATGTTTCTTTTGGGCGACGGCCGCCTCCATGTCTGGGAATCGGCCATGATGGTGGCGCTCTATTGTTTCTATGTTGTATTGGTGGTGACGTGGCACTGGTATTTGACTCGACAGCGTCGCTCCTACGAGAGGAATCTAGCTGCTCGGTCACACTTTCACATCCCGGACAACCAAGAACTTGACATCGAAGAAGAGGAGGAAGATGACCCTGGCGTCGCGTCGGAGGCTACAAGTCTCCTTCACGGCGAAGATTTCGACGCTCTTGAGAGATCCGGTGTTCCAGCCTGGCAAGAAGGGGAGGAGGATGATGAAACCCGTAATCGGTACCTTGCTGAGATCCGCGACAACATGCACGTTTATCGGCCCACTACAAGGAGGCGCAATACCTTAAATCCCATCAGACCAAGTTTAGTGGGTGCTTTGGAGTTTCAGTCCGTCCTCTCTTCACTTCAACGATCGCGGAATATTCATCGCAACGAGTCGTTTGATCTCGAGCGATGCTCAGATGGTGAACGATCGCGCTCGCATTCGCGCCTGTCAGACAATGCCTCTGTTATGTCACATCCGCGTGCCAGTCGTCCCTCGCTGGGCGACCGCTTATCTCCCGATGGAGGCACTGGTTCAGCCCGCACTCGAGCGGTGTCTGCCAACGCTGCCGCAGATCTGAAACTAGACACAAGCATGTTCACTGTCAATACTCAGCAGCCGCTGCTCACTGTTCGTCGGCCTTCGGTGGATACTCAATCGCCCTCAGAAACGACAGGCGCCTTAGCATCCGATCAGAGCCCAGGATCACAACTCACCCCTCAATTGGCCGTCTCGCAAGCCCCCAGTACCGAGTCGAACACGCATCTTCAGAGCCCGAACCTCCTTGCGCCCCCTGGTGCTTTTCATTCACCAACTTATCAAGTGTCGAGTTCTCGTCCTCGATCCCCGCTTCCGTTGTCCCCGCGCGGAACGACCCTCTCCCCGGGCCCAGCAAATGCTTTCCCGGAAAGCCCTACCAGCCCATTCCCACCTTTTCAAGATGTAGCCAGTTTCCCATCCTCTGGGGCACCCAGCCTGCGCCTTCCAGCCGCATCAAGTCCGACGGAGCGGTTGCAGATTCACGATAGCGCCTTCGATGCTGGGAGTAACCGGACGGCAACCCCGACATGGTGGCCGCACCTGCAACTCACTTCCCAGCCCATCCTTCCCACCTTATTCCCGACCTTGGCAGGCTGGAAATCCAAATCTTTCTGGGAACGACTCTTGGGAATTGTTGCTGCCCCCAGTGTATTGCTCCTGACAATTACCCTCCCGGTGGTTGAACCTGTACAACCTGATACGGGTGCAAACGCTGTTCCCGTCATAGTAACTTCGGCTGACGGCGACGGTGCACCATCACCTGCTGTGCGACTGCCGGAAGATAGTCCACTTCTTCGTGCGCTTGACCAAGAGTCCATTTCACGACGAAACACGGTTGATCCGAATGGCAAGCCAGAACCTATCCCGAGACATTCTCGTTTCGATTCCGAATTGCCGGCCATCCAGTCAAACATGGATTCCCCACCGCCACCTGCGAAAGAGTGGTGCCTTTGGCTAGTCTGGATTCAACTCTTCGTGGGACCCTTCTTCGTGGCCTTGATGTATTGGACGACAGTTGATTCCGATCTAGATGTTGAGAATCTTCTCCTGCCGTCCATGGTCTCCCTTCTCTTCTCCTTGATATGCACAACATGCCTGATGATCAGCACACGGCACGACCTCACTTCTCAGCCTCCAGGTGCCTGGCGGCCCGTTCTAGCATTTTTAGGCTTCATCGTCGCAATCTGCTGGATCGCAACCATCGCCACCGAGGTTGTCAGCCTTCTCAAGACCCTAGGCGTAATCTTGAACATCAGTGACTCTCTCCTCGGCCTGACTGTGTTTGCAGTGGGTAATTCCTTGGGCGACCTGGTAGCAGACATCACGGTAGCCCGCCTAGGATATCCCGTAATGGCGCTGAGCGCCTGTTTCGGAGGCCCCATGCTGAATATCCTTCTGGGTATTGGCCTAGGCGGGCTTTACATGACCGTGAACGCCAAGCCAGAAGCCATCGCCGCGACGGGCGGATCGTACGAGATTGAAGTCTCCAAGGTCCTCGTCATTAGCGGTGCTACTCTACTCATCACCTTGATTGGTCTGCTGATCGTCGTCCCCTTGAATAAATGGAGGATGGACCAGAAAATTGGCTGGGGCCTGGTTGTTCTCTGGGTCATTAGTACGCTTGGCAATGTTCTCGCCGAGCTTCTATTCTGAGGGTCAGGCCTAAGCGTAAGTCAGAAAGAGCCCTTTATCAACTACTTTCTTTGTAAGCGTTGTTCAGGGTCTATCATGACTGGCTCTTGCTTCAGTGTTGCGAGCGCTTCTTTTCTCTCTGTTGTTTTGATTTTTGCCTATCCATATCTATGGATATACTTGTGAGTTCTCATTACACATACTGTACATATTTTATGTATATATTGGCATGTTCTGGTTTTACGAATACAGTGATCATCTGACACAAGACGCAACCTTGGCTATTACCGTCTTCTTTAGTATGAAGTCCAGAAACAATACAGGCTGAGAGGGAAAAAAAAGAAACAGAAAGCATCCGATGCTTCGCACTTGTGAATCAAACAGAAAACCGACGAGAGAAAGATAGAGAAAATTAATGAGCATGGTTCCTTCTTTGCTCTCCCTACAACCAATGACGAAGGTAGTTTCAGAGGAAAGCGCAAAAGTGTATCCAACAGGGTATGCGTGGGGACTTAAAGGCTCAGTCCAGAACACGCCCCGCGGAAGAGCTAATGCTGCGATCGTTGGTCTGGACCTTTCGAAGCCCCGTTCCCGCCTGGATCGACGCTAGCAGAGCACCTCTACCAGAGCCGCCCATGGGAGCAGCCGGGGGCGCAGGTGGCGGGGGAACGCCTGGAGGCGGCACTGGAGGCGCCATGGAGGGAGCCGGAGGCGGCGGGGGCGGTGCCGCAGCACTAGGGCTGGGCACTGCCGGGGCGGGGGCAGGCGGGGGCGGCGGGGGAGGAGGCACAGCAGCGGGGGCAGCGGGGGATTCAGCTGCCTCAGTCGGCGGTGCGGGGGTTGCTGGACTATCCTGGACGGGAGTAGACGACTTTGAAGGAGTCTTGTCATCCATAGCACTCAGAGGCCGGGGAGGAGCCATGGTGCCGAACAAGATGCTTGCGAGTTGTTTCGCGCTACCACCACCCGGCCGTTCATCGTCATCATCAGAAGAGTCGTCAAACTCCGATCCAGCCGCCGACCAGTCATCATCCGCCTCGGGACGCACTCGAGACTTGCGCTCCAGCGGACCGGGCGCAGTAAAGGCAGGCTTGGAGCTCTCCTGCTGCTGTGCCAGCCGATGGAAAGGGTTGGTCGACTGAGACTCGGCTTTTGGAGCGGCAGGCTGAGGTGCAGGTGGTGGAGGCGGCACCTGGCTGTCGGACTGGCTGATTCTCTTGAAGTAAGGGTTTTTGGACTCAGCTTCTGGGCTAAGACTGGTGGGCGCAGCGTGGCTACTAGCAGACTCAGCGGGACTGGTCACGACTTCTAACTCTGGAGCTGGAACCGAAGGCGCAGGAGCTGGGGTCGGCACTGCAGTATCTGGGGCAGGAAGAACTTGACTCTGAGTCGGAGTACTGTCCTGCGGCGTGATGTTGATAGGGCCTTCTTCATCCGAGGAACTCTCATCCAAGCCCTCCAGCTCCAATTGAAGTTGACGCTCGCGTTCTTTGGCCATCTCAAGCTCAGCACGCTGGGTGGCGAGTCTCGCTTCCTGTTCTTTGGCCGCACGGGCTGCCTCTTCCTTGCGACGCTTCTCTTCCTGCTTCTTGATCTTCCCTTGTCGGACCTGTTCTTGCAGTGCGGCAAGACGGGCCTCCTGGGCCTCCTTCTCCTTCAGGAATTCTGCTTCGCGTTCTCTGGCGGCAGTCCTGGTAAGAAATGTTAGTTTGTGTAACGGCATCAACAGTCAATAGTAGGGCTGGCAAGGGTTACATACTCTAGGCGGGCTGTCTCTTCTTCCTGCGCCTGCTGTTCCTCTCTAATAGCTTGTTCCCGTGTAGATTGCTCTATTTTAGCTGCTTCCTCCCTTGCCTTCTTTGCCTCGGCTTGGCCTGCACTGTCAGTCCGACCCTTCCGAGAAGGCGGTGCTGGAGGAGGCTTCTTGCCAGCCGGCTTAGCAGATTGCGCCGTAGGGCCACCCTGCTCCTCGGCCAGACGACGTTGTCGCTCTTGCTCCCGCTTAGCATCTTCTTCTTCTGCTCGCCTCAACCGCTCTTCACGTTCTTTTTTCTCGCGCTCCTGCCGTTGAAGCAGAGTCTCTCCTGCATCACTGTGGGGCTTGAGCCCTGCAGCAGCCATCCGTTCAGCGATCCGCTTCTGCGCACGTTCCCTAGCAGCCGCAACACGGTCCTCATGCGTAGAGCCAGCTGATACGACTGAGCCGGTAGGCGTCGGGGAATTTTGCGAAGCAGCTGCGCCTCCCAGTGGCGATTCATCGTAGCGGGACCGCTGGCTTTGCGTATCTGCTGCTCTTTGTTGTCTGGTCAATGATTAGTGTATGCCCTCCTGTATGATAAAACTCGTATCTTCCAAAGAGAGAGTGATAATACTTACTCTTCCTTGCGAACGTGCGCGGTGCGGCTGCTACGCTTCAAATCGTAGATAAAGTCGCGAACCACATCTTCAACACCCAAGGCGTCCTCCCAGCGTCGCCGTTCATGCTCACGCGTGGAACTTTCACCACCATCCTTAAGACTGTCTTCCAGACTCCGCGCAAACTCTCTAACACTCTCCTCGACGTCGCGAGTCATGGTCTCGTTTCTCTCCCTTTCAGCTTTAACGGTAGCATTCTCGGCCTCGAGTCGGCGAGTTGCAGCTCCATCGTCGTCCTGGCTGGCGGGAACGGGCCTGCCGGCAAGTTCAGCGGCGCGGGCTTGCATTCTGGCACGGGCACGGGCTTTAATACGATCGGCTTCAGTGACTGTGCCCCCTGGGCCTGTACCCACGATAGAGGATGCACTGTTAGGATGTTCCTTTGCATCCTTCAGGCGGAATAATTCAAGCCTAACCTCCGCGATTTCCCGCTCAACACGCCTTACTTCTGATGCCACTTGCGGGACTTGATCTTCATAAGCCTGCAGCTGACGACGCAGCGACCTCCGTTCGGCCCCGGTATCAAGATTACGGAAGGAAGCATCAGGATGGGTGTCAATATCGTCCTGTACCCGTCGTATCCGGTCCATAAGACTCTCCGCTTCCCTGCGGTCTCGCCGATCTAGAGCATCATCCTCTTCCGCTTGATTTTCGTCTTGGAAATCCACCGCATCCAACATGATCTGGGCTTCACGAATCTTCTTCTTCAGCTGGTCCACGGATAGCTCTTCCTCGGAAGCCTGGGAAGCAGCAGGTGATGGCGTACGGCCATTGTTGCCAACTCGACGACGCGCGCTGGAGCGATACCCAGCAGCCGCCTCGTCGTTATTCTTGAATAGTGTAGCATCTTTCCGACCTACACCCGGAGACACCGCACCACCACGAAAGGAATGCTCTTTCAGGTAGCTCACACCAGTCTTCTGTGGTTGCAAGAACGCGCCAGACGCCTTTCGGCTCTCTGCATCTTGAGAAAGCAGGGACTTAATCGTGCCTATCGAATCGTTCAAATTCCTGGTGGATGGGGGAACAAGCTCCGGGGGCAGACGATTCGGGACTGGGTACCCGTTCAATTTCCGGTAGATTAGATGCATTGCCACGGCAAACTCATCCATGTTCAGGCGCCCCCTGTTGTTTGGGTCGGCCAGCGTCCAAATGCGTTCCAGATCAGACCGGTTTAGACCACTTTGTCCCATGATTTCGATAGCAGTATCACCACCGATAAAGCCTTTACGGAAACCATCCCAGGCTCGAAACAGATCGTCATAAATCTTCTTCTCTTCCTTGGTGATGGCCCAGGGAATATGAGCGTTTCCAGAAAGACCGACTGTAGTAAATCCACCTTCGCGGCCTGGCTGCGGCATGAGCTGCTGCTTGAGAGCTTCTATGTTAGGCAAGCCAGTTGCCGGCGCATTCACGAATCCCCATTGCCCAGGTATGCCTGTAGGCTGCGCGGCCAGAGCCGATACTCCTCCAGTTTGAGCAGGACTCAAATTTGACCCGAAGCCGGTAGGCATTGGAGGCATTGGAGGACGAGGACCGCTGTACCCAGTCGGCTGAGGATTGGTCATAAACCCAGTGGCTTGTGGCTGTAATTGCTGGGACTGTCCAGGAAACCCAGTGGCTTGCGGGGCAAGGGCAGAGTTTTGGCCTGGGAAAGGGGATTGACTTTGTTGGAACCCCGTCGGCTGAGGGAAACCCGTGGGCTGCGCTGTGAGCTGCGTCAGAAGCTGCGCATTACTCGGTTGCTGTGGCTGTGGCTGCTGGGGGGCGGGGGGAGCAGATTTATTCTCTAGGAGAGGTGCATCGAAATTTGGTACATTCGTTCTAGCAGCAGGTTCCGGCTGAGTATCAGGGACTTGGAAGGAGATGATGTCCACCATGCTGGAGACTTCGTTCCTGATCTTCTCAGGGAGCGCGCTAGGCAATTCTCTACCCGTGATTCTCAAGTTGCACAGGTACATAGCCAGGGCAAATTCGGGGAAGAAGAGCTGGCCAGACTTGGTAGAATCCGAGAGCACCCTGTCATGGTTAACACCTTCACTCTAATCTATGGGATGTAACCGGATACACACCAGATCTTGGACAAATCACTCCCATTCAGCTTTGACCGCAGAAGAAGCTCCTTTGCTTTATCACCACTCATTGTCTGATTATCTCCGACCGCAGACTTGAAGAGCTGCTCGAATTTTGCCTGGTCCTGCGCAGTGATGAAGGAGAGCCGAATGTTTGGTATCTTACTGGCAGACGCCTTAGGTGGCGGAGGCGGAGCCATGCCAGCAACATCTTGGAACGAATCCGCTATTTCCGACGAAGTCCGAGGCGCCTGACGAACAGGGAGGCCAGTGCTTGCGGGAACCTGAAACTGCGGAGGCTGCGACTGTGCGGGATAACCGGTGATCTGGGGCTGCTGAACCGGGGGCTGGAAGCCAGTTGGTTGCGATTGTGGTACTGCGCCCGGAAACCCTGTAAACTGAGGTTGGAGCTGACCAGCCGGGAACCCCGTGGCTTGAGGCTGCAGCTGAGAGGCCCCGAAACTGGACATTGGAGGGCCATAGCCAGTCGGCTGAGGCGCAAATCCACCCTGCTGTGGCGGTTGTTGTTGTTGTTGTTGATGTTGGCCAGGGGCAAATTGTTGCGAGTATGGAGACTGCTGCATGAAAGGCTGTCCCGGACGTGCGCTGTTGGCGCCGCCCAGGAAGGTGTTGGATGAAGAGTACATTACCGGAGTAAGAGCTGCATCAAAGACAGGACGAACATCAAAGACAGGCTAACGAAGAAGCGATTAACAATGCCGAGGAAGCAGAAAACCAAGCTGATGGCGCACAATGAGAAAGAGGAGAAGCATAGGAAGTGGCCAGGCAACGACGGAGAGGGGGGATCAGGAGCATCCATCCGATCAGGAGCAGTGACGCTGCCCCCAGTTACGTAATCAGGGACGCCCGCCGATGGGGGAATCCGCGGAGCGGTGCACTAAGCTCCATCGGGTAGCTATCACGATGAGTCCAGAAGCTATCTACACTATCTACGCTACCCCCATGGGCATACCATACGGTTCTCTTCGATGTATGTTGCTACCAGTCCCAATTTTACAAGAAATGGGAACGAGACAGACAGGGGGATGAGTTGAATGATTAACGGCTACGGCAGCAATTGACATTTTGTCCCGAGGCAGGTTGGAGCGAAAGGCTTGGTCCGACTAATCACTGGAAGCAAAGAGAACAAACATAGAATAAAGGGTATGACCAAGAAACAAAGACACGCATGACCAGCTGCGTATATCCGAAGCGAAAGCATGTGTGTGACCGCTGACCCAGCTCTTCATGCTCTATCTCCACCTGTAGATGGCTAAACACCATCCTGGACGCCATTCTGCTGCTGAGCGGTAGCCCCTACCATCTTACGGAGCTCATATTCCTTGGTAAATTCCCGGGAGAGGATACCCAGGTCCCGAACGAGCTCATGGCAGGCTGCGATTACCGCATCCTTGGGGGAGACATCGCCATCGGTCTGAACTCGAAGCTGGAAATTGGGAACAAGCGGATGGGGAACCTGTGACAGTCACGTCAGCCCTGACGCAAACTAACTCAATAGATCTAAGAAAAGCAACAACTAGGAGCATAAGGAGCGCCCGGAACTAGAGGCGAGTATATATCACCATCGCAGACATACCTTGTACGCAGCGAAGAGAACATGGGAGCTTTGCAAGAGGCGAGAGCGGATCAAATTCCCCAATGTGTGATCTTCCTTGTTGAAGGTGAAGATCGCAGAAGAAGGGATGCCTGGCATGAGAAGCCCATGTTAGCAATGAACGCAAGCCGGTTAGGTCCGAGGTTAGGATGACATACGAGTATCGATCTCCATCTCAACTTTGTTCTCGCCATTCGCAAGAACGAACGACTCGTATCTAGGATTCATATTGCGTCAGTGGACTGGATGTAACAGACACTTCAAAAATGAAGAAAATAGAATCATCAAAGAGAACCCGAAGCGGACCTCGGCTGCTGGTCATGGGAAACATTGATTGTGGACTGACAGCGGACGCGAGATCCACCACTGCCATTCTTTAGGCGCGCATACACCATTTCTGCAGGCATGATGGACTCCATCCTGAAAAGGGTTGTGTCTGGGAAAGATTCACATATGACAGAAATGCTAAAGGGTGAAGACAACACAAAGCACGAGATCGATCCATTCAACGAAGAATCTGGACAAAGGGGCATAAATATTGAAATGAACTGGGGTAAAAAGAGGGGAGCACGAGTAAAGTCCAGAACATAGTCCAGCACCCTGGGTCAGTGAATGGAGCGGGAAGGCAAGAGCATGTGCCCGGTTGATAGCTCCGTCCACAATGAGACTTCACTGTCACACCATTCACTCCAGCCAACAGCTCCCGAACCTAGAACATGAGGGAAAAGGGGGGGAAAGCCAAGAAACAGAACATGCTACAGTATGGATTGAGTATATGTAAGAAGAACGTTCCACCTACCGGTCTGGTGCGTTCATTTTGTGGTTTTGGTTATATCCAAAGGTGCGTATACCAAAAGAGTGAAATAGCTGGACGGGATATTGAATATCTCGTGTTTTTATTAGGCCTGTAAGTGAATGGCCACCAAAAAGGACGAGCAGAGTGCTGTATATATGAAGCAGGGAATGAAACAATGTATCCAATAGATATGAATACAACTTGGTGTGCAACTTCTGGCCTTTCACGTTGGTTTTGCCACTGTTTCCCTTGCTCAGTTGGACCTTTGAATTGGATTAGTTGTCTGACCGACACGCGAACAGAATAAAAATTATTTGAATCACCTGATGGAGTAATTATATATTTATACGACTGGAAACTCCCGCCGTACTGTTGAGAAAGTGATGCTGCAATGCTGGGATTGCAGAATGGCTGGTCATGGCAAGCTCCAATAAGGTTGAAATCCCGTGATGCTCATCACGTGACTGAGCGCTGTCCGTGTGGGCCAAGTGGACTGTGTTTGGTTACTAAGCTACTTTCGCGCTGCACGACCTTTGACTCCAGCTGCTGCGCTGGATCATAGAGATAACTACGCATTGTATGGCATTTGAACTAAGGCTTCCCCATCCGCAGGGGGGGAATCCGATCAGATTATTATATAGATACCAGCCTCAGATATCAACTCCCTTATCCATGAATTGTGATCTTAATCGACTACACATTGAGTATACAAGACAGAAAATGCATGCACAACTTGCTAAAGCAATCCAATTACAACCCTCATTGGGTTGGAAATCATCAATCCGTAGAAACGCCTGTCATGATCCCGCACCCTGCTTTAATAGTGATTAATAAACTGGGAGATCAGGGAGAGAAGACCCCTCGTGTAAACGTAGAGAAAGATCAGGTCATGTCCAAGAAGGTAAAACAATATAGAAAAGAACGGGAGGGAAAGTTAAAGGACACGCAAGAGGAGAACGCGCCAACAACAATAGGAAATAGCTGGAGAAAAAAACATATTCACTGCTCACAAATGCACAAAGTGAGATAAAAACTCCTTCAGGTCCCTGTAAAGAGCACGGGACTTCGATGGCAAAATCACAGCCAAGCAAAAATAAGCGAAAGCATAACATGCACAGGACATGATACCCCTGCTGCGAGGGCAAACAATGTCAATTGACAGCCTGTCTAATGCACAGCATTCAACAGATCTCCAAAGCTCGACGTTTCTTTCTTCATCTTCCAGTTGTTGCGTTTATTTTCTCGTTTCTTCATCATTTCGGCCCAGCCTTCATCATCGTCCTCGTCATCCTGCTCCGCACCAATACTCGGCTTGCTAGCCCTTGTCGGTTTGCTATCACTTGGCATGGGACGGTGGCTCATCTGAGACGCCTGTGGTGCCGCCGAAACTGCGGCTGAAAGCGAGGACTTGCGGTTTTCATCATTCCATGACTTCGGTATGGACGAAGAGCCGATATTTCCTAACTCGGGTTGCAATGTTGAGACGGGTCTGTAACGAGGCGCCAGACCAACGTTACTGCGTTCCGATGGTGCAATAGACGGCGCATACCCTTGCCCAGCCGGCGTGCTTGGCCGGAGGGCCCCAGATACATGTGGCATAGCTGCACTATTGAGACGGGAGGAAACATTCGGATCAAGCATGCTTAGTGTCCGCTGATCGCCCGAGTACCCAGCATGGGCGTTACTCATGTTGCCAGCTGAGGGCATTGAAGATGGGCGCGCATTCAGGTTGGCACCTAGCGCGGGTGGAGGCCCACCAGGTGGCATTAATTGGGTGCTCTGTCCGCCTTGCATTTGAATCATCTGCTGCATCCACTGCATCTGCATCTGCACCATCTGCGTCATCTGCTGAGACAATTCTATCTGCGCCTGTTCAGTCGCAGAAATCGCCGGCTGACCGCCACCGGTATTCGGCGAGCTTAGGCTCATCATCGTGTAAGGCCTCGGGATGCCGCCAGGTTGAACAGGTGGCACAGGCATACCTCCTTGATAGTCGTACATGGCTTGGGTATTAGGGCTACCTCGCCGCATTGCCCTTGCTCGCTCCTCCGTGGCAATGACACCTACTAGGCCTCCGGGTGGTAGCGCTGGCGAAGGTCCACCATGGACCGATGCCCCTCCTCCAAAGGCCAGAGACTCTCTGTTGGATTGATTAACCAAACTGGCTCCAAAGTAAGGGTCTCGCGGCAAGTTTCGCGCAAAAACAGGCAGGCTCCCGCGATTGTTTGGATCCCGTTCTGCGACGGAAGCAGGAGACGGGGAAGGCAAGTACGGTTGCTGGAAAGACGCCCGAAGGTTAGGAATGGAGCTAGATGGTGCCAGACGGCTTGGGGGGCGATTCCTGTTGGGGAATCCATGAGCTGCCAGAATGCCCAAAGGAATCTCTTCATCATCATCACCATCACTGCTTTTCCCGCTCCCCGAGGTAATTCCAGGCTGTAATAGATTCGGCGCACTCTTACTAGCCTGGTCCATTTCGGTTCTCATAGCTGGTGTAGGAGATTCCTGGCCGGTCACCTTCATCATTTGCTGGCGATAAACTGAAAGATGGGCCTCTTGCTTGCGCCGCTGTCTCTCGGCCTCACGGTCTTTCTCTACCTCGTCATCGTCATCGTAATCGCTCTCTGCGGAATTCTCACTCTTCGAGGCGTCGCTGTTCGACCGTCTGAGCTCTTGCTGCTGACGATAATGTTCGAATTGAGATGGGGTCATGACTTTATTCGTTGAAGAGACCGATACTGGCTGTGCTTTTTCGTATTGTGCAGCCAAACGGGCATGGGCTGCAATCGACGGATCCAGGTGATCTGACAGCACGGGGGAGCTCAATGAGTTCTGAATAGATTCCCGGCGATCAGGACGAGAAGACTTTGCCCCAGGCTGGTCGAACAAAGGCCCATCATTTTCCGCATCCGAAGCCGCGTGGTCAGCCATGAATGGTATTTGCGAGCTCCTTTTAGAGTAGAGAGATTCCATGATTAATTTCGCGTCCTCGTCTTCAACAGGTACAGAGTCCCGCCTGTTAGAGTAAACTCCGCTTCTCCTCAAACCCGTGTCCGCCGTCGTTCGAGGCTTTGCCAAAGAACGATGGGAGGTAGTAGCCAAAGGCGTAGTACCGGACAGAGGCATAGATTTGCGCCGGTCTCCAACGGAGACTGGATCGATATTGCGTTGATATGATTGTGTTGTCGATTGTTCGTTGGGTGAATCAAGAGTGGTCAGCAGGCCCTCCTCCGAATGTCGGCTATCCCAAGAGTATGGTGATGGCTCAACCTCCCTTGAACGGTCAGTATCAATTGGAGCAGGACGTGAGACTCTCTCATCCTTTCGAGGCAAGGCATCTGGTCGACTGGAAGGTCCGGGTGAGTCCTACAGTAGAAGTTTAGTGTTGTGCTGCATTACTTCATGGGATTGGAGATGCAACAAGAAAGGCGTGAAACCGAGATACTGAATACAGAAAAGGGAATTTCATCTTACCAAGTCTACTGGCTGATCAAGAGAAGAGTCCTTCGACCCATAATAGCGCTTTCCAATATCACCAAACATGTTTTGGAAGTCGTCGTCAATTTTTCCAATTCGAAGTTCTGTATCGGGAAGCTTTGGTGGCGTTGCAGTGCTTGACGTGCTTGTTGTCATTCCCCTGCTTCTAGAAGGGCCCGGTGTAGATGGCTGAGGCGGAGGTACTGGCGCAGATATCTTGGAGAATCTCCCGCCGAATGAGAACGTGCGACCAGCTGCGCGAATCGCACCTGATAGGGGAGGGATTGGTATATCGTAGAGGTTTCGAGTGTGTGGCGACTGCGATTCAGGCTGTGGCCCGTCTGTTGAACGGCGTGCAGATGTGCGAGGTCGCGCAGATGATGTACCTTCGAATGTACTTCCACCACCACTCCAGGTCAGCTCAGCCATTTCTTACCAGGAAGGGGGGCAGGGGTAAGAACTCATCGGACGAAAGAGGGGACTCATACTGATGTCTTGTTGGCTGGGAATTATGCAAAGCAAAGATGTTATTGTCATCCTCCGAGGGGGAATCCAAAGGTTGACCTTCGCTTAAGCGCTTTGCCACTAAATTACCATCACTCAAAGACTTTTTGTCTCCGGACGGTCGTTCAAAGACTCGGAATGATGACTGGGGAGGATTTTGCACTTCCTCTAGAGCATTGCTAGACGATTTTCGACGGGCGAAGCCCTTAGGAAGCTTGATAGGCATTGGGCTGAAACCAAGGCGACCACTAGTGACGCCGGAACCACTTTCAGAGAAATTGAGGGCGCAGCCAGCGGCTCCAAAGTCCACGAAAGTCCCAACCCCTTCTCGGCTGCTTTACTCGATTCCCATGAACCGGGATTCCGCGACGGGTGGAGGGAGGGGAGGGGTTATGGGCTTGGGAAGATTCTGGGCCTGTCCAATCCACACGAATTTCGATCGTAGCGGGGCTTCTGGTCAAGAGATTGCCGGGAAATGAAGTGATGAATGACGTGAATGGGCGAAAATAGCGTCCAGAAGATCTTGTGGTGGATAAGGATGCTTTGAGCTCACTCAGGGGGGGGGCACAGGAGAAGATCGAGAGAATAGGCGAGGTGGCCTGAGAGAAGGTTTCTGATACACCGTATAATCGATCAAGAGCAGCCAGGACCCTCTGATTCACATGCGGCCAGCGGGGCTTAGAGACTAGCAATTATGATAAATTAAGAAGGGCCATAGGTACGCATCGGTGTGAATTCCGGTCGTTGTTGGCGAGGATGGGGACCTCTCCTCCGATCGGTTTTAGAAGGGTAAATAAAACAAACCCACCCGGGAGACCAGAAGGGGGGCGGCGGGCGTGTGGATGATGGATAAGTTTGCGATGACAAAGGCGAATTTTCTCTTGTAAGAAATGCCAAACAGAAACCGCAACAAGAATACAGTAGGGACAAAAAAGAAAGTAAGACACAAGAAAAGGAAATAAGAAGAAGAAGAAGAAGGGGAAAAAAATAATAAAATCAATTAATAATAATAATGATAATAATAAGACACAACGACAACGAGGAACAAAAGGGAATCAGGGGAAAAATCCAATAGTAGTGGGCAGAATCAGAACACCCAGTTGACGACTTGGAAGGGAAAAGGGGGGCGGGGGAAGATGGAAAGGAAAAGGGCGCAGATCAGTCGGTATTTTAGTGAGTTTGAGAAAAGCTAATGGGAAAGAAAGAAAAAGAAAGACTACGCCGGACTAGTTCAGGTTATCTACTTTTTGTTATGGACATACTAAAAGTAAGCCTGATGCAAATTTGGCGTAAATAATGATCATACTACTACTACTCCATACTATTAGTGAATGAATATTACTTCGTAATGGTAACAGTAATGGTAATAACCATAACCCATAATTATAGCAGCGGTAGCAGCCGCTTGAATAAAGAAGCCCAGATGTTTCATGGGGGAAAGACTGAAAAGTCCGATCTATCTAGGACTCTGGAGTAGAAGGTTGGTTTAGCTGAAGAGGAATAGAAACAAGCGGCATCCACCCAAGGACCAACCGCTCATCCAGTCCCAAGGCACCTTCCTCTCTGTGTCTCTCTCTCACTTTCAGTCTCACATTCTCTCAGCAGTCAGCACTCACAGCAGACCCTGGAGGGTGGGTGGATGTGGAGGGTGGAGCCCGGCGCGTTAGTCCGGCGGCGAGCAACGCCAAATATAGTATCTCTGACTCTGGCTCTGTGTCTTCCCGAGCTCTGAGCGGTTAGTGAGAGTGAGCAATGCCAGCCAAAACTCAGTCGGCACCGCCGATTTGGTTGGTCAGACCATCCCAGATTGAAAATCTTTCCCTTGGTTCTAAGACTAATTATAAACATCCTATCTATCTACGACCTACGTAGTAACTTATGGATGACTACTAATAATATTTACCGGGTAGCTGACAACCCTGTCTGGTATCAATCTAGACCCTACAGTTACTAGTCACTTAATGTGTGTTTCTTTGCACTTTAACCAACCACCCTGGTGCAGGAGAAGATGCTTGAAAGGAAACCGGAAATGTACATTAAACATTGTTCTCTCGAGTATGTCTGTTCCCATCTCCGAAAATGTAGGAAGAGGAAAAGCAGAGAAATCAATGAAAGGTGGGGAGGGAGGGGGTTGGTACCAGGCCTAGAACTGGCCGAGGTAGATAAATGGACACGGTCCGTTCCAAGGCATTCCACCATTCCACCGCCGTCAAATGTCATGTAAGGGGGCCAACGACTAACCACCGCCATCCGACGTACCACCTGATGGCTAAGGCATTCCTTTCTCGAAATAGCGAAGTAGATAGCTCTTCCCTCTTACCGCCGCCCACTTATAGGTATCCCATTCCATCACTTTTCAATTCTTCTTGTTCGGCGGCCCACAGCTAAACCTATCGGACTTAGGTAGTGGTGCTACTTAATCATGATATATGTACCTGTCATATTGAACATTTCTCGTTAGTCAGTTTCGACGTTCGGAAGATGATCACTTTACCAGGTATCTAGTCGCCCACAGTCAGCATTACTATATAGATGCTACTCGATCAAGCTGGACTATTGGATGCAATGGTGTTGCAGTGGTACCTACAGAATACTTGCGGAGTATTCTCTATGTAATGGGATATGTAATGGGATATGTAATGGGATTATCAATGGGATTATCAATGGGATTATCCCCTATATTGACATCCTAGTACGTTAGTTATGTGTCCCACTATCAGTCGTGTGTAATCAGATACTACAGAGTGGATTCATTGTCGAATCCCTCAGCGTCACTCGACACACACACCCAGTAACTCAAAAGCATATAGTATGAATTGTACTATCATATTCTATAACATGCTTCCTTATTACTGGACAACTATCTATTCGGGAATTCCTATCTTAAAATCCTCACCATGCTAGACTAATCAGGATGCTTGATTGTTCATGATCTCCGGCCGCATTGTGGGTTGGCAAGTCTGCGAGGCTGTACTATCTAGTACCCTTTAATCATATGTAAATCCCTCCAGCCGATTCCATCTTACGTTGTTATCGTCGACGGTTCATTGTTAATCGCGCCTGCTTTTCAGTACACTAAAGACGCAACCAAGCACTTGCATTTTATGAAAAAGTTCAATCCCCATTCAAAGAAGCTTTCTCGAAACATGGACTGGGATTGGTTCGCAAATACAGCTCGTTATGCCCGTTCCATTGAGATGCTCAGTCTCGGCAGACCGCAAACAACAGTTATGAATCACCCTGTTAAGAGTAATTTAGCAAACAAAGACTGAAAGGGATGGTGTAACAGCATTTGTCAACACCAGGGCAAATGAGCTGTTCATCATTCGAGCAACCAGGGGCGAGGGGGTATAGATCACGCAGAGCTTTCAAGCTTATCTAGTAGTGATGGCCCTGAAGTACAATGGGGTCTTGGGCCCTCAATCCGCCAATCAGAGCAACTCCGGCCGGAACCTGAGCATCTCGCAGGTTGAAACAGGCAAAAGCAACCAATTTCTGGAGTTTGGGACAGCACTGAAAGATCCGACCAACAACATAGTCATCGACGACTGTATGAAAGGACACGTCTAATTCCTCGAGGTTGGGGTACGTTTTCCCGGCCGCGAAAACTTCTTCAAAAGCAGAGCGGGACACGTGGCGACAGGATGCGATATTTAATTTCTGTAGCCCGGGCCCTGAATGGTTCATGAGAGCCATGAAACCTTGGGATGCAAGGCCAATCGCATCCGCAGGTCCATCAGGGTTCGAATTGTCAACGTCTCTCGTGGATGAAAGGTCCACAAATTCCAGCGGTGGGTTGCTCCAGTCAGTGAAGAGAGCGACGAAGCCTCTGTCACTACACACTGCGTTGTCAGAAAAGCGAAACTTCGTCAAGGCGCGGCAATTGACATGTATGATA
Source organism: Aspergillus eucalypticola CBS 122712 (assembly GCF_003184535.1). Taxonomy (NCBI): domain Eukaryota; kingdom Fungi; phylum Ascomycota; class Eurotiomycetes; order Eurotiales; family Aspergillaceae; genus Aspergillus; species Aspergillus eucalypticola. Next base: position 81,016 of record NW_020290295.1, on the reverse strand, counting down.
TCTAGGAGACGGTCATCTGCGGTAGATATCCCTTCCAAGGACAACGTCCGCAAATGTGGGCTGGTCTTTGAAATTGTGTTGAGGAGAATCTCATTATTCACTTCCTGAACAAAGTTCAAAGACAAGTGCTGTAAAGATACCAGCTCGGAAATGGCTCGGAGAGAGCGATTGCCCATTTTCCAGCACTGCTTCAATTTCAACCGTTGAAGCGCTGTGCACTCCCTGCACATCACTTCCACTGTTTCGTCGTCAAAGGAGGAATCGAGATTAGATAACTTTAGAGATTCCAATTGGGGTCCCAGTTTTCGAAACAGCTGCTGCCAACATGCATCTGATATCAAATTTGCGGCATCTAGCTGCAAGCGCTTGATCCTCAAATCGCGATCCAAAAGGTATTCAACCACCTTATCTTTCATTTGACTAGCAAAGCGAAAGTTCACATGATATAGATTAGGCATAAAAGCGAAGATCTTTTCGAAGTCCTGTGTTTCAAGCTCTGTTGCAATTAGCACACTCATACCTTGACTCATTGGCATAAAGTAGGATTAAAATGAGCAGGATATCAAAAGTGGAGGGATGACGAAAAGATACTGAACAAAGCCGGTAGAATTCAAGGGGAGGGAGGAGGAAGAAAGAAGTGAAAGCCAGAACGTACTTGCAGCATCATAGATGTCAATGAAATTAAGATCCGACCGAAGAAACAAATTAAGAGTTCTTGAAGTCAAAACACGCCTCTTGCACAAAATCTGACCGAGACGATGAAGCAATTGCGGGGGCAAATCTCCAAATTCTTCGATATCGTTGATGTTGTCAGCTACTTTCTATTGTAGCCGGAGGTTAGCAAAAGATCATGTTTCTGAACAAGCCCTGACGTACCTTCGTACACATCTCCGCTAGGCTTGGAGCGCCCGGTTGAGCAAACCCATCGAGCAGATTACTTTGCTTCTGGCGACGACCACTTCTTGGGCCCCGCCTATTAGCTCTGGGCTTCTTCTCATCATCCGCTAGCTCCTTCGAACATTTCGCGCAAAGGAGGCCTCCATGGGGACCAGCTTTGCTGTAAGGGGTTACTGTAAAGCGTTTGCCACATATCTCACAGTTTTCTAGCTGAAATGCAAAGGGCTGAGAATTCTCGCACATCATCTCTCGGGCGATATCATCATCGTTATCAGATTCGCCTGCGCCTTGAGCCTTACGACGAGCGAATTCTTTGCTTTTCTTTATCTTCGCGAGAGCGACAGCCTCTTTTCTTTTCCGCTTTTTCTTGTCTGCTGCCGACTCATCGACATTGTGGTATTCATCATCATCATCATCAACGTTGACATGATCACTTTCTTGTCGTTCAACAGCTGTCTGGCGCTCAAATTGCCTTAACCGTGTCAAGTGATCTTGCTGAATTTGAGCGGCAGATATGTTGTTCGACTGAAAATTATCAAAAATTCATCAGTGGAGGGCTCCAGGAGAATTCGCATATGATCGGGGAAACAGCGGAAGCCGGAACAAACAGATACAGTTTACTTACGGCCAGAAAATCGGTCAGAGCAGAGTGCCTAAGTAGTAGCGACTTTTAGTAAAGGCTGTGGGTGATGACAGGGGAAAGATAGAATCTATTGAGAACATACGGGCCCCGAATCTGATTCCTCGTTTGCCTTCTGTTTGCCCTGATATACTGTTGTCAATGACCAAAATATATATCTTCAACACTAAATCGGATACGAACATTTTTCTTCAAGCCGAATACAATATTGAATCGTGTAGATGAATATAGTTGATAAAGTGATTCTTTTTCCTGGAAGGGCTTCAAGGTGGCGACACTTGCAGGTCACAGGAACCCGTGGTGATTTCGCGTTCCACTTAACGCGGGAGTCGACGGGCGGGCTTATCGGCTTCGTGTTCGGCCAAGGGGGAAAGATAACAATTAAATGTGTTAAAGCAGACTGAGGCCAGGCAACAGTCAGCAAAACGATGATTTGGTGCCTAAAGTTGCTCCATCGAATGGCTAGATCGATGCAGTGAAACCTTTTTTTGGGAAGAAAGAAAAAATTTTTCCCTCGCCCCAAAGTCCCATCATCCTGGCGCTTTATTCCGATAACCGCGGCCAAGGTACGGAGTACACAACCTCCCCTAGCTATCCATCCCCGGGTGGCGTTGCTCCAGCCGTTTGCCTCACTCTTCGTCAGATACATCTGTGACAGCCATCAAACAATCTCCAGCCCTTAGTTATCAGCTCTCACGAACATTCGATCACTTGGTTCACAAGTATGAATCGAAAATCATCAACTACAGGGAGGGGAATGACCCCATTAGCTGGTGAGGTCTCTTTGTCGGATCACCCTCTTGTCTACTTCAACTCCGAAGGAGCAACGACGCCAGAAGGAGATATTCGCACACCTCAACTCAAAACGAAATGATTGCAAGTCAATCGGACTTTTATTAGCAGTAACTGACATTTTGGGCACAAATCAGATACCTCGTCCGTACCTAGACGAACCTCTGCGAGACTGGCTAGAGCATCCTCAGCAGCTTATACTGGGAACTCGAACGATTCAGAAATTGGAGGTAATCTCAGAGGCCGGAAGCCCGCGGTGGAAGGGGCGATGTCTTCTGGAGATAGACAATACTCTATCGAAGTTGCAATACCTCTGAGGAGATATCCCGTCTCATCTTCATCTGCTTCTCCCCTTCCAACCGAAGATATATCCGGCGATGAAGACATAACGCCTGCATACAGTACACCCGCAACTAGTATGGCAGTCACGCCTGTGGAATCAGATACAAGCCGATCGAGGAAGAGGGTCAGCGCCTCTACACGTGCCCAGGAATTACGATCGAGTGCTATGTCTTTACATACATCGCCAGGGTCCAAGAGGTCTTCAGCGGCACTTTCTATAAGCCATCCCACGTTGCAAGATTCTGATGCAGTATTGGCTCAGCATCTTCAAGCTCAAGAATATCAAGAACCACCTTTCAAGTTACGAAGGACCTCGAGACGGCTTCACTCCAGATTGGAAGACTCGGCCGAAGAAGATAGTGTCCTTGGGCTCGATCCTGATCGCGATGCATATGAGGATTTATCCAGGGGACCGACCCCTTCGCGCGGGGTAAGGAGATCTCTTCGATCAGCTAACAAGAGTAGCCTCCGCCAGATATCCCCGACTGATGTGGGCGATGGCGAATCAAGCGACGATCCTCTGACTGACATTGAATCGGTGTCTTCTGCATCTTCCTCGGATGAGGATGAAGTTCTAGTCCCACCAAGGCGCTCCAGGATCGGAAATATGCGTAATGCTAGAGGACGAGCCGCTACACGAGGGTTTTCACGCAGAGCGGGCAGAAATTCTCGCTCAGAGCCAGCAGAGACAGGAAGGAGGGGGTCCCGTGTATGTTTCTCACTTGAGCTATCTTTGGAATTATGTCTGACAAAGCACGCAGGCTCTCAAAGAAAGACTAAAACTTGAAAGGCAGCATCCATGCGTCATTACAATGTGGGATGATTTAAGGAACACTCCCCCGATGAAGCCGGTAATGGCGGAACAACCTCCTGGTATATCGAGAGCACTCAAGCCATTCCAGCTTGAGGGTCTGAGCTGGATGATGCAACAAGAAGAATCACATTACAAGGGAGGGTTATTGGGAGACGAGATGGGCATGGGAAAGACAATCCAGGCCGTTTCCCTTCTTATGTCCGATTACCCGGCTGGTAGGCCATCGCTTGTCGTTGTTCCTCCAGTCGCTTTGATGCAATGGCGATCAGAGATCAAAGTATGTCTGATGAAACCCTGGGATTGAAGTATCGCTAATGCATTGGACTAGGAATATACGAATGGTCAATTGAATGTCCTCATCTACCACAATTCGAACCCGAAGGTCAAAACCCTCTCAAAGCAGGATCTTCTGGCCTATGATGTGATAATGATTTCTTGTACGGTGACCATGAGAAATGAGTTGAGGACACTAAGAACTGACGTGACATACTCTACTTAGATTCGGGTCTCGAATCAATTCACCGCAAAGAATTGAAAGGGTGGAATCGCGATGATGGCATCATCCAGGAGAACAGTAAGAACTCTCGTTGATGACCCAGAAGATAGCGTATATTAACCAGGAAAGGCGTCATTCATTCTATTCATTATCATCGCTTGATCCTGGATGAAGCGCATAGCATTAAGGTATAGTCGGTCTTTCTTTTATGATGCCATAACATCAAACACTGACGGCTTACGTCTGTAGCAACGTACAACTAGTGTCGCCCGTGCATGCTTTGCACTGAAAGCAAACTACAAATGGTGTCTGTCGGGTACTCCTGTCCAAAATCGGATTGGAGAGTTTTTTTCTCTCCTTCGCTTTCTGGATGTCCGGCCGTTTGCCTGCTACTTTTGCAAGCAGTGCCAGTGCCAGCAGCTTCACTGGTCACAGGATGCAGCCAAAAAATGCACTGACTGCGGGCATAGGTACGGTCCTTCATCAGCACCTACAATGATCAAGTAGCTAATGTCATTCTCAATTTAGTGGGTTCAGCCATGTCTCAATCTTCAACCAGGAAATTTTGAATCCTAGTAAGTTGTGTATCAATGTACGCTGAGACCTCACTAACTCCCCGGGAGTCACTGAGAGGGATAATCCGGAAGGACGCAAGGAGGCATTGTCGAAGCTTCGCCTCATAACTGATAGGATCATGCTGCGGCGAGTAAAAAGAGATCATACGGCTTCGATGGAGCTTCCACCAAAGCGGTTCGTAACCTCTTGGCACAGGTGTACTGAGAGAAGTACTAACGTTATACCAGTGTCATTCTCCATAACGAATTCTTTGGAGAGATTGAACGTGATTTCTCTCGGAGCATCATGACTAATACGACGAGGCAGTTTGATACGTATGTAAGCCGTGGTGTCATGTTGAACAATTACGCAAATATCTTCGGCCTTATCATGCAGATGCGCCAGGTTGCGAATCACCCGGACCTCATTTTGAAGAAACACGCAGAAACCGGGCAAAACGTACTTGTCTGCTGCATTTGCGACGAACCGGCGGAAGAAGCAATTCGTTCCCGTTGCCATCATGAGTTTTGCCGAAGATGCGCCAAAGACTATATTAGGTCGTTCGATGTGGGCTCAATCGTCGATTGCCCTCGGTGCCACATCCCTTTGTCGATCGATTTCGAACAACCTGACATCGAGCAAGAGGAAGAGTGCATCAAGCAAAATTCCATCATCAATCGGATCCGCATGGAGGACTGGACATCGTCAACCAAGATTGAGATGCTTGTTTACGAGCTCTATAAACTGAGAAGCAAGAAGCAGACACTGAAGTCAATTGTCTTCTCCCAGTTCACCTCGATGTTGCAACTTGTGGAATGGCGTCTACGTCGAGCTGGTTTCAACACCGTCATGCTCGATGGAACTATGACACCGGCACAACGCCAAAATTCTATCGAATACTTTATGAACAATGTCGATGTCGAAGTGTTTCTAGTTTCCCTCAAGGCCGGCGGTGTGGCTCTGAATTTAACCGAGGCCTCGAGGGTTTTTATCGTTGACCCGTAAGTGGCATTGACTAGCAAAGCGAACGAATGTCTATCCAACTAACTCTACTGGTGCTAGGTGGTGGAACCCAGCTGCAGAATGGCAGAGTGCAGACCGATGTCATCGCATCGGCCAGCGCCGACCTTGTGTCATAACTCGATTGTGCATTGAAGATTCGGTAGAATCTCGAATAGTTATGCTACAAGAGAAGAAGGCTAACATGATCAACGGTACCATTAACAAAGATCAAGGAGAGAAACTGGAGAAGCTTACCCCGGAAGACATGCAATTCTTGTTTAGAGGATCTTAGGCTTGGTCAGGCAGGGGAAGGGAAGAGTAAAGAGGGGGAACGAGCGTGTAGAGATAGACATAGGCCAGAAAATCAATCAAGAGAACAGCGGATTAAGTGAAGGGCAGTAACTATGTAGACTAGTATCAGTGGAGGGTGGGGGAGGGCTTTTTATAATTTCGCTGGTACATAAGGATGACGGCGTTCTTGATGGTGGGAGAGCAGGTACAATTCGGACACAGTGGATCAAAGGATCTCACATCTACATGAAGTCTACGTATGCGCTGGGGCCTCGGTACATACTACTCTACGCAGTAAAATAAAAAGTAGAGAAAAAAAAAAAAAAAAAAAAAAAAACATAAACGATCAGGAGGGGGTTTTTTTTTAGTAAGAAAATTTAACTTCGGGAGGCCCCTGGGGGTCAACCAAACAATCTCTTCTGCAGGGCATTTTGCCTTAATTCTCCGTGGTCATTCTATTCTAAGTCCTACCTCCGTACCACACTTCTTACTTCCCCATCATCCTGGTTGGTACTTTTCGTGTCTCCTCTTACGTACCTCCCTTGCACAGATCGCCCTGTAGGGCGCTGAAAATGATGTCAGACACACCACTAAAGTGCCTCTGATGATGGGAGGAAGATCTCCAACCTGCTTTTCTTCGTTCCCCCGAATGCGCTCTTCTCCTTCCTAATCTCTATCTGCCCTATCCGTCGGGGTCCGCGTGTCCCGCCATCGTCATAGCCGCCCTCCGGCCAAAGTTACTAAACCGCCTTTAGCCTTGCAAGGCTTGCGTAGATTCATCATTTTCAATCTCCATCCCGTGGGGTTAAGGGGGAAGGCCAAGAACCATTAGATCTCTCACTCTTCCCCATTTATCAGCCCGGGATGTGTGGATCGCAATTATTATCACTTGGGCTCTCCATTATCACTGACATCAATAGGGGGATTCCAATCTAAACTTGCCGATCGTCTGATATCCGTCCTAGTTATTTACTTTGGACACTACGCGACAGATATCCCCATCCCGTCCGCTACTCGCAAAACCTCGCACAGGCAACAACCATAGTGACTACTTAGGAGCGACAACGACCGCCCACCATCATCGCCACCACTCTTGGCCCCCAAATCATGGAAGACCCCAAACCGCGAACACGGCGACGGCATCCAGTCGATAAATATGGCCCAAAGGTCTATGACAAGTCCGAGCACATGCAGGGTCGGGCTGCCGCTATGAAGGCTGCTCTGAGTGGTGACCACCCGTCTCAGTCAGAGCCTGCTGGGGGGTTCGATAGCACTCCATACCCCTATGCACCACCGGGCTATACACTGAAGTTCACCTTCCATCGTGGAGTCAACCTTCCCTGCGCAGACTTTGGTACATTTTCTTCCGACCCTTATGTTCTCGCCCAGTTGATCGTCGACCTACCCCAACGCCACAAGCAGGACCCCGTTATGTCTTTTCGGACTCCAACTGTGCGCAAAAATCGCGATCCAGAATGGAATAGCGAATGGATCGTTGCCAATGTCCCTGCGTCGGGTTTTCATCTGAAATGTCATGTGTACGATGAAGACGCTGCGGACCATGACGACAAACTCGGTAACGCTTATATCGACGTGGATTCGGTCAATGGACAGTGGCCCGGCATAAAGGAGCAGAACCTTCGCCTGAAGAAGCGCATGGGCAGCAAACGGGTCTACTTGTTCGGCAACATTGCTGCGCTGGCGTCGCGACGTCTGGATGTGCAGTCGCATATTGTAATCAGCGTGCAGTGCTTAGGGAAAACACCAGGAGATGAAGGGGCTCATATGTATACCGTTGGACCAAATTATTGGTTCAAACATTTTTCTCCCCTCATCGGGAGGATAGCGGGCACTAAAGATGAAGTCCAAAGCCATCGTAATGAGAAGAAAACCATTACTCGATATAAGTTCGTCCCTCCCCCTGCCCTAAACCCTTTGAAGAAGATGATACGCTTACAGTCTCTCTGTTCAGTTTTCAGGCAATCCAAATACAGCTCAAGGGCCCTGTGCCTACGCCGCTCTATCACCGTTACGTTGAGTTTAAGCCGTTTGTAGCCGGGATGTTCACGTCACACAGTCTTCGTGGAAGAATCCTCAATCGAGCGCTGCATCATCAACACGAGCGTATCTATAACTTTGACAAGACCACCCTCAATGGACAGTTTCCTTCCCCCTGTATCGAGCTCACGCAGAAGTTTCTTGAATTTGTGCATTACGCTCAGGGCGGGAGGATCTTTACATATGTCATCACCCTAGACGGGCAATTCCGCTTCACAGAAACAGGCAAGGAGTTCGGGATTGATTTGCTGAGTAAACACACAATGCATAGTGATGTATCGATATATATCGCATACTCTGGTGAGTTCTTCTTGCGTCGCCTGAAGCATCGCCATCCCCGACACCCGGAAACAATCCGGCATTCAGAAACACGCTACTCCGGTGATGAGTCGCTGGTAGAGCCGGAGATATCAATTGACCCGGCCGACTATGAACTTTTCATCGACAATGATAGCGGAACTTATCGTCCCAATGGCCAATACCTACCCTTGTTGAAAGAGTTTATCTCCGCCAATCTACCAGGTCTTCACGTCACCACACTTGATTGCAAGGAGGATGCAGAGCGGATGGCGGCTCTGAAAAATGAGCAGAGAGAGTTCAAGAAGAACGAGGGCAATCATATGATTTTCCTCCAGCGCAGCAATAGCTCTTCGCTTTCCATATCCAGCTCGGATGAAGACGAGCTGAATGAGCGCGGTGATTTGCAGCCTCAGAAAAAGGATGGCTTTGCGCAAAAGGTACACGATATGCGAGACCTGAAGGGTCAAATGATGAAATGGGCCCAACCAGACAATCATGGTAGTCCAGATGATACTGAAAGTCGGTCCGGGCGCCAAAGGACCGCGGCAGCGCACAGCTCAGAAGCATCAAAACCCGCCGTGGAGAATGGCGTGGATGAAAGCACAGCCACTTTCGCTGCTGACGGCCGAATGTAGCTTCCATACAAGCTCAGTGTGGGCTTTTGAGGCGTCTATGAATCCTGCCCTGTCGTACCTACATTACCAACTTACCTACAACCTCAGGGAGTCCACCCCACCTCATGTGGTGAAATAACCCGTCCTAATGTGCCTCCATGAATGACCTTACGTTTTTCCTTTTTATCTTTTTTTTTCCATGACCTTTACTCCATTCCGAATATCATTACTGACGATATCTTGTTATACGCCTTTCAACGGCTGGTTCTGTGTTGATAGGCCGAAGAAAATTGCCGGTTATCATTGATTCGGTATAAAATAATGCTAATGAGGGGGTTCCATGCCTGTTCTTCGTTCTTGGAATTGTTAATTTTTTGTAACTCTCATCACTGCCTGTATTAGCCATCAAAGCTACTACTAAGCAGGGAGGGTTGTTGTGATAGATTCGTGGCGCGGCCCAATAGTAGGAAGCGACGACATAGCACGAGGATGAGAGCTGGAAGGATAAGCTTCTATGATGGTGGGTATCATGAACCAAGTTGCGTTTGTAGAAAAGGTTAAGAGATCACGAGTCAGATCAACACACCCCCACAGTTGGGGAAAGGAACACGAGCCAATCTCGGCCCCAGTGCATGGTCCCTCTATCTGCCTACAGCTAGTATTCTGCACAGAATACATGTAGTTGTGAGGTATCAGATGGGTAACCCCGCAGATGTATGTAGGATAATTAAAGTTGTATTTATATGGTATTTATCACCTCTCACTGAAAAGAACAAGGGGGGTGAAAAAACAATGTCACAGTTATATGGTATAGTGCATGCAGTAAGTTACGAGATCTCCCTTTATTTTTCTTGTTTTTGGCAGTGTAGAATAGAAAGAAGTCCGGATCGGATCAATGATGTTACATACACGCATTTTTCAGTCATACATACATACAGACAGACACGCATACATACATACATACCTCAGGCTTTCCAGCCCCGATTTTCAGCCCCCCTCCCATCTACCAAGTACGTACCAACTACTTTACTACTGGTCATCTCTTTTTCTCTTCTCTCCAGCCCGCCTGTTTCATCCGTCTTACATGCACCCAAAAAAAAAAACAAGTGAACTAACCAACCAAAGTTAACAAGTCAGAACTACTGCTTCCCTCCCGCTCCTACTAATAATAATGTTGCCCATCTATCTTACTGCGATGCCGCAATAACTTGACTGTACACGTCGTCGCTTTCACTCCTCTTCATTCTTCTGCTCTTCTTCCATCAGTCTCGACATAATTCAGTTCCATCCAATCCCTAATAGTAATTTTAGTATTCTACTATCAGTACTTACCTGCTGAGGGTCGCCCGGGATAATTACCGCCAACGAGACTTCCCCCCCCCCCGTTCCTGCCCCCGCTTGTCGCCCTTATTGATTTCCGCCCGCGACCACCTGATACTCCTCCTGACTCCCGCATATTATTATCCCTCTGAATCTCCTTCCCCGACCCTCTTCGCGCTCCAATCTACGACCAAACGCTTGACTACGACCTCCCTGGCGATCGCATTTGTGCCTGGATGACGACCAGTACTCTACTGAGTGGTCCCATTTACCGCCGCATTCTCGTCAGGCCGGCCTCTGATCCGACTACGGGCACGCTGACTGTCGATGGTGACCTTCAACTGCCACGGTCACGTCTCTGACCTCTCTCCTGCGTGGTAATTCGATCTCCATAACAAAGGCCCCGCAACTTCACCATGGGCAATGTTGGAAGCCGCTTAGATGACTCTGGGAACTTGTACTTCAAGGATCAGACAAGGTGTAAGTTTCTGCCCACGCGGCGCTGGTGCCAAATGCTCGCGCCCTTGATGGTCCCTATTTTTGTCCTTGTCCTTACCCTTGTCACCTTCTCTTCCGTTGTTAACCGGATTCACGCCTACTAGTCACAATCGCTTCCGTGACCATAACGAATAGCAAACGGCGCGTGCTTCTAAGCCTTGTACCAAACTCCTTCCCCGCGACGAGATATGCTGCCAAGCGTGAGACCGGCGATGACAGCCCAATAGAATATATACAGGTAATCAGCTGAATCTCTCCTGAGACCGTTGCCATTGCAGGCGCAACCTGTCATGCCCTTCCAGAAGCTAACCACTGCTCTCGTCGACCATTATCAGGATCCCGATGTTTCGCCGTCTGCCCCTGTGCCCACCTTCCTTCTGCGATTGAACAACGAAGACGAGTTGAATTTCAATTTCACATTTATATTGAGACAGACACAAACGGGGACCGCTGCGAATTCGACCGTCAATGGTGTCTCAACATCATTGCCCGAGGTCGCCGACACGGTGCTCACAGGCCTTACGTTTGCGCATGCGCCCAACTCAAGGGAATTGGACAACTTGATCACCAGAGAATTCCATGCCAACCCCAACTTGCAAAATAACTCCAATGTACAGCTAGTCGGAGACTACTCCACCGCAGGTAGTCCCTCGGTTCAGTTCGACTGGTCCTGGAAATGGAAACCCCCCAAAGTGGTCGAAGATAAGGGGGGTGGTTGGAGAAATAGCTGCAGCTTTCTGGATTATGATCAAAGAGCGAACCGGTTGAACACCCTTGCTCACTTCTCATTTTGGGTGCATAATACAGTATGCTCGCTTCCAAGCCCACAATACTCTTCCCCAAATCTGGAAGTCAATATCCCTTTCCGCAATCGCATTCCCTCGTCGCAGTCCGTTCTCTCTCATTCTAGCGATGCGGACGCCGCATCCAATTCCCAGAATGTCCCTGTTACACCCCCGGAAGCTGGTGATACAACAGCCACACTGCCCCACGTCTCAGCACCGCCTCCACCTGTCAAAGTCGACCTTCCTCATTCGCGTCCCGGAGAGGACATGAGTGTGGTTGAAGATGGTCCGTTATTCCGGGCTACTATGAAAGCTCTGGAACAGAAGACAGGAAATATGCGTGCTAAGATAAAGAAGGTCCTCAAGAAAGCTGAAGCCGCTCAGCAGGCACAGACTGCCTGCAACGAAGCCGTGGAAGCCTTCCATAACGCATTAAAGGAAGCCTCAACCTCCAACGCGAACGCCATACAGCCCGCCCTTGATCATTACTTTGAAAGGACTGCAGTTCAAATATTGAATTACGAGCGTTTGAATACCATCCAGCTCCAGAGGCTCGTCATAGAACCATTGGTTAAGCTATACAACAATGACATTAAACAGGCGGAGGCGAAGAAGAAGGAATTCGAGGAAGAGAGCAGGGATTACTACGCCTATGTTAGCCGCTATCTCGGTCAACGCCAGGATTCGTTGAAGGAAAAGAAGCGGGTGGAAAGTGATTCAAAGTATCAGGCAAAGCGACGCAACTTCGAGTTGAAGCGCTTCGACTACTCGTCCTTCATGCAGGATCTCCATGGTGGCCGTAAAGAGCAAGAGGTTCTTTCTCATCTTACCAAGTATGCGGACACCCAAGCGAAGAGTTTTCTGGCAGCCGCAAAACAGGTTGATGATATGGTTCCTCAGCTGGATGCACTTATCCATGAGGTGAACCAAGCGGATAAAGAATTCCAGTTCCAGCGGACAGAAAGGGAAGAAAAGCGAAGGAATCTGGAGAAAAGCAGCAACATGTATATCGAGCCTGACTCTCTGGCCAATGCGGGTGCATCATCGGTACATTCAGGAAATGGTGGCGGCAACCCAAAATCTGAGAACGAGCTCGGACGTGCAGATAGCACAGGATCCCAACTGCGAGGTGTCATCAGCAACAGTTCTTCGATTTTGCCGCAGACCAACTCTGGCAGCCATTCAGGCGGTCCCTCGATGCTCGCTTCTACCAGTAGTTCAACCGGTATGTACCCTATGGAGTCTTTCTGGGGAGTGTACATTCTTCGTCTCAAGTTTTATATTAGCCTTCTCACTAACCGGTATCGTCACAGGCCAGCAGAGGAAGGAAGGCTTACTCTGGGCACTGTCGCGCCCAGGATCTCATATTGACCCTAAGGGAATAAACAAGCAGGCTTGGCATAAGTAAGCTTGTCCTCTACTCTGACAGACTCGGGCTTCCAAACTGATCTTTGTCTCGCAGATTCTGGATCGTTTTAGATCAGGGAAAGCTCTCGGAGTATAGCAATTGGAAACAGAAACTGGACTTGCACATGGATCCTATCGACTTGCGAATGGCTTCCGTGCGAGAAGCTCGGAATGCGGAACGCCGATTCTGTTTCGAGGTTATCACACCACAGTACAAGCGCATCTATCAGGCAACATCAGAGGAAGACATGGCCAACTGGATTCGAGCTATCAATAATGCTCTGCAGAGCGCCGTTGAGGGCCGCGGCATGTCTCCGCCCCCACTCTCGTCCGGCAATGACAACGCGTCCATTGGCCGCGATATTGGCTCAGTGCTAACCGGGAAGAGTACTTCGTACACTGTTCAACACTCCCAATCAACAGGGTCCAACAACAGTGTCACCCGTCGTACAACTGTGGGTGCAAGACCAAGCTACGTACGCGGTGACGGTCTCGGTTTTGAGGAAAACCCTTCAAAACTGCTTCAAACCATCCGAGACGCAGATCAGGGTAACAATTGGTGTGCAGACTGCGGGTCTACATCCAAGGTTGAATGGGTCTCAATCAATCTGGGGATTGTCCTCTGCATCGAGTGCAGTGGTATCCACCGGTCACTTGGAACACACATTTCTAAGATACGTTCGCTTACACTGGACGTCAACTCCTTTTCGAATGACATTGTTGAAATCCTCTTGCAGATTGGCAACCGTGTCAGCAATATGATTTGGGAAGCAACCCTCGATCAGGCGCAAAAGCCGGTGGCGGCATCTACTCGTGAGCAGCGGCTGAAGTTTATCACTGCCAAATACAGTGAACGGGCATTTGTTCAGCCACTTCCTTCCCCCTTGTCGCGGTTTACCACCTCAGACGAGACTCTTCTGGCTGCGATCAAAAGAAATGACATTCAGGGCGTGCTATATGGCATTGCCCTTCGTGCCAATGTGAACATTACAGATCGCTCTCGCAGCACGCATGCCATTTTTCTTGCATTAGCCGCAGCAGATCCAGCATCACCTGGTGCGGCCTCAAACCTCTCCGTCAAACCCAGCGGGGCACCTACAGTGAAAGCCATCCCATTTCCTATCGCAGAGCTGCTGGTCCAGAACGGGGCCGAGATTCCCTCGCAACCGCCTCCCATCCCTCTTTCATCAGCCGCTCAGTTATATCTGAGCCAAAGAACCGCCAGAGTATCTGCTTTTGGTACACCTCCGGCTGCTCCATCACCTGGGAAAGCTACATCCGATTCTCTCGGTTCAGGACCTGCAATTCGGGGCGCAGGGAATGACCACGTCATTCCAACAACTCAAGCGCCGAGCTCCATAGACAGCAAGGAGCGTGAGAAACTACAGAAAAGGGGCAGTGCCGGGGCCAGGTTTGCTGGAAAGGTTGCCTCCCTGGGAATTGACCGCTAGCAAGTCCTCGCCGTGAGGGCTATTCTTACATTATTCATGAGCCCTTTCTCCCAGACATGGTGGTGGGACTATTCCTTAATAGTAATTCTAACGAAGCTCAAGTAGACACGACGTGATGTTGAAGCTCTTGTTTGAGACGTTTGCAGTCTGCATAGCTGCCGGCGGAACAATATGCTTCTGTCGCTATGCAACAATATACACTTATAGTCTTTTTGTCTCTTTCTGTTGATATATTCTCCCTGGCACATGGGAAGTACCCCCGGTCTTACTTCCTTTTGCTCCCATCACTATCCACCGTCTTTCGCCCTCATCGTCTTCTCTGCCTTGCCCCTGTTTTCTTTCTACCCAACCTTCGTTTTGCAGGGTGGTCATTTCACCTTTTGTCAGCTGATGTCCCCTGTTCATCTTCGGAAGTGCTACGTAAACTCGAGCAAGATCCGGCTGGTCCGGCATCGTACGCTTGTGTTCGAGCTTTTCACCCACCTAGACCCAGAACCTGTTCTGCTATGCTGATACTAATGAACAGTCATGTCGTATATGAGCTTCTAGACACTACTGCAGAGTATACACCTGATTAGTCACGATCCTATCCCCGTCAGGCTTGTAGAAAAGTTCGCAGCGTGCCTGTCATAGACCATGGCTCGTAGGTAACTTAAAATGAACACTCCCAGGGAAAGCTAGATCCAGAGCAGTCGCCTCGCCTCGCAAAAATCTCACACATAGGGTGGACTGCGCCACGCGGTCATAATCCTTCGAAATATGGCGGAATGGAGCTCGCCCTTTTGGATGTGAAGAAGGCCGGAAGGCCGAATCCAACGCCATCGAGAATGAAGTGGCACAGAAACACGGCAAGATGGTGGAACACGGTGAGCAGACCATTATGCGACGTAGAAAGAAGGCTAAGACATCGGCTGAGAAGAAACCTATCGTAGCATGACCACCCACAATAGTAGTGGAGCCCTTGCCCATGATGAGAGAAAGCTGCGCACGCGAATCCATTGTAAGAGAGTTCTGATTGAACAGGGGGTGGTAATCAGCTGGCGCAGCCTCTGCAATGAGCTTTTGCCACCATAGTTGACCTGTGTGCTTCGGTGTGACTGGTATCCGACAGGATGAGGATGATCCTCCTGCCTGGCGGTCCTGGCGGATGAAGGGACACATGCCGCCGCCGAGCCGAGTTGATAAGCGCGCATGATGTCGGCGACAGGCATCACTATCTGGCCCCCCTCGTGCGAATTACAGAGCCACCGACGCCCCCATTGGACGATCGCAGTAGCTCTACACAAGCCACCGCAGCGCCTAATACTTCAAAGGGGATGAGCTGGCGAGATGGCGTTTCCCGTTTGTGGAGACGAGCCTGGGATTTCGTGCTATGGAGTGAGTGGCAGGGTCGGCGCTGGACCTGAGTGTGCTGTGTACCGTAGTCAGACCTTCCCTCCTAAAACTCGGATCGGATGCGGTCATGCATAGTTATTCAGGGCCATGTATATTGATTTTTTTCTAGTCGGCCGATGATGAAATCGATGAGCGGATCGTTCGTCCCGTGGTAAGATTGTCCAGCGTTTTCCCGGTACCAATTGGTGGGTTATTCATAGTCAGGCAGAGGTACCGACGCCATGGCTGTAGGGATCCCACATCTATTTTCTCATTTTCCGAATGCTCGAATCAACAAAGGCCGTAGAGGAGGGGGTACGAGAAGGCTGGAGGATGCGAGGTGTTCGCGGCCCCATTCAAGAGCATTCGATGACGTCATATTCATTTGCTTTCGGCGTGGCGTTCGAGAAGGCAGCCGCGGTGGAAAGAAACGGACGATCGCGGTCAATCTTTTCCTTCGATGAGATTCCAAGCCCCCTCACCTGGTCGGGAATGATCTCGAGATTCAATTTGGGGCGAAGAACAATTCAATGAATTGGAGGAATTGGAGTGGAGGGGGGAGCTTGTTTGGATGGTCTGTGGTTTGCAAGCCCCCGGGGGGGGGGGGGGGGGGGGCGGGCGGCGGCGGGCGGAGGGGGCAGGAGAAGAGCTCCTTTGTGGTGTGTGCTTTGAATAATGCATTCAAGTCAGTCTACGCACACACACATACACACAACACACGCACACACGCAGCACACAAAACACCCACACACTTAACACACACATCCATTACCCACTTGGCTAGTCCCATGTCAATCCCCGCCATGATGGAGTTGGTTTCCATCTGTCTGTCTCCTCCTCTTGGGTGGCAAATTCCATTCCACTTTCACCCCTTTCTGTGAGAGAGATTGATCGATCATGCCATACAGTGTACATGATGTGCATGAATCACTCATTGTTGAGACCACTGTATACCTATCGTATCATCCACCACCCCTACTTCCATAGTAAGGTACCAGGCACAGTCGACAGAATGGGGCTTCACCGAGATTGGATGGGTCCGTGCTAATGCAACAGGAGTTTAGTTCATAGCTCAAAATTGGCCTGCAATGGGCCGAATGGTTCCATCTTTCTGGTGAGTTATGGCAGTGATAGTCGTGACAATTCACAACTCCGTATAGCGGGAACAGAATGATAGCCGAGACGGATGAAGAATCCGCATATTCTAAGTGGGTGCAGACCCTGTGTTGTGTATCTCAAACATTTCTCCAACAGACTGATCAGATACCAAGAATGGTGAAAGGGAAGAGGGGCTTTCAATCCTGGGTGGGTGCATCATCTGGTTGGAGCATGCATGATGGCTCTGCAAAGCTGGCCGGAGAAGCATGCTTAGTGATTACACAGCCTTAGGTGAACGAGCCAATGGCTCGGTAAAGGGTGACACTGTGTGAAACCCATCGTTAAGATCATTATCGACTGGTTTCCCTTTTGACCATCTTGTTTCTTTCGGGAGGCTCGAGGCAAATTCCATGTGGTAGAAAGGTAGGTAGAGGCTGCTGCTGATTCGCCATGGTTGAAGCTTTGAGGCTGTTGGGGAGGTTCTGGAACGATCGATTCTCGGGAATCTCTCCCATATCAGAAAAGGGCGTCAACATTTTATTGATGCCATGGAATTCTGGCCGGAAGATTTCTGGCGAAGAGATTGTGTGGTTACCAATTGGAACTGGAGCATCATCTCTACTAGACAGTGAGTATCCTATACTAGGATATTAAGCTTACGTATCTACTAGTGGTACGTGTGAGTACTTATGACTACTTACCCAGTCTGGGGGTTTCTAGTCGTATCTAAACCGGTAACCACGCGAATAGTATTGTGTACACTGATTCCCCTGCTCGCTGATATCTATTATCTCAATACCGAGGTATAGGTACAGAATAGATGTATTCAAATGCTAACATTCAGCGACTAATAGAAAATTTGAGCATTTGGGCACCATTCAGGCATCCTAACAAGGCCATGAGAGCAGTACTCTTGTCACGCATCACACAGTAGCTTTGTGTCGACTGACATCCCAGACCACCTATAGAACTATCGTTATGAAAGAGTCACTTTGGCACACTCCTCTGGTATTAATACTTATGGATATAAAGGTAGCCTATACAGAAGATCGTCCCTTTTCCTTGGAAGTCTCCTTGCATCTCAGAAAAGGTTCCCGGTCGGAGCTTGGATTGAAGGACACGCCATGTACCAAAAGGCATGAAAGCACCCAACAAGGCCAAAGGGCCCTTTAGAGAAGCCTTGCTGTCTTTCTCCAGCTCTACCACTCATGATGAGACAGTTTCAACGACTTCAACGAATTCAGGTCTCAAGTCGCAGAAGACAGCACGATCTCCACTTCAACAAAGCTGCCGCTTAGCGTGACCTTAGGAGCACCGTCGTCAGCAGCCTCCTGCAGCTATCATTGGTTCTGCGCCGGACTTCTGCACCCTAGCAAACTCGTCCATTTTCCCATCCTGGGTTTGATTATTGGAGACTGTATCTACTAATTAGTTGTGGTTGCTTGACTCATACAACCGTTCGGGGTCAACCCCCGAAAAGTGAAAAAGTCAAAATAAAATAATCAAGTAGAATAACGACAGTGGCCCCGGCAGAAGACGCGCCTGGGGCTAGAAGGAGACGAGAAGTGGGAAAAAAAAAAAATTTTTTTGAAAGAAAGAGAGCTCGGAAAAGTATTGATAGTGGGGGGTTTTTGCCATGGTGCTGACCGCGACATATGCTACGAAGGACCCAGCCACGCCGCTGGTGGCGGCTCGGATTGGACCAAGGGGTTTCCGGAAAAGGACGATATGAAGTTGAAGTGGTGTTGCATTGATTGGCTGGTATCCCATCCGGTCCCCCAAGTCAGGTGTGGAGCCTTCCGAAGCCGGTACATGCGGTGCCACAAATTTCCAGATACCGAATAGGAAATAGACAGTGTTTCAAAGGACGGGGCTGGATTCAGGAACGGGTAAAAGGATCGCTATCAGCAGAGAAGAAGCGAATAATAGTAAAAAAAAAAAAGCAGGAACCAAGACACAAGAAGGGGGTGGAGGTGGGAAAGAATGGATTAAGGGAGATCAGAAGCTCCAGGCGACGGAAGAAAGAACCGACGAGGAGCAGCCGGTAAAAGCGAAACAGGCTAATATATATAAAGTATAACCAGTTCAGCGGGAGAACCAAATGTTAAGTCCCAGTACCACAGATTGAGCGGACTTTAAATCTTGGTACGTACTAGAAGTGCAATATTCCCATGCAGACGATGAAAGTACTACAGTAGCTAACCTTGGAGACCCGGAGGACAATATAAGTACTTGATGTATTGCATAGAGGGGCAACAGTGCCGGATTTTTCACTACTACTTTGAGAGGCCACTTATATTAAATCCGTATCCTCTACACAGCACTAGTTACTTTTGTTCTAATTCCCTTGTCTGAGTAAATAGGAGAAAAAAAAAAAAAAAAAAAAAAGGAAGGACTTTTCATAGTTCAAAGTATACTACTGTAGAGGACCAAAGCTACTTCATTTTGTGGTTACGATGCAGGCAGAACAATTTTGCAGGATGATCGCATCCCTATAGAGGCTTTCATAACCTACAGGGCCTGCAGCCACAACCAAAAGAAAAGGGGGGGAAGGGATGGGCTGCATACGTGCCACAACTCCCGCAGAAAGCCGAGCAGCAGGAGTGGTTGTTTCGACGCTGTACACAGTAGTAGGTAGGAGGTAATGCTCACTGGGCGGGATGGAGATCGGGCCCTAGTGGGAATGTAGTAGTACCCTTGCCTGGTCAGGTGGCAGACTATTTTGTACTAAGGTTAGCTTTCGCTATCACCATCCATTAATTATTATTACAATTACAATGAGTCCGTTATTATATACTATTCTTTTAAGGTACTAGAAGGGGGGGGGGGGGGAAAAGAGAAAGAAAAAGAAGAAGAAAATAAAGTCCATGAAGACAAACGCCGCATTCTTCTACTTCGTTCTTTTTTTTTTTCTTTTTTCTTATTTTCAGTTTCTGTTTTTCCCTCTCTTCACAGTAACCCCCATCCCAACTTTTGCCTCCACAATCGCTCCCCGTTGTTCTCTTTTCCTTCCTATCAGCTTTCAGAATGACTAGTTATGAGGTGAACCGATCCTTGATCCCGCATAACAATGAGCCATGGACCATGACGGGATTTGGGTGACCCATCCCGAACACCGTCTGGAGCTTCGACAATCACGGTACGCAGTATCACCAATGCCTTGTTCTTATTTCCCCACCACCTCCAGTCTATTTGGTCTTAGGGCTGGCCGTGGCTAGTTAAGTTTCTCTCTTACTATTCTTCCACGCCCCCCTCCCCAAACACAGCAGAGCAACAAACCTGAAGAAGTGTGTATGCACACGGGCCAGTGGTTTTTGTTTCCTTTTACCTTTTCTTTTATTCCCTTTTTATTTTTAATTTTTAATTTTTTTTTCTCTTTTCATACGGTTTTCTTTCCCTCCCCAAACTGCACACCCCTCCCTGTCCTCCCCACTTCTTTCCCCTTTCCAATTGCATGTCGCTTTCCCGAACGGTCTTCCCCCGAAACTCATCTGGTCTTTTCTCCATTCACGTTCCGTTTCCCTCTATCTATTATTATCTTTCGTTATTGCCATCTTCTCTTTTCGGTAAATGTTTCAAGGAACCTTAGACCTGCAAAGTTATCTACCTAGCTTTTCTGGAATCTGCAATCGCCACACACTTCGGTCCAGTTTCTCTTCCTTATGATGTTGATTGTTAATGCATCCCAAGTTCTTAAACGCTGCCTAGATCCTCCGATCATCCAATAAGAAACCCCGATCTTCAGCTTACTACTACTAGTACTAAGTACGTCGTTTTAGTGACCGCCGTCGACACAGACCTAAGGGCAGCTGTAACCACGGAACAAAAAGAAAAGAAAAGCAAACAAAATTAAAAAAAAGACACATGCTGGCGAGTGGTGTCGCGCTGTAGATCAATTCTTTTCTGGAGCTATAAATCTCCTGCAGCTGTCAATCCCGATGGTCACTGCCACGCATGCACCTCGGGCTAAGGCCCATCAAACGCTCGGAACCAGTACATGCAGGACCCTCTCGAATTTGCCACCTTCCAGCATTGTCATTTACTACTACAACATTACCTACTACTAACTCATACCACCAAAGCGGCTTGGCTACGCCTCTTTGGGTCCTCGCAATATCACTGGCAATCCCTTTTTTAAACTGTCAGAGGAAGATCCATGGATTCCACCGGCTGGGGACAGAATTCCGGTACCCAATCATGGCCTCCCACAAAAGCCATCGATGCCATCGAGACCGTCCATTTCACCCTCTTGCCAAATGACCTTTTGACTTAACCCAAGTAACCCTAAGCACGACGCAGTCCCCATTTCTCAATGAATGTGGCTGTTTCGTCGTTTTTTGGGGAGGGGGGGAAAGACATGCCACCTTTCCGGGCCTTCTTCCTGAAGTGAGCCACTTTCCCGCTCAGTGTGATTGGAGTATACTCTCTTTCTATCTCCATCTTGTTCATCTTATTCCTTTCTTTTCCTTTTCCTTATATTTTTTTTTCTTTCTGCCCATGTGGATGCTCTCCTCTCCATTCCCATTATTGTCTGTTTTATTCTATTCTCGTTGATTGATTCTCCTATCACTACGATTACTGCCATTACTACAATTGTTATCATTGTTGTTGTTATTATTATGATTATTGCTATTATTATTATTTCTTGTGGTTGTGGTTGTGGTTGTGGTATTGATTTTCCCCGTCCTATCTTTCCCTGTGCCTCCAACCCCTGTTTTTCCATTGTACCTTTTCCATCCTCAACCTTCCCCTAGACTCTTGTCTTCCTTGTGCATCCACAATCATCTTGAAAAATCGCGAAAAAAAAAAAAAATAAAATAGGTCGAGAGGGCCTCTACTTCTGGTGGCCAGCTGACTTCATCGGCGCCTTTTTCGCTACCTCTCTTCCCTCCGGATCCCCGGTACGAGCAAACCACATTTTTGTTCTTGCCTGTGTCTGGGTGAAATTTCCGGGAAAAGATCGGGATCGAGCTTGTTGTCGATCGTGTGTGGTAGTTGATTGGGCCTCTGCATGGGAAAAGAACTAAAAGCGTTGAAGCAAGGCCCGATCCGCATCGCAGCCCCGATTTTCAAACTGTGGATATCCTCTAGGCTGGAGGGAGCCACAGCCACAAAGGGGGAAGAAAGAAAAGAGAGAGAAGGGCGGAGGAAGGCAGAGAGACAGGAGTCCAGATCATTGGGCTTTCACGGTCTCACGATCCTCTGTGCGCCACCACCGGCCAGTCACCAATATAGACTTGGCTTGGGTTCTGACGAACACGTCCCTAGGGGGGCCCATTATTGCCCTCATTTCCGTTCCGATAGTCTTCTTTACCCACCTGGCTGTGAAGGACCTGCCCTTCCGAGCTCTGACGGTCAGAAGATCCGTTGGACTACTTGGGCTCTGCTGACCTGGTTGGTCTGAAGGGCCCTCCTTCTCCATAGTCTCCGCTTCAGGTCTGGCTACGGTGCGTCTACACAAGGATTATTCATTATTATCGTGATTATTTCTCCCGTCACCGACATCAAAGCCACCAACTGTTGATTGCAGGGTGCTCCTCTTTCTGTTATCATCGTGGGGGGCACGGTCTTTCTGTCATCGCTCTCCCTGCCTGTTCACATCCTAAGGTATGTTTGGCGATAGTCGTCTTTATCTGTCCCCCTCCTCTTCCGTTTCTTTTTCCTTTCCTTCGGTTGCGATCCCACAGGACTGTTTGGTGTTTCATTTCCCTTCACCCTTCACTTTGCAAGTTCACCCACCCACCCCCCCTGGCTCAACGCTTATGGGGGAGAACACACCCTTTCGCAATTAATTGCCTTCCCCTACCAATCCCTGGATAATCCACCTCAACAGTCACGAATGTCTGCCAATCTTCATATACCTCTGAAACTACCAGGGGGAAGGAGAACGCGGCTTCTGTGGTGGTTGCCACAGGCGCTCGAGGGACAGACACCCTATTCCCTTCGATTTGCAGTGACGCATCGTCTTTTGGCGTGATTAAGGGCCACTACGGCACAGTGCTTGTGCCCTACGTCCCTCTTCGCCGCGACGCTCGTTTTCTGGTCTCTGTGGCGTAAAAGAGCCTGGAAGTTGCTGCTATATACCATCTGTTTCCCCTCGTGCATCTTTCTATACTGTCTTATTTTTGCCCTGGCCTATGGATATTATTTCCTGGTCGTGGTTCTGCACCGTGCCTCTGTGCGCGTAGCCGCCTATGCCCCTCCCTTTTTTTTTATGCCTCTGATACCCAATTGTCCCGTTTATAATCCTTTCCACGCTTGATTTGTTCTCCACCCTTTTTTCTTCAGGCAGCGCGGCGATTCGTGCGTGCATCTTTTACTGAGTGGCCCCGTGTCTTCGTTCGCCCAGTCCTACAACTGCACTGTTTGCCCCCAAAAAGAACCCGACGATTTAGCACTCAGATGTCAGGCGGACCTTCCCTTGTGTTTTGATGTGCTCGCTCAACCTCTTATAATCGTCTAAGTGTTTCTCTTCTTCACTCTACATATTCTCTCTGGCCTACATCACTTTGTTCTATTGGTTCATGTGTAGATTCCGCGTCCTTCTTTCTCACGTTCTTGCTTGTACAAGTCAGTAATCCCACTCGTCCATGCCCTCTTACGCGACCCAGTTGTCGGGGGCCTTTCCACCCTCTTATTGATCCTTTCTTGTTGTTTGTGGCTTTTTCTCCCCCCTCTTACTTCTTCGTCTTCGTCTTCTTCTTCTTGTCTCTTCTTACCGCAGCCTCAGGCTATCAGTCTTCCTCGCTTGTGGGCATTTGCATTCATCGTCCCTTTACTTTGCAAAGCACACCGTCTGAACTTTTTGTGGAAGTAATCAATCTTTAAGACACCGTCAAGGTTCTAACCAGTGTTTGCATATCCTAGGCACATCACTTGGCTCCCCAGCGGAATTATTACCCGCAAATTTTAGAGCGTACTTGAACCCACAGGTTGGGGCAAGGTAAGTTGTTGCACCAGTCCCTCGCCAGCCCCCCATTAGGCTTCCGAACCCCCCAGGTATATTTAAGATGATTAAACTAATCATGTGGAGGAGTGTGCCTGTGCTGGGTTTATCGTTTGTTTGTGTCTATCATGACATATCCCAATGGTGACACTCCTTCGGCTCTCTCGAACTCAACGCAGGGGGGTCCGAACGGAGCCAAACCACAGGCCTTCAATAAGTCGCATGAAGTAGAGGAGCCTCCTCCACAATCAGGTATGTTTCTTACCTGGGATAATTGCTCTGTGGGATCTCTGGTAGAACTGAAATCTGGCTCAGTGTCGACAATCACCACTTCCCGCGAAGCTCCTCGATCGGATAATGACCAACAACATCCCAAATCACAGGCCCAGATGGCACAGGCCGCACGGGGAGGGGCGCCTTCTCTTAGCATGCGTGACATGAGATCCGCATTGCCTGGGTATCAGAGCCATTCCATCCTATATGAGCAGCATCATATTCAGCAGCCCTTTGTTCCGACAGCTCACCCTCACGGCCTTGTATACGCAATGCAGCCATTGCCGTCATTTACGGGGCCTCCAATGAATCCTAATATGGCCTTCAACGGTCCCTTCAATCAGGTATACACGCCTTATCTTCAGCAGCAACCCGAGGACCCTCTTCTGCCTCCCGGTGCGGCGGGTTACCAGTCTTTGGGGCCCCATTCAGCCGCTCACATGAATGTCCATATACCTGGCCAATCTGGATACGGCCCAAACTATTACACCCAGACCACATACACAGCAGCCCTTGGACACGGCCCGGGTCCTCCGACTATATCATCTCCAGTGCAAGTGCAGCCACGCGTTCAGCCTCGGAATACATTGGGTCCAAAAACCAAATTGACATCCGGCTTGGGGAAAGAAAATAAGCAACGGCGTCTGGATCTGGAATATGACGTCTCCAAGACCATCGTGGACGGATCAACACCTATGAGGCCCCATCCCGTTCAAACATTTTCTGCTGGTAAGTCTGGGCCCGACCATGCAAGCAGCGAGTTATGTGTTTTTGACATGACTTCGGTATACCAGACTCAGGATCGCATTCATCTAATACCACTACGTCAAGTGCTCCAAGGGGACCGCCGCGAAAGCCAAAGCAATCTGGACATGCACTGTGGGTCGGCAATCTTCCTCCCGGTACCAATATTGTTGACCTGAAGGACTACTTTTCTCAGGACGCCACAAAGGAACTCGAGAGCGTCTTCCTCATCTCTAAGAGTAACTGCGCATTCATCAACTACAAAACGGAGGCCGCCTGTGCTGCGGCATTGTCAAGATTCAACGACTCTAGATTCCATGGAGCACGTCTTGTATGTCGGTTACGCCAAGGGGCTGTTTCGCTGGGTTCCAATACTGAATCTTTGGGCTCTTCTACCCCTGCTATATATCAAGATGAAGAAACCAAGCCATCGGACGCTGTGACTGAGAAGAAGGCTACAGAAGATAGCCTTTCGCACACTCGGGTCCCTAGCAGATACTTTATAGTCAAAAGCCTAAGTGTTGATGACCTTGAAATCAGTCGACAGAACAGTATCTGGGCCACTCAAACTCATAATGAGAAGCAGCTAAACGAGGCTTATGAGGTGAGCTCTGTGCCCCGACCAGATAAATCTTGTCGACAGGGGAGAATGATAGATCGCTGACCACTTAGCAGAATGCTGATGATGTCTATCTCATCTTTTCCGCCAATAAGTCAGGTGAATATTATGGATATGCCCGTATGATGTCGCCGATACAAGATGACGAGAACTTGGCTATGGAGATGCCCTCGCGACTGGACAACCCCCCTGATCCTGAGGCTCTAGACGTGACGCCCACTCCAGCAACATCCACTGCGCCTAACGGACGAATAATCAACGACAGTGCGCGGGGGACCATATTCTGGGAGGCGGAGACCTCAGAGGATGAGAGCGGTGCGAGCAAGGAGAAGGAGAAGGAGAAGGTTTTTCACGAAAAGGCGGAAGAAGCTACAGACATGGGGGCACAATTGATTGGGAAGCCGTTCAGAATTCGATGGCTTTCGACTACACGAGTTCCGTTTCATCGTACCAGAGGGTTGCGGAATCCCTGGAACTCAAATCGAGAAGTGAAGATCGCTCGCGACGGTACGGAGATCGAGCCGGAGGTGGGGTGGAAACTTTTGCAGTTATTCCACTCACAGCCTCAAGACTAGACTCAAGGCTAGGATACACTGCATATCCTTCAGAAGAAAACGTGAGAAGGAATGTGGCCACCGCGAGGAAGACTTGAAGATGCATAAGCGAAAAGACAAAGGGCAGAGGGTGAGAAGAAGGGAGGAACAGATGGCTTGGGATGCTGAAAAACGAATCGTCCGGCGCCATACTGTTGCAGCCTAAGTTGGTACTGCCCCGAGAGACCTTTCCATCCCACTGGGAGTGTGTCGAAAGCGGACATGCTTCACCTGGAGTATGTCTGCCTCTAGGGCCACACGCCCTCTGCTTCCCGGATAAGGAAACACATCCTGAGGACTGGCCAAAGACCAGAGGTATACGAATAACTCCTCAATCACTGGGGCCGAGATAAGACAGTACACGTACCTTATTTACGCCATATCTATATAGGAAGCTATACTACATTAGAAGAAAAGCAAAAACGGACATGGTCTGGGATATAAGCAAAAGACCAAAAGAAAAGCAAAAAAAACGTCCACAGACTTGACACATGGCATATGAGTATTGGCATGTTTTCTAGCTCGATATAAAAAGGCACGGCTCCCAACACAGCTCTCATAAGCGCATAACAAGATCAATATATATATTCCAAATATAAGTTGCAGTTGTACTCGGTAGTGCTTTCGCAAAAGGATAGGTGAAAATCAATACCGTATCATCATACATACGAAAGTCTAATATGCATAGAGAATAATACCCGTACGTAACATACCGGGTTTATATGGTAGATTCTCAAGGAACAACAGTACCTATGTAAGGTATGTACTTTTGGCATACCATGCATACCAGAGAATGCCGCATCCTTCCTACCCTTGCCTACTTTTGGGTAAATTCAACAACAGCCAAAATAGTACTTTTGTGACCGGAAAGAATATTCATGAGTGTTGCTGATAAAAGGTACTCACGGCTTCTCCTTCTCTTACTTCAACAACGTGAAGTTGTGAAGAGAACGAACGAACCAGTGGTAAAAAGTTAAGGTACTTTGTAGATGATCTCTAATTACTGGGTGTATATGGATGGAACGACTCATGAATCATCGACCCCGGATCGTCTTGTCTGGTTCACCGTTCAGCTGCACCCTGCCCAAGAAGGCTAGACCCGTTCTGGCCCACGGTCAAGAGTCAATCGAGGTGGTTTTGTGGGGTAAAACCTTCCCAAGCTTTCATTCCTTTCCTTGTGCTCTCTTGTTGTTAAAGGCTCTCTCTCTCTCTCTCTCTCTCTCCCTTTCCCCCTCCTCCCCCTTCTTTCCACTGGAATCGTCCCGTTCCTCCTCTTCTTCATCCCTCCGCCCTTCAATCACCAACCGTTTGTCAGGTTTCTCTTCCCAAGATCCCTGCCGGCTACGGCCTGGCTTTCTTCGTTTCTTCTCTTTCTCCCTCTTCTTCACTTCTTCACGAGCCACGGCTATTTGAAAGCTTACTGACTTTACCCACCCCCTCTTCGAATCATTCCTTCACGAATCTTCCCCCTCCATCATCTTATTCTCAAAAGAAGAACCAATACATATATTCCTCTCTATTCTAGCTACTACCCACCTAACCACTACCATCATATAAATTCAAGGTATTGGGGAGCATTGGGTGTTTGCATATTCCCAGTAAGTTGTTGGCTTAGCCCATAATACACCGGTAGTGATTCCATCATTTATTTCTTAGTTTCTTACTAGCACTGAGTCTGGACCTCCCTTCACTTTCATCCATTCCTCCCTTGCCGCAGCGTTCCATAGCACTCAAGCGCTGGTTTTTGGTTCTCCGTTCCTTTTGCTCCTAAGATACACCCTCAACCATTTCCACTGTATTGTCTTGCCACCGCCACATGGAAGGTCCCAAGTTTGGGTTCTTCGCTGAATATCTCCCTCCGACTGACATTTGCCGGTATCTCCCATCTAGGTTCTTAATGGGGGTTGTTCTGCTGCCTCTTCCGTTGCTCTCCCTATCGAAGCGGCTACCCGATTGACGTCATAAGTCTGGTATTGATTTGAAGGCTCATCATCAATATCTCCAATTTCAGTCTACTCTTCTTCATCTTAGTAACTCTAAATCTCGGTATATCTATTTCCCATTCCACCTAGTGGTACCCTTGTCTGGGAGACTAGATATTATCGTTTCTCGCCTTATACTTGGCCATCTGTCATCGTCCATCTACCCTTTCTTCTATACTTGTGCTTGTGCTTGTGATTAATATCCTGGGACCATCGACTACCCAATTCTGTTATCATGTCAAACGACCGGTCAACATCTCCCATCTCCGTACCACCCCCTTCGTCGCGCCAGCGTCGAGCATCTCTGGCATCCGGGATTTCCTTTTCAGATTATCTTTCGAGATCCGGGAGTCAAGGGGCTGCTGGTGCACCACCTAGCTCTATGGCCAATACGGTCGCTGGCAGTCAGCCGAATCATGGACGACGACTGTCGATAACCACATTGGGACTCTCTGGCTCCCCAACCCAAACGTCTCCCTTTGGGCCTCGACACATCCGTCATGGAAGTATCTCTAGTTCCGTGGGATCCAATTCGGCAAACCCAGAGGAAGCCGTTGTGGAAGACAACGAAAATGGACCTCCCAATGCCACCCCT
The DNA here is from genome assembly GCF_003184535.1 of Aspergillus eucalypticola CBS 122712. Lineage (NCBI taxonomy): Eukaryota > Fungi > Ascomycota > Eurotiomycetes > Eurotiales > Aspergillaceae > Aspergillus > Aspergillus eucalypticola. Next base: position 52,530 of record NW_020290295.1, on the reverse strand, counting down.
AGCTCTCCTTTCACTCGACGTCTCTCCTTTGGTGCACAGGCATTGCGTGATGCCCGTGGAGGAAGCATTGGTAATGGTAGATATCCCTCTTCTGCATCTCAGGCGGCTGGAGGGCGGCGCAATTCGTCGTTAGCCAGCCCTCCCTCTGCCCCTAGCCCCACAAATCCAACTGTTGCAAGTACATACAAAGCCTTTCCCCAGAACGATAGATCTAACCCGTCTTGGCGACAAGTAGGCGAAGGCTTTAACTGGTCTGAGGCCTTGCGGACTCGGGCCGAGCGAGCGCCGTCTTTGGGCGTTGTATCGCCTAATTCACCTCAAAACCAGCATGCTGTCAATATGGGCAACCAGAATCACCATCAGAGGGCTGCTTCGATTGCCTCAATGGAGCAGCCAGCTCGAGAGATGCCAAAACAGCCCAAGCAGAACAAGCCTGATTTCTTTCAGGAAAAGATCCTTCGGGGTGATTTCATGGACTAAAGATGAGGGCTGATTTTTTGATTATATCATCTTTGCCTAACTGGTGTTTCATTTGTCGCCCCTTTCCTTCTTTCCCTTATTCCATGTTGTCTTCGCTATGTGCGTCAGATTTATGCTTTGTGTTGTTGTAACTTTTTTTTGTCCTTCCCTTTCAAGGAAGAGTACTGAAAAGCCGTGAGTTTCCTTATCCAAATACGAAAAGAAACTCAGATACCTAGGAGTCGATGGGGAAAGGGAAAGAACGAGGGGGAGAGAGAGAAACGAAAGGACTTATTCGGGCAGCTCCAATCGCGGCGGCTGTCTTATGGATTGCTCAGTCACTCAAAGGAAAGATTTTCCTACTGTCGCATGGATATTGACATGGTCTACAACTTTGACGAACGTTTCCTTTAGCATGCACCTCTTTATGGATTTCTTTGTTTCTGCATCAGTTTCCGTCATTCCGTACACGTGCGGACTAGCTCGCGATATAATCTTCTTCTATGATTTGATTTACCCCGGAGCCTGCTGGTCAGACCCAGTTATGATTCTTATCCTTGGGTCCCTCAAATTGCCTACAATGTGATACTGCCCGTTATTTCGTATGAACGCTGATTTATGTTCTGGGAGCATCTGGATATCGAACAGGAGCTTATGTGTCCGAAGTATAAAAAACAGTATGTGATACTATTTGGTTGATAACGGTCTATAGGCAAGTTCTCACGTCTGCTCCGTAGTAGTACAGCTGCACTTATATGTTCGGTTATCTAATTCATCTTCTGTTATCACATGAGTGCGCACAAGGCACTGGCTTATAATGCACTATTTTTGCCAGGTTGTCACCAGCACATGTCTCCATGGTGTAGTGGTTATCACGTGGGTCTCATACGAACAAGTATGACTTGAAGGCCATAACCTTCAGGAAATCCCAAGGCCGGGAGTTCGATCCTCCCTGGGGACACAAGAGTACTTTTTTGTTTCTTTTTCTTTCTTTCCCTTCGAATCATGTTATATCAGACATTTCAACGCAATGGGGAATAAACACATTATAAACGTTAGTGTAATAAAAACATCCATGACACCCAACTCCATTGTAGTAGGAGTCCCTCTTCCACGTGAACACTGTAAAAAAAAAAAAAAAAAAAAAAAAAAAAAAAAAAGTTACACATAAAATACTGTGAACTTCTTGAAGTATTGTATGACTTTAGGGATTAGTAGTCCGTGGTTCATACATCCATACATAGTTGATGCACGATCACTCGGTTGTTTAGGCCGCCCAGTGTATCATCTGTCCGTTATACTAATACTACACATATATATCTTGTCGGCCCATCAGGTGTCCAGGCCAGATCCGTGGCTACTACAGTACTACTATCCACATTCCCAAGTGAAAAGGCCGGGGAAGAATGTCATAAAGAGTGCACGTGAAAACCACATTAGTGGGAAGGAAGATAGGCAGGAAGAGGATCTTGTCAAGTGTTTGGTTGGCTATAGTGAATCATTCCCTGATGTTTATTTTCAAGATCTTTTACGGATGTGAAACACGCCCCAGTCATATGAGTCACTGGTAACCTAGTGGTTATGGCGAGTGGTCTGGTCTATTTCTGGTAGAAGGCAAAGTTCGAATCGATCATGTAGTATACGTTGGATGTATAGATAGCAGGTAAGATGGTAAGTGTATATAAACTATACAAACATTCAACTGCCACACCTACGGGATTGAGGATTACTGCGAGAGAATTATATAATATATGCCAGACGGCATTGTATATGTATTTCAGGCCCAAGCTAATAACTACTTGCAAGTAAAAAATAAAGTAATTGGAATGTTTTCTATAGAGCATCAAGTGAGTGGGTCAGAGCTATTGTTTTCGACATCCGCGAACACGATGAGCCACAAGTCGGGCTCTGCCCTTCATCTGAAAGCACCACACAAAGTGATAAGGATAAGAAGCGCGGGTATTTCTAAGGCTTTGACTGGACACCACTCTGTCCTTATCTGAGCAAGAAAGTAACTGCAATGAGAATGAATGGTGGCATTGAAACAGAGTTGAATGATCGACTTTGACTTCACAAATAGCGGATACCCCGAGAGCAGCGTTAGAGCCAAACGAAACGAGGGGAAAAAGGGAGTCTGTGGCAGGATCTCACACCCGCTGCGTTCCCCGGATGGAAAGAGCTTATGAGGTCTAATAGGGAATGCCATTGGTTAGAAGCTGGAATTGGTCATATCCCTTTGTCGAAACGCTCATGTACGACTTGCGGACGAGCTCACGCATGTATTCAGCTGCTTCCCTCTCGGTTTTATCGAGTACAAATCGATCGCGGAAGTTCTTCAACGTATCCGGCTTGAAGCAGGGAAGACCGCTGTCAAGCATCAGTGACACGATGTGGGACAGCTTAGAACTGTACGGACGCGAAGCAAGGAATGCCTTCACAACCAGTGACTCAAACCACTTGTAAGGCTGCGTGCTAGTAGGGCTATGAGAACCACCACCGGGGAGACCGAGCCCACTACCCGAGCCGCTCCCTGGATGGGTGTGTGCATGATGAGTACCACTCATCACCGCAACCATCTCGGATGTCAACTTGAAGGGGGCACGCTCGAATCGCACACCTCCCGGTGCGATATCGAAACAGAACCCGAAGTCAATATGGATGATGTGGCCAGCGTCGTCAACCATGATGTTCCCGTTATGCCGATCTTTGAACTGTAGGAGATAGGAGATGACAGAATAAGCAGCCATGCTCTTGACAAAATTGGTGCGTGCTTCCTGGAACCGTATAGATTCCTCCCCTCCATACTTGGAGATAAAGTAGTCATACAGGCCATTGACTGCCTCGCGACCCAACATATCGCGAGAGATCGAATTGGGAAGCACATCAATAACGCCACAACCGGGGGCCGTTGAAGTAACTCGATATGGGAACACCCAAACATCAAGGCCAACACTAGCGAATATACCCCTGAAAGCAGCAATCATTTGCAAAGCCAACATGTCTTGACGGCAGTCATCACCAACTTTGAAAATGGCTGACTGCCATACTTCATAGGTTTCTTGATCCCCATTTGAAGGTCGTGTATCACCAGTCTTTTGAGTGATTTTGTCATCTTCTGACCGTGCCCTGGTTTTCTGAATTCTGAACGTCGCCATATAGGGCGCCTTTGCGTGGCTCTGGAGAGGTTTGCCGGATTTGCGATCGATTCCCACAACAACACCGTCGGGATTGCTCGGAAGATATACACCGACTTCCACCTTGATCTTACGAAGTTCCTCTTCAATCTTCTCCTTTTTCTCTGCCTTGCTTCTTTTGATGTAGGGTCGAAGCTTTCCGGAAATGCCCGTAATTTCATTGAAAAAGGAGAATTCTTTCTCATAAAACTCACGCTCCTCATCTGTGAAGCTTGAGATCAAAGCATCCATGAATTTGTCCAGTGTTGGTTTGAGAGGGTCCGGCTAATGTTACTCGTTAATAAGTTCATTGACAGATAACACTCGGTTGCACTCACAATCTGAGAATCCTCATCTTTGTAGGAATTGGCTTTCATATTCCATATGACTTGGTGCGCAAACAGCTGAGACAACTTCGCTGTCTCCATGATATATCTTTCTACGTAGCCCAGTGCATCATATCGTAAAGCTTGGACCAATTGTGGCACAAAGTAGAAACGAACATCGACTGAATGACTTTCCAGGGCTTTCATCGCATACTGCAGTATGAAGGGATGGTTTCCATAGGCGGGTAGAAAGTAAGTCAGGGCTTCGGCAGGGTTGACAGGGGCCCAGTATAGGAGGAACTATCCTCATCAGTCCAGAATCATAAAAACCTAAGCGACGATTGGCATACCTTCAGCTGGCTATGGACGTCGGCAGGAAGAGCAGACCCAAAAAGGACTTCAAGGGCATCTGGCTCGTCAATAGCCTTGTCCGGAAAGTTGAGCAGTAACCACCGGATGTCGTTCTTTAACTTTGTAGACGGGAAGCGGGTAGAAAGATGTATGGCCAACCCTGGGGCTTCGGACCACGCCAGACGTAGTAGATTGGTTGCATCCTGCACGAGGTGTTAAATGCAATTATGTTTATCACGGGCATCAAGCAGTATGCTCGTTGACAGGATAACATACCTCCGTAAACACCCTGACTGCAGCTGACTGTGCCATATTATGTTTCCGGTCTGGTTCCAAGGGGTAAAGCCAAACCCTAAGGCGTGACCTTTCGTCCTCCAGAAGGATCTGGAGAAGCTCCTGTCTTGCTTGAAGCGTCCTAGAAGAGCTGCGACTGTGACCAGTAACTCCAGCGATATCTGCTAGAGCGGAAGAAACGTCTCCTAGGATCCTGTCCTCGGCCTTGATCTGTAACCGGTTGCCACCGAACGACCACCTACACATGAGTGAGCTTAGTGTGAATATTTAAAAGTAGTAACCAGATGGAACGTACCTCGGTGGATGTCTAAACCAAGTCAAAGCGGCGGACAAAATCTGGTCCTTGAGCTTCCACTCAAGATTTCGGTCTGGTAACCGGGAGTCCTTCAATACCCGTAGTCCAAACAAGACAATACGAAAATGTAGTTCCCTGGCCAGGGGGTGACCACTGGCCTGCAATAGTCCCACACTTGTTTTATCAACAAAACGGCCGAAAAGTGACTTGACCTGAAAGTTTGCAAGCCGGACAGCAGCAAAATGACTTTCGAAGAACTGCAGAAGCTGGAAATGTGGTGTCAGGATACCTTGGGATTTTTGTTGATTCTTCGCCATCAGAGCTTTGTCGCTGGGGAGCAGCTCGATCTTGCTGAACATTGGATCAACGTAGCTATGTACCCTTGAATAAGCATTGAATCGGAAAGTGCTAGTAGACGAGCTTTACTTACTTGCAATTTAGGTCAAACAGCCCCTTTCGGCGCTGAATCGATTTTTCCCAGGATCCAATAACTTCTACCAAGATTTTGGACTCCACTCTCGGATTCTCATGCATTACTCCGAGCCAGAGGGGTATACCAATGTCCATCGACTCCTTCGAGAATATCTCAAAAGGTATCTGAACCAAGTACTGAGCAATGAAAGCAGAAGGATCATTATCACTGCACAGGAGGCCCGCAGCTTGCCGTAGCACATCCCGAACAGCGACGGTAGGGACAACTTCTCCTGACTTCAATCGTGCGTTGAGTTGATACAGCGTATCCTCCATAACTTTATTTGCAGATAGCAAAGACCCGGAAAGCAGATTATGAGCTGGTTATCCCATATTAGCACCTTCAACGTTCACAAATTGAAATATTACCCACCACCAAGCCCATTAGGTCCCTGCGTTGGGCCACTGACACTTTGTGCACACAAAGTTCTATAGTTCTGACGAGTGGAATACTGAGAAATGAAGTCGGAAGCGACATTTATCTTGCTTAGGCCGTGGCTATCCATTGAACCTGGAAGAACATGGAACATTAGAAAAACAGTAGCTGAGTCAAGACCGAAGTGTTGTCCTACCAAGACGTTGATCACTGCTCGGGATAAGCGATCCCATCTCAAGCGCGAAAGAGCGCCCCAACAGAATGTTGCCATATCCAGCATGGTCGTCCGAAAGAGATAGGTATGTCTTGACAAGGTGGGTCAGTCGCTTTCCGGAGTTTTCGATAGCAGAATGTCATACCTGGAGCAGGCCTTTTACATCCAAGGGTGCAATATCCATAGCCGCCGCTACCCATGTTTTAGATCGTTCAAGCAGAACATCTAATGTTCTTTTCCTGAAGTTATAGTTGTCGGGTAGATCGGCTTTGACCAAACCTGTGGGTGAAGTGAATGACGGATTCCATTCAAACTCATCGAGTTCTCCTTCGAGACATGAGCGCCACATGACGGTCAGAAGCTCGAGCAAAGCGAAAAGGGAGTGCTTCTCACACAGAGCCGATGGACATTCGTTTATGATCTTGTTAGCACAGAGTACAGCGACGTTCTGTACCCTTTCAACACGATGACTGCAAGCGATAAAGAAGCCGGCTAGTTCTCTTGATAGATAAGCAACAGAGAAGCCTTCGGATGTTCCGGACATCGTCAGCGAAAGGTAACTGGCTACTACCTTCTCTGCAATCGCACTCATACAGCTGGTCATTTCTGTAGTAGCTATGGCCGGGTCGCGGAAGTAATCAAGGAACCCAGTACATTTGCCGGACAGCGCACGAAACTTCTCGACCAAGATCGTAGCGTTGAGGAAAACTACTTGCGGATAGCTTAATCGCTTTGTTTCGGCCTCGTGGCCAGGGAGTTCAGCAAGGAGAGTTCGCTTCTGTTCTTGCAAACGTTGTGAGCCCATTCCTCGCCTAAGGATTGTGTTCAACTCAACGTCGCTTTCCGTTGCCTCCATACGATCTTCGGAGACAAGGGGAGGAGAGTGCTTGGCAAGTAAGCGCAGCTCCTCAAAATGGCTTTGACCAACAGCTGAATGCATGGATATCCCATGTACTGCGATATTGAACCATGCATCCCTGAATAGAGCAGACACATCCTGATCGTAGTATGTGATAGTATCTGCACTATCCTGCTGTTTCTGGTCTGACGACACGAGCAAAGCCAAGGGCCTTAGAAGAGGACCGATTTCGTCGGCTGCAAGAGCAAGCTCCTTCTGCCTCTCACTTTCGAGATTGGTAGCATCGCCCTTGTTTACGACATTCTCCAGCAGATGAACCAAATATACACCGTATAGTGGTGAGTCTCTTTTCAACGTGATAGAGAGATATGCCAATGCACTCTTAACAGCATCAGTAACACTGTTATAGCCCCTGGCCATGCCATCACGGTATGCTCGATCATAGAACTTGAGCAGGAGCTGAAACTCGGCTTGCCCGTTACTCAATGATATAGCAGCTGTTTCCGTAATGATAAAAGCGTCAATAGTAGCATTCACCTTCCCAATCTTCTGTAGCAACATGGACTGGGCCAAAGCGCTTATTTTCTCATCATTGCAGCTGGCTGCGATCTGTACAATAGCTCGGACGACATTTTTGTACGAAAGATTATTTGATTCGTCATCACCTGAAAACGAAACCACACTGCCAGTTCTGGTGGTTGGAAATGCGAGAGGCGTATTTCCATGGGCGGGACTATCCCCAAGCATGTGGCTTTGATACGACTTGTCGGTCCCTGAGCCAGAGCTGAGAACATTCCCTAGGGAGTAGAGTGTAGTAATAACAGAATCTTGAGATAGACCACCGAGAACATGTGCAAGGCATTTGCCTGCAATAGAACCGGTGGTACCGGTCGGTGCACCTCCTTCAACGATGAATCTCAACAAAGAGCGGCTCCCTGAGGATGCCATCGTTATAGAAGCTCGCGAAACGACTGCCATGCTTGTCAGAACCGCTGTTGCTAATTCAGCATGAGCCATCTGTCTCGGATCCATAAGTGTGTCTTCTAGCCATGATACAAAGTCTTCCGTATTCGTTGTACCTTCACACAGGATGATACAATTCAAGTATCCAACTAGAGCTAGGGCTTTCATGGAAAAAGCAAGTCGTTGCTTCCAGGGGGAGCCAAGTTGCAGATAATCCGAGCCATCTTCTAGGAGCTGGATTTCATCAGCGATGATGGCTGCCACCCGATCGATAAGAGCGATCTCTGTGTCGTCAGAACTTGTAGCGGTGCCTAATTCAGGCAGGCTATCGTGTGAAAACTCGACACCTGATGTGCCATCTATGTCGGCCGCACGTGTAACGCATGACTTGATGAACCTGATGAAACCTTCCTGGAGCAACATAGCCCCTAGAGGACGGCCATCGGCATCATAACGGCGAGTATATTTTCTCCACTCCCTGAGCAGATAACCAGGCATGCTTCCATTCCGCACAATAGACGAGGCAGTCTCAACGGCTACCAAGAACCGCTCGCAGAGCATCGACCGCAAGTTGTTGGCTAAATGAAGCTTCTCGCTTGGAGCCCAGAACGAAGAGAGTGCAGCCGAAGCTCCCAGAAAGCCGACAAGTGAGGCGGATATCGATAGCACGCTGGTTGATTCATGTTCGGCATCCCGACTGTTTGCTTCTGCTTGGTAGTGATGAAGGGGCGCAACTGCTTTGATAGCTTCGGCACAATTGCTCAGATACTCATTGAAAGCACCGGCCACGATGCTACGCAGCTGTGGATGGCTAGAACCCAGGGAGAGAAGAGCCAACGTGAGATTATGAGTCAGGCTCTCCCAGGGCGAAGGTTTCACATTGTGAAGAAAGGGTGAAGGTCGGAAAAGTTGGCTATGCGATTCGGGAAGGTATTGTGACAAAAGTGATACCAGTCTCGAAGCATGCTCGATGTTGGTCACGGAAGGGGACGCTTTACATAGAGCAACCAGCACGTCTAGCTCTTTCATACCCTGAAGAGGTCAGTCTAGAAGCCACCTACGAAGCAGAGAAAAGGAGCTAACGAACCATAGGCACCCGCGATGTAGGAGCTTGGGCTTGCAAGATACCGTTAAGGGTATCGTTCGACGGGTGTGCGGGGCATAGTGACTGCTGGGCGAGTCGTGCGATGTCTGAATCGCTGCCGCATTCTGGTCCCTTGACTGCTAATGCCGCAAGCCTATTCAAAGCCGAAGCTCTGATAGTCGGGGGGCTACGGATCCTATCAGCACAAAACTTAACCATTAGACTTGCAGCTAGCCTACCCATCCATAGTCCCAGATTAATGCAGCTAGTTAGCGTTTATCGGCTTTAAGTGCGTGTGGTGACGAATAAACTGTTGTTTCCCAGAGCACTAATGTCAATTGCCAAAGGTAGCAAGGGGGAGCCCCTTGATAGGAGATTATGTGTTAGCGTCCCGCGGAGTACGGGGAGCTGGAGAACCTCGGTACGGCAGACACGTGGGCCTCAACGCTTCTGTGTTGCACTCATGAACATTGACTGTTTAGCTTTCATCTGGGGAAGGCGTCTCTTTGGGGAGCTCAATGCTTCCTCCAGAGACTTCAAGGGCCGATAAGGATTTCATGCAGAGTTCTATCCGTCTTCACTTACATAGTGAGTTATGCTCCTATGCAGTGTTTGGTTGATGATAGTATACTATCATCTCCACTCAGATCCTGCAGTCTCTCTACTGTGTAAGCTTTTATGTATACCATAACTATATAATAGTTTACACACCCATCAATCGCGACATGATCTTAAATGGTACCCAATTTCATTAGCGACCAAAAGTCGCTCAATGTCAAAGCCGGTATTACTTCATTTGTTATTCAATTGATGACATCGGAGTCAACTTCAGAACCAACTACAAAGTACGTGTGCTACAGTATTCAAGTATTAGGCGTTGAACCTGTAGGTTGAGTCAAGAATGCTAAAGTCCATTTGAGAGGCAGAAATGTTCAGCTAAGTAAATTGTCTATGAGTATACATATCCCTCATCTCCAATTTAATTCCACACGTATCTATACAATGTGAGGGGTGCTGGGTCGAAAGCGGTGACAGTATTTATGATAAATGACGACTTAAGCCGTAGGGTGTTGCTTGGTGCGACCTACCCATACCGGGAGCTGAATTACCACGCGCTCAAGGTTGTTTGTAACCTACTTCTATGTACACTGCAGCCTCGATTTGTTCTACAATAGATCGCTCTGTCTACCTCTTTGCATTAGCCAAATCTAGGTTTTCCAGTGAAATTACTTTTTCGGTTCTCTTGCTGCCCCTTTGATTTGCTCGCCCGTATTTTCTCCAGTGTTCATACATACCTTCTTGACTTCTCCACTTGAGCATTTCCCCCCTAGCCTCGAAGCATAGGAGAGACCCGGCGATATCTGCAGTGCTATTACTCTGGTTGCTATGCCTTTTTGAGTTCTGAGCCGTGCAAGCCAAGCTGATTTTGTGACTATTGGTACTTGACAGGATGTGAATAGGGAATAAAATGGCACCACAGAACGAAAAAAGCTCCCTCAAGCGTGGCAGAGTATGTTGTTACCATTAATTCCCTTGTGACTAGTTGGACTGACGATGGCGTAAACATCTAGGCCTCCGCCGATAATGATTCACAAGATCTTAAAAAGCCACGACGCTCCGAGAGGAACAATCCCCAAAGCAAAGCACAGGCTTTAGACGATCAGTCCTATTTGCCTACACCCTTGACCCAACGAGATTCAACTGCCACAGACATCGAAAAGGAGACGACTGCTACACCAGATGAGCCTGGCCGAAAATTACATCGGCGGACACCTTCAGATTCGGAACTCCCTCAAGATAGTTCATCACCTCCTAGCGATACACAAGCCCTTTCTCAATTTGTTTACCCCCCTAGAGCATTTGCCGATGAAGTCGAAGACGAAGCTGCAGAGGGAGTCTGGGGATACCTTCTTCCGCTTGATGATAAGGTCCGCCGTCCTCTGGTACTGAGGAAACGCGGAGGATGCGAGGAGCGCAAATCCGCAGCATCTACGACAAACTCCAAGAAAGGGTCCGCGAAAACGAGTGCGGGTTCCGTTAGTAAACAAAAGAATTCACCTAGCGGCTACCTAATAGGCCGACACCCTGAATGCGGTAGGTATCCAGATCAGGTTGTCTTACAAACAATTAACGAAGCTTACCAGACCTGGTGATAAACATTCCTACTGTGTCGAATCGACATGCTTTGGTATTTTCCGAAAATAGGAAAGGCGATGCCGTTGCCTTTCTCCAGGATCTCTCCACTAATGGTACTTTTGTCAATGATGCAATGGTGGGCCAAAATAAACACCGTGAACTTGAAGATGGCGATGAGGTCACCATCCTAGATGAAGCACGTTTTGTTTTCAGATATCCTCGGACACGAGACACCAATCGTTTCCGCCAACAATATAGGCTTCTGCAACAGCTTGGGAAAGGCCATTTCGCCACAGTCTACCTTTGCGTAGAACGGTCTACGGGGGCTCAGTATGCCGTGAAAGTTTTTGAGAAACGTTCTGGTGACTCGCAGCGCTCCCAGAACGAAGTTCTTCATCAGGAAATCGGTATCTTGAAGGGCGTCAGTCATCCGAATCTGCTTTGCCTCAGAGATACATTCGATGAAAGCGACGGCGTTTATCTTGTCCTGGAACTCGCTCCAGAAGGCGAATTGTTCAATTTGATTATCAGCCGGCAGAAATTCTCAGAAAGTGAGACTCGTTGCATCTTTGGCCAATTGTTTGAGGGGCTGAAGTATTTGGTATGTTCTACCACCTCCATGCCCATTATTTTTCGATAGTAGCGACTAAAGCAGTGTGTTAGCACGATCGAGGTATCATTCATCGTGACATTAAACCTGAAAATATTCTGGTCGCGGACAAAGAATTGACAGTGAAACTTGGTGATTTTGGATTAGCCAAGATTATCGGTGAAGACTCGTTTACTACCACACTGTATGGCACGTACTCCCATATATTTTTATTTTTGTGCTAACGATTATATTTGGTAAGATGCGGCACACCAACCTGTGAGTCTTCTAATCCGCTCGAAAGCCAGAAAATTAATACTGATTCTGTAGATGTCGCGCCAGAAATACTACAGGAGCGGCGCTATCGGAAATACACAAAGGCTGTGGATGTCTGGTCTCTCGGGGTCGTCTTATACATATGCCTTTGCGGATTTCCCCCATTCTCTGACGAATTATACACACCTGAGCACCCGTACACTTTAGCACAGCAAATACAACAAGGGAGCTTCGACTATCCGTCTCCGTATTGGGACACTGTGGGTGATCTGGCATTGGATCTGATAGACCGAATGCTCACAGTTAACGTTGACGACCGAATTACGGTGGATGAATGCTTAGAGCACCCATGGATCACAGGAAAGCAGCCTAGTGTTTCTGACAGCACAGACGGCCTGACTGGGGCTTTGGGAAAGCTAGACTTCTCAAAAAGAAAGCTAGCGCGCGAAAGGACACTTCTCAGCAATATCAATGATGTTGGCTACAGTGAACATGAGCAGAAAAGTGGTGCTCCTGTCAAAGTTTTCCACAAAAACAATGCTGGGAAACGTGTTCACAACCATCCAGCAAAGAATGCACAAGAGCGTGAAGTATCCCCTAACGAGAAAAGTGCCCCGAATAACTTCGCCAACCTTGGAGAACAAGGTGATCCAGTTTTGTTCGATGACAACCTGAAAAATGGGCGTAACTGAAGAGAAGATAGCCTTCTGCAACTGAAGATTCTCTGAAGCCATCGACTTGAGTATGTGGACCGTGGCAGAAACCAAGGTCGGGTTAAGTGTATTTCTCAGGGACTGTCGCTTCCTTGGCTGGGTGACATTAGCGCGCTTTACAAGTACTTGAAGGCATAGGCATAAGTCTACTCTACTCTCTAATCGACTTTTAATACCTAGAGTAATAATAGCCTGAGTTGACAGTCTACAGCATACATAGACTTGGGAGCTTCACCTCGTAAACACACTAGCTTTCAATTACTAACCAGGGGACACTTCCAAGAGCGGCCCAATATCATACGATGGCTACTTTTACAATGAAACGCGCGAGTTCAATCCGAGAAGAACCAAGGAAGGGCCCCCTCAAAAGAGAGCGAGAGAGAAAGTTGATTTCATATTGCTGCAAGGGAATGCTTCCTCAATAGACGGGCAATCCTACTTGTTTGGTATGCAAGACCTACCTGCATCGATGGGTTGCGTATCCGGCACACACATTTACATAGTGAGTGTCGGGCTTGTTCTCTTTAAAAACAGAGCGATTAGGACGAGTCATATACTCCACAATGTATAGCATGGGAGGGTAGGATGAATCGGCGCTCCTAGTACACAATGGGAACGTATAATAGTACTAGTATGGAGTACTACCACTAGTTAGATTCTAACTACTAATTAGGAGTAACTGGGTAGCGAAATGCGTATTTCGTATTGTGCAGCTATGTACGTACGGAGTACCAGGGGCAGGAACGGGCCTGGATCCACTCGGAGGAGCGGCTGGGTAGTACGTACCAGTACCTTTCAGACTTTTGGACTGTCCAGTTCCTGCTAGGGGAGGAGCCGCGGGCGCGGAGCCGTTCAGATTGGTACGCCCACCAAGAATCCGTGAGCGGGTCGAGGCTACTAGTAGTACTTTACTAAGGGCGCTCACTTACTGGCAAGTGGCGTGCTGCCGTTTTTCTCTCTTGCTTGTACTTACCCAAAAGTGCACTTTCCTGCGCTGTTGCAAGCAATTCACACATCTGTCGCGCTTCCACGCCGAGGGCTAGGAAGGTGCCTCTGCTTTAATCATTCTTCCCTTGTGAACATAACCAACTCACAACTCACTCCAATTGTCTGTTCCGGTCATTCTGTTTCCGCTTTTGTCCCATCATGGGCCTGCTCGCGGTCGTTCTCGACAGCCTCTGCGAGCGCTGCTCGAACACGTCAATTCTAGTACTCCTGGGGATCGGACTGTCATCCCTGCTGGCTGTCTCCATCATTCTCAATGTCCTAAGACAGTTGTTATTCAAGAACCCCAATGAGCCCCCTCTGGTGTTTCACTGGTTTCCATTCATAGGTAGCACAATTAGCTATGGCATGGATCCTTATAAATTCTTCTTCGACTGTCGCGCAAAGGTATGGACTAGTAATATGAAAGTATCGATCTTTTGTTTTTATGCTGACTCGTGTCTACCTACAGTACGGCGATATCTTCACCTTCATTCTCCTCGGCAAAAAGACAACAGTTTATCTGGGAACCAGGGGCAATGATTTCATTTTAAACGGAAAGCTACGTGATGTCTGTGCTGAAGAAGTCTACTCCCCACTTACAACCCCTGTCTTTGGGCGTAACGTGGTGTATGATTGTCCCAATGCCAAACTTATGGAGCAGAAGAAGGTGAGCTTGAGCATGGAGAGAGTATTGACACGTATACTGATGATTGTAGTTTGTCAAATTCGGTCTCACATCAGATGCCCTGCGTTCGTACGTTCGTTTGATCACCAACGAGGTAGATGACTTTGTCGAGCATTCTGCGGCTTTCCAGGGATCAAGTGGCGTTTTTGACGTCTGCAAAACCATCGCAGAGATTACCATCTACACTGCGTCACGTTCTCTTCAAGGAAAGGAAGTCCGGAGTCGGTTCGATTCTACTTTCGCCGAATTATACCATGATCTTGACATGGGGTTTGCTCCTATCAACTTCATGCTCCCTTGGGCACCCCTTCCTCACAACCGGAAACGTGATGCTGCACAGAAAAGGATGACCGAAACTTATATGGAGATTGTCAAAGAACGCCGTACGGGTGGAAACAAGAAGGATTCTGAGGATATGGTCTGGAACCTCATGTCCTGCGTTTACAAAGATGGCACTCCTGTTCCAGACGAGGAAATCGCACACATGATGATTGCCTTGCTTATGGCTGGCCAGCATTCTTCTTCATCGACAGCTTCATGGATAGTCTTGCACCTTGCAAGAAATCCAGAAATCATGGAAGAGTTATATGCCGAACAGATCCGTGTGCTCGGGTCAGATCTTCCACCTCTTACTTATGAAAATTTGCAGAAGCTTGACTTGCACGCTAAGGTCATCAAAGAGACACTACGAATTCACGCGCCGATCCATTCAATCATCCGCGCAGTCAAAAACCCAATGCCTGTGGATGGCACGCCATATGTCATTCCAACCAGTCACAATGTCCTTTCATCGCCTGGTGTTACCGCAAGATCAGAGGAATATTTCCCTAACCCTCTCAAATGGGATCCTCACCGCTGGGATGAGACTATTGCAGCCAATGCGGAAGAAGAAGATCAAATTGATTATGGATATGGTCTTGTCAGCAAAGGCACTAATAGCCCCTACCTTCCATTCGGTGCAGGACGTCACAGATGCATTGGTGAACAATTCGCCTACGTGCAGCTTGGTGCAATTACCGCGGCTTTGGTGAGGTTATTCAAATTCCGCAACCTGCCAAACGTCAAGGATATCCCGGAAACAGACTACTCGGTAAGTCACGCTATCTTCAAAGCGAGCATGCGTCGACCTTTGTGGCTACGATTGACAAGGCTGACCAATTCTAGTCTCTCTTTTCCAAGCCTGCTGGCAAGTCTATCATTCAATTTGAGAAGCGCGCTACCGCCGTTAAATCATAACGACCTGCCTCTGTTACTGCATAGAACCGCCTTTTGTGATTGTTCTCAAACCTCTTATGTAATATGATGGAAATGACTGGATAACAGTCTTTCATGGAATTGTTCTTATGTTTCTCCCTTGGGGCTTTAATGACCGGTTTCCTCTCATGTAATGGCTGCTTGTACAGTACTTCAATCCAATGTCTTGATCTAGGGTTGACAATGAGTGAGATTGTATTCTGGGTACGCGGTTTGCTCGCATTTGAAGAAGCCTTAATGTATCTATAGCCAATCTAACTGTCCCATACAGGCGTTATATGGGACAGCCATCCTACCACAAATATAATACTTTTCCTGAACGCGATGGAAAACAGTGTCAACAACCGGAATAACCGTTAATCTATGAAATATAATACATGTGACATGACTGCAATATAAGCGCCCTTTAAGATACAACAGAGGTGGGAAAGACAAGTATGTGTGTGTTCTGTGTCGTGGTCCTTAGTTTCCCTTCTTCCTCTCTTCGCTTCGCTTCTTAGCCCGAACTTCAGCACGTCTCCTTTCACCACCGTCCACTTTGTGGCCGAGCTTGTCCTCCCACATGCCCTCCTCGACTTTGATTAGGGCTGCACTACCATTTGTTCCTTTAATCGGTTGAAGATACGGGCCGCTGATAGCAGAACCGGCAGTGATTTTCATGCGCGCAAACTTCTTGAGGGGTTTCGTGGGATCATGGGTATATTCAGAAGCATCCGGCGGAATGTTGACAATGACTCTTTTCATCCCTGGAGATAAAGTAGCCGAGGAATTCAAAGGGTGCGATGTCTCCTTGTTCAGTGTCGGAACTTCAACAACTCGAAGCTGCGCAACGCCATCGACCACGTTCTCCAGGTCTCCACCCGGCCCATAGATCCCCTGCCTGAACTTGTCCATCTTGCGAAGCAGGTAACGTCGCTGGCGTGCTGGCTCAATGCCTAGATCCCGAAGTTCAGAGGAACTGGAAGTGAATAGCTTATCCCAGGAAGGTAGCTTGCTCGCATGCTTGTGCATCCCACGACCGATCAACTTAAGAAAAGTCTCGACATCAGGAACAAAGGGAGTGGGTGACGGCAGAGAAGGGGCGCCCGTGTTCTTATGAAAACTTCGTATGAACTGTTTGCTTGTCGTCAAGGATCTCATCACTTGCAAGGGCAAGCGGTGCGAGCTGCGCGTCGCCATTTTGTCGTCGGGGTTTCTTCAGGACAACCGATGCGGTCTCGGAGATGTGGATTGAAGAGTGTCGACAATTCTTTGTAAAACACGAGATCTGGGAGGGTACGGAAATGAAAAAAAAAAAAAAATAAAAATAAAAATATCGGGCCCCTTCCCCGTCGCTGATAATCGTCCGGATTTGGTAGCGTAGTTAAGAGTTAGATGCCTTCGCTGTCGGTCCCGACCATCCTGGAGAAAAGTTCGGCGGGATGCGCAGTTCCGGGGCAAGTCCCGGGATCAACAAAACTCCGAACTTTGATCCTAGCTTCATATATACTCAAGGCAACTTGTGCTATATCTTGCCAACCAGACCGACATTCTTGGCTGTTAACTTTCCCTGCCCATCAGTCTTCGCTCTCTGGCATGCTGCTGCTGCGCCGGTGATACTAATCATTCTCTCCCTATCCATTGGGTTGAGGGCATATAAGCAGACGATGGCGGTTTCGCCTTTGGTCCCCCACGCTTCATCAGTTGCAGCTTCAAGCTCAAATGCAGGCAATAAGTTCGAGAATGACTCTGGCATCAACCCACCTAACAAGACGAAGCGCTCATCGTCGCCCCAGCGCATGAAGAACCCTGACCGTGAAATCACGGAGCAACTTAACGACGATGTGAGGCACAAGTACATAAAAGGTACTGAACCCCCATCACTTGCCTTAGTTCCATTGTCAAACGTATTCTTTCATTTCCATAATTCTTTCCCTTACTATCTCAGTAGTGCCAGCATTACGATACTAATCATGGCCAAATCACAGATAAGAAGTTGGGTGAGGGAACTTATGCTGTAGTGTTTCTTGGACACCTCCGCACCGACCCATCGTCATTTGTTGCAATAAAGAAGATTAAGGTCAATGCTGAATACAAAGATGGGCTTTCTATGGACGCTATTCGAGAGGTAAAATATCTCCAAGAGCTTTCTCATCCAAATATAATTGCACTCCACGATGTGTTCTCGTCCAAGGATCAAAACCTCAATCTGGTCCTCGAATACCTGCCACGCGGTGATCTTGAGATGCTCATCAGGGATAGCAATATTCATTACGGTGCCGCCGATGTTAAAGCCTGGATGGGCATGCTTGCCAGGGGTGTTTGGTTCTGTCATGAAAATTACATCCTGCACCGAGATATCAAACCAAACAATCTTCTAGTCGCCGCTGACGGCGAGGTCAAGCTGGCAGATTTTGGTTTGGCCAGGTCGTTCGCCGACCCATACTTGAATATGACACACCAGGTGATCACACGCTGGTATCGACCTCCCGAGCTACTTTTCGGTGCGCGACAGTATTCTGGAGCTGTCGACGTTTGGTCCATGGGAATGGTTTTTGCTGAGCTCCTTCTACGGGTTCCATTTGTCGCAGGGAATTCAGACTTGGATCAAATCTCCAAGATTTGCGAAGCCTTCGGGACACCAACTGAGGAGAACTGGCCAGGCGTGACTAGATTGCCGAATTACATACCTGCCGATCCGAATCATATTGTGCCTTTACAAGGTCGAGATTTCTTTCTCCGGCAGTTTCCCACGGCTGGGCCTGTTGGGGCAGATTTGCTCATGTCGATGTGTACCCTGGATCCCAGAAAACGAGGCACCGCCTGCCAAATCCTACAACACGGCTGGTGGCTTGCGGAACCGAAGCCAACCAAGAAACAAGATCTTCCTAGAAAAGTTGGCGGAACCAAAAAAATGGGCGATGATTTAACGAGGCGAGGTGGGGAGCTTGACGATACTTCCTTTAAAAATGCCGCTCGACAATTGGATTTTGGCGCGGCAAGGGACTGATAAACGCATGTGCGTCTTCTCTTCCCAGTCGCACACGGTCATACTTGCATTTTCCTGGTACCTTAGGATACTGTGCCATGCCATTGGTCAAAGATCAGAAGGTTCGGGGGAAATTAAACATAAGTTCATCGGGATATCCGAGTCATACAGAGTTCAAGGATGAGCAACAATATATGTCAGGTATCCTGAGGCATATAGAAATTCATCCGACGCAGGAAAAGGGCGCTGATCTCCCACAGTGTCGACCTGTGCCACACCATCAAGGAAGGGACATGGCAATCGGCCCATCATTGGTGAACTTCATGTCTTGAGATAAGACCCGCTCATCGACAGTGTGGATTGCGCCCAGATATGCGGGTGAGATTAGCGACAAAGTAACTGAGTGATTATCGCAAATCGATGCGGACTCAATCAAGAGTTGCAAGTTCAGCAGAAAGTTGTCGAATTAACACCAGCCGCTCAATGGTTCGCGGGTTCATGTGATCGTCAAAACCTTAACAGTTGTGGAGTCGGAACCATCATGACTCGAAGGGGTCAGCTGTATTATTCCACATAAGTCTCAGACAAGGAGAAATCCCCCAGATTTCTTGTGTGCATGTGTTCGTCCAACGGGCTCTGTGGCTAGAAGGGTTGACGCTTGTGTATGCTGTTTTCTTGGCATCGTATGTGCGGAAACGCAAGCAGGATCGCTCAGTAGCAGGGATCGACATTGATACCTTCATGGAGAAATTGATCGACAAAGCCCACCCCCTATCGTGGGAACATAAGTGTTCTGTACTGCACACTGCATCTGATGGAAATTATCATATCCTGCAGGACACATGTAAATATTATTCAGCCGCCTTTGGATCGGGCAAGGAAATTAGCCACCTCATTCTTTCGAGACAAGTATTTGAAGGGAATATAGGGCAGTATTAATAAATAATATGAAGTGAAATGCGTTTTGGTAAGTGGATGGCTGCTACAGATGATAAAGACGCCAAAGCCCCTTACGGAGGTTTAATTAAACATTAAAAGACGGCCTCCGTCTGTTAGCGTCTGGTCCCTCCGACAGGATTTCCACTTGAGAGGGGTTTTAAAAATGAGACAGCAACTGATGCTCAATCTCCTTTAACAGCTAGGTACACAGCACAGACATTGCACTTCTATTCGGACTGTCACTGCTTAACTTCGAGATGACAGAACAGTGCCTCATCCGAAAATATTACCCTTTGGGAATTCAGGGACCGTGTTGCGGAATAATCAGTGAAAACGATGCAATGGGAAGGTAATTGTTTCATTGCGCTAAGTATGTCCAAATTTGTGGTGCTGAAATTCAAAAGAAAGTACTTAGAACTGCCGCATATACATTTACGTAGAGACGGAGTTCCAAACTGCACAATGTGTCTGGGCAACACATCTACTTTACTTTGTTTTATAGTGTGACACTGGTACTGGATGGGTATTGATGTCGAATACGACAACTTGAATTACCAGGGGAATTTTCGAGTTAAATCTTAAGATACTTGAGCCCTAGCACTAGATGAAACATCGTCCGGTAATTGAGTTTCTACTAAGAAACCCCATCCGAGTGCCTAGGCACCTTGGGTATAGATCCATAACTTACTGTAAGTTTCCAGGTAGTACCGTATAGGAGGTATCCTATACAAAGTTCCCGCATATTTTTGTTGGATCCCTGATTAGCTTTAGTTTTTTTGGCCGGTATCTCAGGCTCCAGAAAGGTCCACCGTCCGAGAGGGTTAAACTGCACCACATAGGGGTGTATACTGGGGTTACATGCTATACGGTACCGGTGGAAGCAACAGTCAACTCATTGGTGCCGGTAATGATTTCAACTACTACCAGCATCATCACACTGTACGACGGTATAGTCTAAGTAGTAAATGAATAAAAAAAAAATTAGTTATCTTGCTCTAACCAGGAAGTGGGTTAAGTTGCTACTACGCCCCTCATAACCTGACTCCCGGCCTTTTACCCGTCCCGTGCGGCACTAAAGATTGAAAGGACCAACCCTTGGAGCCTCCTTCAACCCAACGCCTCGCGTTCGAGGCGGATTGCGGCGTACTGGGTATCCTGCCTATCTGAAGCGATTAATTACTTGTCTAGCCATTCTTTGGGTCATGTCTGATTTGCACACAGGCCCTCTTCTCAAGTATTAACGTTCCCGATCAGCGCCCCCTCTTCAAACGCCATCCATCACTTGGCAGTGCCGGTCTCCAGTTCGCTGTTGTCGTAATAAGAAAGAAGCCTGTTCAAACCTGCCAGGGCTGAAACGGGATAATTGACGTCGGCCCATAACCTACACACGTGCCCAACGCTGCAAGAGACCCAGCCAGCAAGGGCTTTCGGACACATCTGTGTCGTGCGCAAAGGCTGGCGCTTGTTTACGTTACAGTCCCCTTATCTCAGCCCGCAACATCCTACTAGTCTTTGGACGATTTGCGGAAACGTCCGACTTGAGAATCGGCCTTCGACAGACGGAACTGCCTCATACCAAAGCAAGGTGAGTCTCGATAGCTTGGACCTTGACAGCCGAGTATACCTGTTATCGTTCTACTGCCCCCCTGTCTCTTCACATATCAAACAAGCTCCTTTCCACAGAGGCACAAACGCGTAACAATGTGTTGCACTCCAATCTGAAAGCCAGTCATCTGGTGATGTTGTTGTATGTTTTGATAGCCTCTTATTGCCAAGTCTAACAGATTCATATCTTCTAATATAGGCGCGAATTCGGACTTTAACCGGACACATACGGATGGCCGCCGCAAGAAACACCGATTGATAAGTCCATGTGCCAACACCGCATGGTATTATAATAAGCCTCATATAACAGACAGTCACTTGAGAATGTCGACCTTACCGCCTTCGTCGCGGACGGCCTCTAACTCTTCGGCTGGGCCCTGTCCTCAATTTCCAGCTCCTAGGTCACGGAAAAGCCTTCCTGTTGCATCTGACACGTCAAGGGCGCCGTCCCCATCCCAAACGGCCCTCAAGACGCGCACCCCTTCTAGCCCTAGAGCAAGTCTAGGACGACACCTCCTGTCTAACTCGATGACCAATACTAGCACATCGCGGACCGTGGCCGGTAGCCGGGTTCCGAGTAGCCCCGATAAATCGCTGCGACGAACCATCAGCATTGCAGCGTTTCCTCAGCCACCTAGGTCAGGAAGCCGCCCTTCTACTGCATCTTCAATATCGGGAATACAGGGCGTCGTCCATCCATCTGGGAGTGTAAAGGGCAGGAAAAGCTCGAGACTAAGTACTGGAACCACCAGTAGTTACCGGAGTTCTAAAACCGCATCGTTGCTGAGTGGCGCTGGGGATGCGAAATCCATTTCGACTACTGAAGCTCGAGATGCGGAAGGCTCCCCTTCACAAAGCAGGAGCTCATCTGCGCAAGGATCTTACTCAACTAGTGCAACTACGTTTGAAGATGCCGATGAAGGCGTACCAAAGTCAAACTCGAGGCCGAAAGAGACAAAGGGAAATGTCATCGTGAGCGTCCGAGTACGCCCTGATGTGAATGGTGCCGAAACCGCAAAGACCCCTGAATGGTCAGTAGATGGGAGGCACGGCCTCATCTCTTATAACGGAAAGGAGGGCGGCGATTATTCGTTTGGTAAGAATATCCTTCGTATCCTCTTTGGGCACAGCAAGGAATACGTGGCTTACGCTTCTCTATTTCCTCGTTAGATAATGTGTTCTCACCTCATGAACATAACGCGAAGATTTACGACTCTGCAGCGAAACGTCTAGTGAGGCGGGTAATGGAAGGATATCATGGTACAGTCTTCGCTTACGGCATGACTGGTACTGGCAAGACGTTTTCCATGCAAGGAACTGCAACCTCCCCGGGAGTGATACCGTTGGCAATAACAGACATATTCTCCTTCATTAGGGAAACACCACATCGAGAGTTCTTGTTGCGTGTCAGCTATCTGGAGATATACAACGAGAAAATTCACGATCTGCTGTCAGCCTCGGTATCTGGCGGAACCGCTGCCCCTCAACAGGAGGAAATCAAGCTCCGTGAAGACAGCAAACGTGGTGTATATGCCACGCCACTGAAAGAAGAGATTGTTCAAAGCCCTACACAGCTTCTCCGTGTGATCGCGAGGGGCGACCATGCTAGGCGGACCGGTAGCACGCAGTTTAACGCTCGCAGCTCTCGAAGTCACGCGGTTGTTCAAATTGTTGTCGAGAGCAGGGAACGAGTGCCTGCCGGAGCTTCTCAAGATAGACGGTCAGGCTTGGTACCAGGTGGAGTCCGAGTGTCAACGCTGAGTCTAATCGATCTTGCTGGTTCAGAGCGCGCTGCTGAGGACAAGGAACGGCGTACGGAAGGCGCCCATATTAACAAAAGCTTGCTTACTTTGGGAACTATTATCTCTAAACTATCGGAAGCAAGAGATAAGACCGGCAACCCAACTGATAAAGAGGGGAAGCACCTTCCATATCGGGACAGCAAACTCACGAGATTACTGCAGCCTGCTTTGTCAGGGAACTCACTGGTCAGTATTCTTTGCACGGTTCAGCTAGGAGGGACAGCCAAGTCTCATTCCGGCGAAACGCTCAACACCTTGAAGTTCGCAGCTCGAGCCAAGAACAGCATTGTCAGCCATGCTAAACGCGCGGAGGAAGCATTTGGTAGTGGTGGTGGTGATGCTGGAAGCAGAGTTCTCCTGGAGCGGTACCGTATGGAGATTCAGACGCTCCGTAACCAGTTAGAGAGTCAGACCAAGGCCCAAGCTGAGAAGGAGCTGAAGCTGGAAGAGCAGCAGCTCGAAAAAGAAGCACATGCACGCCACGAAGAGCAAATGCTTGAAATGCAACTGGCTCGGACAGCATTAAAGGAAAGGATCGAGCATTTGAATCGTTTGATTCTATGTTCAAAGTCTACTGGTGTAAATACCTATGGAAGCATATCCGCTCTTGGTCGCCTTTCAAGGATGTCGGCTACCGAAACTGGATCTCGATCCTTGCGTTCGTCACTCAGCCAGTCTACATTAGGCGCATACGGGCACTCGTCGCTCCGACCAGTCTCCTTTCTTTCTACTAACAGCAGTGATTACCCCGGTAATCAACCGTTCTCAAATGTTCATCTTGGGAATGAAGAGGAGGATGATTTTATTGGCGAATTTGCGGATGGAAAAGCAAGCGCCCAAAGACAAATCGCAGCCCTTCAGGCCGACCTTAACGACAAGAATCGCTATATCTCTACTCTAGAGCGGCGGCTTCTGCAAGCACGACGGTCCAGTCATTCCCGCATGTCCATAGGTGTGAAGGCTGGGGGCACTACTTCCGACGCCCCTGATGTACTAGCTCTTTTACGGGAGAAAGACATGGAGATCAATGAGCTTCGTCTACAACTAGACGATAAGGACCGGATGCTTGCTGCCCTTCGTTCTGCTGCTCGACACCGAGATCTTGCCCATTCAGCAGCCGACTCCTTCGTGTCAGACACAAAAGAAAGACCCGGGCGTCAGGAACATCAACCCGATGGCGATGACTCAGCGGCTTATGACTCGGCCGTTGGTCTCTGTTCACCACTCAAAGAGGAAGAAACGGAAGAAAAGAGGCGTGGCATGGACGATGTGTCACGCATTTTGGACGAGATGCTACAGGACCACCTTGAGAGTGGGCACCTCATCAAGGGCTCTCGTGGGAGTGTTCGCGTTGCCGCAGAAAGTCGGCGGGCATCTGAATCCATGACCGGTTTGCCAGGGTTGAGCACGGGCACTACGGATTTGGCAAGCTCTGGCTGAGGCCAGAAATCTTTAATTACGTCCTCTGTTCTCAATTTGGCCCGTCTTTTCGCGGGACACTCTTTCCTCTTCACGTCCTTTATAATCCTGCTCAGGGCAGGCAGTATGCCTGTGGTTTGACTGCCTTTCCGCCACGCGCCATTCAGCACACAATCTCTGGCTCATGGTTCTCACCTCTTCCGTCTTGCCTTACCTCGCACCCTCTTCGTTGTCATTCCACGTTTCTTTCTATAATACCCTTTTTTGTGTGGACTGATCTAGATACCCGGTTTCCCTTGCTCTTTTCTGGCTTCGTCTTGTGCTTCCTTTTCATCCATTTCTCTGTCTCAATATTCCTGTTACGCTTGCCTGGTGGTAGGCATGTTGATTGGTAATGACATAATGAAAATACGTTGAGAGGGTAGAAGGACATAATCATTCCTTTCCAAACCTTTATTCCCAATGATCTGTAGTGGAGAATCCTAATCTGGTCCCTAGAGGTTCCGCCTGGACATATATTCCTTGAGAAGTGTTGATTGGGACCGTGTCATAGCAACCAATAGTAGTCATTATATCGTGGAATGGGAATGGTGACTTAGGATCTTTGTTTCATGAATCTGGTTCTAGGTGGATTAGGTCTAACTGTTGGAATATACCTGGGCCTTTATTTGAACAGGTGTTGATACAGCTAGTTGACTTTGTGGTCAAACATACCTTTCCTGCCAATGGACTTCTCTGCGGCAGGAGTAGTAGGGTGTATCCAACATGCAATCATGCGGTATTTAGACAAACACTATATAAATACATTCTCCTAACAAAACACTGCTGCTCGGCATGTAAGTAAAATGAACAGCCTAGTACTGAGATTATAAGATTTGGTGCATTCCAACTGAGTAAAACCTTGATAGAACCTAGACAGGTTTAGACGGGTACACGTTTGGAGCCCTCTGGTTAATAATGATAATAATAATAATAATAATAGATATAGTCAGACCTTGAGCCTAATTCCGTTCTCACCTGGAACCTTATGTGCCTAATAACCTAAATATCAAGACACAAGTATGTATAAGCATATGTATAGAGATAGAGATACAGAACAAACCCCATCCTTTGTCTCCGATAAATGTCGCTGTTAGCGTTCGTCAAGCAACGATTTCGATCTCCGATGTCCTATCCTTTGCATATTTATCTTTCCACTCTTCCCATATTCTTTCTAATTCCTGCACGTACAAGGAATGGAGATGGTTTATATAATCATCGTCGATCTTCCCCCTATCACGCTGCTGCACAACATGGATTGGACGACCGACAACAATGTTGAGTGGCCGACGATATGGCATCAAACCGACGTCATAGTTGAACACGCCACGGGCATGGAATAACGGGATAGTGAATCCCAATGTGTGTTTGACCAGCATCTGCAATTTGTGTATAAGAGGATGGTTTTCAGAGCGCACTTGTTCATAGAGATCATTTTCACCAAAGGCCAGTACAGGCACAAGATCGGCGCCAGTGTGAATTGCCAGTTTGATAAAACCTTTACGCCTCTTGAGTACAAGGCGCAATGTATGCGGAAGAGCATCAAGAGACTCGCGAGCACCACCTATGACGATAGTTATAGCACGTCCCATTCCTTCCCCATCAATGCCGCCCTTTGATAGCAGGTTCTCGCATGACTCGCGCGAGACACTGGCAATCCCCATGCCTAGCGCATATTCCCTGTAGAAGGGAATTCGAAAATTTGAATCAAGCGTAAGCAAGGTGTTGGTGATACCAGGGAAGAGTCTTGCAAAACCAAGAGCCTCGGTAGCAAACGCTGCAAAAGCGCCATGAGAGATGATTCCATGCGGATGATAACCAAAAATATACTTCCGGGTTGGGAGGAGAGGTTCTGACCGATGCAAGCGGGCCGGGAAATACGATGCATATATTGACCACACGCCGAGTGAACGTAAGAAGTCACACCTACCTCTCAAATCACCCGACGTGGCTGCCGTTGAAAAAAGGGATATATAGATAAGGTAAGGCAGTATGATAGGCCAGAATAAGGGGATTGCGCACACAAAGAAAAATGCTGTTAACAGGATCGCTATGGTCAGAGTATGGCATAACACCACCAGAGTCTGTAAGCGCCGTTCGAGTCCAACATTGAGTGGGGCCCAACGGATACTAGAAGAGCGCTTGTTAGAGACCGAGACTCGAGGGGGAAATCTCGCATGGGATATCTACCTTGGCCCCCTTGACTCCTTCATGGTTTCTTGGGCTGCTTGGGGAGCAGCACCATCAGGCATTACGGACGACCTTGCCTTGTATGGCAAACTGGCTCGTTTCCAGAGCCCTTTGAGAGACCCTTCAGTAGCTGTAGGTTGTAGCGCTGCATTTTCCTGGCCAGATGGAACAAGGCCTGGTGGTGTATCGGAGGGCGACATCCGTTGACCGGATGCGTAGAAAATAGACCAGAGCGAGTCCGAGACACCGCTTCTGAAATATTTATCTGGAGTTGGATGATGAACACGTCAAAGGATCCGAACTTGTTTTGACTGGGCTTCAATTGTGGGCTCATCACCTGAGTACCAGGTAATGATTGAGAGCCAAATAATTCGATAGCGCCCAAGACAGTGAATATATCCCAAAAGCCTTGAAGCTAGCGGCTAGAAGATGCAGATGCTTCGTCGAAGTGGTGAGACCGTGAGAGACTACGTAACAACTAGGTTGCTGCCAGGACGGGGTTGGTTTCTAGGTTGTGGGTCCGTGGGCAGGCACCCCACGTCATTTTCCCTTACTGTGTATACTATACTAACTAAGTAGCGACTAGTAGGACCAATTCGTACCAAGGTACTGTTCAAATTGAATTGGCTATCTACTGTGTACTTCATAGTCACCTTCCTTAGCTTTGGTATATTTGTGTCTTTGTAGCTGTTCTAATAGTCTGACAGCATCTCATAGAGAGATGTTCAATTCTATATATGTTGTATATGATTGATTATCAATGAAAAATGAGTACGTCGGGATAAGGGACGGATTGATAATACTCCGTACATAGTATGCGCATGCCATATTCCCGCTCCATCCCTCCCTCCCACTCTCCCTCTCCCGAAAAACCACAAAGAAGAAAAGGCCTGTACCTAGAATATTTAGGCTCTGGTGCAATAAAATTTGCTTGATGCGAACCCTACGCCTCATAATCTATAACGACACAGCACCTGGCCTGAATCACCAAAGACTCCGGTCTACCTAGATGTATTACATGCAAGTATGAGTCGTGTCAAGGGTCGTTATGGACGATTGTAGGAAATGCCGAACCAAACCAGTAAGGAGTATATCTATGTCTATAAGTCTAGGGTATGTCATGAAAGAGATATATACGGCGCTATGATTTGACCATGAATATCTGTAACACATTAGCTTCTGCGATCTGAAAAAACAACATCAAAGTGTTCGGTTCTCACCTCGTTGAGAGACTTCTCGTCCATGAGAGCCGCTTTCTTCTGCGCAATATGTCGGCCTCTAAAAACATGTCTCCCCATCGGACGCCGCTCCCTCGACGGGCCTTTAGAAGCCGTTGAAGAGCTTTCTTCGTCATCCCTTGTGGCTTTACTCTTTTCCTCTGCTGACTTCTTGTTCGTATCTCCGGAGTCGGTGGACTCAGGCCCGTCAGTGTGTTTCCTTTTTCTGTCTTTCTTCTCCCGATGGCTCTTGGATTTCGATTTTTTCTTCTTGATGCTTTGGTGATCGCTTTGATCTCCAAGATTGCTTGAACCCTCAACGCCATCAGAGCTCACTTGATCTTTGTCCGGCGCAGGTAACGGAGCAGAAAGTCTGTCCTCTGGCTTGTCTTTTTCGGTTCCTTGCGGCTCCTTAGTAACAATGGGGGTCATTTTTTCCTGAGCTAGCAAACCGCCACTTATGAATGTGACTGCTTGCCATTTCGTGGCAGCATATCGAGCCAGTTTTACGTTGTCGCGCTTCTGCTGCTCGACCTGCAAATCCGCGTCTGACTTGCCGTTTAGCCGGCCAAGAAGTCCCTTGAATGCATCAAGTCCAGTGGGCTCATTTAAAGGATCACGTTTAGGCCGCGCCCCTAGGCCCAGTGTATCATCCTTCAGGACAACCTTGATGTGAGATGCACTCGCTTGAGTAAACATTTCAGCATGTGCGGCATTGCGTGCCCCCAAGAAGCTCCCGGGTGTCCATCCTTGGGAGCTCAAGATCTTGTGTCCGAAACCGCTTGTTGACCGTGCCCAATTGGTATTATTGGGGTCATGGGAGATTTTGATTTTCCTAGGTCACTGCCTGGTCAGAACACCGCAAAGGTAGATAGTGGAGGACATAGAAATAATCCGTGAAAACATACTTGCGAGGTGCTGCAAGCCCCATTTGCTGCGACAGAGTATGGCAGCGATTTCAAGAATTCAACAACAAAAGAGTGAAAGTGCACTTCGGTTTCCACTGCCCTATTTCACCTTTTGGTAGGTAAATTGGATTCCTAGGATTCTTTGGCCCCTTTTCACGGACTTTTATTCTTCTTTCTATCGCCAAAGATTATGCAAATTTGTGCGGATTCGTAAGATTGAGAGCAAGGATGGTAATTAAGAGGAGTAAAACAGAGAAGTCATGACATTGATAATGATCGAAAAGAAACCTGAAAATTTTCCTCCGACGGCCTACCGTGACCGCTTACTTTATTCGGTGACTGCAGACGGTCTCGACCTGGGGCAAATGGATACTGCGGGGTTCCTCCAAATTCACATCCGCAATTTCTCGAAAAGATTCCGAAGTCACAAGTGTCACTAGGTGTCACTAGGTATCTCTGTCTTCCCAGTTGTTCAGAAGAAAGTCCGTCGAAGTTGCTGTTGGTATTAGTTTACTGAGACTCATGATATGTAGAACAGCATATGGTCTCCTGTAGCCACTGAATTCCGTTCTAGTCAGCTTTCATGGGCAGACACCTGTTGGCTATTGCATCCGTATCAGTATAGATTCTGCGTTACCTGCAATGTAGGCAAGATTCGGTCCTGGAATACCGATGTAGTCTCAATGCAAAGTTTGCATTATCGCTGTACCTCTCACAACACTTCTTGCTAGCCCTCGCTCATGCAAACTAAAGACCGCGCCGCAATGCTGTTAGCAAGAGTGCCAAGCTTTGAGTGCCAACCGAAGCGTTTCCTGCAATCTGGACTTAAGTTGAGCGCTCCATCATGAGGACCGAGGAGGATCCAGTCATATGTTAACAATGTCCGGGCTACGCATTTATACTCAAAATTATCCATATCGTACTATTGCGTTAGCCACATCTGAATACGTACTTATCTTTCGCCATAGCTTGGCAGGAGCGGATGTCAACACTGCGTCTCATCTCAAGACTACGCCGCGCTGCTTGGTTGAATTTGCTCCCCTATCATCTGTGGACCTGAAAGGTTATAGGGTCATTGGTGATGGACATGGGACTCTCGGATTGGTTACACTAGATAATGAGGTTTTTCTGTGCGTGGTCACTGGCTCCTCCAAGGCCGCA
Source organism: Aspergillus eucalypticola CBS 122712 (assembly GCF_003184535.1). NCBI lineage: Eukaryota > Fungi > Ascomycota > Eurotiomycetes > Eurotiales > Aspergillaceae > Aspergillus > Aspergillus eucalypticola. The sequence goes on along the minus strand of NW_020290295.1, from coordinate 22,777 downwards.
TCCATCAGGCCTGGGGAGACTGTCCTGAGAATACACAGTGTGGATTTCTGTAAGCCCCCAGTGGTCTCTGTTGGTCACTGTCGTGCAGAAATTGACCTTAAAGAGAAGTCTGCCTAAATCATTCGAAATACGATGACAGAGTTGACTACGAATCGGAGTCCTCCATCGCTGGTCAGGACCTCGACCATGACCTTAACTTTGAGAGCAAAGAGACGAATCCAGACTTTCCCTTCCTAGCTCTAAAGAAGCTTTTAAGTGACGGCAGCTTCTACTACAGCTGTGAGTTCAATCTTACTGATAGATTGCAGGACCGGTGAGTTAACCCCTTCTGTCAAATGGCACCGTAACTGATGAACTCTAGCTCAGACGAAACGGGGATTTTTGACATAGAGTCTCTTGATCGAGACATGCTGTGGAATTCTTACATGATACACCCACTTCTCCTTTTCAGAAATCAGCTGTCTTCGGTTGAAAAGCAGCATCTCGACTCCTCTCAAATTCTGACGTGCGTCATACGGGGATACTGTGGGACATTGACTGTTCCTGCCTCTACTCAACTCTTGCCTGGTACCCGCAAAACGCACCTTCCGTCTTCATTAACAATAATATCGCGCCAGTCGTCTCGGCGTGCTGGTACGAGATTCAATTCACGAGGCATCGATGACGATGGTCACGTCGCCAATTTCGTGGAAACAGAGACCATACTCTGGATTCCACCTGACATTGTTTTCTCCTATGTTCAGGTTCGTGGCTCAGTGCCTATATTCTGGGAGCAGGCCACAGGATTCCTTCCTGGTCAGCAAAAGATCGAGATAACCAGATCTGTTGAGGCAACGAAGCATGCCTTCGATAAACATTTCAGATCTCTTGAACTAAATTATGGAGCAATTCATGTGGTTAACCTTCTCAGTGAATTGAAGCCCGGTGAATATAGTCTCACGACTAGGTTCCGGAACCACTTACAGAATAGCCCACTCAACAAGCATTCATCGGATCACACTCTGCTGCAGGTAACAGAGTTCGATTTCCATGCGGAAGCGCGAGGGCCATTGGGATATGGAGCTAGCGCTCAGATAAGGCAGGAAATCTTCGACTCTTTACAAGGATTCGCATATTTTCAATCCGGCGAAATTGGACCGGTAGCTCTATATGACAAGCACCATGCGTCAAGAAATGCTCCTGTAATCCTGCAACAAGAGGGGGTTTTTAGAACGAATTGTCTGGATTGTCTCGACAGGACTAACCTAGTACAAACAATCATCAGTTCAATGGCGCTTGAAATATTCTTCAGTCAACAAGGAGGAACGATTAGCCCCGATTTGCAACTGCGCCACTCGACTCTCTGGGCAGATAATGGAGATGCGCTATCAAAAATGTACGCTGGAACTGGTGCTCTGAAAAGCTCATTCACAAGACACGGGAAAATGTCCATTGCTGGGGCACTCGCCGATGCGCGCAAAACAGCTACCCGGATCTATGTCAACAACTTCGCGGACAAGGCCCGTCAAAACACAATTGATCTTCTATTGGGACGGTTGACAGACCAAGTTCCAGTACATCTTTACGACCCGATCAATGATCTCGTGTTAGAGGAACTAAGTCAACGCTCTGAGGAATTTTCTTATTCTAAATCTGTCACGGTTTGGACGGGAACATTTAATGTCAATGGGCGCCATGAAGGACCCGATGGTGATTTGAGGGCATGGTTATTCCCAAAGTACGATTCTCAGGCCGAGGACCCCCTGATTTACGCCGTCGGTTTTCAAGAAATCGTCACGTTAAGTCCACAGCAGATAATGTCCACAGACCCTACCACCCGTAAGGCGTGGGAGATTGCAGTACACACCTGCCTCAACAAACGTGCAGATGCCATGGGAACTCCCAAGTATGTCCTCTTGCGAAGTGGCCAACTTGTGGGCTCTGCTTTGATGATATATGCGAGAGAAGATGCTTTAAGCGATATAAAAAATGTTGAGGGAAACGTTAAAAAGGTATGAATCATCAGTACTCTGTGAGGCAGCCAGCTGACCCGCATAGACGGGCCTTTCGGGAATGGCAGGTAATAAAGGAGGCTGTGCCATCCGCTTTGAATATTCTAACACTCGACTTTGCTTCGTTACCGCCCATCTTGCTGCTGGCTTTGCGAACTACGACGAGAGGAATAGAGACTATGAGACTATTCTTCGCGGTCTGAGGTTTTTGAGGAACAGATCAATCGAGGACCATGATGCTGTCATATGGCTAGGGGACTTCAATTATCGCATTGGTCTGAGTAATCAGAAAGCGAGGGAGCTTGTGCAGCAAAAAGATTTTCAGACACTATACGATAATGATCAGGTTTGTGCTTCTCTTGCAAGGCTCGTGGACCTTCATTAACAAAGCCCAGTTGAACTTACAGATGGTGGCGGGTAGGGCTTTCCAATTCTACACGGAAGGGCCTATTAGCTTCCCGCCGACTTACAAATATAATATCGGTAGGAATGACTATGATAACTCGTAAGGGCACCGTTGGCGATATATTCGAAGGTAGCTAACCGCTTATTAGGGAAAAGGCGCGTATTCCCGCATGGTGTGACCGGATTCTTTGGAGAGGAACCAATCTCCGACAAATAAATTATGGCTCTGCAGATCTCCGAATTTCGGATCATCGCCCAGTCTGGGCTGTGTTTACATGCATAATCCATGTTGTCGATGAGGCCCGAAAGAGCAAGATCCAGCAATCCCTATACAAAGAACGACAAAACAATCTCAGGCTCGGTGACATGACGAGTCAGGTACAAAAAGTGGATGGTGAGTTGATAGCTTTTGAGCACATTGCTTCGGAACTTCCACCTGCTAGCTCTGAGCAATATAAATGGTGGTTAAACCATGGTATGTTAGGTTACAGAACCAATATCACGTACTCATCAATCCTTGACCGTTCTTCGGGTTAAATATACTGATCTATATGCTTAAGGCATCCCTGTGAAGTCGCAGTTAGCCCCCCCGGCCAAGGATTATGTGTTAAATATCCATCGGGACTCGAATCCCTTCTTATGTGACGGACCTGCTAATTGGTGTCCTACCCCTCTACTTGCCGAAAGCAACAGCAAGATCAATGCGGAAAATCCTCGATTGCCACCACGGGCCGTTTCCAAGTCCCTGCAGAACAGGGACTCTTCAACAGAAAAGTGGCTCACAGATGACCAATATGTTTTCAAGCAAAAGCGGAGAGACCTGAATTCTCCCAGTGTAAGCATTGAATCTCCGGAAAGAGGACCATTTACGAATACGAAAGACCTTCTTGGGGAGGCCATTAGCGATGACCTAAATTGGAGGCCGCTTACACCCGAGTGACACGTCCTGTGACTTCATTTGTAGGGCTGTGATAGTTAGATATCAGATTACTCGGCGCCCTTCATTGACTTGGTTTGTATTGCATCTAGGCACCTGTAAGGTGGCTTGAAGGAAGATTGAAAGGTCTGGTAAATAGATAGACATGTTATATAACACTCGGTCACAAGCAATACTCTATGGGTATATGTACATGTTCGTATTCGATATAAGAAACATCTGATGGTGGAGTTCAAAAACAATGACATGGATAGCAGGTTACTGCCGAAGTAGACAAGGAAAGAGAAAGATTGGGGGATGGAAGGAGGCATGAAGAAAATGAAGTAAAGAGGTATCATCAGCCAACCCCCAGGGGCATGAGAAACCAATCCCGAATAATCGAGAGGAAAAGCCATGCCCCGACTAAAGCAGACAAGAGTGAAGAAAGCTCGAGATTCACAACACATGTCACACAAAGTACTACTGTATGAGACAATGATCCGGTTAGTATTCCTGAACTTCGTGATGAGCTATGGTGTAATAAATTACACGTACCTCGTGTTAATATCTCCCGAATCTGGATGGAGCTGCTTCCTCAAAAAAAGTCCAGTCCGATCGTATACACATATAGACAGACGAATTTGTGATATGTGAGTACAGACCGTAAACCCGAGAAACTTCACATAACACGGCAAGAGATTCCGTGATAGACTGCTTTAGGCTTTTTTCCCGTTTTTAAAGCCTTGTTTAGGCGCAAACGATTACCACCAACCATCCACAATGCAAGTGGGCCGGGGTCAGAGGCCTTGGTGCGTGATTTTTTGGAACCTATGAAATTAATTAGTGGGACGTATGAGAGCAGAAGAAGCATGTATATGACGATAATCAAAGATTGATTCATTATAACAGAAAATATAAGAGGGGGTTGGTTGGGTTTCGTACCTGCCGGCTCCGGCTTCTTTTTGGGCTCTTCAAGTACAATGACAGCTTCCTCAGAGGGCGCTTCTGGAACCTCGGGAGGGGGCGGCTCTTGAGGAACAGGTTCAGGTGGCGGGGCAGGTTCGGGGGTCTTTGGCTTCTCGGGTATAGGCCACATGTGCATCGTTATAGTCCAGTCGGGCTCAATGACCGTCTCCCAGACCTGGGGAAGAATTATATCACCATTGGGTCCTATCAAGTCATAGTGACCCTCGGCAACGTGAGGTCCGATTATCTCGATATGAAGAAAAGCTTGACGTATAAGTTCTTCCATTCCCTTAATTGATACTGTAGTCAGATATACAATCTTTCAAGACATATAATGAATGGGGCGGGATGTGCATTACCTGCCAAGTGCAGCATAAGTCGAAAGGAAAACTGAATTTTCTTCCTATAGCATCCTTGAACTTTATAGGCTTTTTCTTCTCTGGAGGAGGTGGGCTTGCGGCTGCGGCTGCAGCTGCTGTCGCTGCGGCGACTGCCTCTGCCGCTGCTGCGTTCGCAGCCTCTGTTGCTGCTGCCGCTGCTTCTGCCGCCGCTGCCGCCGCCGCTTCTTCCGCCTCTTGCTTTGCTTTTGCGGCTTCTTCAGCAGCTTTTTGCTCGGCCTCTGCTCTAGCTCGCGCTGCAGCCTCCTCTGTGATCTTCTTTTCATATGCAGCTCGTTCCTCTCTGGCGGCTTGTTCTGCGGCCTCTTGCTCGATTGCGGCTTGTCGAGCAGCTTCCCGGGCTTCACGGGCCTCACGTTCGGTCCTTTCTTCCATTATCAACTTCTCCAACCTTGCGATAGCCTCGTCCTTCACTGTATCAACAGGGGCGGGAGCGGGCGACTCGGGCGACTCGACTTGACTTGGAGAAGGCACGCGTGGATAGGGGTTGAAGTATGGAGGGATCATCCCAGGAACCATTGAATATGGTTCCCGATAAGGGTAATAACCCCCTGAGCCATAAGGGACCAGTTCGTGAGGGCTCAAAGGTGGCCCACCATATGGAGGGGGACCATGAGTCGACATATGAGACATTGCGCGCTGAGGCGGGTTGTTACCCTCTCCTCGGCCATGGGATGCTGTCGGAAGTTGGTGTGCATGATGACCGGAGTGATGCTCGTGAACGAAGAATGGAGGTATAGGAGGGCCATGAGGTTGCTGCAACTGAGCGCCATACCCGTAAACAGGGTGAGGGTACGCCGTCTGCTGGGGGGCTTGACCATTATGGCCTATTCTGACAAGTTGGTCTGATGGAGAGGGGAAACCAGGTGGGTGCATGAACTGCCCGTGGGGCATACCAGGCCCGGTAGGATAAACGTATGACTGCCCAGGTGACGAACTGCGGGCGTAGCCCGGAACTTGAGGCACGGTTGACCAGTATCGTCTTTCTTGTGCTGTGTGACCATAAGGCCCTCCGTACTCATCCGCCGAGTCAGCGCTTTCAGGCGAATCTGGCGAAGGATGTCGGCGAGAACGACGGGTGTACGCGTCCCGTTCCTGAACCATATGTCGTCTTGCTGAGTGTCGGCGGCTTGTGGTCGAGGTCGGGCCACGTATCGTACTGTGAGGGCGAGGATGACGTGACGTCCGGGGCCGTGATGCTGAATCGGACGGCTTTAATTCGTCGGGATACGTGAGATGCGCCCATTCTTCATAAGATTCATTGTAGCCGTGGCTTTCAGAGTCGGAAATTGGAGATACCTGTACTCCAGAGGAGTCCTCCTCATCAGTTATGGAGGAACGGTCTGAACCGTGTGCGCTAGGACCAATGGTAATATTGAACCTGCAGGTAAGTTAGTTGGCGTGACTATCAGGTTTCATTTTGGGATGAGACACACGTCATGATGGATGCCAAGAAGTCCTTGATTCCGTTTCATCACCCTCACTTCTGGAATTCAATTTTTGTACAGGGTAACGCAATGAGTTCAAATCAGCGAAATGAGTGGGATACTTCAAGGTATCCGAAATGCGCCGGAGTTGATTGAACGGCGGCAATCAGGCTCGAGATAAGTTGACTTTTATATGTATTTCACGAGTTGGGTAATTGCAGACTAGCCTGAGTTGTATGAGACGTCCTAACCCTTAATGGCCGAGGGGTATAAAGGTAGTATTCATTGTTTATGTCTGACAGTGGCGAGTACCATCCAAATGAGATTTCCCAGGTGTGCAATTGGACGTGGAATTTAAGGTTGAAATCTAGTGGGATCGGGTGCCCATCAGCTGCGGAGCACAGCAGGACTTCGAGTCTGAGGCCAGGCAACAAAGCAAATAGGAATGAAAGAGGAAGGGAGCGTCTCGCATATAGCGCAACGAGTCCGGAATGAACAGCAGGGAAGCACGAAGCGGGGATGGGACGAAACACCTTGTCACGGGGGAAAATATAACGAACGAAGAATGCAGAGTTGACGGCCCGATTAGATCAACTGTTTGGGCCTACTGGGATTTCGGTAGTGGATCTTCGGGCAAGCCAGACATAAATCGAGGGCAAGTTTTTATTTTAAGATGGCGTCACGGCTATTATTAAGGTATTATTAGGCACTGAGCTGGCAGCCCTCTCTCCCTTCAGGTGCTAGCCAGTCCGCTGCCCAAATGCCCAATCATTTCCATGTCGAATTGAGGTATTGTACTCCGTACTCGGTCTCCACTAATGATACTGGTACGTAGGACTAACAGAGTGAGTGCTACCCACCAGAATGCCAGGCTACTTGCAACAGATCCCCACTTTGTGTCTTTGTGTGTATGTGTCTGTCAGTAACTTCAGTGTACTTTTTGTATCTTTTAAGGTCAGGTGTGTGTATGTAGCTATTACTTAGATACACCTCCAAGAAGTAAATAGTCAAGTCTTCAGGTACAGTGATAGATAAGCAGGGGAAATCAAAATTGCATGCGTCGTCAAGTACGTCAGTGTCGAATGGGAGGTTCGCAAAGACGCCTAGTCAACTCGAATGCCTGGTAACAACTAATTACCGTACCTGCGAGGTGTGACGGCGCGATTCGATCGGCCCTACTACACAGTACTACTAGTCACTACGAAGTATAGACCCATAATTACGAAGGGCAACATTCACACAAAGTACAAGATCAACCCGTTTTACGCGCCCGATGGCATAAGACAAGCTCCACCGGTTTGAATCCAAAGCAATTTCATCGCTGTTATGCCACAGATTCTAGAAGGATCCGCTCTCTAGACACAAACTGAATTAGCAAGAATAAATGCGAATAATGAATAACAACCAGGCAGTAGTGTTAAGAGAGATAGGAAGACATATAGGCCATTTTAGACCTGATGTCAAGCTATTCGCAATGTTTGTAAGAGATATATATGGGAAGAGAAACGTTTACCTATCTATTTGCTCGAGAGCAATGCTTAACTATTGTGGGCTCAACAGCTAACGGAACATTATTGTAATTGCAGAGCGCCACGAGACACCCAATTTACGTGACAGAAAGGCTATAGGGGAGATTTGTCAAGCCGGTGAAGGAGCTCCTTTGCCGCAATGAGCTCGCCTTGGTTATCCTTCCAAGCCTGATGGTCTGAAGAACGGGATCTCACAATCTCATCGAGTCTGCTTCTTGCGAAAAGGGTCAGCTCGTCGAGGAGCTTGTCAGTAAGAGGGCTTGCTTGAGCCGGTGAAGAGTCACGAGAGTGATCCATTAGACGTCTGTTCCTTGACAGTAGGGATGTCGCCTGCTTCAGCGTCAGTCTTGTATTCAACACCAATCAAGGTAAAATATTAGAGGCCCTACTGAGACCAAACCGTAAAATCCCCGCAAATAATCAGTGCAGAGTTCTATGCTGCGAGAGAAATGATGTATCGAAACCTCCAAAAGCTGGGAACATTCCGTTGTTTCAGAAGCACAGGCACCCGAATACAAGATTTCGCCGAGGAACGCATGAATCTAAAGGTGGATTGAGTCAGCTTTCGGCTCACTGCCCTTCCCACGGTCCTATATTCATACATTCCAAGAATTTGGCACAATTAATAAGGCCTCCTCAAGACAGAAAGCTGCTTGTGAGCTCATCCCCTGAGAGTGGTAGAGATCTGCAAGTTCGCACCAAGCCTCCGCATCTGTTGGGACTGCGTCTAGGAGGTTGATGAGACTAGAAATGGCATCCACAGGCCTGGACAGCGAGCGTAGGAGCGCGATCCGACGCTTTAGTACGGGCTTCCTTGTAGATTAGCATCGAGTCTGTTGAGTGGCAGGAAGGACGGACCAGGTTTACGGGGTTTTCGGAAAGCGCGAGGTCATATGTTTGCAAGCATTCTTCAAGTCTGGTAGGATTCTCGGCGACCGCCTCTTCATACATGCCCCTCAATCCTATGATTCTCTCATCAGTCATGCCAAATCGAGCTGCTAGTTGCTCAGTACAAAGTAGCGCAGATTTGTCGTCCCCCGACTGTAGGCATGAAAACAAAAGTTGCTCTACTACACCATAGTTCTCAATCCCTCGTAACGATGAGGGTGCGACCGTTTCCACACTGGAAGACTGACGCTTGAGTATGAGAGGTGCCTTCTGTGCCAGATGGAAAGTGGTTATCAAATTCGAACCATTCGCGAGATGGGGCTCAGGGGTCGTCTGCATGTTATGGAGCCGGCGATGAAGTAGCTAGGACTGTATTAGAGGTACCACGACGTTCCACAGTGACAGTTTCTGATCTTGTTTTTCTGAGAGGAGGATATTTGGGTCAGGATAGAATGCGAATATCCGAGCCAATATCTGTTGATGTGCTAGCCAGAGTTGGGAATGATTTGATTCGACAATGCTGCCAGGTGGTAGTATTCATGTTGTCCAACATTATCGGTCAACCAAGGTATCGCTTTCTTTATGCTGGTAGCTCCCGTGACTAGTACTTAGTAGTTAGGGGCATCAGTACTGTACTGCTTAGTACATGTACGGATGGCCCAACAAACCAATAGGATTCAAGTAGGATTGTTAGTCAGCTGCCAGTCTCCCGTATCCAGTTAATTAGGATGTAGTTAACGTACGTACGGTACGTACGTAGTTCTCATCCTCCCTTGCAGTACTTACTATAAAAGAGTCATCTTTCAAGATTCAGATGGATCACTGATCATAGAAGCCATTTAAATATGAAATACCGAACAGATACATCTAGTCTCTGTAGTAACTTATAGAGTTTTTTTAGTCTTCCATCTACTATTGAATAATACTATTATAGAAGCTTGAATGTTTGGATTTTATGCTTACCATATTTTGCATGATTCGAAGTTCATAAATATAATAGCAATTGGTCATAATATATATGAGATATACACGGAGTACTTCATCTCAATTACTATAAAGATCTTGTGATGGATATAGCTTAATCTAAGAAAGATGTCTTTTGTACTAACTGGGTGGCTGACACAGGCGGGTACTAGCTGAGCATTAGTAACTACATTTTAATTGGTTGATTATCAGCTAACTAACTAACTAACCAACTTGGGCAAGGAGGGACATTACCCGCCGACTGCCCGGTATAGGTATTAGATAACTAGCTACTCCGCAGATACGCGAGTAGGACTCCGTAGTCTGTACTCAAAATTGTATGGCGTGAGCTACTTATGTGACTGCGCCTACCTCGCAGCCCAGTGTCCCATACCAGAATACGTAACCCAACGTATGCAGGTACTAATAGAATCAATCCAACCAACATTAACAAGCCTTACCAAATGCCAGTGGGGTTTGAGCGCCAGTATCAGTTCAGGCACAATGTCAGCACCCATTACTCTGATATCCTTATTGAATGCTAATCCGGGTCAAACCAGGTTTGAAAAATCACTCTATGATCTTATAAAGGGTCTCCGACACCACAAAGGAACAGAGGAAGAATATATACAAGATAGTTTGCGAGAATGCAAGACCGAAATCAGATCACAGGATATGGGTACGTGCGTACATTCATTCAGCTCGGCTTGCTTAAAACTTACTCCTGGTAGACAAAAAGGCCACAGCACTCCTGAAACTAATATACTTGGAGATGTTTGGTTATGACATGTCGTGGGCATCGTTTCATGTTCTGGAGGTCATGTCGTCCGCGAAGTATCTACAGAAACGCGCTGGGTACCTCGGAGCAGTCCAGAGTTTCAGACCAGATACAGAGGTGCTGATGCTTGCAACAAACCTTCTAAAAAAGGTCATAGACTCCCATTCAATAAAGTGGCAACTTTCCGCTGACTAGCATATTATAGGATCTCGTGTCTCACAGTATACCGAATATGTCCCTTCCACTGATCACACTGCCAAACATCGCAACGACATCCCTCTCAATGTCTTTACTTCCAGACGTCTTGTCTCGAATCTCTCACTCCCATTCCGTGGTGCGGAAGAAGGCTATCATATGTCTCTATAGACTGGCTTTAGCTTACCCTGATGCACTCAAATTAGCATGGCCTAAGCTCAAGGAGAGGCTCATGGATGACCAGGAGGACACCAGTGTAACTACGGCTGTGCTCAACGTTGTATGTGAATTAGGGTGGCGGAGGCCTCATGATTTTCTGCCACTTGCTCCAAGATTCTTTGAGCTGCTGGTAGATGGAGGTAATAATTGGATGGCCATCAAAATAATAAAGCTCGTACGTTGGTCCCCATGCTCAGATCATATCACGTTCCTAACAGTCATAGTTTGCGACTTTGACGCCTCTCGAACCGCGATTGATACGAAAGCTGCACCGTCCATTAGTGAACATAATCCAAACGACCACGGCCATGTCATTACTCTATGAGTGCATCAACGGTCTGATTCAGGGTGGTATACTTGACTTCGATGCGGGGATCGAAGAAAAGGATGAAATTGCAAGTCTGTGTGTTGGCAAACTTCGGGGCATGGTAGTTTCTGACTCGGATCCAAACCGTGAGCGCTCCTTCTAAAACACAAACATAAGAATAATTGAACCAGAAGAGAGGCTAACAGAGAAGCACAAGTCAAATATGTGGCGCTCCTGGCCTTCAACAAGATCGTGCTCACATATCCAGGCCTAGTGTCATTGCAACAGGATGTGATAATGCATTGCTTAGATGATGCCGATATATCCATCCGTCTCCAAGCACTTGAGCTTGCAGCAAGAATGGTCACGAGTGATAGCCTACAGTCAATCGTTGGTCGGCTGGTTTCCCAGCTTATGGATTCCCGGCCACTCAAGAAGGGAAGCCACCTTGAACCTGGGGATGGGTACCCCGAATGGGAGAATGATAAGCAGCGAAGTGAATGGACGAATAAGGCGCCACTTATATTGCCGCCAGAATACAGGGCTCAAGTCATACATCGCATTTTAGATATATGCTCCTTTGACAATTACTCAAACCTGACAGACTTCGAATGGTATGTGGACGTGCTGATACGGCTGGTAACCCTTCTCCCGGCAGACAGCGAGGATACCTTTATGACGAATGCTACACATAATGAGCAAGAAACTTTGTCTCAGAGCAACATAACGGACCGAATCGGCTCAGAGATACGGAATATTGCTGTCCGTGTTCGAGATGTTCGAATGGAAGCGACTAGGGCTGCGGAGTCTCTAATTCTTATTGACAATAGGCAGACCCTGTTCTCTGGAGTACCAATGTCGAACAATAGTGCTCTAGGCCCTCTTGCATGGGTCGTTGGGGAGTATGCTCAATACCTCTCGTCGCCTAGACAGACTCTTTACTCGTTAATAGACGTGTCCAACGTTTCATTGCCAGCAAAAACTCTTTCCCTCTACGTCCAAGCTATACCGAAGATATTCACCCAAATCGTTTGCAGCGGTGGTCGAGACTGGAGCTCGAGCAAAAGGAGCGAGGTTGCACTGAATCTGGCCCGAATCATCGACTTCTTGGAAGCCCTGGGGGCACATCCAGATTTGAATGTGCAGGAAAGGGCCATCGAGTTTCTAGAGATTATGCGATTAGCAGCTGACGCCGCACATTCAACGAGTCTAGATACCCACGATATCCCATTTTTGCTATCTTCTGTGATCCCTGGTCTTTTCGATGGCCTCGAGCTAAACCCGGTCTCTGTTAATGCCCAGAAGAAAGTTCAATCGCCAGACGAGCTGCAGTTACACCAGACATTTAATGAAGATCTTTGGGTGCTCTTCAGTCATGAACATGGAAATTCTCACGAGAAAGAGAGTAAACTGCCATTCCACGAATATTATTATAGCCGAGAGACATTTGTCCCGGATAAGCAGGGCATGGACAGCACATCAGATGATTTGCAACTGATGCCGTTTGCGACCACCGGTCTAAATCATCTTGAGGATCAGGCCGCCCTCGTAAGGCGGAAACACTACCGAAAAGAGCGCACTCGAGATGACCCATTCTACATTGGAACCGAAGATGCGTGGACCGCTATATCTGAGCCATCACGCCCCCAATTGCAGATCTCGGACGAAGGCGAGCTAAACATCGACGCCATTCCTATCATTGATCTCAAATTGAGTGAAACGAGGGAACGACACAGCGATCACATGTCTTCTCCCCCGCCTGAAGAGACCCAGTCCACGGCCGGATCACGACTTCGAAGATATCATGTAATCCCGGATGAGATGATCGGACACGAAGAGGAGCTTGGTGTCAAAGACACTAACTCCCTTAACAAATCAAATCGGTCACCGCTTTTAGTGGATTCCAGCGGTTTACAGCGCCTCACATTAGGGGAGGAGGGGGTATCCTCAGGATACACGCGAAGCGTCCCAAGGGCCGAAGATGATGCGGAAATGGCCAAGGCAATGCAGCAAGTGGAAAGGTTCCGACTGGAATTGCAAAGGGAGTCAGAGCGGGTCCATCCAACAGGGGTTCCCTCCGAGGGAACATTGGTCAAAAAGAAGAAACGGGTAAAGAAGACTACGGTCCCTGTTTCTGGGGATAGTGGACAGAAGCATGAACCAGTTCTAGATGGAAATAGTCAGCGCAAGCCGAAGAAGAAAAGGCCCAAGAACCAAAGGGTGGTGACATCTTCTTGAGGATGACTGTCAATCAATATAACTTGAAATAAAGAGGAATAAATTCAGGTAGTCACCATAGTAGTGTCTAATCGAAGTTCCGCACATGCGACCTGCGCTTTTCACGGCATGACAAATAATAAGATACCAAAACGTCGGTAGCACGCAAAACAAGGACGCGCAAAACAAAAGACTCGGTATATCCGTTAGGTGCATCACTATTATCGCCGCCGCTGTTCTTAAAAGCAACTTTAACAGTCTTTACAAGCTTTCATAGTTTCACAGTATTAAGCGGCTGACGCTTGCGACCACGGTGGACCAAAGCTTCGGTACGATCCCTAGAACTTCAAGGAAGATTCCTCCACAGACAACGAACGCGAGAATGGCTGTCCTAAAGTTAGCCTTGGTGACTGAGGTGGCCGTAAAGCAGTTCGCAACATACCCACCCACACAGTGGACACAGGCGACCTTGGAGTCTGCTTTGACTTGACAACTGTCTTGCCTTTACCACGCTTTGCAGATTCCTGCTTCGCGAACCTTTCGTTGGCCTTCCTTTGCTGGGGAGTTTGAGCCTAGGTATTCAGTCAGTATATTGTAGCTCAACGTTTCGAGGAGATCGGGGCTAAATGTACCATGACTGTCTGCCTTGTGTGCACGAAACCAAATGATATAGGACTACTATGCCTGTAAGGGAAGTAGTGGACTCGGTAGTACTATAGACGCATAGAAAGTAACAAGACAATTCTTAGCGACTCCAGAAGTAGATGTCACAGCTGTAGGTGGTTATTAGCTCTACAAAAGGCCACGTTGTACCAAAACACTCCGTATGTGCTGGAAAGTCGACCACATACCTAGCTGAGTAATCCTACCAAGTCATGTGCGAATAGGGGTAGCTCAGCTCCGACAGTGTCACAATTTAGACTATCAAATCAATGCTTAGTTCTGCGTGTACAGAGTGTATGTAAGAGTAATCTACTAATCTGATAACTGGCTACTGTCACAGTGCAAACCCAGAGTACCTAACCGTTCTGCTCAACCTAAATGATCTGTTTAACCTTCTTAACCCTCTCTATTTCTTGACTATCCTATACATGATCTATGATCTTTGTAAACTTCTACCTGCTCCTGATCCTATTTGTAATTCTTTAAGTTATGGTTATTTTATTTATAAATCTAAAGATAACCTAACAAAGTAGCTAGAAGATAAAATTTAAAAGACTTATATTAAAAAGTCTTTTACTAGAAGTGTTAGTTCTATTATCTTATTTATAATTAAAATAGTCAGCTAATCTATATTTTAATATTGAATAATTTTTGTCCGTAAAACTAGTAGTTATATAAAATATTAATTATATTATAATTTTTATAATATTAAATACTTCTGAAGGTTTTATCTAGTATATTAGAAAATATTTTTAAAAAATAATTTAATTATTATAATTAAATCTATACTTGTACTGTAAAAACCTAAGATTAATTAAATATAAAAAAGTATATTTCTTATCTTCCAGTCTGACTAAACTCAAGAGAAAAAACTTAAAATGATTTATTAATTTATTAAAATTATTACCACCTGTAAAATTACTTTAAAAGAATTTAATTAATATTAAAAAAATATATAAAATTATTTAAATTATTATTCTAATAATAAATATATTTATATAAACCCCAGAACCTGTTTTAGTAACTAAGAATACTATAATTGTTTTAATAAAAATATATATATTACTTAATTTTAAACTTTTCATCTCTACTTTATCATGTTAATATTTATTTTAATTCTAATAAATTTAAAAATAATTATATTTATTTTTACTGCTTTACTAACCAGACCTAAAAAAATAAAGATTAATAGTAATTATTATATTATTATTATTATTTATAAGATTAATATTATTAACTACTTTAAAAAAAGATCTTATATTAGAATTTAATTTTTTTATTCAATATTCCAATAAAATATAAACTATAATTTAAAATTTATTATTAAATTAGTTTTCTAAAGCTTCTCTTTAATAGAGAATCTATGAAGTACTATTCTAAAATAATATATAACTATTTAGAAAAAATGCTTTACTAATAATTTTAAATATAATTATAATTTAAATAATTAGATTATAGTAGAAATATTTATTTTATTTTTATAATTATCTTTTTATTGATTAAAAAATTAATAGTAGAAGATGAACAAATCTATAAATTTATAAATTAATATAATAAATCTCTGGTTAGAAAAGTTTATAAAATAAAATAAATATTCCTACTATAATTTAAATTATAATTATATTTAAAATTATTTTGAATTTAAAATCTATTGATTTTATATTATAATTAATTATGTAGTTTTTAGATTCCTGTACCTACCTGTTTTTTTGTTATTCATTCAAATAAAATATTATAAAATGAATATTTGAGATTTTACTTTAGAATTCTTTTATTATATAAATAAATTTAAATAATTATATTCCTCTGATTTTAATAAATAATTAAAATAATAGATTTATTTTAAGTTATTACTAAAGCACTTTCTCCGTAAGGAACTCTTCTAGGGGTGAAAGTTCAAAACAAGACCATAAGGCCAGCATTATCCGCAGATACTCTGCGGACCCCTAGAATCCCCTATATACTCAGGTACACCTGGGGAGTAGGCATCTTGTAAGAATTATCTTCCTTACAAATATTTATATTATAAGAAAAAGGTATTCACAGAAAATTATAAAAAATTAAAAAAATATATTATAAAAAGATAGCCTCTGCAATAATTCAATAAATATTGATTTATAAAAATATTCCAATATTTAAATAGCTTGCAAAGAAAGAAATAATAAGAAATCTATTTTTATAAAAATATTAAATTATAAAAATTTATCTGTAGAATTATTTAAAAAATTTATAAATATTAAATTAAAATAAATAATTCTAAAAAGTCTGTGAAAAAATAAAAATTCCCGCAAGATCAAAGCTTATAAGAAAAAAAATAAATAAATTTTTAAAATAAAAAATTATAAGAATTTATTATAAAAATCTAGAAAATCATGTATTTTATATAAATACAAGCTGAAGCTTTAAATACTTATAAAATTATATGATAATTTTATTATAAGTTATTCTATAAGTAAGAAAATACTGTTATTTATATTATAATAATTCTAGTAAATAAAAATTAAAGAATTTTATATAAAAGTATTACAGAGCTTACAGACCCTATTGAAACAATAATTTATAAAAAATAATAAAGATTATTAGAATTATTATTAGTATTTATAAAATCATAGAAAAAGATAATAATAGATTTTATTATAAATTTATTTATAAATATTAATATTATAAAAGTCTTGTGAGAAATCTTTAATAATATTTTCATAATAATAAATAAATATAATAAAATAACTTATTTTATTCTTTTTGAAAAAATTTTATAAAAGAGAATCTTGTAAGAATAATTTTAAAGATTTTTAATTATATAACATTTTTATAACGAACAATTATTATAGATTATGATAATATATTTATAAAAGGTTTCTATTTTAGTTTTATATATATTCTTATAATAAAATAGGGATTAAGTACAGCTTATTATTTATAATTAAATAATTAAATAAAATAAAAGTTATATATACTTTAAATAAAATAATTAAATAAATCTATTATTATTTATAAATTTTATATATAATAACTTCTCGCAAGTCTCTATCAAGGAGATATTATTTTATATCATATTTATAAAATATTCATAAATAATCAAACTGGATTTCTATAAAAAGAAATTAGATAAAAACAGATATCTTTATAAGAATTAAAAAAATCTAATAACTACTTATAATAATAAAAAAAAAATATTAAAATTATATAAAATAATTCAAGAATTTTATAGTAAATTAAATAATTTAATTATCTGTAAAATATCTTCTGCGGGAACAGACTAGTAAAAAATTAGATTTATAAAATAAAGACTTATATTATATATTAAAAAGAATTAATATATATATTTATAAATTAAAATTAATTACAAATATTTTTCATAATATATTTTATATTTCTTTATTCCATGAATTTTAAAAAATAGAAGAAATAAACTTAGAGAAATAATTTTATAAAAAATCTTATGAATATTATTTAAAGATATTACTTATTTTATGATAAAGAAATCAGATAACAGAGATCTTAATTAAATAAAAAAGTTATTTTAATAAAGAAAATATATAAAAATTTATTATAAATTTATATTATTTATTTAATATAAAGATTAAAAGAATTATCTGATTTTTTATAAATTTTAATTACTAGATATATCTATACTATATATAAATAGAGTATTAACTGTAAGATTAAAAATAAATTATATAATAAAATAAAATATATTTTTTCTTAATTGAAGTTACAAGTCTTGTAGTTAATATATTATATTTTTAATTAGCAGAAGAAAACGCTCTAGCTTAAATTATAAAAACAATTTTATAAAATCAAATATACTTTTCTAATTTTTATAATAAATAATATTTAATATAGAGTATAGAATAAAAAATAAATATTATTATTTAATAATATTTCTAGCTAGAAAAAGACTCTTATTTTTCTTAAAAAAATTAAATAATACAGTTAAATATATTATAAATATTTTAGTAAACTAGAATATCACAAGTAATTTTATAAATTAATATAAAAATTAATTTATAATTTTACTAGCTACAGAACTGACTAGTTTTAAATTAATTTAAAAATATCTACAGAAGATAAAAATAATTTATAAATATAAAAGTTTTTATAATTAAAATTATTAAAATATTATATAAAATATATTATTTTTTATAAATTTTTTCTTAGTAAGAGCTGTGGGCAGTAGATAATGTAATCGGACAACGAACCGCCGGACAACAAACTACCGGTGATCCTCACCGCTTCAAACCTCCACAACACATAATATTCAACCTTGCTTAATTTATTTAAATTTAAAGCTATTCAGACGTATAGAGAGTCTTTCTAGAGATAAAAAACTAGAGCTTACCTGTAAAGTCTTTAATTAAGATTAATTTTCCTCTAAGCAGGTGTGTGCTGCAGTATTTAATATTAAGATAAACACTTTAAAGGAACAGTTAAAAGAAGTCAAATCCTATATTTAAAAAAAGATAAATCTATAAAAGTTATCTAATAATAATAAATTAGTATTAAAGTGCAGGATTCCTTAATTAAACTTATAAGACTATTTACTTATTATTATAAAAGTATAATATCTTGCAGAGATCCTTCTATCTTCATAATTAAAGTCAGAAAATAAAAACAATACTTATATCAGTAATTACTGGATTAATTAATTCATTTAATATTATCAGACTGAATTGAAGTCGAAATACACTCAATACTTTAATTATATATATAAAATACAAGGATTCCAGTATTATAAGTTAATAATTTAAATTAGTCAAGAATACTGTACAAAAATATAGAATTTTTAAATATGATACTTATAATATAGGTGAAATAGGATTTTAAATGGAAATAACTTTAACTATAAAAATTATCTGTAGTACTGAATTTTATAAAACTAATATAAGATTTATATAATCTGGAAATTATAAATAGATTATCTTAATTATTATAATTAGTATAATAGAAATTATACTACCTCTGTATATTATCTTTGCAGGCAAGATATAGCAGGAGAAGTAGTTTAAAGTTATTTTTAATAATTAATAAATTAGTATTAATAATAATAGATAAATAAATAATAATCTTGTTTTTAACTAGCTTTAATACTTTGATATATATATAATTTTAAAAATAGTGGGTCAGTATTATTTTCTTATTCTAAATGGCCACGGAAGTCATTCAACTGTTAAATTTAATTAATTTTATAAAAATAGATTAATTATTTCTTTATATATATTATCTTATTTATTTTATAAATTTTAATTACTTGATATTACTTATTTTGCACCACTAAAGACCCTGTACAGCTGTTAAATTAAAGATACAGCTGATAAAGATATTTATTATATATAAAAAGAAGAGTTTTTATATTATTTTAAAAAAATTTATTTTAAAATTTTTAATATAATAAATATAAAATAAAGTTTCACTGTAACAGGTCTTCTGTTATATAATCTAGAAAGAATACTTTAAAATCTTAAAATATTAAATTAAAATTAAATATTTTTTTTATTTCTAATATTATTATTTAATTAATTTATATATTTTAGAAAAACGCTATTGACTCTTTATCAACTGAGTCACTAAAAGGAAGAGATTAAAATATTATAAAAAATAGAATTATCATTGCTTATTACTAAGTAAATACTTGAAAAGGTATATAAAGAAGTAGAAATAATAATATAGAATATTATATTACTTTAACAAGAGTTAAATTAACTTCGTGCAGTAAATTAATATAAAAAGAATAAGAGAAAGATTTCAAAGTATTTTTTATAAAAAGAAGATACTTTAAATAATTATATTATATATTAGATTACTTAAAAAAAAGATGATAAAGCTATATAAATACAGGTTATATAAAATACTTAATACTAGTTATCTCGCTGCAGTAATTATCATAGAGAAGGCCATAATTAATTTAAATATCTAGATAAAGTTAATATTTAATTAAATTTTATATATTTTATTTATATAGTGTTGAATTGCTTTATTTTAAATTAATTGTTGTATCTTAGTGGGCGGAGGCGGCCAACTGCTGGCGGTTTGTTGTCCCAGCGGTTCGTTGTCCGATTACGTTATGTTAAGGGTGGCGTGGGAGACATGATAAGTTCAATGGTATGTGCAAACACTAGCTATTGTACTGCTTAGAACTGATTGCTGCCCTCCTGCAGTGTTGGGAGAGGCCAGCAAGGTATAATATAAAAGTAAATTATATAATCTTATTTATTCTATATAATCCGCGACTGTGTGTTACTCATATAATCTAGTAGTTTATAATAAATCCAGTAGCTCTACTTTAATATTATTCTTTTTTTTAGAGACTGTATTTCTACAGTTATAAAAGAATTTATATAGCTTTATATATTTTTTAATTAGAAAGTTAGAATGTTGTAAAAATCTGATTAATCAAGATATTCTAATTATAATCTTTTTTATTATTAATATATAATATATTTGAATATATAATATGCTCTTCTATTCCAGGATTCCATATGTAGAAGTAATACTGCACGCGTATATTTTATAATAGATTAATATAAAACAGTGAATATAATCTTATAATTATATTTTAATAAATAAGAACTTACCTGTAAATAACTTTATTATTTATTATATTTAATTTATAATAGTAGATTATAAAAGATTAAAAATTTTTTTTATTTTTTTTTATAAATCTTTTCTTTTTTTTATAATATATTACTATACTAGCTTATTTATTTAATAGCAGTAATTTCTAATATTTTTTTATATTATTTATATTCTCTTATATAAAAATAGCTTATTTATATATTTTTCTTTATTATTTTATAAAAATAATTATTTAATATGTTTTCCTTGCTATTCTGCATGGGTGGTAATTTATATAGTAAAAGTACATATTCTGTACTTTATATAAAAAATAACTATATTATATAAATTATAAGATTATATATAATTTAATTATATATTATATATATTTTTATATTAAGTTATTGATTTCCTTTTCCCCTTTTAGAAGTATATAGCCAGGTGTATAATTATTTATTAAAAAATTAATGAAAAAATTTAATAAAGATAATTTTTTTTTTATATCTTATATATTATTTATATTTATATTATTACTTATACTGCTGTTACTGCTGCTGTTAATATTTTTATTATTACTAATATTATATTTATTTTTATTACTGTATTTATTTTATCTGCTATAATTATTTTTTTTATTATATTTATTTTATTTATTACATTTATTATTATTATAATTATCTTTTCTTCTCCCGTGTGCTGCAGTTATTTTATATATTTCTAATACTATTAATATTTTATTTTTATAAAAGCTTACTTTAATAGTATTTTCTATTATATAATTTTTATTAAATATATTAAATATAATTAATACTCGGTAAGTTACTATCTTTATATATTAATAAATAATTTTCTTATATTAAATATATTAGATATAAATTCTAGTTAATTTATATAATAAATTTCTAGTAAGTATTACTACTTGGCAGCTATTATTATAAAAATTTATTATTATTATTAAATAAAGTCTAGTAATATCTTATATTAAATTATATTTAAAATAATAGTAATAATTTTTTAGTATTTAATCTGCTAGTCCCGGGAATCCGGCTGCAGAAATAAAAAAAATATATAATTTATTATTCTTATTTTTTTTATTTATATTATATTTAAAGTGCTTTGTTCAGGTATATATAATAATATAAAAATAATATAAAAGTATAAGTTAATTAATTTATATAATATCAATTACTTTATTTATTTAATATTTATATATAATTAAATAAATAATTAAATATATTTTAATATTCTTTTTTATTTTTCTTTTATAATTAAATAATTATTAAATAATAATTAATTATATATATAAATATATTATATTCCTTTGTAATACATGATTATTAGTAAAAAGTATATAATGATAAATTATTTATATTATTTTTATTAATAATTAAATACTGCTCTTTATTTTAATTAAAATAGTTAATTTTAATAAATTTATATATTTTTAATATTTATAATAAGCTTCTAGATATCTTTTTTAAAATTATAATTTTATTATTATATTAAAAATCTTTTTCAGATCTTTTTAATTTTATATATAAGAATCCTGTTTATAAGCTAATTCTGATATTTATTAATTAATATTAAAGATAATTAATAGAGCTTATTTAAAAATAATAAGATTTTAAGAATAAAATATAAAAAATTAAATATAAATTTTTATATTTTAATAATAATTATAATTTATATAATTATGATTTCTAGATATTAATTACTAAAAATAATTTAATTTATCAATAATTAAGTTTTATATTTAAATAAATAATTATAATATTCTTAATTTATATTAAAATTTTTATTTAATCTGGAGAATTTTTTTTATATTTATAATTATATTATATTATTATTATTTTTTTATTTTATTTAGTAAGATCTTGAATATTTTTTTAATTTTAATAAAAATATTTATTTATTTTTTTATTATTAATATCTTGCTGGGGGGAGATTCTTGATTTATATTAATTTATAATTAAAGAATAAAGTTTATTAGTATTTTATAAAATATAATTGTATATAATACTACAGATTATATTATTATAAATTACTTAGATTTACAGTAATTATTAAATCTAGTTATTCTGAAAGAAATTTAAATAAACTTATAAATAATATTTAAAAATTTAATTTTAATACTCTATTTATCTATCTATTTAAGAATAATATATTATTAATAATTTTCTATAAATACTTATATAATAATATAAAATTATTTAATATTTATTTATAAAGATAATTTTCTAATTAATTATTAATTCTTTTATATTTCTGAGAATAAATATAATTATATTTTATATATTAATTTATATTTTATAAAGCTGTAATATTCTTCCAGTATAATAAATAAAATATAAATTTAATAT